>NC_045785.1:145377424-146010369 GCF_009873245.2 Balaenoptera musculus | reverse complement strand
TCACTAGAAACGGTGGAAGCCAGAAGTCAGTGAACAGATCTAAAAGTGCTGAAAAAAAAACAAGAAAATGCTGGCAGAAGAGAATTCTAAATGTAGTAAAAATACTTTTCAAAAATAAGAGAGAAAGTCTGGTTTCCCATATTTGTGGGGTGACGTGTTCAAGCAAATCCTTCCACATATCATAATTATGAAATCTGGATGAAATATTTTTTAAAAGCCATTATTTAAAGGCTTTCAGAAGAAACCAGATGAGAATTTATGCTTGAAAATCCACAAGTGAAATGAGTAAGAATATGAGTTTCTGGTGTTTTGTCTTAAAATATTCCCCTAAACTCCATATTTCCAGAAGCAGAAAACTGAAGCCTTAGTCATTCAATGTGACAGAGGACAGAGCTCAAGGATGAAAGAATAGCTAGAAGTTTAGGAACACAATTCTAGAAGTGCAAAAGTGTCAAAATATGAATATAAATCTGCCCATATTACTGGCCAACGACTAACTTATGAGTGCCTGGGAGATACCAATGGGACAAAAACTGTTTTAGCTCAGTCAAGTTAACTGCTTATTAAAATAAAAACCCAACAATCCTTAGAAAACTATAAGAGTATCCAGTGTTGCTACAATGTATTATCTACAATATTCAGTTTTCAACCAAACATTACTAGCTGTACAAAAAAACAGGAAAGCATGACCCACTCAGGAGAAAAAGAAGTCAATAGGCAATGATCCCAAGTGGGCCCAGATGTTATATATAGAAATCAAAGATATCAAAGCAAATTTTATAAAGAATTAAATTGTGTTCAGAGGACCTTCAAGATGGTGGAGGAGTAAGACGTGGAGATCACCTTCCTCTCCACAAATACATCAAAAATACATCTACATGTGGAACAACTCCTACAGAACACCTACTGAATGCTGGCAGAAGACCTCAGACTTCACAAAAGGCAAGAAACTCCCCACGTACCTGGGTAGGGCAAAAGAAAAAAGAAAAAACAGAGACAAAAGAATAGGGATGGGACCAGCACCTCTGGGAAGGAGCTGTGAAGGAGGAAAAGTTTCCACACACTAGGAAGCCCCTTCACTGGTGGAGTCGGGGAGTGGATGGGGGGGAAGCTTAGGAGCCATGGAGGAGAGTGCAGCAACAGGGGTGCAGAGGGCAAAGTGGAGAGATTCCCACACAGAGGATCAGTGCTGACCAGCACTCACCAGCCTGAGAGGCTTGTCTGCTCACCCGCTGGGGCAGGTGCAGGCTGTGAGCTGAGGTTCAGGCTTCAGAGGTTGGATCCCAGGGAGAGGACTGGAGTTGGCTGCGTGAACACAGCCTGAAGGGGGCTAGTGCGCCACAGCTAGCCAGGACGGAGTCTGGGAAAAAGTCTGGACATGCCAAAGAGGCAAGAGACCATTGTTTTGGGGTGTGCAATGACAGGATATTCAGAACACCACCTAAATGAGCTCCAGAGATGGGCACGAGCTGCAGCTATGAGTGTGGACACCAGAGACAGGCATGAAACACTAAGGCTGCTACTGCAGCCAACAAGAAGCCTGTGTGCAAGCACAGGTCACTCTCCACACCACCCCTCCCAGGAGCCTGTGCAGCCTGCCACTGCCAGGGTCCCGTGATGCAGGGACAACTCCCCCAGGAGAACACACGGTTCACCTCAGGCTGTTGCAATGTCATGCCAGCCACTGCCGCCACAGGCTCGCCCCACATTCTGTACCCTCCCTCCCCCTGGCCTGAGTGAGCCAGAGCCCCCTAATCAGCCACTCCATTAACCCCCTCCTCTCTGGGCGAAGAACAGATGCCAGAGGGTGACCTACACGCAGAGGTGGGGCCAAATCCAAAGCTGAACCCCAGGAGCAGTGGATTAAATCTCCACAATCAACTTGATGTACACTGCATCTGTGGAATACCTGAATAGACAATGAATCATCCCAAAATTGAGGAGGTAGACTTTGGGAGCAACTGTAGAATTGGGGTTTGCTGTATGCAACTGACTGGTTTCTGAGTTATATGTTTATCTTAGTTTAGTTTGTAGCGCTTGTTGTCATTGGTGGATTTGTTTATTGGTTTGGTTGCTCTCCTCTTTTTTTTTTTTATTACTTTTTAAATTTTTTTATTTTAATAATTTTTTTTATTTTAATAACTTTATTTTATTTAATTTTTCTTTCTTTCTTTTCTCCCTTTTCTTCTGAACCATGTGGCTGTGGTGCTCCGGCCGGGTGTCAGACCTGAGCCTCTGAGGTGGGAGAGCCGTGTTCAAGAGATTGGTCCACCAAAGACCTTCTGGCCCCACGTAATATCAATTGTTGAGAGCTCTCCCAGAGATCTCCATCTCAATGCTAAGACCCAGCTTCACTCAACGACAAGCAAGCTCCAGTGCTGGACACCCCATGCCAAACAACTAACAAGACATGAACACAACCCCATGCATTAGCAGAGAGGCTGCACAAAATCATAATAAGTTCACAGACACCCCAAAACACACCACCGGACATGGTCCTGCCACCCAGAAAGACAAGATCCAGTCTCATCCACCAGAACACAGGCACCAGTCAGTCCCCTCCACCAGGAAGCCTACACAACCCACTGAACAACTTCACCCACTGGGGGTAGACACCAAAAACCACAGGAGCTACGAACCTGCAGCCTGAGAAAAGGAGACCCCAAACACAGTAAGTTAAGCAAAATGAGAAGACAGAGAAATAAGCAGCAGATGAAGGAGCAAAGTAAAAACCCACCAGACCAAACAAATGAAGAGGAAATAGGCAGCCTACCTGAAAAAGAATTCGGAGTAATGATAGTAAAGATGATCCAAAATCTTGGAAATAGAATGGAAAAAATACAAGAAACATTTAACAAGGACCTAGAAGAACTAAAGTGCAAACAATGACAAACAACACAATAAATGAAATTAAAAATTCTCTAGAAGGAATCAATAGCAGAATAACTGAGGCAGAAGAATGGATAAGTGACCTGGAAGATAAAATAGTGGCAATAACTACTGCAAAGCAGAATGAAGAAAAAAGAATGAAAAGAACTGAGGACAGTCTCAGAGACCTCTGGGACAACATTAAACACAGCAACATTCGAATTATAGGGGTCCCAGAAGAGGAAGAGAAAATGAAAGGCTCTGAGAAAATATTTGAAGAGATTATAGTTGAAAACTTCCCTAATATGGGAAAGGAAATAGTCAACCAAGTACACGAAGTGCAGAGAGTCCCATACAAGATAAATCCAAGGAGAAACATGCCAAGACACATATTAATCAAACTATCACAAATTAAATACAAAGGAAAAATATTAAAAGCAGCAAGGGAAAAGCAACAAATAACATACAAGGGAATCCCCATAAGGTTAACAGCTGACCTTTCAGCAGAAACTCTGCAAGCCAGAAGGGAGTGGCAGGAAATATTTAAAGTG
Organism: Balaenoptera musculus; assembly: GCF_009873245.2. Classification (NCBI taxonomy): domain Eukaryota; kingdom Metazoa; phylum Chordata; class Mammalia; order Artiodactyla; family Balaenopteridae; genus Balaenoptera; species Balaenoptera musculus. Next base: position 146,006,950 of record NC_045785.1, on the reverse strand, counting down.
ATGAAAGGCGAAAACCTACAAAGAAGATTACTCTACCCAGCAAGGATCTCATTCAGATTCAATGGAGAAATTAAAACCTTTACAGACAAGCAAAAGCTAAGAGAATTCAGCACCACCAAACCAGCCTTACAACAAATGCTAAAGGGACTTCTCTAAGCAGGAAACACAAGAGAAGGAAAAGACCTACAATAACAAATCCAAAACAGTTAAGAAAATGGTAATAGGAACATACATATCAATAATTACCTTAAATGTAAATGGATTAAATGCTCCAACCAAAAGATATAGACTGGCTGTATGGACACAAAAACAAGACCAGTATATATGCTGTCTACAAGCAACCCACTTCAGACCTAGGGACACATACAGACTGAAAGTGAGGGGATGGAAAAAAATATTCCATGCAAATGGAAATCAAAAGAAAGCTGCAGTAGCAACTCTCAGACAAAATAGACTTTAAAATAAAGACTATTACAAGAGACAAAGAAGGACACTACATAATGATCAAGGAATCAATTCAAGAAGAAGATATAACAATTGTAAATATTTATGCACCCAACATAGGAGCACCTCAATACATAAGGCAAATGCTAACAACCATAAAAGGGGAAATCAACAGTAACACAATAATAGTAGGGGACTTTAACGTCCCACTTTCACCAATAGACAGACCATCCAAAATAAAAATAAATAAGGAAACACAAGCTTTAAATGACACATTAAACAAGATGGATTTAATTGATATTTATAGGACATTCCATCCAAAAACAACAGAATACACTTTCTTCTCAGAATGCTCATGGAACATTTCCAGGATAGATCATATCTTGGGTCACAAATCAAGCTTTGGTACATTAAAAAAAAAATTGAAATTGTATCAAGTACCTTTTCTGACCACAACACTATAGACTAGATATCAATTACAGGAAAAAACTGTAAAAAATACAAACACATGGACGCTAAACAATATGCTACTAAATAACCAAGAGATCACTGAGGAAATCAAAAGATACCTAGAAACAAATGACAATGAAAACACAATGACCCAAAACCTATGGGAGGCAGCAAAAGCAGTTCTAAGAAGGAAGTTTATAGCTATAAAATCCTGCCTCAAGAAACAAGAAAAATCTCAAATAAACAACTTAACCTTACAACTAATGCAATTAGAGAAAGAAGAAGGAACAACAACAAAAAACCCAGGGCTTCCCTGGTGGCACAGTGGTTAAGAATCCACCTGCCAATGCAGGGGACATGGGTTTGAGCCCAGGTCGGGGAAGATCCCACAGGCCACGGAGCAACTAAGTCCATGAGCCACAACTACTGAGCCCATGTGCTACAACTACTGAAGCCTGCGTGCCTACAGCCTGTGCTCCACAACAAGAGAAGCCACTGCAATGAGAAGCCATGCACCATAACGAAGAGTAGCCCCCACTCGTCACAACTAGAGAAAGCCCGTGTACAACAATGAAGACCCAATACAGCCATAAATAAATAAATAAATAATAATAAAAAAAGAAAACTACAGGCCAAAATCACTAATGAACATAAATGCAAAAAATCCTCAACAAAATACTAGGAAACAGAATCCAACAGCACATTAAAAGGATCATACACCATGATCAAGTGGGGTTTATCCCAGGGATGGAAAGATTCTTCAATATACAAAAATCAATCAATGTGATACACCATATTAACACATTGAAGGAGAAAAACCATATGATAATCTCAATAGATGCAGAAAAAGCTTTTGACAAAATTCAACACCCATTTATGATTAAAAACCCTCCAGAAAGTAGGCATAGAGGGAACTCACCTCAACATAATAAAGGCCATATATGACAAACCCACAGCAAACATTGTTTTCAATGGTGAAAAACTGAAAGCATTTCCTCTAGGATCAGGAACAAGACAAGGGTGTCCACTCTCACCACTATTATTCAACATAGTTTTGGAAGTCCTAGCCATGGCAATCAGAGAAGAAAAAGAAATAAAAGGAATACAAATTGGAAAAGAAGATGTAAAGTCGTCATGGTATGTAGATGACATGATACTATACATAGAAAATCCTAAAGATGCTACCAGATAACTACTAGAGCTAATCAACGAATTTAGTAAAGTTGCAGATACAAAATTAATACACAGAAATCTCTTGCATTCCTATACACTAACAATGAAAGAGCAGAAAGAGAAATTAAGGAAACAATCCCATTTACCATTGCAACAAAAATAATAAAATACCTAGGAATAAACCTCCCTAAGGAGACAAAAGACCTGTGTGCAGAAAACTATAAGATACTGATGAAAGAAATCAAAGACGACTCAAACAGATGGAGAGATATACCATGTTCCTGAATTGGAAGAATCAATATTTTGAAAATGACTATACTACCCAAAGCAAACTACAGATTCAATGCAATCCCTATCAAATTACCAATGGCATTTTTCAAAGAACTAGAACAGAAAATTTTACGATTTGTATGGAAACACAAAAGATCCCAAAGAGCCAAAGCAATCTTGACAAAGAAAAACAGCTGGAGGAATCAGACTCCCCAACTTCAGACTATACTACAAAGCTACAGTAATCAAGACAGTATGGTACTGGCACAAAAACAGAAACATAGATTAATGGAACAGGATTGAAAGCCCAGAGGTAAACCCATACACCTATGGTCACCTTATTTTTGATAAAAGAGGCAAGAATATACAGTGGAGAAAAGACAGCCTCTTCAATAAGTGGTGCTGGGAAAACTGGACAGCTACATGTGAAAGAATGAAATTAGAACACTCCTTAACACCGTACACAAAAATAAACTTAAAATGGATTAGAGACCTAAATGTAACCCAGACACTATAAAACTCATAGAGGAAAACATAGGCAGAACACTCTATGATGTAAATCACAGCAAGATCCCTTTTGGCCCACCTCTGAGAGAAATGGAAATAAAAACAAAAATAAGCAAATGGGACCTAATGAAACTTTAAAACTTTTGCACAGCAAAGTAAACCATAAACAAGATGAAAAGACAACCCTCAGAATGGGAGAAAATATTTGCAAAGGAAGCAACTGACAAAGGATTTATCTCCAAAATGTACAAGCAGCTCATGCAGCTCAATATCAAGAAAACAAACAACCCTACCCAAAAATGGGCAGAAGACCTAAATAGACATTTCTCCAAAGAAGACATACAGATTGCCAACAAACACATGAAAGGATGCTCAGGGTCTGGGTAAGATGGCGGAAGAGTAAGATGCGGAGATCACCTTCCTTCCCACAGATACAGTAAAAATACATCTACACGTGGAACTGCTCCTACAGAACACCCACTGAACGCTGGCAGAAGACGTCAGACCTCCCAAAAGGCAAGAAACTCCCCACGTACTTGGGTAGGGCAAAAGAAAAAAGAAATAACACAGACAAAATAATAGGGACAGGACCTACACCAGTGGGAGGGAGCTGTGAAGGAGGAAAGGTTTCCACACACTAGGAAGCCCCTTTGCGGGTGGAGACTGCGGGTGGCGGAGGGGGGAAGCTTCGGAGCCACGGAGGAGAGCGCAGCCACAGAGGTGCGGAGGGCAAAGCGGAGAGATTCCTGCACAGAGGATCAGTGCTGACCAGCACTCACCAGCCCGAGAGGCTTGTCTGCTCACCTGCCAGGGCGGGCAGGGGCTGGGAGCTGAGGCTCAGGCTTCGGAGGTCAGATCCCGGGGAGAGGACTGGGGTTGGCGGCGTGAACACAGCTTGAAGGGGTTAGCGCACCACAGCTAGCCGGGAGGGAGCCCAGGAAAAAGGTCTGCAGCTGCCGAAGAGGCAAGAGACTTTTTCTTGCCTCTTTGTTTTGCGGCGCGCAAGGAGAGGGGATTCAGAGCACCGCCTAAATGAACTCCAGAGACGGGTGCGAGCCGCGGCTATCAGCGCGGACCCCAGAGACGGGCGTGAGAACCTAAGTCTGCTGCTGCCGCCACCAAGAAGCCTGTGTGCAAGCACAGGTCACTCTCCACACCGCCCCTCCTGGGAGCCGGTGCAGCCCGCCACTGCCAGGGTCCCGTGATCCGGGGACAACTTCCCCGAGAGAACGCACGGCGCGCCTCAGGCTGCTGCAATGTCACGCCGGCCTCTGCCGCCGCGGGCTCGCCCCGCATCCATACCCCTCCCTCCCCCCGGCCTGAGTGAGCCAGAGCCCCCGAATCAGCTGCTCCTTTAACCCCGTTCTGTCTGGGCGGGGAACAGACGGCCTCAGGTGACCTACATGCAGAGGCGGGTCCAAATCCAAAGCTGAACCCCGGGAGCTGTGAGAACAAAGAAGAGAAAGGGAAATATCTCCCAGCAGCCTCAGAAGCAGCGGATTAAAGCTCCACTAACAACTTGATGTGCCTGTATCTGTTGAATACCTGAATAGACAACGAATCATCCCAAATTCAGGAGGTGGACTTTGGGAGCAGGATATATTAATGTTTCCCCTTTTCCTTTTTTTGTGAGTGTATATGTGTATGCTTCTGGGTGAGATTTTTGTCTGTATAGCCTTGCTTTCACCATTAGTCCTAGGGTTAGGTCCGTCCGTTTTTTGGGTTTTTTTTGGTTTTTTTTTAACTTAAAAAAATTTTTTTTCCTAATAAATGTTTTCTTAATAATTTTTTTCCTTATTTTCTATTTTTAAAAATTAAAAAAAATTTTTAATAAGTATTTTCATATTGTTTATTTTAAAAAATTTAAAAAAATTTTTCTTAATAAATTTTTTTCTTAATAATTTTTTCTTATTTTTTATTGTAAAAAATTAATAAATCTACTTTTAAAAATTAAAAAAAATTCTTAATAAATTTATTCTTAATAATTTTTTCCTTATTTTTTATTACAATAGCTTTATTTTATTTTATTTTATCCTCTTTCTTTCTTTCTATTTTTTCTCCCTTTTATTCTGAGCCGTGTGGATGAAAGCCTCTTGGTGCTCCAGCCAGGCATCTGGGCTGTGCCTCTAAGGTGGGAGAGCCAACTTCAGGACACCGGTCCACAAGAGACCTCCCAGCTCCACGTAATGCCAAACGGCAAAAATCTCTCAGATTTCTCCATCTCAACATCAAGACCCAGCTTCACTCAACGACCAGCAAGCTACAGTGCTGGACACCCTATGCCAAACAACTAGCAAGACAGGAACACAGCCCCATCCATTAGCAGAGAGGCTGCCTAAAATCATAATAAGGCCACAGACACCCCAAAACACACCACCAGACGTGGACGTGCCCACCAGAAAGACAAGATCCAGCCTCATCCACCAGAACACAGGCACTAGTCCCCTCCACCAGGAAACCTACACAACCCACTGAACCAACCTCAGCCACTGGGGACAGATACCAAAAACAATGGGAACTACAAACCTGCAGCCTGTGAAAACGAGACCCCAAACACAGTAAGATAAGCAAAATGAGAAGACAAAAAAACACACAGCAGGTGAAGGAGCAGGGTCAAAACACGCCAGACCTAACAAATGAAGAGGAAATAGGCAGTCTACCTGAAAAAGAATTCAGAATAATGATAGTAAAGATGATCCAAAATCTTGGAAATAGAATAGACAAAATTCAAGAAACATTTAACAAGGACGTAGAAGAACTAAAGAGGAACCAAGCAACGATGAAAAATACAATAAATGAAATTAAAAATATTCTAGACGGGATCAATAGCAGAATAACTGAGGCAGAGAACGGATAAGCGACCTGGAAGATAAAATAGTGGAAATAACTACTGCAGAGCAGAATAAAGAAAAAAGAATGAAAAGAACTGAGGACAGTCTCAGAGACCTCTGGGACAACATTAAACGCACCAACATTCGAATTATAGGGGTCCCAGAAGAAGAAGAGAAAAAGAAAGGGACTGAGAAAATATTTGAAGAGATTATAGTTGAAAACTTCCCTAATATGGGAAAGGAAATAGTTAATCAAGTCCAGGAAGCACAGAGAGTCCCATACAGGATAAATCCAAGGAGAAACACGCCAAGACACATATTAATCAAACTATCAAAAATTAAATATAAAGAAAACATATTAAAAGCAGCAAGGGAAAAACAACAAATAACACACAAGGGCATCCCCATAAGGTTAACAGCTGATCTTTCAGCAGAAACTCTGCAAGCCAGAAGGGAGTGGCAGGATATACTTAAAGTGATGAAGGAGAAAAACCTACAACCAAAGTTACTCTACCCAGAAAGGATCTCATTCAGATTTGATGGAGAAATTAAAACCTTTACAGACAAGCAAAAGCTGAGAGAGTTCAGCACCACCAAACCAGCTTTACAATAAATGCTAAAGGAACTTCTCTAGGCAAGAAACACAAGAGAAGGAAAACACCTACAATAACAAACCCAAAATATTTAAGAAAATGCGAATAGGAACATACATATCGATAATTCCTTAAATGTTAATGGATTAAATGCTCCCACCAAAAGACACAGACTGGCTGAATGGAAACAAAAACAAGACCCATATATATGCTGTCTACAAGAGACCCACTTCAGACCTAGAGACACATACAGACTGAAAGTGAGGGGATGGAAAAAGATATTCTATGCAAATGGAAATCAAAAGAAAGCTGGAGTAGCAATTCTCATATCAGACTAAATAGACTTTAAAATAAAGACTATTACAGGAGACAAAGAAGGACACTATATAATGATCAAGGGATCGATCCAAGAGGAAGGTATAACAATTGTAAATATTTATGCACCCATCATAGGAGCACCTCAATACATAAGGCAAATACTAACAGCCATAAAAGGGGAAATCGACAGCAACACAATCATAGTAGGAGACTTCAACACCCCACTTTCACCAATGGACAGATCATCCAAAATGAAAATAAATAAGGAAACACAAGCTTTAAATGATACATTAAACAAGATGGACTTAATTGATATTTATAAGACATTCCACCCAAAAACAACAGAATACACATTTTTCTCAAGTGCTCATGGAACATTCTCCAGGATAGATCATATCTTGGGTCACAAATCAAGCCTTGGTAAATTTAAGAAAATTGAAATCGTATCAAGTATCTTTTCTGATCACAACGCTATGAGACTAGATATCAAATACAGGAAAAGATCTGTAAAAAATACAAACACATGGAGGCTACACAATACACTACTTAATAACGAAGTGATCACTGAAGAAATCAAAGGGGAAATCAAAAAATACCTAGAAACAAATGCCAATGGAGACACGACGACCCAAAACCTATGGGATGCAGCAAAAGCAGTTCTAAGAAGGAAGTTTATAGCAATACAAGCCTACATCAAGAAACAGGAAACATCTCAAATAAAGAACCTAACCTTGCACCTAAAGCAGTTAGAGAAAGAAGAGCAAAAAAACCTCAAAGCTAGCAGAAGGAAAGAAATCATAAAGATCAGATCAGAAATAAATGAAAAAGAAATGAAGGAAACAATAGCAAAAATCAATGAAACTAAAAGCTGGTTCTTTGAGAAGATATACAAAATTGATAAACCGTTAGCCAGACTCAACAAGAGAAAAAGGGAGAAGACTCAAATCAATAGAATTAGAAATGAAAAAGGAGAAGTAACCACTGACACTGCAGAAATACAAACAATCATGAGAGATTACTACAAGCAACTCTGTGCCAATAAAATGGACAACCTGGAAGAAATGGACAGATTCTTAGAAATGCACAATCTGCTGAGACTGAACCAGGAAGAAATAGAAAATATGAACAGACCAATCACAAGCACTGAAATTGAAACTGTGATTAAAAATCTTCCAACAAACAAAAGCCCAGGACCAGATGGCTTCACAGGCGAATTCTATTAAACATTTAGAGAAGAGCTAACACCTATCCTTCTCAAACTCTTCCAAAATATTGCAGAGGGAGGAACACTCCCAAACTCATTCCACGAGGCCAGCATCACCCTGATACCAAAACCAGACAAAGATGTCACAAAGAAAGAAAACTACAGGCCAATATCACTGATGAACATAGATGCAAAAATCCTCAACAAAATACTAGCAAACAGAATCCAATAGCACATTAAAAGGATTATACACCATGATCAAGTGGGGTTTATTCCAGGAATGCAAGGATTCTTCAATATACGCAAATCAATCAACGTGATACATCATATTAACAAATTGAAGGAGGAAAACCATATGATCATCTCAATAGATGCAGAAAAAGCTTTCGACAAAATTCAACACCCATTTATGATAAAAGCCCTGCAGAAAGTAGGCATAGAGGGAACTTTCCTCAACATAATAAAGGCCATATATGACAAACCCACAGCCAACATTGTCCTCAATGGTGAAAAACTGAACTTTTCCACTAAGATCAGGAACAAGACAAGGTTGCCCACTCTCACCACTATTATTCAACATAGTTTTGGAAGTGTTAGCCACAGCAATCAGAGAAGAAAAAGTAATAAAAGGAATCCAAATCGGAAAAGAAGAAATAAAGCTGTCACTGTTTGCAGATGACATGATAGTATACATAGAGAATCCTAAAGACTCTACCAGAAAACTACTAGAGCTAATCAATGAATTCGGTAAAGTAGCAGGATACAAAATTAATGCACAGAAATCTCTTGTATTCCTATATACTAAGGATGAAAAATCGGTAAGTGAAATTAAGAAAACACTCCCGCTTACCATTGCAACAAAAAGAATAAAATATCTAGGAATAAACCTACCTAAGGAGACAAAAGACCTGTATGCAGAAAATTATAGGACACTGATGAAAGAAATTAAAGATGATACAAACAGATGGAGAGATATACCATGTTCTTGGATTGGAAGAATCAACATTGTGAAAATGACTATACTACCCAAAGCAATCTACAGATTCAATGCAATACCTATCAAACTACCAATGGCATTTTTCACAGAACTAGAACAAAAAATTTCACAATTTGTATGGAAACACAAAAGACCCCGAATAGCCAAAGCAATCTTGAGAACGAAAAATGGATCTGGAGGAATCAGGCTCCCTGACTTCAGACTATATTACAAAGCTACAGTAATTAAGACAGTTTGGTACTGGAACAAAAACAGAAATATAGATCAATGGAACAGGATAGAAAGCCCAGAGATAAACCCACGCACATATGGTCACCTTATCTTTGATAAAGGAGGCAAACATATACAGTGGAGAAAAGACAGCCTCTTCAATAAGTGGTGCTGGGAAAATTGGACAGGTACATGTAAAAGTATGAAATTAGAGCACTCCCTGACACCATACACAAAAATAAACTCAAAATGGATTAAAGACCTAAGTGTAAAGCCAGACACTATCAAACTCTTAGAGGAAAACATAGGCAGAATACTCTATGACATAAATCACAGCAAGATCCTTTTTGACCCAGCTCCTAGAGAAATGGAAATAAAAACACAAATAAACAAATGGGACCTGATGAAACTTAAAAGCTTTTGCACAGCAAAGGAAACCATAAACAAGATGAAAAGACAACCCTCAGAATGGGAGAAAATATTTGCAAATGAAGCAACTGACAAAGGATTAATCTCCAAAATTTACAAGCAGCTCATGCAGCTCAATAACAAAAAAACAAACAACCCAATCCAAAAATGGGCAGAAGACCTAAATAGACATTTATCCAAAGAAGATATACAGATTGCCAATAGACACATGAAAGAATGCTCAACATCATTAATCATTAGAGAAATGCAAATCAAAACTACAATGAGGTATAATCTCACACTGGTCAGAATGGCTATCATCAAAAAGTCTAGAAACAATAAATGCTGGAGAGGGTGTGGAGAAAAGGGAACCCTCTTGCACTGTTGGTGGGAATGTAAATTGATACAGCCACTATGGAGAACAGTATGGAGGTTCCTTTAAAAACTACAAATAGAACTACCATACGACCCAGCAATCCCACTACTGGGCATATACCCTGAGAAAACCATAATTCAAAAAGAGTCATGTACCACAATGTTCATTGCAGCACTATTTACAATAGCCAGGACATGGAAGCAACCTAAGTGTCCACTGACAGATGAATGGATAAAGGAGATGTGGCACATATATACAATGCAATATTTCTCAGCCATAAAAAGAAATGAAATTGAGTTATTTGTAGTGAGGTGGATGGACCTAGAGTCTGCCATACAGAGTGGAGTAAGTCAGAAAGAAAAACAAATACCGTGTGCAAACACATATATATGGAATTTAAAAAAAAAAGGTTCTGAAGAACCTAGGGGCAGGACAGGAATAAAGACGCAGACATAGAGAATGGACTTGAGGACGTGGGGAGTGGAAAGGGTAAGCTGGGACGAAGTGAGAGAGTGGCATGGACATATATACACTACCAAATGTAAACAGATAGCTAGTGGGAAGCAGCCGCATAGCACAGGGAGATTAGCTCGGTGCTTTGTGACCACCTAGAGTGGTGGCATAGGGAAGGTGGGAGGGAGACGCAAGAGGGAGGAGATACGGAGATATATGTATACATAGAGCTGATTCACTTTGTTATACAGCAGAAACTAACACAACATTGTGAAGCAATTATACTGCAATAAAGATGTTTTTTAAAACGTGTTCAAAAATTAAAGGAAAACATGGTCTTGATGTGTGAACAGATAGAGAATCTCAACAGACATGTGGAAATTATTTTTTTTTAAGAACAAATAGAAATAAAGAGTAGAATGATAGAAATGGAAAGTTTACTGGATGGACTCAACATCACATTTGAGATGGCAGTAGAAAGAATCAGGGAACTCTAAAAAGATCAAAAGAAATTATCCAATATGAAGAACAACGAGAAAAAAGAATGAAGCATTTCAAAACCCTATGGGACAATGTAATTGGAGTCCCAGAGTAAGAGAAGAGAGAGGATGGGATAGGAAAAATATATGAGGAATAATAGCTGAAAATTTCCCAAATTTGGTGGAACATGTTAACTAGCAGATCCAGTAAGCTCAACAAACCTCAAGCGGTATAAATACATTGAAAACCACAGCTAGTTAGCATATCAGAATCAAACTGGTGAAAACCAAAAATAAAGAAATATCTTAAAAACATATGTTTTGCCTGGTTTTCTTATTGTAGGTAGGATAGGAAATTCAAGACTAATTATTTCAGTAATGGTTGGAAGTAGAAGTCCTATATAGTCCTTTTAAGTCTCGTTTTCACAAGACCAGCTGATTAACTTGTACCTATTCTACCTTTATTTCTGTTATGCTCCGGCTACATGTCCCATCACTTACTTTTAAGATTGTCCTGTACATCCCATGACTACTACTCTCTTAAACCTATCTATATTAATCAGCTCAGGCTGTTATAACAAAATACCATAGACTTGGTGACTTAAACAACAGACATTTGTTTCTCAGAGTTCTGGAGGTTGCAAGTCCAAGATCAAGGTGCGGGCAGATTCAGTTTCTGGTGAGGACTCTCTTCCTGCTTGTAGATGGCTATCTTCTTGCTCTTATGGGGGAGAGAAAAAGAACTCTAGTGTCTCTCCCTCTTCTTATAAAGATACTAATCCCACCATGCAGGTCCCTCTCACATGATCTCATGTAAACCCAATTACTTCTCAAAGACACCACCTCCAAATACCATCACATTAAATATTTTGGAGAGACAGACATTCAGTCCCTAACACTATCATTGGTCCCCTTAAAACAATGAAAACAATCTGAATCGCTTTGCTATTTTGGTTGAAGTTTTGGTTAAGTTCTTAGCATTTAAAAAAATAAACTCCTAGGACTTCCCTTAAGGCAAAATAAACTCTGTTTGTTTGAGAAACAAGATGCATTCGAGGACTTGAATTTAGGAAGAGCAATGGGAGGAATGCTGCCATCTGACCCAGTTTTCAAACATTCCAAAATCGTTCTTTGGATGAATCTTTCCTTTCCTTCCTTTATCTCTTTCTGGGTCACTATCTTGGAAATTGGAATAAGAGTATGGCTTAACATATTGTTAAAATAATCACCTAAAGCATTCTGCTTCCTTTCCCCACCCCCATTTCAAAGCATCAGATGATAAGCTATATTAACAACTTTTTAACTCATAAACATCATTGACATGGCACCTCCCAACCTGCTCTCCCTTTATCAGAAGGAAAAAACTCTTCTCTCAGTGAGACAAAATATAAGACAAAAATATTTATTTAACTGGACTCGTCCTTTTATTTCTAAGACTGTTTTAATTGTGGCAGCCTAGCCTGACACTGGAACAAAACTGAAACAATTGAAATCTGAAAACAAATTGCACACATTTATTGAATTGGAGCACTATATTTAACTACACTTCAAATAAACTTAAAGGATTTTAAAAACACTTCGCTAGTTCAAACTGGAAGTGAGTGTGTAGCTGTTTTTATAAAATTACTAAGTAAATTTGGTCTACAAAAAATATTCTCCAAAACAACCTAAAGAAAAGTGATATTCATGTGGTTAAGGTTCTGCCCCTTGAGAAGGGAAGGCAGTGCTTTTAACCTTGAGTATTTTATGGTATATCTCTAGGAGAACTGGAAGTTTTGTTTTGCTTTTGTTTTTATGAAGACATCACCACGTTTAATATAGTGGTGAATGGCAGATGTTAGGGAAGAATAATGGATGGAAAAGTTGAGGGAGAGAAGGGGCCATGTTTGAACTCCCTGGGTCTAGCCACAGTAGAGTGGCATTTCCCCCAGACCAGAGTCAGCACATTTCAGTAGAACCAGACCCTAGTCTGAGTTTGGTGACTTGTGTTTTCTTTTGTAATTCTAATCACATTTTTATTTGTTCTGCACTCTTTTCCTGGCCCTCTTAATTATTGACACAAGGGACAAATTGGTCAAATTTGTGGCTAAAAATTGGGATCTTTGTACCTGACAGGACTTTGTTTATCTTTTATAGCCTGGAGTATAAGACTCCATCCAAAAGTGAGCAAGTGAGATGTTTAAGATGCAATGGGTAGAAATGGAATTTTTCAGCCCTTAAGAAGGGCAAGAGGACAAAAATATGTATTCTTGTACTTTTAGTCTAGGTTTACTTTTCTCAGCACATTTTACCCATGTGAAATACGAGGAGGAAATTACTTTACCTTGGATGGCTGTAAATTTCAAATTCCTTTGGCTGTAATACAAAGAACTTTTGAAAACTGGTCCAGATTGTTAAGTGTCTGTCAGTTTGGTTTTGCTTCTCCACATTGAGACAAACTTGAGAAGCTTGTCAGAGGAGCTGCATCTTCCTTGGTTTTCCTCCACTTTCTCTCTCATGGAGTTCCCTTCCTGCATATCCAAGCATTCTCAGCATTTCCATCTCCCCTATCCCCCCAAATTATGGTCATTAGTTTCTTCCTTGCTTTTTTCATCTGTGTGGAAGAGGGCATGCAGGAAAAACTCTACAAAATTAGCTTTATCCAAGGGTTTCCAAATGTGAGTAATCATAAAAATTATCTGGGAGCTGGGCGAAAATGCTGATTTCTAAGCCCCATGTCATGGACTTGAGTGAGCAATAAGGTTTTGAAATTTATTTAATTTGAAAATCTCCCTGAGGGATTAGAGATCAGTTAGGTTCTGGGGATCCACTGCTTTAGTGTATTTTCTTATAAAGTATAAAGTAATTATCAAATTAAGTTCGGATGATAATATACCAAGTTATAGTTGAGTATCTACATGACTCAACTCAGTGGTTTTGCATGATGACAGAAAATATTTTGCTTAAGTTATTTATAGATTCATGGCTGTGTGTCAAGCTGGCCTGAATCTGGAGGGCTTTCTCTGCTTACACTGCTCTTCCCTCTCCCCACTATACCCTCATCTGAAAAAATTACTTTTATCCCCCAATAAAATATCTTTATTGTTATGGTAAGATTATACAAAAGTGTATGGATGGCAAAATTTTAAACAACACATAAGTAAAAAAAACAAAATGTAGGGGACTTCCCTTGTGGTGCAATGGTTAAGAATCCACCTGCCAGTTCAGGGGACATGGGTTCGAGCCCTGGTCTGGGAAGATCCCACATTCTGCAGAGCATCTAAGCCCATGAGCCAAAACTACTGAGCCCACGTGCCACAACTACTGAAGCCCACATGCCTAGAGCCCATGCTCTGCAACAAGAGAAGCCACAGCAATGAGAAGCCTGCACACCACAACAAAGAGTAGCCCCTGCTCGCCGCAACTAGAGAAAGCCCGTGCACAGCAACAAAGACCCAACACAGCCAAAAATAAATAAATAAATAAATTTTTTAAAAAGTAAAAATGATTTCAAAATCTACCATGTTCACAAAACTCCTATGAATTTGAGGTCTAGCCTTTCATAAAACTCTTTATGTACACATAGAAATGCATAACTCTAAATATATATTTATATTTACATTTGTAGATTAGCTCAGAATTATTATCTCCCTCTCCTATCCCCAAGTCTAGGCTTAGAGTACACTTCCTCATCCCTTGGCTTTTTCACTCTCTTTGGCCAATAAGTGACAATGTGCCAGTGTCAAGCCGAGGCCCAAAGATGCCTCTCATATCTCCTCTTGACCTCTTGAGTGAAGAGCCTGTCCCAGCCTTCCTGCTGATCCCAGGAAGAGGGTGAGAGCCACATTGAGTGATGTCTTCCCTGCCAGCCCAGCTAAGCCACAGATATAGAAGATAAAGAAATATTTATTCCAATGTCACTTAGAGTTTGCAATTTTTTGTCCATACAACAATAGATAGGCAATGAAAAAAAATTTTTTCAAATAATAAATTGTATAATATTATCCATGCATACATGGACATCATATTTTTTCAGGTTTTGTTGTTTGTTGATTTAGGGGGTTTTTTTTGGTTTGCTTGCTTACTATATCTCTCCCACTCTTCTTACTGGACCCTCCCCTCTAGTCCCCATGTAACCGATATTACCAGTCTAGATTGTATCTTTCTATACCTTTCTCCATTTTCATATTATTATACACAAATATACAAACTTTATATAAAGGAGAATATCATGGTTTGTTTTACAAAAATGAGATAATATTACAACTATGATATGTCATGAAGGAGAAGTGTAGGAACATTTATGTATGTGTGTGTGTGTGTATAAAACAGAGGGATGCAAACTTCTTCCAGAGTCAGGAAGTGCTTCCCTGGGGAAGTGACATTTAAGCTGAGCCATAAAGGATGGTGTTACGGGATGGTGTTATGGGCTGAACTGTGTCTCTTCCCCAAAATTCGTATGTTGAAGTCCTAACCCTCAGTACCTCAGAATGTAACTGACTGTATTTGGATATAGGGTCTTTAATAAAGAGGTAATTTAGTTAAAATGAGGTCATTGGAGTGGGCCCTAATCCAATATGACTGGTATCCTTATATAAAGAGGAAATTTGGATATAAACACACAGAGTAGAGACCATGTGAAAACATATGAGGAAGACAGCCATCCACGAGCCAAGGAGGGAAGCCTCAGAAGAAGCCAATCCTGTCGAAGACCTTGATCTCAGACTTCTAGCCTTCAGAAATGTAAGAAAATAAATGTCAGTTGTTAAGCCATCCAGTCTCTGTGGCCTTGTTATGGCAGCCCTAGAAAACTAAAACAGATGGATAGGAGTAATTTGTTACAGGGACATAGGAAAAAGGGTACTTATACACTGTTGTGGAAATGTGAATTATAACATTTCCATTATACTCTTTCTGGAGAGTAATTTGCCAATAGCTATTAAAAATTTGTTTCTATGGACAAATTCTCAAGAGTGGGATTTCTGACACCAGATCATTTTAAAAAATGCTTTCCGGGGCTTCCCTGGTGGCACAGTGGTTGAGAATCTGCCTGCCAATTCAGGGGACACGGGTTCGAGCCCTGGTCCGGGAAAATCCCACATGCCGCGGAGCAACTAGGCCCATGAGCCACAATTACTGAGCCTGCACGTCTGGAGCCTGTGCTCCACAACAAGAGAGGCCGCGACAGTGAGAGGCCCGCACACCGCGATGAAGAGTGGCCCCCGCTTGCCACAACTAGAGAAAGCCCTCGCACAGAAACGAAGACCCAACACAGCCAAAAATAAATTAATTAATTAATTTTAAAAAATGCTTTCCTTGTGGGTTCTCCAGAGTCCTATTTTTCCTGCGATTACACTATAAAACTGCTGCTCTCAAAATATTTCATTTTCAAAAACTCAAGCAGCATACTAAGTGTGAAAACCAGTTAGGAAACTCAATATCAACAAAATAAAAGGTAGCAAAATTCTGTAACAATGTAGATTGTATTAATTTTCTATTGCTGCCTAACAGATTACCACAAACTGAGTGGCTTAAAGTAACATACATTATTATTTCACAGTTTCTGTGGGTCAGGAGTCTAGGAATGGCTTATCTGGGTCCTCTGCAAGGCAGTAATCAAGGTGTTAGCTGGGCTGTGTTCTCATCTGGAAGCTCAACTGGTGGAAAATCGGCTTTAAAGCTCATTCGAACTGTTGGCAGAATTCAGTGTGTTGTGGCTATAAGAGTCCAGATTCTTACTGGCTGGAGGCTGGAGGCCACCTGTAGCTTTTTGCCAAGTAGGTTTCCCCAACATTGCCATTTACTTCATCAAGCCAGCAAAAAGAGCTTGTAAGTGAATCTGCTAGCAACACGGAGTCTTACTTAACCTACCATAGTCACAGGAATGGCATCCCATGACGTTTGTCATATTTTATTGGTTAGAAGCAAGTCATAAATCTTGTCTACACTCAAGGGGAAGGGATTACACAAAGGTGTGAACACCAGGAGACAGAGGTCATGGAGTGACCTTACAGTCTGTCTGCCACACAAATTTAAAACCTTCCTTGTCTGTGAGTTAAGACATACACTCCTTTTTTGTACTCCACTAATCAAACTTATTAGTGTGCCTGACTTCCCAAAACTAGTCAATAATGTTACCTTTTGTTTCTTGCTTCCTTGCTGGGCTTTCTATGGCTTGATGTTGCTTTCACTTGCTTTGTTACAATTAAATTCAAATCAGCAAACATTTGTTGAATATCTTCTAAGCAGCAGTCTTTCCAGAGGTTGTGGGAGGTCTGATGACTTCTATCTTTTGAGGCTACTATTATACTAAAAAATTAGGAAGAATGCCTAGTAAGGGTTATAGCATTGTTGCATATTTTGAATGGGAATCTTAGAACTGAAAAATATAATATCTGCAATTAAAAAATTCACTGGGTGGACTTAATAGTGGAACAAAGATGAGAATAGAAAGAGTCGGTTAATTTCAAGTTAGATCACTAGAAAATATCCAATCTGAAAACAGAGGGAAAGTTATCAAAAAATTAACGGAGCCTTAGGAATCTGAGGGATAAAACCAAAAGGTCTGACATACAGGCAACTGGAATTTCAAAAAGAGAGACGAGAAAGAGTGGGATAGGAAAAACTGTGAAGAAATGATGACAACAAACTTCGCAAATTTGGTGAAAGACATACATTTACAGATTCAAGAAGCTTAGCAAATCCCAGTCAGGATAAACACAAAGAAAATCATGTCTAGACATATCATAGCCTAACTGCTTGTGGTAGTTTCTGACATGGTTCCCAATGACCCCAACCTCCTTGTATTTATTCCTTTGTGTAATCCCTCCCCATGAGTATGAGCTGAATCTTGTGACTTGCTTTTGATGAATAGAATACAGCAAAGCTGTGGGATGTCGCTTCCATGATTAGGTAACAAAAATTATAACTATTGGTAGCACTCTCTCTCTGTGTCTCTCTGTCTCTGTCTTTCACTCTCTCTCTCTCCCTCTTGCTTGCTTGCTTTCATGAGACAAGCTGCCATGTTGTGAGGTGCTCTATGGAGAGGACCATGTGGCAAAGAACTGAGGGAAGCCTCTGGACAATAGTTCATGAGAAACTGAGTCATCTGGCCAACAGCCCATAAGGAACTGAACGTTGGCAAAAATCACATGAGTGAACTATGTGCAGGTTCCTCACAGTCAAACCTGAGAAGACTGAAATGTGTGAGAGACTCAGAAAGTTGTGCCCAAATTCTGGATTCCTGACCCATAGAAACTGTGAGATAATAAGTGTGTACTGTTTTAGCTGGTAAGTTTTGAAATAATTTGCTACACAGCAATAGGTAACCAATGCACTGCTGAAACCAAAGATAAAGAGGAGATTCTGAAAACAGCCAGGAAAAAAAAAAACACAAAAAAAACCAATACATTACACACAAGAGGAAAAGTATTCAATGATTTTGGACTTTTCCAGAAAATATGGGGACCAGAAAACAGTGAGCAATATTTTTCAAGTGCTTAAAGAATGAAACTATCGTTTTACCTTGCTGTATCTAACAAAAATCTCCTATGAGAATTAAAGAAAACTAAAAATATTTCCAAGTAAAGTTAAACTAAGAGATTTCACTACCACCAGGTGTGCACTAAAGAAGAAATGCTAAAGGGATTTCATCAGACTGAAGAGAAATGACACCAAAGGAAAGCTTAGATTTTCAGGAATGAATTAGGACTATCAGGAATGGTAAATACCTGATAAATATATACGTCTATTTTTCCTATAATTTATTTAAAATAAACATGATTGTTTAAAGCAAAAATTATAGCATTATCTTTTGGGGTTTATAACATGTATGGATGTAATACACATGACAACCAGAGCATAAAGGAACGGCAGATAGATGGTTAAATGGAACTATACAAATGGAAATTTATATATTTTTTTGTGTTTGTGACATGATACATTAAATCCAAACAGACCGTGAAAAGCTAATGCTATGTATTATAACTTCTGGAGTGAACAGCTAGAAATTAATGCAAAAAGTATAGTTAAAAAGCTAGTAGATAAATAAAGATAGAATTCAAAAAATTATTCAAGTAATTCAAAGAGGGTTGAAAGTGAGGAAATAGCAAAACAAACAAACAAAACAGAGGAGACAAATAGAAAATAAATAATAAAACACCATACTTAAACCATATCAATCATTACATTAAATGTTAATGGACTAAACACTTCAAAAAGGGGGAAGGGGAGAGGATTTATCAGAGTAGACAAAAAATCAAGGCCCAACTCAGAAATGTATTTAAAACCATGCTTGTTAGCTGTTATCCAGTATTTCTAGATGTTTTTAGCAGAAAGGTTTTCAGGCCTACTATTTTTCAGGGACCAGAAAACTTATTGTCCTCTTTTATAAAAGATTACTAGGAAAAAGAAGTAGAATGACAACCAATACATACCAACTCACTCCCTAAATTCTATCCATGGTTGGTGATATCCTTAAACAATAGGCGAGGAAGTTTACAGAAAAATGATGTCCTAGGCATATGGACAAGTTAGTGACTCTCAAAAAGGAACATGTTGTACAATATGTCTCCTGTGGGCTTTAGACCTTTATCTTTTTTCCTTCTGCTTCCCATTTGACAAATATTTTTTGACCACCTTTCTGCCAGCCACTGTGCTATGAATTTGAAATATGGAAAGGAACAAAACAGACATAGTCTCTGCCCTTAAGAAGCAGCCCAGTTGGATAAATAAACATTTTAAAATTACTCAAATTATTATTTAATAACACATTATGACAAGTGCTAAGTATAAGCTACTGTGAAAGCCAGAACTGCAGCTGACTTCAGCTGAGTTTCCAAGCCTCATCCATTTGGAGCACTCCATTATCTTCAAGAACCAAAAAAGAAAGCTCAGTGGGTTGTAACAAACCTCATTCCCCATGCTGTCATCAGTTTTCTGTGTTGGGCTGAATTTATTATGAGAAATTTCCATGCTTTAGAAATCAGTGATTATATACTACCTTGTTCCTGTCTGATAAGGAAAGCTTTATGTAACTGTATATGCTCCTCACCTGGAATCCAGGAGGTATGGAGCCCCATTGATATGAATATTGGCCATCTTCTATATACCTTTAGTGTGCCATAAACCTATGGTACTTCTTATGGAAGAAAAAAGATGGCACATATGCATCAGTCAGGGTCCAATTCAAAAGACAGAAACTATACAAGTTATTCAACAGAGAGAATTTAACTTAAATAGTTGTTAGTCATTTGTAGGAAACTGAAAAGGCAAACATGGAAGCTAAGTTTTCACAAAGGTAATCATTAAGGGAAGCAAGGACTGCTCGTAGGGCTGTCACTTTTAAGGTGAAAATCACTGCTTGGTGACAATGATCGTAAACAGGAAGGAGGAAGTTTCTTTTTCCTCCAGACTTATAGCTTTCCTCTAGCATCCCCTATTATCAAAGCCTAAGGTGGAGTGGGTCAGCTGGTAAAGCAAAAACTGTAGTTTGCAGGGTCCAAGAACACAAAGCAGAGAACAGAATGGTGGGTTTGGAGAAGAAACTAGTTGATAACTGTCACAATGTGAAAGAGCAGATCAAAACTACAGAATTAAGGTCAGTGGGAATTTAGGAAGCTGAAAGTGGACTGATCAGCTCATGAAGAGAAAAGTTGAACAGGATGAAGTTTGCTGACTTTATCCAGTGAGTGGCCTTTGTTTCCCACTAGTTCTTTACCACTTGGGAACTAAAAGCGGAAGCTTCCAAGAATGAGTTAAAAAATTACCCTTAGGTCTGTCCTTATTCATTCATATTATAGTATTTTTTTTCAATTAAGACCATCTAAAATATGCCATAGTGCTTGTCTTTCCCCCACAATCTCCCCAGCTACATTGTCTGGACTTTCTCTTCATACATATCACCCAATTTATCTGGTACTTAGACTTCCAGGAACCCCCACTCTGGAACACCTGTGAGCCTGACAAAAGGCTTAAAGTAAATGCAGAAAGTGCCTGAAGCTAGTTTGAAATAGATGTCATAAAAGTCATGCACTTTATCTCTATCCAGACACAGAATATTTAAATTAATATTACACTTAATACTTACTTATCTGGTTTCCATTGGCAACCATGCAGAAGTGGCTGAACAAAAAAGAAAAGAAAAAAAGTTACATCATTCTGGCAGCTTCAAGAAGTTACCATGGAGAAGACAGATGCAACAAGAAAGAAAAAAAAACATTATCACCACCAAAAAGAGAATAACAGCATGCAATGTGGAAACAGCCCTACAAACCTCACAGTTTCAAAAGCATCAGTGATGGAGAAAACAGATCAACTATAACTCAAGACAGTGCAACAGCATGGCAGTATTCAAGAAAAAGAGTGGTTAAGTTCTACCTGTCTCAGACCCCTGAGGCATGTCATTTTTATCACAGACTAGAACAGCCATGTGTCTATTCACCATTTGTATGCTCAGTGCCTGAAACAAGACAGGCATTCAGTTGAGGAATCGTGGATAACCATATGGATGCCAAATCACCAAAAGAGTTTAAAATTATGATGAATATAGTCTAGTGGCAAATGCAAAGATGTATCAATTGCCTTTTGGAAAGTCACTACTATGATAAGCTACTACCTGAGGGCTATAGAAAGTAGGACCAGAGAAAGTTATTTCAAGAACAAAAATGCACTACTATAGGCCACTACCCTGATTCTAAATGGGAAAAAGGCAAGGATTTGATTCATCATGATTTACTTAAGAAAGAACTGTATTTCTCCCTCTCAGCTAACGTATTTGGCCCCTTTTGTTTTGTTGCTATTCAAAGACTCTTCTGTTGGGATAGATGTAATAGAAGAGATAGATAGATACATAATGAACAGTTATATGATTATATCACAAGGAGAGAACAACTTTGAAAGCCATCTGCTATTTGGTATAACAGAAGATACTAAAAATCTATAAGAGTCTAATAAGTAATAATTGGAAATGGTATGGTTCTTTTAACATTAAAAGGCTTCATAGGCTTTAGACTTCCAGTTTTTAAGTCTAGAGTTAAGCTTTTTAAGAGAAGCTCTTCTCAAACTAACACTCCCATCAAGAACAACTATAAACGTAGGTAAAACACAAAAATAAGTCAGTTATTTGAAGACATTGAAGAGCAACCAAGGTAGCCAGGTCCAAGAAGTCAAGATCATTGAGGAAAGGGAAACAAACTGGAATAAATGACGTCCTCCACCAGTTTTTCCTCTGAAGGCCTCTTCCATTTTATAGCTAGGAGATAGAGGCACAGCAAAGAGCAGTGGCCAAGAGCTTTTAACAGTCACATGGGGACGGAAAGACCAAAGTTGGAATTCAGACAAGTGGAGTAGCTAAGACTTGAACAGCCAGGATCCCATAGAGAAGGTAATCATAGAGAAATGAGTATGACATTCTGCAAGGATTTTGCCTCAAGGAATATTCTGAATCCTAAGTCTCTAGATAATGGGGGAAGGAAGAGGAACAGTTGCAGTAAAAAGAAAAATAAAAAACACCTCACAGTGGTTAAGGTGTTTAAAGGGTAAATGGAGATTTGGGCAGTCTCTTGAAGCTCAACATACAAAAACAGGAGTTCAGAGCCTGAAATGGAGAAGGAATCCTAGACAATCTGCCAGTTTTCAAGCCAAGACCTCTGAATGACTATTCCTTAGGTTAAAGACAACAACAGTAATATATCATTCCTCACAAAGGTTTAAATCCAGACTCCAACTATCTCAAAGCCTAATGGGAATTAATGTAAACTGTGCTAGTTAAATGAGGGCAAAAAGAAAATGTAATCCTCTTTGGAGGAAGATAACATCATCCAGTGCCTCTAAATAGTTTCATACACAATGTCTATCATTCAACCAAAAGTGTACTGGGCTGAATGACTGGAAAACAAAACAAAAACAGAAAGTAGAAATAGATACTCAGAAGACCCAAATTTCACAGTTACTAGAAATATAATTTAAAATAACTCAATTAATATGTCCAAGACTATAAAGGGACTGATGCAGAAAATAGATGGAAGTATGGAGAATTTCATTAGAGATCTGAGATATATAAAAGTAAATCAAGTAGCAATCTTAGAAATTAAGAATAAAATTTCAGAAATAAATACTCAATATATAGGATTAACAACAAATTAGACACAACTGTAGAGATCACTAGTGAACTGAAAAATAGGACAGAAGAAACTATACAGTTTAAAAAAGAGATAAAAAGATTGGAAAACAAAGAAAATTATAAAACAGACTTGTAAGACATGATAGAAAATCAACATATGTAGTCCCAAAGTGAGAGGAGAAAGAGAAGGAGCAAAAATCATGTTTGAAGAGATACTGTCTGAGAATTTTCCAAAATTGGTGAAAGACAATAAGCCACAGATTTGAAAAGCTCTAAAATCCTCAAGAAAAGCAAATATAAAGAAAATCATAGCTAGACACATCATAGTAAAACTGTTAAAAGTTAAAGAAAAAAGAAAAAGTCTTAAAAGCAGGAGAAGAAGAGAGGGAGATGCATAATTTTAAAGGTGTAAAAACAAAACTGATGGCTGACTCTTCAAAAGAAAATATGGAAGCCAGAAAACAATGGAATAAAATCTGAAGGAGAATAACAGCCAAGCTAGAAAGTTATATCCAGTTAAAATATCCTTTTAAAAGTGAGGGTAAAATAAAGACATTTTCAGACACACAAAAACTTTTGGGAATTTAATGTCAGTTGACCTACACCAGAAGAAATACCAAAAAATTTTCCAGGCAAAGGAAAATCATCCCTAGTTGAAGCTCAGTAACACAAGATATAAAAACAGATGAAGAACTTCCCTGGTGGCTCAGTGGTTATGAATCTGCCTGACAATGCAGGGGACATGGGTTCGATCCCTGGTCTGGGAAGATCCCACATGCCGTGGAGCAGCTAAGCCTGTGCGCCACAACTACTGAGCCTGAGCGCCACAACTACTGAAGCCCGTGCACCACAACTACTGAAGCCCATGCACCACAACTACTGAAACCTGCATACCCTAGAGCCTTTGCTCTGCAAAAAGAGAAGCCACCACAATGAGAAGCCTACGCACCTCAACGAAGTGTAACCCCTGCTCATCACAACTAGAGAAAGCCTGCACACAGCAATGAAGACCCAACGCAGCCAAAAATACATAAATAAAACTTTAAAAAAGTAAAAACAAAAAAAACCAGATGAAAGCGTAGATATATGGTTAAAAGTAAATGAATATTGACTGTTTAAACAATGGTAATATCTTGTTGAGGTTAAAATATATGTAAAATACATGTAGAGTTAAAATACATGGTATTGATGACAAAAATAGATGTGAAGGAGAAACAGAGTTTACCACACTATTTTTCAAGAATAAGTGTAAAGTGAAAGCATTTTCAGTCATAAAAGGATTATGAAAGTTCAGTAGTAATAAGTTCTTTGTGAAAAAACAACTAAAGGATCTTTGTAAAATGAAAATGAGCCCAGAAAGAAATAGTGGAAGCAAATATATTAATAAATATTTTTTATACATGAGAACTTCCCACAATCCCCTCTTTAGCTTTGAATAATTTATTAGAGCAACTCACAGAACTCAGAGAAACATTTCACTTACCAGATTACCAGTTTTATTATAAAAGGATATAACTCAGTAACAGCCAGATGAAAGAGATGCATAAGGCAAAGTATGTGGAAAGGGGCACAGAGCTTCCATGCTCTCTTGGCACACCACTCTCCCCCCATCTCCAAGTGTTTACCAGCCCAGAAGCTCATTAACTCTTATTGTTGAAGAGTTTTATAGAGCTTAATCTACAGCTGCCCTTCTCTTCCTCTTCCCAGAGGTCAGTGGGTGGGTCTAAAAGTTCCAACCCTCTAATCACTTGGTGTTTCTGGTGACCAGCCCTATCTCAAGGCTCTTTAGGGACCCCACCCTAAGTCATCTCATTAGCATAAACTCAGGCACACTCAAAAGAGACAGCTAATGAATGACAAAAGACATTTCTATCACTCAGGAAATTTCAAATGTTTTTGCTGGGGACAAAGACCACATATATTTCTTATTATACTACTCTAGTCAATGCAGCTACCTCTTATCTATCAGATGAGGCTGTTGCTTTAACAGTGAAGACCTTGTCTGAATGTCCTTCATGCCTTTCTCATATACATATCTCATTGCTCCAGTTTCATAACTAGAGCTGAAACTCAGCTAGTACCACCAGTGAAGCTATACTGGTTGCTCATAACTGGAATCTATTTTGATTAGCTTAGCATCTCCTCTGATTGAATGGTGACCATACCTAAATAGCTAGAGTCAGACCATAGTCTATCAGTCTATAGTCAGGAAACAGAAACCTCTCTAGGCATTTCAGGCAGGAGGGTATTTAGTGAAAGGAATTAGGTGTTTACAAAACTTTTGAAAGTACCAAAGAGGGCAATAGACAGGGAAAGTCATCAGTTATCTTTGGAAATCAGAAAATGGCAGGAAACTACCACTAATGATCTCAATAGCCTATTGCACCAAAGCAGATGGTTCTCAGTAGAAAGCCCAGAAGTCACTGCAAAATCTCACATTTAATGTCTGCTGAAGACCACATGCCTGCTTGTTGAGGCTGAGTAATAATGATTTCCGTTGTCTTCCACCTTCCAAAATCTAGCATGAATAACTCTTATTGGAAGAATCAAAACCATAACTCTGCTGGCAAGGGATTCTGGGAAACATAGTTTTCAGATTCTGAAATATAAAGGAACCCTTAGAAGGGCAGGGATGATGCTGAGTTAGCATCAGACAATATCTGGCAATGCCAGAAATCCCCTGAGAGATGATTACAATTTTTCTTATTAAAATATAGTTAATTTACAATGTATTAATTTCTGCTGTACAGCAAAGTGATTCATATACATGGATACATATATATGTATTTTATACATGTATATATATATTTAAATATTCTTTTCCATTATGGTTTATCTCAAGATATTGAATATAGTTCCCTGTGCTATACAGTAGGACTTTGTTGTTTGATAATTACAAATTTAAAACAAGAAGAGAAGGATTACAGTTCTCAATAATTGCAAGATTTTGCTAATTTATGCTGGCAAAAGTCTGGAGAGTAAATGTGAAAATGAATTCTGAAGGTGGTAGAACAAGAGAGGAAGAATATAATCTTAGATGCTCACTGAATTTACTTGTTGACCTAAATAAAGAGGTAAACTGAGGTAAGCTCAAAGAGATGACTTTATTTGGGAATAGCAGAGAAACTGCAATTCAGGACACACAAACTAGAGCAAGCTACAGATGAGTCCACTGAGGGTTTGGGGTAGGCTGTATTTATGGGAAGGGAATGTAAAGAGGGGAGAGTTCTGTTGGAGTCTGTTAAAATCGAAACAAAGAGAGACCAGCTTTGAAAATTCAAGCAGACAAAACCAGTCCAGTCATACAAACAAAGCTCACTTCAGCTCACTTGGCAAGACCAACTCAACCTGGGTCATTTCCCATTCATACCTCTGGAAACCATAAGCAAAAACCTTCCAAAGTTGATATGACATAACCCCTGATTAACTCCCTATCATTTAAGAAAATTCCAACATTTTCAGTTTTCAGTACATCAGGAAATCCATTTTTCATTCCTTAAGTTTTGTTTTTCTGAAGGCACATGAGTGAGACTTTCCATTTTATATCCTCTGGCTCCATTTTAGATTGAAATTCTTTCTATATCGATATTGGTATTGAAATAGACATGATAAAAACAAATTCTGGAGAGGGTGTGGAGAAAAGAGAACCCTCCTACACTCTTGGTGGGAATGTAAATTGGTGTAGCCACTATGGAAAGCAGTATGGAGATTCCTCAAAAAACTAAATAGAGTTGCCATATGATCCAGCAATCCCTCTCCTGGGCATATGTCCAGACAAAACTATAATTCAAAAAGATATATGCACCCCTATGTTCATAGCAGCGCTATTCACAATAGCCAAGACATGGAAGCAACATAAATGTCCATCAACAGATAAATGGATAAAGAAGATGTGGTACATATATACAGTAGAATACTAAGCCATAAAAAAAGAATGAAATAGTGCCATTTGCAGCAACATGGATGGACATATGTAATAGGGAAGAACCTTTTGTATTTTATTACAAGTTAATCACTAAAGGGATGTTGCCTATAAGCTTAAATTATACATAATGGCCCATCTCTCATCTCTGTCTCCATCTTCACATTGCCTTCTCCGCTGTGTCTCTGTGTGTCCATATCTCCCTTTCCTCTCTTTTACAAAGATACTAATCATTGGATTTATATCTTTGTTTTTTCTTTCCTTTTTTTTTTTTTTTGGCTGTGCCAAGAGGCTTGTGGGATCTTAGTTCCCCAACAAAGGATTGAACCTGGGCCCCCTGCAGTGAAAGCATGGAGTCCTAACCACTGGACTGCCAGGGAATTCCCTAATCACTGGATTTAGAATCCAGTCTAAATCCAGGAAGATTTCATCTTAAGATCATTAACTAATTACCCTATTCAAATAAGGTCACATTCTAAGATTTCAGGTGGACACGAATCTAGGGGAGGGAAGCTATTCAACCCACTACAGTAAAATTCTTCTCAATTATATGAACTACGCTTGGGGAGTTACACCTAAGGGAGTGGTAGAAAGGTGATATATGTTTCCCCTTTCTGGCCCAAAATGAGAATGTGAGGAAAGAAGATACTTTGTGTTTCTATTATCTAGTGCTGCATAACAAACCACTCCTCCAAACTGGAGACTTAAAACAGTAACAAATTATTGTTTCTCACAATCTATGAGCTGACTAGGCAGTTATGTTACTTCTTTGGTGTCTCCTGCAGTGTTGGGTGCTGGAAGGTCCAAAATAATACCACTCACATGACTGGCAAGTTGGTGTTGGCTGTTAGCTGAGCTGGGGCTGTTACCCAGGGCATTGATTCTCCTCCATATGGCCTCTCCAAGAGGGTAGTTTGGGCTACTTACAGGATGGCATATGGCTTCCCCAAGAGTGCAAAAGCAGAAACTTTCAGGACTTTGTAAGCTTTAGGACTGAAACCAACAGCATCAGTTCCGTGCCAGTCACCCGGTCAGTTCAGATTCAAGGCAAGGAGATACACAAGGGTGTAAAGAGTAGCGTGGTTCATTGGGGCCCACCAAAGTTTCAGTCTACTCACTTTCCTTCTCTCCTACAACTGTGATTAATGGGGGACCATTTCAAGTGGCAAGTAATTTGCAAAAATAAAATGTAGAGGTGGGTTAATGGGGCCAAAGCTGTCAAAGATCTTTGAGGCTTTGATGTTGGATAGAGCACCTAGGATGTTGGCAGATGTTGGGGTGAAAACGCTATGAGGCAGAAGCCAAAGTCTTCACTGAATGAGGAGAGTAACCTGAAGATATAAAGAGTTCAGCAATGAGGGAAATCAGATAGTAAGAATTCCAAAGAAAGAAGTATTGTCACATAAGGATAGAAAAGTAATGGTCTACAATATGGCACTAGCATAACGTTGACTGCCCCAGGGCCCTTCCCTATGGAAATGTGAGAATAGGCAGCCTCCATTAAAGTAATCTTTCAGAAATATTAGAAACAATAATAATATGTCTTTGCTGCATGAGAAGTAGAATACTTTTACCAGGTTTCAGAGAAAGCATTGATCAGAATCCCTCCAAGCACTTGAGAATGCTTCTTTAGGTAACTGTCACATCAGCATGGAAGTGTGACAACTTGAAGGGGTTCAAGATTGATTTAGGGAGCAAAACTTAGAAAAGATAGTCTAAATCTACCAATAAATGTATTTGGTTTCACTGAATAGTACTTTAGAAAGTACTTGAATAACTCCAGGTGAATAATAGAGACCCCCTTCCCCCAAAAAATCCATAAGATAGTTGATTAGCATACAAAAAGGCAAAATTTGTAATTGGTTGTTTTCTTCTATATACTCAAAAAGTTTAATATAAAGAAGAAATTTATATTGTCAAAAAATTAAAGGTGATGTGGAGATCAAAACATGAACTTTTACTATTAAACTCATTCTAAACTTTACCTATTAAAGGGACTTCCCTGGTAGTCCACTGGCTAGGACTCCGTGCTCCCAATGCAGGGGGCCCGAGTTCCATCCCTGGTCAGGGAACTAGATCCCACATGCCGCAACTAAGAGTTTGCATGCCGCAACTAAAGATCCCGCATGCCACAGCTAAAGATCCTGCATGCCGCAACGAAGATCCTGCATGCAGCAATGAAGATCGCATGCCACAACTAAGACCTGGGGCAGCCAAATAAATAAATAAATTAATTAATTAATTAATTTAAAAAAAACCTTTACCTATTAACTGTACCCACCAAGAGCTGCGTGCCTCTTGGCAGCCAATACAAAAAGAAGAACACATGCCCTCTGGGGGGCTGGTAGAGCCTCAAAGATGGTGCTGAGCAGGGTCAGGTTATGCATGCTAAGAGAATCAGAAAAGGAAGAAGAGACCTGTGAATACCTACAAGAAGGCAGAGGTCCCATTCATGGGCTGATAAAATGTCTTCCTCTACAGCTGGCTGTAAGAATAGCCACTACGGGAAATGTCCACGGAGGAAGGTATCTCCAGGGGGAAGCCAGGTTTTAGTTAGGGGAAGACTTGGAGATAAGTTCCTAGCTGTAGCTTAAGTAATGGTAGTTTGTTTGATTTGTGGACTAGGAGTTCCTAAAGATGCAGTGAAATGATTTGGGGAGAAGAAGGAGATAATGTTTAAGACTGTGTCAAGGACAAGAAAGTTAGGCACTGATTAATGAAAACAGGGATAAGCAGCGAGGTGAATTTAATTCTGACAGCCTCTTTTAGGATGACAGGCACCTGGTTTACCTGGCTTGGGGGTCGCATTTCCAGGCCACCATCTAGCACCCTGGGCTTTGAGCACACCTCACGCAGCTTGAGCTCCTATCACTCCAACAACAGTTCTCTTATCTGTTTACTCAGGTTTGTTCATCCCAATGACCACAGTCTCAGACCTTCAGAAAAAGATACTTTGGACGTATAACCTATAGTTCTTGTATTCTAGACTGCTTATCTCTAAAAATTAATCATGCATTCCTCATGGTGCTTAAAACGTCCATATAGAAGAATTTCCCTGAAGATTCAGGATAATTGGCAAAGATGTCACTGAAGGTGATAGACTATATATAACTTGGGTCTGGATGTGGTAGAGGTCCTTTGCACAATTTCCTTTGCTTTTTGAAATGTGAATTTCTTCTATCGATAAAGGCAAATTCTATTTTCAGTGCAAAAACAGAATTATTTTCTAGGGGCAAACTTACCACTTCTGTGGTGCCCCCTAGGGTGGTATCCTGTTAACCACAGAAATATATCAAAACCTGTAAGCAGTCAGCAAAACTTTAGGTTTTGGGAAGAACATTTTCAAAGACCGGCACACTAATTAACACAAAACAAGGCAAAACAAAACAAAAGCCTTACTTAGCTCTCTGGGTTATAAAAATAAATTTTTTTAAATTTATGTATTTATTTATTTTTTGGCTGCGTTAGGTCTTTGCTGCTGCGCGCGGGCTTTCTCTAGTTGCGGTGAGCGGGGGCTACTCTTTGTTGTGGTGCGCAGCCTTCTCATTGCGGTGGCTTCTCTTGTTGCGGAGCACAGGCTCTAGGCGCGCGGACTTCAGTAGTTGTGGTTCGTGGGCTCTAGAGCGCAGGCTCAGTAGGTGTGGCGCACGGGCTTAGTTGCTCTGCAGCATGTGGGATTTTCCCGGACCAGGGCATGAACCCGTGTCCCCTGCATCGGCAGGCAGATTCTTAACCACTGCACCACCAGGGAAGTCCCATAAAATGTTTTTATGAAAAACTCTGAAAAAGAGTTTTAATCAAAAGTCAGAAGCTTGTTAAATCTTCTTTTCTTTAGTCTTAGCGTGTAGTGCAATAAAATGCATAAGAACAAGCAACAGGTAAAGCTTTGTTCTTGAACAACTCCCTGTATGCCTGCAGATTTGATACTTTATTTTAAGTTCAAGGTTGGGAAGACTTTTCTTCTTGTTTCAAAGACCTTCCATAACAGCCTCTTACCAACACTTCTTGAGATAATATGATGACAAATGCAATAGAAACTGGGAAAGGGGGTGTAATTAGTATTTCAAAAGCAATTTCTCTTTTTGAGGAATCTAAAATTTTTAATAAAATATTATTTTAAGACACGTTATCAGGGCCTTATAAGCACTTGATATCGGCCAAGAAAGTTACTCTCCCCACCCCCCCCAAATTGGAAAAACTTCTGACCTCATTTAAAATGTATTATTATTTTATATGCCCAAAGTCTACCAAATGAATTTACTCATATAACAGTGACCGTAGGAATGTGCTCTACTTCGGGGGACTTTTTATAAATGTGGAATATGGCCCAATGTCTGTTGCCATGTAATATCAAGAAATTGTTTTCAATAATTACAATTTTGTGGTTCAGAATACTCCCTCCGTAGTTTTGCCTAGGTTCATATAAAAAAATTAATATGTGTTGTTGCTGAAAGTTTAGAAATTGCTAAATCCAGTTGTCAGTTCCCCGTTCTTACATTGTTTAATCACCCAGCAGCATCTGATGCAGTCGGTTACCCTCGCCTCATCTTCTTACTTGGCTTCCATGACAGGATACTTCCCTGTTTTCCTCCTACCTCTCAGTTTCCTTGGCTGGCTCCTCCTCTTCCCTTGACTCTCTTCATTCCAGCATGCCCCAGGTGTCAGTGTCTGGTCCTCTTCGCCATCATGTTCATTCCTCTGATGCTCTCATCCAATCTCATGGTTTTAAATATCATGTATATGCCCATGACTCCCAAACAAGGCCAGTTCCATGGATGTGCAGCCTGTGCCCCCCTCAGGAGGACCCCACACTCAGTTAATGCTCTGTTGTCACGATCTTGAAAATTCTTAGTAATTGTTTAACAAGGGGCTCTCCCTTTCATTTTGCATTGAGTCCTGCAAATTACATGCATGTCCTCCTCTCAGCTTTATATACCCAGACTAGCCATCTCTCCAGACTTGTACACCTAACAGCCTGTTCCACATCTCAACTTGAATATCTAACATATCTCAAACTCAGTAAGAACAAAACTGAACTCTTGAATTTTCTTCCCCAAACCTGCTCCACCTCTAGCCTCCCCAGTCTCAATTGATAATATCTTCATGTTTCCACTTGCTCAGATAAACACTTTGGAGTTATTTTTGATTCTGCTGCCTCTGTCATGTCCCCCAACCAATCCATCAGCCAATCATGTTGGCTCTGTCTTCAAAACATATTCAGCATCCAACGGTTTCTTACCACCTCCACTGCTGCCATCCTGGTCTGAGCCACCATCAGCTTTTCCCTGGATCACTGCAGGAGCTTCCTGTAGGCCTTACAGTCTATGCTCAACATAGAAGCCACTGTGGTCCCTTTAGAACATAAGCCTGATAACATCACTCCTCCGATCAAAACCCTCCAATGCTTCCCCATTTCACTCAGAGTAAAAAGGACAAACTCCTTATCAAAAACACCCACATTTCTCTAGGATCTTGTTTCACCGCCACCACTGCTCCTCATCCTATTCTTTGAGCTCCTCTCCTATTATCTGCCTCTCACTCTCCACTCAAAAACCATCCTGGCTCCCTTGCTTTGCCTTGAAAATGCCAGGCTTCTGATCATCTTAGGGCCTTTCCACAGGCTGTTTCCTCTACCAGGAATGTTCTTTCCCTGGTATATTTTTTTTTTTTTTTGTCTGCGTTTGGTCTCTGTTGCTGCCCACGGGCTTTCTCTAGTTGCTGTGAGCGGGGGCTTCTCATTGTGGTGGCTTCTCTTGTTGCGGAGCACAGGCTCTAGGCACACAGGCTTCGGTAGTTGTGGCATGAGGGCTCTGTAGTTGCGGCTCGCAGGCTCAGTAGTTGTGACACACGGGCTTAGTTGCTCTGCTGCACGTGGGATCCTCCCGGACCAGGGCTCGAACCCGTGTCCCCTGCATTGGCAGGCAGACAACCACTGAGCCACCAGGGAAGCCCCTTTCCCTGGTATCTTTATGGCTGACTTCTTCAAATTTTCTCAAATTCAATGAAATCTCTAGACCCACAGTGAACATCCTATTTAAAATTGCAAACTGCTCACTTCCTGAACTCTCAATGCCCCTTATACCCTACTTAAAATTTTTTTTCTGCAGCATATATCACCTTCTAATATAACATAATACATCACCATATACTATACAATATTATACATTCTAATATGTATACATATAATATATATAATATATATACCCTATATATAGTGTTTTGTATATGTTTTTTAATTTGTTTATTGTTCATTGGCTCCCCTTTCTAAAATGTAAGCTCCACAAGAACAGGGATATATACTATTCAATAAGCACAGTACCTGGCACATAGTAAGCATTCAATAAATATTTGCTATTAAATGAACAGTATATAGTACAATCCATATTTATTATAGAAAAACTTTAAGCAAGGGATTTAATCAATACGTATTTGAATTGTTCTGTCATTTATATAGAGCTCAAGTGATCAGCTTAAACTCCCTCTCCAATATTTAGCATGATGCAAAAGTAAAAACTCACCTTCAGCTGTTCTTTATTCAGTTATTATTCACATGAATGCTATTCCCTTCAACTGTTCATTATTCAGATAAATGGTATTATTCTCAAAGATGGTGTAGTGAGAGTGAGTGGATTAAGAATAAATCACTGTTAAGTGAGATGCTCCAAGATTGCATGCAATAATGATGCCTATTTAGTAGCATCTGCTATAGCAAAGGAATTTTGAAGTAACTAAGTATAACATAACCTCTTTAAGATCCAACTATAAAGAAGCTACTTAGAAGTCTGTAGATAGTGGACTTCTGAGAACTGGAAATAATTTTTGCTGGTGAGTAGTAAGGCAGTCATTCACAGGAAGGAAATGTAGCTTTTCCCAAAGTTAAATCTTGCCATATTTTTCTTGGTGGTGAGATGAAAGGGTTAATAGTCTCTAATATTTAAAATAATTTTGGGGACTTCCCTGGTGGCGCAGTGGTTAAGAATGCATCTGGCCAATGCAGAGGACACAGCTTTGATCCCTGGTCTGGGAAGATCCCACATGCTGCAGAGCAATTAAGCCGATGCACCACAACTACTGAGCCTGCACTCTAGAGTCCGTGAGCCACAACTACTGAGCCCATGTGCCACAACTACTGAAGCCCATGTGCTCTAGGGCCCATGTGCTGCAACTACTGAGCCCGCATGCTGCAACTACTGAAACCTGTGTGCCTAGAGCTGTGCTCCACAACAAGAGAAGCCACTGCAATGGGAAGCCCGTGCACCGTAACAAAGGGTAGCCCCTGCTCGCCACAACTAGAGAAAGCTTACTCGCAGCAACAAAGACCCAATGCAGCCAAAAAATAAATAAATAAAAATTAATTAATTAATTAATTTAAAAAACACTTTATAAGAAACAATGTTTAAAAAAATAAAATAATTTTGAAGCTAACTTTGTTGGTGCTTTCAAAGAAAAGTTACAGAGAAAGGTTTCACGTTTGAGCCTAACACTACAATGAAGAAAATGCAAATGAGCAAAGAATGCCCTACCTCTCTAAAAACTAGAATCCTAAGTCAGGCGTAGGGCAGCCTGAGGCAGGCCTAGGAATTGTGTCCAACCTGGTATGAGGAAAAGTTTGATCTAAAGGATCAGTGTAGGGCTATATTTCTGCCTGTAATTTAATGGGGTTTCAAAAACCAGTATCAAGAGTTTGTGTGGTTGGAAATGAAAATTTATTAAGAAAAATTAACACATTTAGGATGATTCCCTCTGGGGAAGAGAAGAGGATGTTTCCTGTCTTTAACCATGGCTCTTAGAATCTTTTGTGCAGCATTTTACAATTTACATGTTGCTTCCATTTACATTATCTTATTTTGATCATGACTAAGCTATTTACCAAACAGGTTAGATAATAAGAAAATAATCAAAATGAGTTTTTCCTTTTTAAATGAGATTTAAACACATTTTAAAATTATATTTATAAGTATAGACTTCGAATATATTAAGTTTCAAAATTATCATTGTGGCATAAAGACTATAACTTTTTATTACATAGCACAGATGGTCCTCCTCAGTTTTAGACGTGGTTGAAGTTAAGGGAAAATAAGGCAGAGCTAGCTGACTGGCTGTACCTTTGGGAAGCCCAGTCTGTCCCAGGGAATGTCCACAACTCAATTTTGTTGTAATGTCCAGAGCTGGTGCAGCTTTCAGGTCCTTCCCCATACTAAACAAACACTCAACAAGCCTGAAAAGAGTATTTCCCCATTGTAATTAAGAAAATTACTTCTTGTTTTATAAATATTCAAGGATTTTGTGACACAATAGAGGGAAACAGATAAATACATCATTTAAATGAAGTATTGTGGTTATTATCAACGGATCTGCACAATCTATTCAGGGGAGTAAAACCCATAGTTTCCCTGGGGTGGAATCAGAGATGATCTTATGAGAGAACTGCATCTTTAAAAAAATCATTGCAATACCAGAGAACATGAATAATAGCAGAACTGGGATACTTGATTCAAATAATAACTAACATACTAGTATTTCTGTTTTGAAGCTTTTTAATTCATAAATTAAAATGTAAGACTAGGTATTTAATGCAGTTTAAATTTTAAAATCATACATTAAGTAAAATGAAAAATTACAAAAATTTAAACATTAAATATAAATCATTACCAATATCAGTGGTTGGCAGGTAAAACAAATGAAGTGTTACAAACGAATATACACACTACATGAAATAAAGAAAATGTAATTAATCATGAAAAATAGAAGATGAAATATGATATCTTTTTTTTTTAAGAAAGATGTTTCTTTAAGTGCCAATTGGTTTTTATTAGATAGTGAACTTATTTTTGTGCACATTTTTCCAGTTGCTGAGAAAGCTCTTTCTAATTCTACACTAGTTGGAAGAGGACATATTGGTTATTAGCTAACTCCAGATATTTTCTTTTTACTCCATCTCCAAATGATCTTTGTCTCTGTCTCTCTCTGTCTCTCTCTTGTTGACTTTAATGACATATTTTTAATAGCTATCTTTTCCATGGGTTGTGATCTTTTTGTTGACAGCAAGCTGTTTTTCTAATTCTTTCAAAAGAGATATTACAGTTCCCTTTTGGCTTCTTTAGTTTCATAGTGGGATTCCATGCAGAGAGTTTCTTGCATTAATTTCAATACTGGCATTTTCATATCCTATTTGTTCAGAAGTTCCTGGAACACAAATAAGTATTATTCTTCCAATAGGAGATTTTCCTTTCAATTGTCATTAATTCTTCCTCTTAAGAATTATGGAGACAGTGAAGAATTTTATCTAAACAAGTGAAACAGTTTGATTAGAAATTGTAATCCAGTTTAATATGTAATGATTCAAATTTCAGAAATTTTTAGAATAATGGTTTTATTCCAACAAAAAATACTGATCTTCTGGTACCTTAAAATATCATAGTATATGAAACACTAAAAAATTTTTTAAAAACCGATATTGCATTTACTTGCTTAAAAGTGAAATGTAATCCACATAATACAAGGCAGATGTGCGGTTCAGTCCCAGCATTAAAAGAATCACAAATCCAGCAACCTGAAGTAATTAAAATAGAAACTCAAATCTTTACTATACCCTCTGAAGAAAATCCCCAAGGAGAAATACTTACTTAAAACTTCAACAAAATCCCCTTTCTTTATCACAATTGCCTGGAACACATCTGGAAAGTTATTCAAAAGTCTTTCTTCTTTGTTCATTACCAAAGTTCTCAGAACTTTCATTTGAACACATACAGGGTGAATTCTTGTCTTCCCATTATCCTTCACCTTCCAGAATTACCATTTGTTCTTTTCCTTGTAACCCTCCCCTCTTTCCCATGAAGGTCTCCTGTGTCCTCAGGTTAAAGATGGAATGGGAGGTAAGGGACTTGAGGTAGGTCCTATATTCTTTCAAGGAGCATGCCTACATTGAGAAAGAGGAAGATAGAACAGTAGCCTGAGGAGGCCACAGTGTTGAGGGAGGGATTATTTTTTGCATTGCTTTTGAATATAAGAAACATTAACATGTTTATAAGACATGGAAAAGGGGCCAAATGGAAAGAGAGACATTAAAAACACAGAAAAGATGGACTAGAATAACCCAAAGATGGAGGTTCCGGGCCTTTGCACATGCTGTTCCTCTCTTGCCCGAGACTCCCTTCTATGTACCCCATCTGGCTGTCTACTGCTTGTTCTTCAGGACTCAATTCAGAAATCATGTCCTACAGAAAGTCTTATAGGATCCCCCCTCCATGTTTCCATAGCTACTGAAGCTCATCCTAGTGTGGCCCTCACCCCTGTATTTAACGGTCTTGTGCACTTGCAGACTCCATCTCTAGAGACCAGGTCTACAAAGCAATCTTGAGAAAGAAAAACAGAGTTGGAGGAATCAGGCTCCCTGACTTCAGACTATACTACAAAGCTACAGTAATCAAGACAGTATGGTACTGGCACAAAAACAGAAATATAGATCAATGGTACCGGATAGAAAGCCCAGAGATAAACCCACACACATATGGTCACCTAATTTATAACAAAGGAGGCAAGAACATACAATGGAGAAAAGACAGCCTCTTCAATAAGTGGTGCTGGGAAAACTGGACAGCTACATGTAAAAGAATGAAATTAGAACACTCCCTAACACCATGCACAAAAATAAACTCCAAATGGATTAAAGACCTAATGTAAGACCGGACAGGAAAAACACTCTTTGACATAAACCACAGCAAGATCTTTTTTGACCCACATCCTAGAGTAATGAAAATAAAAACAAAACTAAACAAATGGGACCTAATGAAACTTAAAAGCTTTTGCACAGCAAAGGAAACCATAAATAAGATGAAAAGACAACCCTCAGAATGGAAGAAAATATTTGCAAATGAAGCAACGGACAAAGGATTAATTTCCAAAATATACAAACAGCTCATGCAGCTCAATATCAAAAAAACACACAACCCAATTAAAAAATGGGCAGAAGACCTAAATAGACATTTCACCAAAGAAGACATACAGATGGCCAAGAGGCACATGAAAAGATGCTCAACATCACTAATTATTAGAGAAATGCAAATCAAAACTACAATGAGGTTACACCTCACACCGGTCAGAATGGCCATCATCAAAAAATCTACAAACAATAAATGCTGGAGAGGGTGTGGAGAAAAGTGAACCCTTTTGCACTGTTGGTGGGAATGTAAATTGATACAGCCACTATGGAGAACAGTATGGAGGTTCCTTAAAAAACTAAAAATAGAACTACCATATGACCCAGCAATCCCACTCCTGGGCATATACCCTGAGAAAACCATAATTCAAAAGGACACATGTACCCCAATGTTCATTGCAGGACTATTTACAATAGCCAGGACATGGAAACAACCTAAATGTCCAACGATAGATGAATGGATAAAGAAGATGTGGTATATATATGCAATGGAATATTACTCAGCCATGCAAAGGAACAAAACTGGGTCATTTGTGGAGATGTGGATGGACCTAGAGTCTGTCATACAGAGTGAAGTAAGTCAGAAAGAGAAAAACAAATATCGTATATTAACGTGTATATGTGGAATTTAGAAAAATGCTATAGATGAACCTATCTGTAGGGCAGGAATAGAGATGTAGACGTAGGGAATGGACATGTGGACCTGGGGGGAAAGGGGTGGGTGGGACAAATTTGGAGACTAGGTTTGACATAAATACACTACCATGTGTAAAATAGATAGTTAGTGGGAACCTACCATATAGCACAGGGAAAAGCCTGCATGTAGCAACGGTGCTCTGTGCTCGGTGCTCTGTGACGACCTAGATGGGTGGGATCGGGGGGTGGGAGGGAGGTCCAAGAGGGAGGGGATATAGGTATACATGTAGTTGATTCACTTCATTGTACAGCAGAAGCTAACACAACATTGTAAAGCAATTTTACTCCAATAATAGTAATTTAAAAATAAGACCAGGTCCAGTTGATCCTTGTAACCCCAACCTCAGGCAGAGGAAGTGGTGCACACTGTAGTAGGTTCTCAATTAACATTTGCTGAATAAATGAATGAATGCTTTAAAGAGAGGAAGAGGTGGGTTTCCCTGGTGGCACAATGGTTAAGAATCCGCCTGCCAAGGCAGGGGACACAGATTCGAGCTCTGGTCCGGGTAGATCCCACATGCCGTGGAGCAGCTAAGCCCATGTACCACAACTACTGAGGCTGCGTGCCACAACTACTGAAGCCCACACACCTAGAGCCTGTGCTCCGCAACAAGAGAAGCCACCGCAATGAGAAGCCCGCACACCGCAAGGAAGAGTAGCCCCTACTCACCGCAACTAGAGAAAGCCTACATGCATCAACGAAGACCCAACGCAGCCAAAATATTACATGAGTAAATAAATAAAAAAATAAAGAGAGGAAGAGGTGGTCACACAACCATAAAAATAGGATGAGTCTTCTTTTTGAAAGAAACTACTTAAAACCATCATTTTCGTGGTCTCTTTAACTAAGATAGGAATCCTGACAGCTCCCATATAATCTGAAGGCCCAAAGAGAAAGTATAAAAGGAACTAAATATTCTACAATTTAA
This sequence comes from Balaenoptera musculus, assembly GCF_009873245.2. NCBI lineage: Eukaryota > Metazoa > Chordata > Mammalia > Artiodactyla > Balaenopteridae > Balaenoptera > Balaenoptera musculus. The sequence goes on along the minus strand of NC_045785.1, from coordinate 145,967,651 downwards.
AATAACTAATTGATTCCAAGATGGGTGGGCTGTGGAAGGCAGCCCACTTCAAATCTCATGTAGTCTATCTCAAGTCCCAAACATGCCCTTCTTCTTTAAGGCTTTAGATTTAACCGTTCCAGAGAATTAATGTTTGTTTTAAGCAATATATTATTTAATATAACATGTACTATCTCACAGTTCACACGGGTCAGGAATCAGAGCATGGGTTAGCTGGGTCCTCTGGGTCAGGATCTCTCACAGGGCTGCTGTTAAGGTGTTGCCCGAGGCTGTAGTAATCGCAAGGATGAGCTGAGGAAGAATGTGCTTCCAAGCTCACTCACATGATTGTTGGCAGGATTTAGTTTGTCACGAGCTGTTGGGCTGAAGGTCTCAGTTCTTTGCTGACTATTGGCCGTTGGTTTCCCTCAGTTTCTTACCATGTGGTCTTCCCTACAGGGTATCTCACAACATGGCAGCTGGCTTCATCAGAGAGACAAGTGGGAAGACCCAAAGGGAAAGTGTGAACAGGATGGGAGTCAGTCTTTTATAACCTAATCTCAGTAGCGACAGCCCATCATGTTTGCTCTATTCTACTTATTAGAGTCAAGTCACTGGGTTCCACTCACACCCAAGGGGAAGGGAATATACAATGGAGTGAGTATCTGGAGCACAGATCACCAGGAACCATTTTAGAAGCTGCCTGCGCAATGGTGTTTTCACGTTTGTGTCATCAGGTACAGTAGTAGAGCAACAGTTCTGCAATTTACACCGATAGGTACATCAAAGAGAGGACCCAACCCAGAAGTCCTACATCTGTCTTGGACCCACTATGAGAGCAGGTGTGTCAAATCTCCCCACTGCTACATGTCAGAAAAAAATCTGTGGGACTTAGCATCCCTGACCAGCCTCTAAAACCACAGGGCACAACTTCAGATCGAATGACGGAAATTTATAGAATTGTACAAATGAGGCAAGAAGGATGAATCCAGGGAGTCGTGCCCCTCCTTGGTTTACCAAAAGGTTGGTAGGATTTTCAGGGGAAAGAATTAAAGAAAGAGGCTGAAAAGAAGAAAGGTAGAATCTTAGCCTACTTCCTCAGAAAGCAGAGCCTGAAACAAAGGCTGAAGTCTACATTCTTTTTTTTTTTCTATTTCTTTATTTATATTATTTATTTATTTTCATTGCGTTGGGTCTTCGTTGCTACATGCAGGCTTTCTCTAGTTGCAGCAAGTGGGGGCTACTCTTCGTTGCGGTGCGCGGGCTTCTCACTGCAGTGGCTTCTCTTGCTGTGGAGCACGGGCTCAAGGCGTGCGGGCTTCAGTAGTTGCAGCACGTGGGCTCAGTAGTTGTGGCTTGCGGGTTCTAGAGTGCAGGCTCAGCAGTTGTGGCACACGGGCTTAGTTGCTCCACAGCATGTGTGATCTTCCCGGAACAGGGCATAAACCCGTGTCTCCTGCAATGGCAGGCGGATTCTTAACCACTGCACCACCAGGGAAGCCCTGAAGTCTAGTTCTTTATTGAGGAATGTGAACTAGGGAGCAGGAGCAAGGGATGGGGGATAGAGGCAGGGAAGATGGAAAACTGATGCAACGATGCGTCATCAAGTTGGCCGTCACTATGGGTGACTGGCTGTGGGATCCAGTGGGACTACCAAGGAGTCCCCTGAAATGCATCTCAGGACAATCAATTAGGGATAAAAGGGGGGTAATATTCTTCAGTCAAATCCCATCCCCCATTGCTCAAAGGTCCCCCCAAGGGTGTGAGCCCCACTACTTCTGGGTTGCATAAACATGAGCACTATGGTGGGTTTCCACAGTGTTCTTCACCATGGAGCCAGCAGACAAACCCCAAGTGGAGGGTGAGGGGCAAGATTACAATTCAAGATTATGAGCCCCTTAAGGTCATGGACTATGCATTTTTCATCTTTGTGTTCCAAATAGCTCAAAATTATGATGGACAAATGTTCGTGGAATAATGAAGGAATGAATTTTAAAGCCTCTAGATTCACTGAATGTAGTTTGTGACTTACATGCTCCTTCAAACTAAGAAATTGTGAAAAAGTAGAAAAAAGTTTAAGAACCAGGAAAGCCATTTCTGGTTTATTAATAAGTAGGAAGAAAAATATGAAGACTGAGTTAGTCTGAAAACCTAACAGTGTAACACCTTAAAACACAGATTTTGCTTTATAATAGTTAAAAATTTAAAACATTTGGTTGGTTAAAATAATTGCATGTATATTTATATTTTATTCCATTCCACAGAAATTGGAAATCGTTTTATATGTGTTTGTAGAGAAAAAAAATATACAATTACATAAGACTTGTTTAAAATAGTATTATTCACAGTGAGGTGTTAAACCCCTAAGGATATTCAGTGGTGGGTTCACAAAACTTACAAAGTAAATATGCCATATCTTCCAGAAACAAGAGTGTTACAATGATTTTTCCTCTGGGAGGGTGGGGAAGGGGCAACCTGAGAGGTAGGTTGGGGATGAATACTGTTCTCCTAAGTATACATAGCATAAAGAGGCTGTGACGGTTAATTTCATGTGTCAACTTGACCGGTCCACAGGGTGCCCAGATACTTGGTCAAACATTATTTTGGGTGTTTCTGTGAAGGTGTTTTTGGATGAGATTAACACTTAAATCCTTAGCCTGAGTAGAGCAGATTGTTCTCCCCAATGTGGGTGGGTCTCATCCAATCAGTTGAAGACCTGAATAGAACAAAAACGCTGAACCTCTTCCAAGTGAGAGAATTCCTACTGTCTGATGGGCTTTGAACTGGGACATCAGCATTTTTCCTGCCTTCAGACTTGAGCTGAATCATAGGCTCTTTGGACTAGAACTACACCATCTGCCCGCCTGGGTCTCCAGCTTGCCAACTCACCCTGCAGATCTTGGGACTTTCCAGCCTCCATAATCACAGGAGCCAATATACATACGATAGCTAGATGGATAAATAGATAGATAGATAGATAGATAGATAGATAGATAGATAGATAGATAGATAGATAGATAGATAGATGATAGATGGATCCATCTTCTCTGAAGAACCCTGATCAAAACAGAAGCCAAGAACATTCATACTTGACCTGTTGAATTAGAAATGATTCCCTTCCCAAAGTCTTCACTAGTATTTACTAACTTCGGTAAACAAAATAATAACCATTCCATTTCCAAATTGGCCTCAAACAGAAATTGACATAACATAAAAATAAATTGTAGAATCCAGGTGGTAGGTAAATTAATTCTCCCTGTATAATTCTTTCTACATTTCTGTATGTTTGATAATTCTCATAACAAAATATTGAGGAAAAGAAATTTATTGGCCAGCCAAGATGGCTGCCGCCGCGGTGAAGGCTGCACGAGGGTGGTCGGGCTTTCTGCTGGGCGTGCGGAGTGTTGTCCTGCGGCTTCCAGGGCTGACCCAGGTGAGGTGGAGCCGCTATGGTCCTGAATACCAGGACCCCCAGATTGACAAGGAATATTACCGCAAGCCCTCGGCTGAGCTGACTGAGGAGGAAAAGTATGAGCGGGAGCTCAGGAAGACTCGGGGTATCAAAGCTGCTTCTGCGACGAAAACAAGCTCTGTGTTTGAAGACCCGGTGATCAGCAAATTCACCAACATGATGATGAAAGGAGGAAACAGAATACTGGCCAGATCCCTCATGACGTAGACTCCGGAAGCTGTGAAAAGGAAGCAGTTTGAGAAGTACCACGCTGCTTCTGCAGAAGAACAGGCAACCACTGAACGCAACCCTTACACCATCTTCCACCAAGCACTGAAAAACTGTGAGACTGTGATTGGGCTGGTACCCATGCTCAAGGGTGGCCGTTTCTATCAGGTCCCTGTGCCGCTAGCCGACCAGCGTCGCCACTTCCTGGCCATGAAGTGGATGGTTACTGCGTGTAGGGAGAAGAAGCTCCGGCGGATGCTGATGCCGGAGGAGCTGTCTCGGGAACTGCTGGAGGCTTTTCACAAGCGGGGCCCTGTGATAAATAGAAAACACGACACGCACAGGGTGGCCAAGGCTAACCGCGCGCGGGCCCACTACCGCTGGTGGTAAGGCGCGGGCGGAGGAGCTGGGAGGATCCCAGCGCGCTCTGCTGCAAGAAATGGCGTGAGCCACCGCCATGTTGCAGAACACCTGTGGGTTAAGCGTATACTTCCCTTTCAAGGGCAGGCGGGCCTCATAAGAAGGATGGAGCAGCATGTTTACTGATTGTTAGTCCTTTCTTTGGGGGCTAGAACTCGCTCTCCCTGCCCCATCTCCTTGCAAAGAGGGGACATATCAACTTGGATTTCCCCCAAGAAACTTAGGGCTCATCCAGCCCTTCTCTTCCTTCAGATTGGGGTGGATCTTTGGGTGATATGAAAGGAAGCAGCTTTAGTATCAGAAAAAGTTTATTAGAAAATTCTCATCCTGAGCTAGTGTAGCATGTGATGTGGTATTGCCATCCATTAAAACCAACTGGAGGAAACATGCTCGGTTCCAAAGTGGTCCTTGTACAAAATGTATAAAAAGCAGTTTCTGATGTGAAAAAAAAAAAAAGAAATTTATTTAAAATGCATAGGTTGTGAGAAAAAAAAAAAACCTTTAGGTTAAAGAGGAAAATGAATGTTTATAAATAGAATAAAGTGGAACAAAATCCTTACTAGGATTTTAAATCAATTGAGTTTAATTCAAATCCCAATTCCAAAATGGCAGTAACAAGATGCCATCTCAGCAGATGACCTTGACCCTTAATTCATAGACAAGAATGACACCTTCAGGTATGAAGTACCCCAAATGTCCAGCACCCTCTCGTACAGACTTACCTCCAAGTATCTCTTTTTTAGCTTTCTCTAGTCTCAGAGGATGAAGTGTACTGCCTCTTGGTCAAGACCAATCCAGCCACCTTGTCCTTGTTGCTCCTTCATTCTTCAAAGTCTTGCTCCATCAGTTAATCTCTCTCTGCTCTTGTTTCTTCAGCTCCTTTCTCATTACTGGTTTCTTCCCCTACAATATTTATGAAATGCTTAAGAATCTACTTTTCCAAAATATCCCTTCTTTGTCTCAGATACACAAGATAACTATTTCATGGAGATTCCTGTTTAGAAGATTCTGGGTCTTCCTTGGGTAATGCTGGTCTGTGAACTGTCTGTTACTGATCAGAGATTGAGATAAGGAAGTTTCATCAAAGTGTAAAGCAACTACACCAATAAGCACGCAGTTTCATTCAGCTTTTTTTTTTTTTTTTAAGTAAGACTTTCTCAATGAAATAAACAGTGTGTTCGTTTATATTCTGGCACCTTACCTCACTATGGTTACAGTCTAGTAATGAACAGTTTGTGGACCGGCACCCATCAGTGGACTAGCTTGTTTGTGGACTACACATGGAGTAATACTGACTGGAGTGACAATAATGCAAATCTCACTATATCCCCACACCAACATCCTACCCCGGTCAAGTGAGGCTGGAGAGAGAATTGTCAGAATTAACTCAGTTACGTGTTCAGATTACACTTCTAAGACATAGATCACGTATGTTTGAATCAACATCCCTCTGGAAAACTGTTTTTCAAACTACAGCTCTTGACCCAAACTACTTCCTAAGAATTGTTTTATGGAACTTTTGATTCAGTTATATTTATATATTTTTGATAGGTTATTGTTTAAAAATATTCATTCCCCTTATCTCCGTGATTATACTTTTCTGTCCTGGACTTAGGGCTTGCCATTGACTTGCTTTAGCCAGTGGAATGTTAGATGTGACATGATCAAAGGTTTGAAGAATATTTGTGCAACTGGGCTTACTATTTTGCACCTCCGCCATTTCCATAAGAAAAATATGCTCAGGCTAGTCCACGAGAATCAATAATAGGATGAGAGACGCATGGGGCAGAACCACCCAAGCTAGACCCCACCAGCCAGGATCAGTTTATATCAGCTAACCACCCACCAACCCACAGACCCATGAGCAAGCCCTGCCAAGATCAGCCGTGACACCCAGCTGAGTCCAGCATAGATCAGCTGACCCTAACCAACACACAACTGAGTGAAAGAAACGCTTGCTCTTGTATATCCCTAAGATGTTCTGGCTGCTTTATTACAAAGAAATAGCTGATTGATACACATTTATATGTCTGTATTGGGTTGACAATATAATGTGTATTGCAGTGGGTAACAAAAGGTTTGAAAGCCACTGGTCTAGAAAAATACCATGTTTCTCCTGCATTCCTTGCTATTTAATGAACTTAAAGGAAGTTCCTGTCTGGGAGTGGCTGCTTGCAGTAATAAAGAATGAAGGTAAACAGAAAATAGAGCTGAGAGATGAGAAATTAGGGGTGGGGTCTGGGGCAGAAAGAGACAGAGACTTAATAGCAACAAGCCTTTATTTTATATGCTGAGGTCCCTAAAATTGACTGTTTCCTGTTGCTTTTTCTTTGAGAAGTTTTCTCAAGTTCTAATACAATGGTATTTATTAATAGTATTAAGTCCTGGTTTTCACACTGGCATATATTCATTGTTTATAATCCATCTCCTTGCAGTATTCTTAGCTTAAATCATATATAAAATTAAATGTTGGAAACAAAGGTAGGATTTTTCTTCACAATTTAATTCATCCTACCCATTATCATTACATCTCAAACTATAAAATGTTGGATGCTTCACAGAGGCTTAAATATCTTATAATTAAAACACTTTAGTTTCAAAATGCAATTCATGGCTCAGAAGTAATGAGAAGTAATAATTTCTAATAACTGTCTCAATTAATAACTCCCATTATTATGAATTTTATATTTACCATGTTTTCAGTACTCCATTTAAGAGGGCTGCCCACCAGGTGAGGGTTACAGCAGTAAGACCTGTGGGGTGAGTCAGCCCACAGTAAGGGCTGAGGGACAGTGGAGGAGGTAAAGGCCTTTTTTTGGGGGGAGGGGGATTTATTTTATTTTTTATTTTTGAATTTTATTTATTTTTTAAACAGCAGGTTCTTATTAGTTATCTATTTTATACATATTAGTGTATATATGTCAATCCCAATCTCCCAGTACATCCCAACCCCCCCCCCACCAGCCCCCTACCCCGGTAAAGGCCTTTTGAAGACCAACAAAAACACCCCCAGAATTTGGAACTGCCATAACCAGCGAGTGTTAGAGAAGCAGCAGTAATGACAGAGTGAAGGTTACCACACTAAGAATAGTGAAGTAAGAAGACAATCTGCCTCCATTCTTCTTCTTCCCTGGACCCACTTCAAAGGGCTGGGGGATGACGGGGGGAGGGTCCCATACCCACTGCAAACCCCACAAATTTGGCCTATGTTAAATAGAACCGCATTACTCTGATAACCGAAAGTAATGGAATTAGATCAAGATGTAGCTAAGAAACCCTGTATCCAGAGGGAAAGGGGGACTTTTTAACAGTTACTTTTTAAAAATCCTGTTTATATCCTAATAAATTAAGATTCTTTAGGGAACCTCTTTCTTTGTATTGTTATCTCTAGGAATATTTCTATCCAAATAAGGGACCATTGTATATATTGGGGTGCCATCTCCTTGGTCAGTTCTGGAGAAGCTTTGATTTTACTTCTAATCTCTATATTTAATAATAATAATAATAATAATAAACTTCTGAATATTTACTATGTGCCAATGACTGTGTTTTTGTCAATGTCTAAGTGCCAAATTTATAGATTATTCTATACATTATATTTAGATTACTATCTCCAATCTCCCAGAATTTATTTTAGGAGCCCCTAATCTCATGAGCAGCATGTTTCTGAAACATTTTCAAGTCACTTTCACAAGTCAATTTAATGTTAGTTTGTATCCGTTTCAGAGGTTGACGCATCTAATCTTATCCCTGGATCTTCAGATTACCTCACAATTTGGATTCTATAGTTCCCTACAGACTGATTTTAATGAATATTCGTTTTGTTTTGTTTTGTTTTGTTTTTGGCTGCGTTGGGTCTTCATTGCTGCGCGTGGGCTTTCTCTAGTTGCGGCGAGCAGGGGCTACTCTTCGTTCGTTGCAGTAGCTTCTCTTGTTGCAGAGCATGGGCTGTAGGCGCGTGGGCTTTCATAGTTGTGGCACGTGGGCTCAGTAGTTGTGGCTCGCGTGCTTAGTTGCTTTGCGGCACGTGGGATCTTCCCAGACCAGGGCTAGAACCCATGTCCCCTGCATTGGCAGGTGGATTCTTAACCACTGCACCACCAGGGAAGTCCCTAATGAATATTCTTGCAAACACCTTTTTTAAGCAAGAAAAGTTGATTTGTGAATTTTCTTTTATGATTTGTGAAGCCAAGGGAAAGAAATGAATGAGTTGGTATATTCTGTATCAGGGGCAGAATTAAAATGTAACTTTAAACTTTTCACTGTCTAGTCTTTTTCTTTCTTTTTTAAAAAAATTTAGCCAAACAAATCATTATAAAATCATATTTGTATGATTTAGAAGTTTAGAAAATTGTTTAAATCACCTGCCTACTTTTAAAAGACTGTATACACATTTAAATATAATTCTCCCAGATAAAAGTCTATATTATTTTTAAAGACAGGGAGATTTCACAGTCTCCTTTCATAAACAATTCCAGAACTTAAAAAAACAATTCTTCCAGAAAATGCTCTTTATGTCTAACTGCATAATTCATTCCTTAAACAAACATCTACTATGCATAGGCATTGTACCCAATGCTGAGAATATAAATTAAGACACTGTTCCTGACCTTAAAGGTAAATTTCATTTATCACAGGTAGAAATGCCCACAGCCAAGTCATTTAGTATGTTGGGTAAGAAAGTCAGAATTCAAAAAGTTCTCAAAAGTTTCAGGTAAGCTAAAACAAGCCAGGTGAAATTAAATGGCAATACATTTAAACTCATTTACTGAGGAGGGAGGGGAGGGGGGGGAAGGAAAATAAAAAATCTACTGGAGTATAAGTGGGGAGAGACCAGGCAAAACACTAACAAATGTAAAAGCCTGGAGGATGCAGTTGATTCCAGATTTAGTAACCATGTGCAGTTGTTGCCAAGAAAGCTAATTTTAGGATGGCTTAATAAAAATATGGTGCAAAGAAAAGGGGTCAAAATATTTCCAATTGATTTTGTACCAATTAGATCTCACACTGTCGTGGGGGGTGGCTTATTCTAAGTATTCAACACAAACTAGAGCACGTTAATAGGACAGTTGAAAAGGTGAAGGGTCTGAAAACAGTATCTGTAGATTTGTCAGAGAATGATGATGTTTACCCTAAAAGAGAAGCTGAAGTGGGACATGATTGCTGTTTTCAAATATTTAAAGGACCCATGTGACAGAGCTTGCTAGCTGCCTTTCAGTACTCATTTTTCCCTTCATCCTTAGCTACAGAGCCCTGATTCTTAGCAGAGCACTTTGACATTTCCCAGCCTCCTTTGAGGTTAGTGGGCCATGTGACTAAGTTCTGAACATTGATATATCAGCATAAATGGTATATGGTACTTCCAGAAAATCTCCTTAAAGAGAAGGGGTGTGCCCTCCTGCATTTCTTCCTCTATCCTGCTGTGAGGAGTGTGATCGTGATGACTGCCCTCTAGCAGCCACTTTGGATCATAAGGGCAAAAGTGACACTCCAGGAATGGAGGAGGGGTAGGAGAGAAGGAGCCTGGGTGCCTGACACTTTCATGGCAGTTGTCATTTCAGCCGAGGATTTTCAACTTCTGGATATCTTTTACATGAAAAGAAATAAATTTTCATTTTGTTTAAGACACTGTTATTTGGGGTTTTTCTTATATGTAGTTGAACTTTGGGTGCCAAAAAAAAAAAAGATATTTTCTAAGACCTAGACATCTTTAAAAAAATGAAATGATCTACTTTGTGATGCAGTTACCTATCTCTGTATCTGTTTAAATGGAGGCTGTAAGACGAGCTTCAGAAATGGTAAATATTCCAGGGGGTGAAGAGAAAGTGGGTTATAAGACCTCTAAAGTTCCTTGCAGCTCTTAAGGTATGATTTCCCCCCACCCCACCTGGGGATCAGTGGCTCTAAAAAACAAAACAAATACAAAAACACACAGCTCCTTCTTCCTGTTGAAAACATGTTTGGACTGTCCCCACCAGACTTGGTCCAACATGAGTGGCTTAGTGGTGGGTAGTCTCCTGGCCATGCTGCCTGACTCTGTCTTGGAGTTAAACTTATTCTAAGACAGGCACTTCTAAAGTAAAAATAAAGGAGAACCAAAGAGCAAATCAATAAACTCTTCAGCAAAAGTGGTGTCATAAAGACACTCATTATGAACCTGGAAATGAATAAAACAGGACCTCTGTGGAGGTCCTTCCTGTGTGCCTATTGTAGTTGGCGAATCAAGGTGTAGCCCACAATCATCACCATGCTTAAATTTTTTTCCTTTTGTAAAATGAGGATAAAACCCCTAACGCCTTTCCATCTTTCCTCTTCCATTCTACTTCCCAGCTTCTAATAACTGTAACATTACTTTGTTTACTTTGTTACATTGTCTTAATATTGTTTTTTAACTATATTTACCTGTGTTTTGTCTATTGATTCTTTAAACATTTATTTCCTCGAAACAGTAATACATACACATGGCAAAAGAGTCCAACCGTGAACAGAACACACAAGAGATAAAGTCTCCCTTTCATCTCAGAGTCTGACACCCCATCCTCTAAGCATGTATAGGCTGCTATATATATTCATAAGTGTTTTCTAGAGGCACTATTATTTTATCTTTTACATTTAGGTCCACAATCTATTTAGAACTTTTGCATAAGTAAAATGTTCACATAAGCATCTGTTTGGGAACCCTATTCAGGTCCATTGGTCTACTTTCTAACATCTGGTAGTATAAATCCCCCAACTTTGTTCTTCCAGATTATCTTGGCTGTTCTTGATTTTCTGACTTTCCATATACATTTTAGGGTCAGCTTGTCAATTTACACAGACACACACAGACACACACACAAAATCTGCTGGGATTCTAGTAGGGATTAGACTGAACCTACAGATCATTTGGGAGAACTGACACTTTTACAATATTAAGTCTTCTGATCCATGAGCATAGAATATCTGTCCAGCTACTTGGGTCTTCTCTGATTTCTCTCAATAACACAATTTTCAGTACAGAGTTCTTGTACCTCTTTCATTAAAATTTATTCCTAGGTGCAGTGGGTGGGATGGTGCCCCAAAGACATTAGATCTTAATCCCCAGAAACTGTAAAATGTTTTCTTATTTGGAAAAAGCATCTTTACAGATATGATTAAGGATCTTGAGACAGGAGATAATCCTGGACTATATAGATGGGCCGTAAATGCCAGTAGTGTCTTTACATAATAAAGAAAAAGGGAAATTCAAGACACACACAGAGGAGAAGGCAATGTGAAGATGGAGGCAGAGGTTGGAGTGATTGTGGCCTCAAGCCAAGGAAGGCCAGCAGACACGAGAAACTGGAAAAGGCAAGGAGCAGATTCTCCCCTAAAGCCTCTGGAGGGAGCGTGGCCCTGCTGACACCTTGATTTCAGACTTTCGGTTTCTAGAACTGTGAGAAGATGAATTCATTTTAAGCTACCAAGTTTGTGGTAATTTGCTACAGTTGCCACAGGAAATGAATACACTAGGTATTCAATAGTTTTGGTGCATTCGTATATGGTATCACTTTTTAAAAAATTCATTTTCTAATTGTTTAGTGCTGGTACATAAAATATAACTGATCTTTACATACTGACTGTATCGATTTGCTAAATTCATTATTAATACTAAATGGTTTATAAATTATTATAATTTTATAGAGACTATCACCCTTTCTCCAAATAACAGGTTTATGTATTTCTTTCTAATCCTTATATATTTTTACCTTGCCTTTTTACAGTCGCTGGGAGGTCTAGCACAATAGTGAATTATAAATTCTTATACATTTTGATTTTGTAACTATGAAAATGTACTGTCTGTTCCAAACTTATAATATAATGAAAATAATGTTAAAAAATTTTAATACAGTAAAAAAGCAGCCAAACAAAATAATCAACATCCTTCTAGTTAACAAATCCAAAGGACTTTTCTTAAACCCCTCTCATGACTCTGCATCCTTAGACATTATTAACCCAGACATTGTTTATTAACCCTTTTTAATGCTTGCTTCTTCCTTGTCCAGATTCTTTTCTTCCTCTAACCCCTTATAGACATCCCCCAAATTTTCTTAGAACTTTTCTCTTTCTATACTGTCCTTGTTCACTGTTGGGATACCATTTTGAGGCCTATTATTATTCTTCAGAACCCTTTTCTTCAGGGGCAAAACAGAAACTTGCTTCCCTTCCTTTTTTTAAAATGCCATACCCCAAGACCCCTTCTTCATCCGAGTAGAATGCAGTCTTCCCTGCTCTGCCTTCTTTGCTGTACTCAAGAAAACCGTGAAATCTTCTCACTTTAAGGGTTTTACTAATAAATAGAAGTTACAGAAGTCCCCAAACCTTCACAATGTTTTGGTCCTGATCTATATACAAAAATTCCTTTCTGCAGAAAAGTGGCTGGAAGGTGTTGCAAAGTTGGGGTGTCAGAAAGCTGGCTGGCCAAGCAGCCTCAGAGTGACATTTATCTTTGTGAATTCACTCAGTTCAGGGTCTGGCCTTTGTGTTACATGACCACAGATGCTGAATCATGATCATTAGAACTTGTGTATGAAAACCAAAATACCAATGTGTTAATTCACAATGAAAAATGTAACTGTCAAGGGAAACGACTATTCATTTCATTCGGCGAAGACATTCTCTCCTTGTAGAAAAATTATATGGGAATTAAAATAATATTCAGAACTGTATTTGGTAAGAAAAGGAATAAAAGGTTTAGTTTTATGATTCAAATATTTAATGGCATCATATCAGGTTTTGATAGAGACGAAATTACCTCCACTACCAAAACCAGATAGGTTTTGTACCTGCTCAGGAGACCTTCCCCTTTAGACTGAGACGCTGTCGAATACTTACTTCCCAGGCTTTTCTTGGCTCAATTCCTGATTTAGACATTCTGCTTTAGGGATGTTGTTTCTTTCAGTGAACTATTTTCTGGCCAGAGAGGCTTATTTTTGGTTTGATCCATTCTGCATTGACCTACTATAGAAATCTTCCAGGACAATCTTTATTTTTAAGTGTTTGAAGAATATCTTACTGTGGACCTCAAATACCACTCTGCATACATCTGCATACTAGATGTTCACAACAAGTTCTCACTTCTACTTACTGGTGAGCAAAATTAAAAAAAACAAAAACCCCAAAAAAATAAAAAAAGGAAGAAAATCCTAAGTAGCCCCCAATGCCAGGCAGCCTGGCGCAGAGCAGACGTCCTCAAATCTGGTGAACGAAAAATGCAGTTCCTACTCCTGCCTAATGAAATTCAGGAAAGCATTACAGAGCGCATCGCCTGCCAGGCTGGAAACTCTGCCAGACTGCAGCTCTGGCCTCACCTCCACTCCGGGCCTCCGCCCTCTCCAGAGTTCTGCTCCAAGGCTCGACCGCAGGTCAGCGCACTGAGAAAGCGCCAACTGGGCAAGGACCCTGTCCTAATTTTATTTCACAACTGACAGCACCCACTCCCCTAATTAAATAGCAAAGACAAAAAAAAAAAAAAAGTAAGAGAAGGAAAACGGAGGAAAAAGGTTACCAAAAAAACCCAACAAAAACAACCACCTTTCAGCAATATACAGCTGTATTGCTCGGCACTGGGAACTCATCTCGGAAGCCTCAGTCTCTCCAGGGAATCAGGCCCCAGTTCTGAGGATCAGAAACAGAACTGCAGCGTCTGGATGGTTGGGACCGAGCCTACTTCTCCGGCCACCTGGGCCTCGGGACCGAAGACCTCCCTGTTACTCCGCCAGACTCCACCGCGGGCAAGCGCGCGACCCTAGCTCGACGCTGTTGGAGAAGCCCTGAAACTGGGCAGCCGGTCCTCCGCAGCATCTCAAGAGGGCCGCGCTCCCGCCGAGGTCTGCCCTGACATCTCGCCGCGCAACCCTCTAGAAAAAAGGGGGGCCGCACCCAGAACTCGGGCGCCTAGGGTCGCACCGGGCCCTTTCTCAGGCCGGCAGCGTTCCTTCCGCCCAGAGAGGGCAAAGAGTCCGGATGCCTCGCGTGCGCCTCCGCCCGCGCTCCGGAGCGCCCCCTAGAAAGGAAGCCCGAGAGGCGGCCGCGCCTCTGCGGCGATTTTATTAGCGCTCGGTTGGGGTTGCCCGGTCCGTCGGCGAGCGGGACTTCCCCTCCCCTCCCCCTCTTCCCCGGCGCCCCTCCTGCCCTCCCCCGCCCGGAGGCCGGAACCTCCCTGCGGGGCGGAGTGATACCGGCGGCGCCGTAGAGCTCGGCGCGGCCGAGAGGGACGCCGGGGACTGCGCGGGGCGGCCGGCGGGCGGAGGAGGAGGAGGGGAGAGAGGCGGGGCCGGGGCGGGTTGTTGTGAGGCGACTGCGCTACTGCCGGACCGGGGCGGTTATGGCGGCTCCATATTAACACCCTCCTCCTCCTCCGCCGCCACCGCCGTCTCCTCCTCCTCCTCCTCTCCCTCCCGCCCGCGCTCGTAAGCCATCTCCCCCTTCACCCTGACGCCTACCTCTTCTCCTCACCTTTCCCCCTCCCCTCTTCTACCATGCCCGGCATGATGGAGAAAGGGCCCGAGTTACTGGGGAAGAACCGATCGGCCAACGGCAGCGCCAAGAGCCCGGCGGGCGGCGGTGGCAGCGGCGCCTCGTCCACCAACGGCGGGCTGCACTTCTCGGAGCCCGAGAGCGGCTGCAGCAGCGACGACGAGCACGGTGGTAGCCTCGAACTCCTCCCAGCCAGCCCGCCTGCCCCCCTCCCTCCTCCTCTCCCCCAGCCCCCTCCCCTCGCCGCGCTCCCGCCCTCTCTCCCCTCGGAGCCCGGGCGCTGCGGTAGCCTCGAACTCCCGGTGCAGTGCAGCAGCACCCGCCACGACCCCGTCCCTCCGCCCTCGCCCAATCCTCCGCCCTCGCCCCCCCCCCAGCTCCCCGCCCCCATCCGCTGCCATCTCCCGGAGTGCCCGGAGTTAATATCTTCCCATCCACCCGCCGCTTCTTTCCTCCCTTCAGCAATTTTCATATTTTATTAAGTGTCTCTTCCTTTTTTCTTTCTTTTTCTGCCCCCACGCCTTTCTCTTTTTTTCTGTTTTGACCTTGCTTTGCAGATGTTGGGATGAGAGTCGGAGCTGAATACCAAGCTCGGATCCCTGAATTTGATCCAGGTAGATCTGTTTGCTTAAGCAAAATCCTGTCTCCCCTTTTCTGGGATTGGTTTAGGGTGGAAGGGGTAGAGGGCGGGCGGGTGGGGTTGGGGTCCGGGTGTGCGGTTGGGAGGAGATGCGGGGCTGGGATGGGCAGGCATGTTTGGCGGGGAGGCTGTCACGCTTGGCAGGGCTGTGACACAGGGCGTGTGGGCAGATGTGTGCATTGCAAGGTTAACATGGTTCCTTTGGAGGCCACTTGCCCGCTAGTGGCATCACCTTTCTACCGCTTGAGCCCGGGGTGAACGGAGGAAGACGGCCCCTCGGCGGATTCAGGGGTCGGAGGCCGGGGGTGGAGCGGCTGCGGGGCCGAGAGCTGGAGGAGAGGGTGTGCGGGCTGTGTGTGGAAGAACCATGCAAATGTCAGTTGCCACACCACCGGCCCCCGGGAGCGGAGGCCCGCGCTCTGCCAGGGCGGTGATCCCCGGGCTGCTGTCACCGGCCGAAGCCGAGGGCGAGCCCTGCCCGACCCGCGCACACACGGGATTTTCTTTTTTCTTTCTTTTTGGCTAGGTGGTGTAGCTTTGGTGGCGACAGCTTTGCGGAGTGTAGGAGCCGCGGAGCGAATGGGATTGGGGGAAGAGGGTGGGGAGAAGCCAGAGGCACACCTCGCTCCAGAGCCAGCCCTGGGAAGTCAGACCACAGGACAGTGACTGCAGCTGCCAAGGAGACATTTTCTCCCCTAGCAGCCAGGTTCCAGCGTCCTCTGCCAACCCAGCTTGCGGGCTCCCTGTCTACTTTTCTCCAAACAGGCTCTCTGGCGGTCACGGGATTTCAGCCTGGACGGGGATTGGGCGAGAGTTCCGCATATGGAGGCGCCCTTGTTGGAGCCTCTCGGAGTGGAGCGTGTTTCCTTCTCCCCCCAGCCCACCACAGACCCTCTTCAGTTCAGGCTTTGGGCAGACTTCGAAGGGGCTTCCCCACCCCACACCCCCGCTTCTTGTACTTAGTTTTTGCCCATTGCCCGCTTATAGTAATGTTGTGTCTCTGTCAGACTCTTGAATTCTATATTAGATATTAATAGGGGTTACTTGTATTTCTTGGGGGGAAATAGCATGTTTATTTGATTATAGGGTCTCGATGGGTATTTTCATTCCTCTCCTGCCCATTACTGCAATGCAAAGTGATATTTACCAACCATTTAAAGATTTTTAGGGTTTAGACAGCTTTTCTTGTCCCAAGGGAGAGGGTAAAATAATGTGAGTTAAAAGGATTGTCAGTGCAGGCTATTTTTCAACAGGTAAAAACAATGATACAAAAGTGCTCACTAGATCAGAGTTGCCTTCTAAATGACATGGCTTTGATACATTTTATTCAAAAGCTGCCTTCTAAATGACATGGCTTTGATACATTTTATTCAAAAGCTATCACTGTGTGTGCTGGAGGGCTTCAAATAATTTTAAATGTTGTGAAACTAATTTTCTTTATTAATGTAGCTAGTAGGTGAATGGCACTTTCACATTACAGTGCTCTGCCTCAGGTTTTAGCTTGACATTTGGAAAGTGCTTGCTCTGGCTTAAGACAGACTGAATTAATCACTCATCTCTTATTTTTGTACCCTGAGCAAGTCACTGGCCCTCCCTAAACCTCAGTTTCTCTAGCTGTAAAATGGAAATAAAAATACTTCGGGGAATTCTTGCCAAGGTTGTGTGAGTGGGCAAATGGGAGTTACTCAGTGAAGATTAAATTTCATAATTGTGAAGAATGATTCTGCATACATTTATTCCTTTCTGATTTGGGGCTTTCATTGGTATACTGCTTTTTCTGGAATAAACTTATTTCCAAATTAGAACTCAGCAGCATAATAAGCATACCTATCTTTTTGCCCCATTAGATAGGTTTATATTTCATAGACAACTATACACAAGTTGATTAAGGATGTTGTATTTAAGACCCAGACTTCATGCTAGACCAAATTTATGCATGCCATGGCCTGATCACTGTAGCAACTTTTGGAAAAAATTTCAAGCAAGCAAATACTAGAACAAATTTCAAAGTTTGAAAAGTAATTCATTGAAAGTACAGAATACTTTTTATGTGGTTTCACATGGCCACTATTTGTATTATCCAATTTACATTATCATATTTTGTCTAAGTAGAATATTTGAGGGAAAAATCACAAATATTACAATTTTTAAAGTTATATTCTCAATAATTTACTCAGACTATAGTTGATACTTTTTATTAGAATAAGGACAAATATGATATTCTTTAAATTCATCTACAGGTATGCCTCAGAGATAATTGCAGGTTTAATTCTAGACCATTGCAATAAAGCAAATGTCACACTAAAGCAAGTTACACGAATTATAGTTTTCCCAGTGCATATAAAAGTGTTCAATAGCATTAGGTCTAAAAATGCAATGTACATACCTTAATTAAAAAGTACTTTATTGCTAAAAAATTCTAACCATTTACTGCAATAGTAACATCCAAGATTGCAGATCACCATAACAATGTAATAATAATGAAAAAGTTTGAAATATTGCAAGAATTACCAAAATGTGACACAGACATGAAATGAGCAAATGCTATTGGAAAAATGGTGCTGATAGACTTGATCGACATATCTGTGAAGCACAATAAAATGAGGTATGCCTGTATTCATTTTCTCCTTAATAATCTGCAGAATATTGAACCCAAGGACACAAGTAAAACCAGTTATCATTTAAACTTAGGTGGGCTTTTCTATAGTTGTTATAGGCAAATCTTGTCAAGCAAATGTAGATTATCAATTATTAGACACCTTTTACAAGGAAATTTTGAGCCTGTACGCCATTCAACATAGTACCACTGCTCTATCTTATTCTAAGTGTTGTGGTGGTGTGTGAAGTTTTTACCCCACATCAATCAATATCATTGGGTGAGAACTTAAACGTATTTCTTTGGAAGAGATAAAGAGGAAAAGATGTTTATTAATTAATGATAGAAATTGAGAAATGGTCAGCTCCTCTCCTTTTCCCTTCTTCGTACTCTTATCTTTAGTCTCATAAACCACTCAATCTATCTTCATGAAGATTGCCCACCCGTAGCCATCCAAGTCATTTGGAAGAAAAATTCCTGAGGTATCAAGATTATGATGATCAGAATGTAGGAAAACTAAAAGAGGATTTTTTTGTGGAGGATATTTTTATTGGAGGAGACGATAGAAATTAAGGACAGAAAGAATGAATTATTAATATGAGTATTTTAGAAAATATGAGAAGAACTGAGATTTAAATTGGAATTACTGAAGTTAGGAGATTAGGAACAGTTTATGTTAATTGATGGACCATTGCTAAGAATGCTGTTATAAAAATTTACTAAGTGGATTTTTGATTCTTTTTTAGGTGACTCTTTTCCTTTTGATTCTTTGCTAGGCCTCCCCAACTTTTATTTAGTGCCTACTGACTATGCTTACATCATGAGGAGCAGTTTTGTGTGGTGATTAAGAGTCTTACCTCTTATCTTATGCCTTTTAGCCACTATGGCGTAGTGACCTTGGATGAACTGGGTACCTGATATATCCAAGCCTTAGTTTTCTCATTTGTAAAAGGGAGATACTATTAACTATATGACAAGATTAAGTAAAAATTAATGTATATAAAGCAGTGGCATTCAAAATATTTTGCCTGCATACTTGTAGAAGAAATTTGAAAAAACAGATTCCCATATTTTTAAGTTGACATCTGTTATTTGTCACTGAGTTTATTAGCTGAAAAATGTAATCTCCAGTGTACTGAAAATGTTAACACTTTGAAATAAAGTTGTTATATACTTATTTGAAATGCATCCAATTAAATGTAAATACGATAGTAATGTGGTAGTATCTATTTTATAAAATATATGAACAGGCTCCTAACATTGTTCCTTTTGTTTTTGAAATCATTTCTGTGCATTTTCCTCACAGAATTTTGTAATACATTTTTGTGCTTGAAAGTGCATTATTGATCACCTATCCAATTTATCTACCATCATAGTATGTATTCTTGTGAACAAAAGGTTCTAAGTGTTAAATCTCTTCTGGCTTGAGTTATTATAATTAATGTGTAATTAATTAAAACTGTAATAGTCATGGTGCCTTGAGTAAAAGAGAGCTTTGCTGATGTTCATTTGACATCATAGAGGTTTTTAAATTTTAGGCAGTGTACTCTTGTAAGATTTGGGATGGGTGAGAGACCTGCCTTTTTTTTTTTTTTTTAAAGTGAGGGAAGGGTGTTTGTGAAGAAGGAAGTCAGAAGTAGAATAAGTGTACAGCTTAGACTGCAGGTGAGTTCTCAGGCAGATTGTCTTGGGGAAGAAAACACAGGGAAGTTTGAAGTTCTGAAAACTGATTCCCAGAAAACTTATTCATGCTTGTGTACCTCTTGGAATGTCTTTGTTTACCTCAGTTTGAAATTGGTGAATTAAGTATATTTAAAAAATATTTGTAGTGTCTTACTGATCTCAATATTTAAGTTCTTTATATAGAATATTTGTTCCACAATTTCCATCAAAATCCTTAGTTGGAATGTCTTAAAGGAAATCTTAAAAGAAATAGAAGATTTATATTTTTGTACTTACTTTGAAACTTGCTATTGGTATAGAAATCCTAATCAAAATTGTACTTTTGTTGTTGGTTTTCCCCAAATTGGTCTCATAAATGTATTTTACCAACTGCAGTTAAGGAGATCTAAAAGTTTTCAGAAGGCTTGAACTTTTGTTTCATTTAATACTTTAAAAAACTGATTGCTCAATAATTTTATTTTCATAACTGTTGAGCTACTATAGTCTTTTAAAATTGTGGTTGCTTGCTGTCTAAGTTTTGGTTTGTTTATTTTTGATCCATTCAGAAGCTAGGCTACTTCTAAGGCCTTGGTTATTTTGTTGCTGAGTCAAATTGGATTCTCGGTATTATTTCTGAATATCAGACGGTTTTGAGGTATAATCTTAAACACTGTTTTAGATAAAAGCAAAATAAAAATTGGGTTTATGTCCTTTAAATATTTTGGTTTACTTCAACTTTTATGATGGAAAGGGTAAAGCTTTACTGAATGCAAGTCATCCTGAGAGGTAAATTGTTTTTAATAATGCAAGTTACTTTCTCCTATTTTATAGGAGAGGAATCAGATCTGAGTTGTCAGTAAAACAAAAAAGTCATTTCAGCTATTCAGTTTCATTTTCAAAGGGTTGGTAAGAGAGGTCATCAGCCGTTTGAGTTAGAGCCCCATGAGATTTTATACATTTGTATTTTTATTTGATTGATAAGGTAAGAAGAAGCCTTTCCAGCGTACAGAAAGAAGGGAACTTAAAGAACTGTCTTCAGTAAGCATGTAGTAGTAATCATAAGTCTTAGATAGTGCTTACCACATGCCAGGTACTTTACATATATGAATTCACTTCATTTTTGAACAACTCTGTGAAGAAGGTGCTCTCATTATCCCTATTTTTTAAGATGGGTTAAACTGACGCACAGACAGATTAAGTAAATTTGCTCAAGGTGACAAAGCTAGGAAGTGGCAGAGCTGGGATGCAAACCTGGAGTCTGGCTCTGTAAGTGGTTACACTCTTAACCATTATGCTAAGATATCTCTCATTTCCTATAAACATCAGTCATCTTTTGGTCCTAGTGGGACACATATATGAATGAAAATGGTGGAGTCCAATTCAAGAGTCAGGGAAAGAACATTGTGAAATGCCTAATTAGGCATTCTCTATACTCCAGACATACACACCCATACACCCATATTAGAAGAGCTGTTAGTCCCCACAGTTTGGATGCCAGTTTGTGTCAGAAGATTGGGCCCTTAATTACAGTGCTAAGAATTTTTGAGGAAACTTAACTATTGTTCTTCATGGGCAAGAATACAAAAAAAACCAAAATAGTTTATATCTGTTTAAGAAGAGATATTTAATGAAAATATTTTAATTCAGACTTTCTGTAATACAAGAATCAGATGCAAGGAAATATGTCTAAATATTAAGCATGTATGCTATTAAGACTTGAGACTTAATGGAAGCCTTTTCTTTGTTGCATTCCATGTTCTGTTAAGTAGTATTTAAATTATCTTACTGTCACAATCCATAGTGAAAAAGAATCAGTCCCATATTAAAGGATTGACGTTTAGGATACTCACTAGAAACAGCAATAGATTTTATTAATTAAATAAAGGCTTCTGATCAACTTAGATGTCTGTTTTATTTCCACTGAGTGGTTTAGCTATTTTGCTTTTGTGTTTTTATTTTATGTGGTTAAAAATTAAATATATATCTTAATATTTTTTAAAGAATTTTTTTAAAGACAGCTTAAAATTTATTTTTATTGAATATAAATTTTAGATAATGTACTTCTAACTTGCATTTTCTTAAATTCTCAGCTCCTATTTTTATCCTCTCTTATTAAAGATAGTTATGACAAAATGCAATATGTTTTGCTTTTAGCTTTATTTTGTAATTATGCTTTTTCTAATACTTTTATAGTATTCTCTCAATTCTTTTTTCTCCGTACCTAATTTTTCCTTATAGTAAAACGTACATAACTTAACAATTTTAGCTTCATATTGCACTAACAGTGTGTCATTCTCTAACTAAAATTTGTTGATTGAATATACAGTAGTGATGTGTTATGATTCTCCAAAAATAAAGAACGGCTGAATGACATTAAATTATTGCTTGATAGATAAAGTCTCTAGTTGGGAGTATAATAGTAGTTACTTTTACCCCTGGAAATGAACGTTCTTTATTCTGAATATCTTATAACTTTATAAATGATTACAGTTTAGCCTTAGAATTGTATTAAGGTTTTCTGTAAGTAATTTTGGAATTCTAGTCATTAGTTGCTGGTGGCTATCAACAGCTCATAGTTTTAATTGACTTGAATGCACCTAAGAATTAGGAAGAAGCCAGAAAAGGACCATCGAGTATTTAAAGACAGAACCTACTGGCATGGACTTGGCTCTGGGATAGCTGTGTCAGGCCTTTCGTGCATTCTGTCTATTCTTAATTTACATGCAGTTTCAATAGAGCTTGATTTTTCTGACTTTTTAGATTATAACAGATTAGAAATAAATTAGAAACAGCAATAGTATGCTTCTAGATTAGAGGTAGACTCTCAGATTACATTAAGGAGAAATAGCATTATTAACTTTTCCATGGTTTGACTTTGTTATCCTCTTACACAGAGTACAAACTTTTATAAATATAAAAAGTAATAAATGAAATTAACTCTAAAAAGGAATAACTGGCAGACTCCTAGCAAGGAGAACAAGATTAAATAAAAAACATAAAAAGCAGATACAGGTATTTAAAAATTACAATAATCTTGGCCCATTTAGATGTGGGCAAAACAATTAACTCATCACCTGAGGTATTCGCTCTAGTTTTAAAGCCAGAGTTTTTAATGACTCCTAAGTAACGTATAGAAGGTTAAATCAGATTTACTACCCGTTAAGAAGTAGGGATATAAAATGTACTTAATAAAGTCTTTCTTTTTAATTTAAAGAGGGTAAGCTTCAGTGTTTGTGAAATTTCGTTCGTATCTATAAATGGTATATTTACTATATTTAGTGTATATCTGTTTTCCTTCCTTTGTTTTCCTGTACTTTGTTTCTTTGTCCTCTTTTGCAGGTACTGTACTAAAATAGAAATAAAACTTACTTTGTTTATACTTATTTAAATGTAAAGTTCATCATATTCAAAATAATTAATTTTTTCCCCAGGTGCTACAAAGTACACCGATAAAGACAATGGAGGAATGCTTGTATGGTCTCCATATCACAGTATCCCAGATGCCAAATGTAAGTTTTCTGAAATTGAATGTTTATGTCAATAGGGAATCTATCAACCAATTCAAAATGCAACTTATATTTGTTTTTGGGTCTCTTAGATTCTCATAAGAAATCAGTTTGTCTTTGTTTTGTTTTGGTTTTTTGATGGAGCTTGTTATGTTAGAATGTTTTTCCTTTTGAAAGATAGTGGGTTGATCATTCCAATTTGTGTCAGGCCCAGGAAGACTGAAAAAACCTAGGATCTGATGGCATTGCTGCTTAAATCCTCAAGCAGGGGAGGGAGTTACTATGTAGACATCTGCACAGGCTATTCCTCAGTATATGAAGCTGTAAAGAAATGCCTTCAAACTTCCAAGAGCCCACTATCATTACCATTTTAAAGAGGAAAGGGGAAAGAACTGACTTCAGCAGCCATCAATCAGGTCATCTTTGTGCTCTCCAT
Source organism: Balaenoptera musculus (assembly GCF_009873245.2). NCBI lineage: Eukaryota > Metazoa > Chordata > Mammalia > Artiodactyla > Balaenopteridae > Balaenoptera > Balaenoptera musculus. Next base: position 145,944,236 of record NC_045785.1, on the reverse strand, counting down.
TTCTGGACGGAGACCTTCTGGATCATTGACCATGCACTTCTTGAATCATGGTGTGGCTTTAGACTTCAATGTGATGTAGCGGACCTGATCCTTTGCGGCACATCAGATATAGGAAACGTGCAGGTAACAAAACTAAGATCCCCACCCCTCCATTCAGTTATCATTTGATTTATTAAAACAAACAAACAAAAACCACTGAACAGCTATTCTAGTGGCTGTAAAATAAGCTTGTCTTTTAAAAATATTTACTAAATCTTAAAGATGTCCCATGATGGTTTATTTAGTTTCATGAAAATTAATGATGTCCTATGTATCATGTGCATAGTAAGTCTAGTCATACTTATTGATGCAGTAAGAGAACTAAAAATTGAAAACGGGGTATTATTCTGCATACCTGAGAATTCTTCCTATTTAAGAGCTTCAGAATACCAGCAAAAAGTCTAGCTGGTAAAGTAGGAATTATATGCCCTTGAGGTATTCTTAACAGAAAACACAAAATTGTACATTCTGTGTACTGAGAAACCTGAAAGAGACGATCAGGTTTTTTGGTTCAATCTTCATTATAGGCAGAGGTTTTCAGTCACAAACTGAGCATTAGGGTGTCATTGGTTTTTGCTGTTTTAGCACTGTTTTATACAATGGTGCATTTCTTAGCAAAATGGAAAACAAAATTCAGAAAGCCAACATGTCCTGGTAGTGGTGTGTCCATGTGGAATATCCAACTGAAGGTACAGGGCAGTGACTTTCATCCCTGGCTGTGCTTTGGAATCACTTAGGGGAACTTTAAAAAAAATTCTATTGATGTCTGGCCTCTACCTCAAACTGATTAAATCAGAAATCTTGGGGGTGGAACCAGGACTTACTTTTTTAAAGCTCCCCTACTGATTCTAATGCATAGCCAGGGTTGAGAATCACAGGGTGATTGGTATTGTTCAGCCTTCTATTTATAGGACTATAAGACATTTTTGTTAATCAGCATGTGTTTAGACCTGTCATATGTTTAAGTACTATGGGTTCTAAATAGAATATAATATTTGGATTTTCTTCATCAAAAGCTTCCAGTCTTAGGGAGATATAATAACATCCATAAAAATTAGTTGTTAATCTAACAGCATTATTGTTATAATAGCATATTTATATATTAAACTGTGCTGTACTATTAATAACAGCAAACTCTTAGAAAGTACTTAAAATGGGCCAGATGCTGTTTCAAGCACTTTACGTATATTAGCTCATTTAATCCTAGGAGGAATAGTACTAAATATAGTACTATTTTTATCACTATTTATAGTGAGGAAACTGAGGTACAAAAAGGTCAAGTTAATTGCCTAAAGTCCAAAAACAAGTGACAGGGCTGGGAACCAAGTCCAGGTAGACCAGCTGTTCTACAATCAGAATTCTCAACCACTGCTTCTCAAAAATGTGCTTAAAGAATTTATTTATTTATATATATATATATTATATAGGATCAAGAAGGACTTAACGTAAAACTGAGTCCTGCTGAATGTGAAGTGGCAGATTTCTTAGCAATGAAGCCTTGAAATAGCCAGTATATATATCATCATAGAAACTGTGCTTATTTAAACACCTCTACTGGCTTGATTACAATAATTGAGGATGAAGAAAAATGGAATAGTCAAACATCTTTTGTATAGCTAGCAGGAAGAGCTGAAGAAAATTTTAGGGATTCTGAAGCATATTTAAATTGTTATTATGTATAGCTGGCAAAACTATAGATAAACCATCCTTTATACTGTAATCAGAAACGGGAAGGTAAAAGCTTTGGGAAAACTCTAAACATGAGATGGGGTCTTAAATAATTAAGTCTCTTCAAATAAAGACTGCAATAGAAGTTACCTAATATTTTATACTGTAATTAGGCTTTATTGGCTAACCACAGATTGGTCTTTTTTTTAATACAAAAATAATTTTAGTAATGTCAGTGAATTTAATAAGTAGATGCTGTATGGTCACAGAGATAACTCATACTAAGTAAAATTTTAAACCAAGTGAACTTCTGATCCTGGTCATAGAAGTGAAAGTCTTTTTTATAGTATTTCATGGAAAAAGACTTTGGCTATTTTTTTACCCCTAGAGTGTAATTGTTTTTAAACTTTGCTTTGTTAAAAAAAAAAAAAAGTCAACCTGGGCAAATGAAGTAAATGAGAATAATTAATTATATAACATTGTTTCATTACAGTGGATGAATATATTGCAATTGCAAAGGAGAAACATGGCTACAATGTGGAACAGGTATGTAGAGAAATATTTTAATATTAAGGTTTGCCTCAGTATTTATCAAATCCAAAGAACATCTCATGATAGTTTCTGTCTTAAGAAAGTGCATAAGTTCAACCACCTTTATAGATACTACAGAAGTCCTAGCAAAGTCTGACCTTTCATCATCAAGGATTTTGCTTTTATAAACATTATTTATCTCAAGGCCTTGAACATTTTTCTCTCGATACCTCTGTTTCTTATCTGTTTTGAGTTCTTAAAGTATCTGAAAGCCTTCAGGATTACTCTAGAGATGCTCAAGAAAAAGGGAACATTTTTTTAAGTAGAGGTAATTCCCTTTGACTTTTTAACCTAAAAGACCTAAAAGTTAAACTTTTTATTTAAAGAAATACTTAAGATTTTTAGATTTTGAAGGAAATAATTCACAAAGGGCTTTAAAAAAAAGATTAGGGGCTTCCCTGGTGGCGCAGTGGTTGAGAATCTGCCTGCCAATGCAGGGGACACGGGTTCGAGCCCTGGTCTGGGAAGATCCCACATGCCACGAGCGACTAGGCCCGTGAGCCACAATTGCTGAGCCTGCGCGTCTGGAGCCTGTGCTCCATCCGCAACAAGAGAGGCTGCGATAGTGAGAGGCCCGCGCACCGCGATGAAGAATGGCCCCCACTTGCCGCAAGTAGAGAAAGCCCTCGCACAGAAACGAAGACCCAACACAGCCATAAATAAATAAATAAATAAATAAATAATTAAAAAAAAAAAAGATTAGATAACTTTAAAAGGAGATATATATGGCATATGGTTCATTATCCCTAGTAATAAGGGAATGGAGAACATGGAAAAGTGAAAGTGAAATAGAAATTCTTAAATTTCATTTCGACTAAGTACAAAATCAACCTTTATCAGAATTAATATAAAGTAAGTGAATTTTCTGTAACCTGGATTATTAAGAGCTAACTTTATAGTTAGTAACATGATTAAATAATAGAAAGTCATTTCAGTGAAACTGAGATATTTATCTAAATGTAGTTAACTATTCTGTGGATTTTGCAGACTTTGATTACGTATTTTGTTTTTAAGCCTTGGCTTTCTTTTTAATATTTGTTTGAGAAGGTTAATCCTTCAAAATGTGACTATACATGTGTTCATTCTCATGTTCATTTTCAAGGAGTATTACCAAAGTACAGAAATTAAAAACTCACTATTTAAAAAGTTGCTGTATCTCTTCTTAAAAAATAAATCTTTATCCCCTAAATGATACTCTGTACCTTACAGTAAAGATAAAGGCCTACCGCTTACTTACAACAGAAGGGAAAGTTGTTGAATTGTTAGAAATTATCCATTTCAGGCTTTCCTATGATTTAGTAATAAAGTCATTGAAGTTATTAATATGCCTCATAATAATTCTTTGTGTATATTATGATAATAAAGAACATTAAAAAATATATGTGGTAAAATATTGTTAAAGTTGCAGTTGAGGTACCCTTACTTCTTAGAAGTATTTAGCCCATGATACACTTCTAACAGGTTAAAACATAAATATTTCTCCACTGAGTCTTGACTGAGCACTTCTAGTTTTGTGTTATAATTGATAGTCTCATTTAAGTATTGACTTACAGGTTATTTTTCCTTTTAACATATTTTTCAATACACATTGACAAATGAATAAATGTGAGTGAAAGTCTTCATATGAGCCTACAAACCTGCTTTAGTAATTATAGCCACTCTCCTCAGCTCACTTTTTCTAGATTCTACAGCAAATATGGTATGTAAGAACATTTACTGTTCTGAGGCCCTGATTAAAAGAAATAAATAAATGAGGTCTGCTACCTGGGCACCCCTGATTAAAAGCCCCAAACTGTGAGTGTATCTTCAGTTGAAGTCATAGGCTTAAGATTTTAACCTAATTTGTGTTTAACTCTCTTAAGTGTGATGGAACATAAGTCCATTAAAACCAAAGGGGAATGATTTCTCTTCAAAGGCACTTGGCATGTTGTTCTGGCATAAACATAACATTGAGAAGTCCCTTGCTGATCTCCCTAATTTCACTCCCTTTCCGGATGAGTGGACAGTGGAAGATAAAGTCCTATTTGAACAAGCCTTTAGTTTTCATGGGAAGAGCTTTCACAGGATTCAGCAAATGGTATGGTAATTTTGCTCTTACTGTGATTCATACCTGAGTGATAAACTTATTCTATTGTTAAACACTTCCTAATTATTAAATACAAAAAAGTTTTCCAATCTAATTTCAATTTTTAAAAACATTTTGAAATAAGTATATTTACATACAGTTTTATTTTCTACTATTCTAATGCATGATCATTATGTGCCATTTCATTGTAATAAATTAACATTTATTATGACTTAAGTATACGTTTAATAGAGTTATTAAATACGTTTGTCATTTCAGAAAAAAATCATAATTTCAATTTTATTTTTAAATGTTTCATTTTTCCAACATTAGGATTTTATTTTCAAATTTATATTCCTTTGGATATGAAAACCAATTTTTAGAAATTCTGTATTATTTCAACATTGTTCAGGTGCTGTTGCTTTTTTTTTTTAAAGAAAAGCTATTTCTAGTTGTTAAATTTCTAGTATTGTGTCAAAATAATATAAATCTGAGAAGTTGCTACATTAAACTCTTTTAACTTGAATGAATGGAAATTAGATAATGGTTGCAGATATATCTAAGTGTCTTCCATAATCAAAGAGAGCATTTTTAATTGGGAGTGTGTGTCATTGTTTGCCAGTATGACAAAGCAGTACATGATCATTAGTCATTTTAATACCCAAGACTTTATTTTGTAGCTTAAGTCTGTTTGCATCATTTATCATTTTAATTTTATCTCTCCTTTCCCTGCTCAGAATAAATAGGAATATTTATTTAGAAATGTGAGTGACATAGGTATGGTGGGGTGCTATGACTATAGCTGCATTTTTTAGCTCTATAATTCATAAAGGTACCTGGGAAAATATTTTTTGTCTATGCTTTTGTTTGCTAAGTATCAAAGAATAATAGAAATATTATTCATTCTGTTAATCAGAGTTTATGAATAAACTTGCTTGATATTAACATGATTTTTTTTTCAAGCTTCCAGATAAGACAATTGCTAGCCTTGTGAAATATTACTATTCCTGGAAAAAAACTCGATCTAGGACAAGCTTGATGGATCGCCAGGCTCGTAAACTAGCCAATAGACATAATCAGGGTGACAGGTGGGTTGAATGCCCTTATGTAGTTACAGGTATTGCTTGTATTTCCTAAGGCAGAACAATTATCACAATACAGTGTAAATGCTTCTTATCCTTACATTCATGTTTCTGCTCTGATGAGAAGAACTGAATGATCAGAAATCTTAATAGTAAGAACTCTCTTCAACTCTTTAACTGTTAATCATAGCCAGCAAACCTTGCAACTGAGTTATATGTGCGTTGTATTTAACTAATCACAAATGCTTCCTTTCAGTACTGATGTATTCAATACATATATTTAGAATATATTAAGAAATATATTCTCTGGAAGGTGGTCTTTCCACAGTTATCTGAGTAACTGAGGTCCGCATTATTGTAGCTGTATCTTTCTAGTAGTATAAAACATCCTTTTTTCAGTTCTCCACTTGGAACACATTTATTAATTTGATATAATACTTATTATTTCAGTTCTCCAGTTGGAAAATAAGTATTATATCAAATTAATAAATGTGTTTTTTTTCCCAAATGATATTTCTTTCTAAATATCTTTCCTATTGGGTCTCTGTTTTTTAGCTAGAAATGTTTGCTTAAATGATTCTATATACTTAAAAGGGTAAATGTTTCTAAACACTACAGAAATCTAAACTATAAAAGCTCGTCTTCCCAAGGACAACTCCTGGGGAATATTTAGTAAAATTATTAGCCATGTATATTGCAGTTTGATGAGAGCACTGGAATAGAATAAAAGGAAGTGAATTAAGTTTATTAATCTTTGGTTTTTTTCAGTGATGATGATGTGGAAGAAACACACCCAATGGATGGAAACGATAGTGATTATGATCCCAAAAAAGAAGCCAAGAAAGAGGTAATGATAATCATTAGGGTGCTTATAATTGTTCTACAAATCCACTCCAAAAAACGAATAGTACTTCATATTAAGAAAAACATTTTTATATAATGGGTTAAAAGGTAGTAAATTTCAATGTTAATTGGAGGTTTTTGGAAAAACAGTAGCATCTAGAACTCCAATTAGCCAGTGATTTAAGTAATTTTGGGGTTATCTCATCCACTCCGAAGTATAAAAGCCCTGCCACGCTGCCTATTCTTTTTTTTTTTTAAATAAATTTATTTATTTATTTATTTATTTATGGCTGCACTGGGTCTTTGTTGCTGCGCTCACGCTTTCTCTAGTTGCGGCGAGCAGGGGCTCCTCTTCATTGCTGTGTGCGGGCTTCTCATCGCAGTGGCTTCTCTTGTTGCAGAGCACGGGCTCTAGGCTCACGGGCTTCAGTAGTTGTGGCTCGAGGGCTGTAGAGCACAGGCTCAGTAGTTGTGGTGCACGGGCTTAGTTGCTCCGTGGCTTGTGGGATCTTCCCGGACCAGGGCTCGAACCCATGTCCCCTGCATTGGCAGACGGATTCTTAACCACTGTGCCACCGGGGAAGTCCCCATGCCTATTCTTTTTTTTTTTTTTTTTTTTTTATTTCTGGCTGCCCCAAGTAGCTTATGGTATCTCACTTTCCCGACAAGGGATTGAACTCAGGCCACAGCAGTGAAAACCCGGAATCCTAACCACCAAGCCACCAGGGAACTCCCCACGATGCCTATTCTTTAATCCATAGAAAAGAAGTAGAACCACCCTCAGGTAATACAATATTAGGTGTAGAATATTCTTGGAAAACCTTTAGTTTATTCCATGTTATAACAAATTATTAATTAGTACCAGGTATACTGATAGCAGTGAAAATCGAAAGCTGCATCAAAGGAAGAGATGGAAGAATCCCCAACTAGAAGAGCACTCATATTCCTCAATTTAATGATAATAATGATGACTTAAAATCATTAAAAAGAAAAGTTTTAAATTGATATGCATGCTCATTTATTAAGGCAAGGAATTACATAATTGTAAAAAAAATAGACCAAATGTTGATGGGTAAAGGCTTGTGATGTATTGGCAGCTGTGGAATAGTGAAAATAACATTGAAAATTGGAGAATCTGACTTCAGCCAATTTAATGACTCCCATTCCTCCTCTTAAGGAACTCAATGCCATGGCCCATTCTGGCCCTTGTCATCTTTCATCAATGAAATTTAATAAATCCTACTCTTAACTTGATATTTTACTGATTTTCTTGCTACTGCTAAATGTTCTCAAATTCCTTGATTCCTTCATTTCTTTTCCAAGTCTCCTTTTTTCCCTAAACCGTAGACCAAATGACCAATTACTTAAGTTGCTCTCTTCCCAGTATCTTTGACTCCCCATTTCTCTCACCCTTCTGCTATTCTTTCTCTAACCCTATAAACCCACAATGCTGGATCAGTTGCTATTCTTGGTCTGGTGTAGCAGGAGAAAATTGCACGATCATGTACATTGTTGCTACTTACAAAAAATAGTTTCCAATCTCAGTGTAGCCCTTATTACCTCTCAGTTTTTAACCTGTAATTTTCAGTTTTTTCCATTGGTAAAATTAAAAGGTTTGTTCTGACAATCAAAGAGGTAATACGTATAAAAGCACTTATTACAGTACCCAGTACATAATAAATGTTGAATAAAATTTATTATGTAAGCAACTATTTGAACATTCATCCTTTTCTACACATCACCTACCACCTCTCCACTCCCCTCAAAAAACTTAGCAGATAACTTCACTTTCTCCTCCATGGAGAAAATATCAAGCAGGAACGCCCTTAAATTCCAGCCCTTGCCCTAACTCTGTGCTGCCATACTACCCTTTTTATCTGAGTATATTTACGCTTAGGATGTTATATTAAAATTATTGTATTTTGCCCACTAAGCTGTGAACTCTTTGAAGTCAGGGCCTCAAGTAACACTGGAACACCTGGTATCCCCTAGCACTTTACATAGTACTCATTGTGCACTTCCTTGCTGGTACTTGATAGGATCAGATTTTTAAAATGTCACAAATCCAGTAACATGAAATTACTGAATGAACAGTCTGAGCTGAATGGCTCTCTCTCACAGTAAGATAGGTCCCTCCCCTTGTTCTGTATAATTTCACTGCTTGTTTGACCTATCTTATCCCTTCATATTGCCTCTAGGACCTTCTGTTTGCCATACTTTCAACCTTTTCATTGCAGCCCAGAAGTAAGCTCCAGTCTTTCATTTAAAAGCATGACTATCTCTCAACCAGTCTAGAAAGAATTATCCTCCTTAGCATTACTTCACTCTTGAGTTTGCTTCAGTCAGACTTCTGTCCCTTTACTTCACTGAAACTGCTGATAGGTCAGCAGTGACCTCCTAACTGCCACATCCAGGGACTGGTTTCTCAGTGTACTCTCCTTGTGCTTCCTGTATTATTTCAAGTTATTGACCCCTCCCTTCTTCTGAAAATCTCTTTTTGAGTTTTGTAACACCATTCTATGATTCCTGTATACCTTTTTAACCATTGTGTCTCAGTTTTACTGACTTCTTTTTCTCAATTACTCTGTTCATTTTGTCATTACCATTTTTAATTCTCTCTCTCAAATAACTGTAAATTTTGTTCTTCTCTCTTTGGTCTTCTAGGTGACTGCCTTATTTTTAGGTTCTCATCTCTTCCCTGAATTACTGACATTTTCTATCTTAATTTACCTTATCTCCATGCCTCCAGACTCTGCACCACACCTTCCAAGTCCATTCTTCACCCTGCTGCCAAAGCAATCTTTTTAAAACCAAATTTACTGTTTGCAACCCTTCCATGGCTTTGTCCATAGGATAAAACAGTCTTTCTAGTTAGGCATTCCCTGCCCCACCCCACTTATTTCGCATTACTAAGAGAGTTTCAGGTAAGTGTTTTAGTTCTCCCAGCTTTTGTTCTTTGTTGGTCCATTTTTTTTATAGAATTCCCTTTCTTCTCAAATCTGCCAGGCAAATTCCTCATAACTCTGCAACATGTAGCTTGTCTATGAACCCTCCTGTGCCTTATGTTGAATTGACCACCTCCTTAGTTTTCTTTAAATCCATTGCAGTACTCATTGAGCTAAGTGGTACTTGTTTACATCTGGTTTCCCCTCACCTGCCTACCTATCCCTGGGTGGTAAGCTCTTAAAGAGCAAGAATTGTGTCTTAACTACAGGGCCTGGTTGATAGTAGGCTTTCAGTCAAATTAATTTTCACAGATGAGAATATATGTTATGAATTCTTAATTACTGTACAAATATGAGAGATTAGGGATTTGGGTTTAGTTATGTAGGAAATGTATGTATGTGGAATACTGTTTTTTCCAACTATGAGAGATGGTACTTACACATTTGGTCTTTTGTTTGCCTGTGATCTCATCCTGTTAGCAAATATAGTGAGGGGAGTAAAAGTTAAAAAGTGTTAAAAACATACTGCAAGGTTGTGGTGCGAGACTGGCACTGTTTGTCAGCAGCTTCATTCATTTCTCTGTTCTTTCACAGATGATAGGGACACCACGCGGGGAATGATACTATATCATTGCCTTTAACACACATCTTTATAGCTGCTTCTGCATGTTGTTGACACATTATATGGAAAGGTTTTTATTTTTGACTTTTAAAAATTATGAACTATACATACCATAGACTGTACAATTTAAAGAATAATAATAAAACAAACACCAGCGTGTCCATGACTGAGCTCAAGAAACGGAAGTCTTTTGTGTATGTTTTCTTTATTGCACCCCTCCCTTCTTTCCAGTGGGAACCTCTATCCTGAAATTTATCAATTATTCACTCCCTTTTTTATAGTTTTATCACAAAGTTATGTATCTCTGAGCAACTCACATTTAGTTTTGTACATTTCAGACTTGACTTAAATGGAATCATATAGTATGTGTTCAGCTACCTGCATTTTTTTGTTGCTGTCCAACATGTTTTTGCAGTTCATTTTCATTGCTGTATTATAGTTTTCCGTTGTATGCATATGCCACAACTTATCCACTCTCTAATTAATGGACATCATTTCTAGCTTTTTATTATTATGAACAATACTGATAAGAACATATCCTGGATACATATATATAAGAGTTCCTTTGGGACAGTGGTTCTCAGCTAGGTTTAGTATTACCCACATAAAGGGCACTTAAAAATTATGGACGTGTCTTTGGTTGATGGGCACCACTGGCATATAATGGGAAAGGGATGCCAGCTCTCCTCAAATGCACAGCACAGATTGTTCCACCAAAATGCCAGCAGTGACTTAGTGAGTAATAATACCCTAGGATTGTTTGGAGTGGAATTACGCTATTTTAGGGTGTAACCATGTTTAACTTTCCTAGGTAATGGCAAATCATTTTCTACATTTGATGTACTTCTGTTGAGCTATGAGAGTACTCATTATCCATTTCCTTGCCAATACTTTATGTGGTAAGACTTTCAAGCTGTTAGAAATCTGATAACCTGAAATGGTATCTCATTGTGTTCTCATTTCGTTCATGAGATTACTAATAAGGCTGATTATTTTTCCATCTGTTTGTTGTCCATTATTGTGTCTTTTTTTAATGCTTATTTGTGTTTGTTTTTTATCTATTGGTTTGGTTTTGTCTTTTCTTAAAGACAATGTATAAAATTTTTTTTTCTTAATGAATTCCTTATATATTCTGGATACTAATTCTTTGGTTAAATATGTTGCAGAGATCGTTTAGCAGTTCCTAGTTTATCTTTTTTTACTCTCTTTACATGCTTTGATGAACAGCTATTTCATCAAAAGCATGTAAATATTCAAACTTCAATATTCTTCTATATTTTTTTCTTTAAGTTTTAAAGTTTTGTTTTTTACAGTTAAGTCCTTGATCTTTCAGTAATTAGGTTTTGTTTATGTTGTGAGATAGAGACCCGTTTTTATTTATTTGTTTTCTAATATGGAAGTGAGTTCATTTCTTTCAACTGGTCTGCCATGTCAGCTTCATCATAGATGAGGTTTCTCTATATGTATGGCTCTCTCGTCTGCTTCTCTTGTCAGTTATATATCCCTTGTCAGTCACACAATGTCTTAATTACTATAACTTTATAATAAGTCTTGATAGCTGCTAGGATGAGTCCCATTACTTGGTAGTGCTTCTAAAAGTGAAAGTCCTTGGCTATTTTTGGACTTTTGCTCTCAAACTTCAAAGTAAGAAAGTGCTACTTGATGTTCCGTTGAATCTACATATAACCTGGAGAGAAATGAAATCTTTAATTGTTTATAGATTAGTTTGCATTTCCTATATAGAGGTTTATATTATCTGAAAATAATAGCAGTTTTATTTCTTTTCAGTCCTTATAATACCTTTTATTTCTTCCCTTACTGAACTGGTTAGAATCACCAGTATAATGTTGAATGAAGTTATGATAGCAAATATTTTTATCTTATTCCTGACTTTAGAGAGAATGATTTTTATGTTTCAACATCAAGTAGGATGTTATTAAAGGTTTTTGACTTGCTCACATGACTGGTAGTTGATATACTAGCTGTTAGCTAGCATTCCTCTCTAGCCTGGTGGTCCCTTAGTAATTTGGTTTCTGACCATGGCTGGTTTCCTCCAAAGTAATCATCCCCAAATTTACTGCATTCTGTTGGTTATAAGTGAGTTACTAAAGTTGGTCCAGAATCAAGGAGAATGGGAGAGAGTCCCACTTCTCAGTGGTTGGAATGTTGAGGAATTTGAGGATATGTTTTAAAACCTCCAAGTCTAGAATGTCAAATTTTCATAAATGTTTTTCCATGTGTGCTTGAGAGTAATACATACTCTAATTATTGGTTACAGGTTTTTTATGTGTCTTAATTGAAGCTTGTCAGTTATATGCTTGAAATCAATATTCTGTTACTGCTTGCCTACTTGCTATGGTTGTTTTTGTTGGTGTTTATGTGCTTATCTGATGGATTATTGAGAAATAATACTTTTTATATTTTGAAGCTGTTATTATTAGGTGCATAGAAATTGTTTTATCTTGTTGAATTGAACCTTTTATCAATATGTAATGACCCTTTCATCTCTTTTGATGTCTTCTACTTTTCAAGATTATTTTGTCTGATATAACTCTATCACCTTTCTTTTGTTAAGTGTTTGCCTGGTATATCTTTATTGCTTACTTTCAACATTTCTATGTCCTCACATTTTAAGTATGTGTCTTACAGGAGCATATAGGTTGGATTTTATATTTTATCTACAGAGTTTAGCTCCTATATACCAGTCATGATCATTGATATTTGTATTTTTGTTCTTTCTTATTTTTACCTTCTATTTGACTTGCTTTTTCTGGTTTTCTTTCCCCTCCTTTATGGCCTTCTTTTTGGATTAAGAATCCATCTCTTGTTTGATTTTTTTTTTTTTAACTGTCTACTAGTTTGGAATGGTTCTATATTTCTATTCTTACTGTGTATTCTGGAAATTTTATCCTGCATATTTAACTTAAAGCCTAATATTGGTGTTTTTAATGGGATTCTGATTAATATAAGACCCTTAGGCTGCTTTGACTTCAACCACTATCCTCTTGATTTATATGCTATTTTTTGCCAAGTTTTAGTTACATCTTATTTTTTGAAGTATCTCATATTAAACACATAGTCGGGGTTAGTTTAGATTTACCCACATGCTTAAAATTAATTTTGCTCACCATTCTTTCTTGAATCTTAGAACTTTCTTTGAAAATAATTTTTCTTTTTTCTTAAGTGTGTCTTTTACAGGTTAATTTAGTGAGAGTCTATTGATTATAAACACAGTCAGTTTTGGAATGTCCAAAATGTCCTTCCTTGTTCTTGAACACTTAATTTTGCTGGGGTTAGACTCCTAGGTTGACGGATATTCTTTGAAGATATTATTCTGCTGCTTTCTGATTTCTGTCATTGCTTTAGAGAAGTCTGCTGTCAGGCTAGTTACCACTCCTTTGGAGGTAATTTAGCTTTTCTCTTTGTCTGCTTTTATGATCTCTTCTTTGTCTTTAGTGATCTGTAGTTTCATTTTAATGTATCTGGGTATGGATTTCTTTTTTTAAACTTGCTTCGGATTCATTTGTACTTTCTGAATCCTGTCTTAAGTTCTGTAAAATTCTCATTTGTTGTCTCTTTGAATATAGATTCTCCCTCATTCTCTCTATTCTTTCTTTTGGGAATTCTTTTAGAAATGTAATGGACTTTTCACATGCCTCTTAACCACTCATATTTTCCATCCTTTTGTCTTTCCATACTTCTGTACTATGTTTTGGGCATTTTTCTCATATGTGCATTTGAAGTCACTAATTTTTTTTTTTTTTATTTATTTATTATTTATTTATTATTTATTTTTGGCTGTGTTGGGTCTTCGTTTCTGTGCGAGGGCTTTCTCTAGTTGCGGCAAGTGGGGGCCACTCTTCATCGCGGTGCGCGGGCCTCTCATTATCGCGGCCTCTCTTGTTGCGGAGCACAGGCTCCAGACGCACAGGCTCAGCAATTGTGGCTCATGGGCCTAGTCGCTCCGCGGCATGTGGGATCTTCCCAGACCAGGGCTCGAACCCGTGTCCCCTGCATTGGCAGGCAGATTCTCAACCACTGCGCCACCAGGGAGGCCCTGCAGATATAATTCTATTGTTTGCTTTCTGCTGTGTTTCACTCATGAGGCTTGTTTGGCAGTTTGTGGTTGTGAGCTCATTTTCCTTGGAACATATTTGTTGAAAATTTTTGAGACCTGGTTTTACAGTGCATTCTTCTGAGGATAGTTTGCCTTTACTTCTGCTAACTGTCTGAAGGCCCTACCAACCTGAGACACTTCAAAGTAAATTTTCGATTTGGGGTTTTTCAGGCCAGACAGTTCCTATAAATGTAGGCCCCAAACCTGCCTGAATATAGGCCTGTGGTTAGGGATTCTTAGGGAAGACTTCTTGGTTTCTTTCCTTTCCTTTCGGCCAAAGATGAAGTAGGCATGACTTTCTTTAATCATCCTCTCCCTCTGCAGGGCAGGAGCACTTTTCCTACTTTGCACAATGATAGAGTCCCCTTCCAGAGTTCTGGCTTTAACTTCTGTGCCCGGCACCTGTTGTCCATTGAAGCCTAGGCAAATGTCAGCTCCTGCATCCTTGCTTATCCCTCTGGATTCCTGCCCTCTCATCATTTCTGGTCTCTGAGGGATTTCCTTACCTCTCTGCCAGCTCAGAAATGAATTTAAAAGATTTAAAAAATATATTTGATCTAGGGACTTCCCTGGTAGCACAGTGGTTAAATATCCATCTGCCAATGCATGGGACACGGGTTCGAGCCCTGGTCCAGGAAGATCCCACATGCCACAGAGCAACTAAGCCCATGCACCACAACTGCTGAGCCTGCGCTCTAGAGCCCATGAGCCATAAGTACTGAGCCCATGCACCACAACTACTGAAGCCCTTGTGCCTAGAGCCCGTGCTCCGTAACAAGAGAAGCCACCACAATGAGAAGCCCACGCGCCGCAACAAAGAGTAGCCCCTGCTCACCGTAACTACAGAAAGCCCGCACGCAGCAACGAAAACCCAATGCAGGCAAAAATAAATAGATTTATTTAAAAAAAAAATACTTGATCTAGCAATTTTAGAAGTGCTATACTGGGAGGAGTCTCCCTGAAAATCAAATCTGCCATGTGTTGCTTTGAGTTGAGTTTTAAGCAACAAAGTGGATTATACTTCACTATACAATTATTTTGTGACTTTTCTTGGAGTTTCTTTTCTAAAGAATTGGATTATTAAGTCTCTTCAGTGAAATAGCCTTCAGCCTAATGGACACAAGTTTCTAATGGATTCCTGTCTCAGAAGCACAGAATAACACTGTATTTTTACATCACAGTTTAAGAATATTGCAAGTAATAATGAAATCCTCCTTAAGAGTTCATGGTGATCATTGTTAGAACTTTTCTAACCTCTTCCAAAATGCAAATTTGAGCTTTATTTTATTCGCAGATAAATAGACTTGTAGTTTAGAAATGTTGTTAGGATTAAAATAATCCTGTGCCCTTTTTAATTTTTACAAGGCATAGTTCTCTTTCAACAACTCTAAAGTGAGAATGAAATGTTATCTCTTTTTTACCAGTTGTCTAATTTGCCACTTGTCATGATTCCTAATTTGCCCCTTTTTTTACTTTCTTTAAAACTTTGCACTTAATAAGTTATAGCTTCCCCCTCCCCCCTTTATTGCTGAGGGAAAATATATCCCATCTTGAAATCTTGAAGCAAACAGAAATAGTTTAGAGTCCACCTTATTTTTTCATTTGTTCATAGTCCTCTGGGCATAGAAACCAAACATTTTATTGAGTGGATTAATCAAAGATACATTATGTTATATGCGCATTTCCCCCTAATTGATGAGTTGCTGTGTGTGTGTGCATTTGGACTCGTATGTAATATAATTGGTTAGAAGCATTTTGTAGGTGTACTTAGTGTAACAGATACTTCTACTAGTAATAGACTGTTTTCAGTTTATACATTTGTAAAAACCAAATGACCTATTATTCTGTCTTTATTCTTCCAGGGTAATACTGACCAACCTGTCCAAACAAGCAAGATTGGACTTGGGAGGAGAGAATATCAGAGTTTACAACACCGCCATCATTCTCAGCGTTCTAAGTGCCGTCCACCTAAGGGCATGTATTTAACCCAGGAAGATGTGGTAGCTGTTTCCTGTAGCCCCAATGCAGCCAACACCATCCTGAGGCAACTGGACATGGAGTTGATCTCTTTAAAACGTCAGGTATTTTATAAAAATCATATTTTTTGATGATTCTATCTATTTTGCTTATATACTTTTATCTCAGTAAACTCAAGTATTTTTGCAGATTTTCTCAGCCACCTATTTACATAAGTTTTGTTTTTTTATTTACCTTGTTTTCAAGTTATAAGACGCCTCTGTCTTTCTAGATTTGAATCCCAGCATTGCTACCTGTTAGCTTTATGATGTTGGGAAATAAAGTCTCTATAAGCTTCAATTTTTTATTTGTAAAATTGGGCATAATAATCATACTTCTTTCACAGGTTATTGGGAATTATTTGAGATAATACATGTAGATTGCTCAGCAGTGTTTGGCACGTTTTGAATGCTCAGTGAATAATGGCTGCCCTCTTCATTATCATCATTATCACCAGTAGTCGTAGCAGCAGTATTATTTAAAAGTATCATTATCATAATCAGGTAGTGGTTAAGTTAGGTTTTAGAGTCAGTGCTCCTAAGTTCTAACCCTAGCTACACTGTCTACTTCCTGCGCAACCATAGAGGAGCTTGTTTAACTTCTCTCAACTTCAGTTTACCATCTCAAAATGAGGATAATAATATTTTGCTTGGGAGGAATTAAACAAGATAGTATATGGTAAGTGCTTAAAACATTACTGCCTTGCACATAATATGTACTCAATTAATGGTTGTTATTAGGTCTCCGGTCTTTCTCAGTCATGTTTTCCTTTATTTATTTATTTGTTTGTTTCTCTTGTTGTTTTAGGTACTCTTCTAAGTCTGTACTTTCTTGCTCTAAATTAACCAGCCTTACACTATTTGCCAGTGACTTCTGAGTCTACTTCTCAAGCTGTGGCTTTTCTCCCAAGCTCTATAGCTACATTTCCAGCTACGAGCTAGACATCTCATCTCACCCCCAAAAGATTTCTTTCTGTGTTCCTTGTCTGTTGAAACATCTGAATCATCTTTGACTCATCCCTTGCCTTTATCACTCCCCCAACACACACAGACATAAGTGGTAAGTTATGTGAGTTTCATCTCTGAAATTTCCTTTAAATCAATCCCCTTATGTTTAATCTCATCCCTACTACCCTTGTTCAGGCCCTTATCACCTCTTATCTGACAATCCCTGTCTTGTTGATTCTCCTTGCTGTCCATCTCTCTTCAGCTCTATGTTACGAATTGTTATCAGTGTTATCCTTTTAAAATTCTGGTATAATCCAGATGACTCATCTTAAAGCTCTTCATTAATTTCCACTTGCCTTTAGCAGGTTACAGCAGAGGGAGACAGGAATTTATAGGAAGGTCATGTTAAGAAATTTAAAATTCATCATGCGTTAGGGAACCACTGAAGGATTTAAAAGAAGTATAACATGGTCATATTTACGTTTTTCAGCTCTATCTCTTCGTTTTTTTTTTTTTCAGTAGTTGCTCTAGGGGTTATAATATGCATCCTTAGCTTACAGTGTCATCCTTGCTTAGATATTACAATATGCATCCTTAGAGTTAATATTATACCACTTCACATATAATGTAAGAACCTTGCAACAGGGTAATATGGACCAAGATAGTTTTTCTCTATACCAAACATTCAGATTTCTCTATCCCTTGACCCTGGTTACTCACCAAAACTGCTATTATATTTCTCTTTTCTTCTCCAGCAAACTTCCTGAATAAATATCTACCACATTAGCTTACTCTGCTTTCTTACCACTTATTCTCAGAGGCTTCCCAATCTAATTTCTGCCCTACATCCCATCCCAGTTCTGCCACTGAAAAAGCTATCTTAAGATTGTTTATGAACAAGTTGCCAGGTCTAATGCCCTCTTCTTGGTTCTTACCTCTTTTGGCAACCACTTCTTCCTTCTTAGAATTCCTTTGTTTTGACTTATATGACCCTGGACTCTCAAGTATATATAAAGTATATATTTGATTGAATGCTTTGCCTTTAGTCGAAACATACTTGTGTGCAAGAATCCCATCTTCCAACCCACAGCACTCCTTCTCTTTAGAGAACTTCTGAAACACTTTGCCTGTGATATTTTTAAAGTGCTCAGAATTTTCTTAAGTAATGAAGGAATAAAATGTACTCAGTCACCTGTAATTATACTTAATCCTCAACACTACTACTTCACTACTACCTCACTTAAGACTATTTTTATTGATTTTTTTTATTAATTTATTTTTTTAATTTATTTATTATTTTTGGCTGTGTTGGGTCTTCGTTGCTGCATGCAGACTTTCTCTAGTTGCCGCGAGCGGGGGCTACTCTTCATTGTGGTGCGCGAGCTTCTCACTGCGGTGGCTTCTCTTGTTGCGGAGCATGGGCTCTAGGCGCGCGGGCTTCAGTAGATGCGGCATGTGGGCTCAGTAGTTGTGGCTCGCGGGCTCTAGAGCGCAGGCTCAGTGATTGTGGCGCACGGGCTTAGTTGCACTGCAGCATGTGGGATCTTCCCAGACCAGGGCTCGAACCCATGTCCCCTGCATTGGCAGGCAGATTCTCAACCACTGCGCCACGAGGGAAGTCCTATTGATTTCTATAAAGGAACTTTTTTAAAGCTTTAAGTTCCTTTCTTGGATATTCATTTGATGTGTAACATAGTAAAGATTTGCACTCTTGGATTTGCAAATTCTACCACTTTTATATCCCAGACGCATCTCATAAGCAGTGTCCAGACTGAATTCTTCCGTGCCCACTAGTTATCTGTTCCTCTTTTTGCATTCCCTGTCTGGTCGAATAGCACCACGTACACTCAGTTACTCAAACCAGTGACCAAAGAGTTATCCTTGATTCCTCCTCCTCCCTAATTCTCCACAATCAGTTGTTTACAAAGACATCTTAATTTTGTTTCCAAGTTATTCCTTAACCCGTCTCTGTGCACCACAGCCACCGCCACCCCTTCATTTCTACTGTTTAAATCGAAGTCCTCAACGTTTCTCATTCGGATTGTTACATTAACTTCTATCTTCTTCACCCCATTCTATTCTCCAGATTACTACTGGAATTATCATTATAAAAGTGAAATATGGTTATGTTGCTCCCTTGCTTAAGGTTTCCTTCAATCTTTAGGCAAGATTCAAATTCTTTGGTCTGGCCCCAGCCTAACTGCTTGCCACTGCTTTAGGGCTGTCGTGTCTTTCTAATGCTATTCTGCCTGGAAGACATTCCTTCCCCACAATCTTGTCTACCTGCTTCATTGTTATTAATCCATTAAAACCAAATACAGTATGCTAACACATATATATGGAATCTAAGGGAAAATAAAGGTCATGAAGAACCTAGTGGCAAGACGGGAATAAAGACACAGACCTACCAGAGAATGGACTTGAGTATATGGGGAGGGGGAGGGGTAAGATGTGACAGGGTGAGAGAGTGGCATAGACATATATACACTACCAAATGTAAAATAGATAGCTAGTGGGAAGCAGCCGCATAGCACAGGGAGATCAGCTTGGTGCTTTGTGACCACCTAGAGGGTTGGGATAGGGAGGGTGGGAGGGAGGGAGATGCAAGAGGGAAGAGATATGGGAACATATGTATATGTATAACTGATTCACTTTGTTATAAAGCAGAAACTAACACACCATTGTAAAGCAATTATACTCCAATAAAGATGTTTTAAAAAAAAAAAAAAAACTCAATTTAGGTGTCATCTCCTCTGGAAAACTTTCCCTAATCTTCCCCATGATCCACACCTGCTAACACATGCAAACACACTCTCTTCTTTCTCTCTCCAAGATTAGGTGAGGTGTTTTAGCACTTATCATACTTTTATATTTATTTATCTCCCCACTAATCTATGAAATCCCTAAAAACTGAGACTTCACATTTTATCTCTGTATATCTATCTAACGTGGCTGATCAATTAACCGCATTTGAACCAACCTAGATTTATACATTTTAGCTTTGTTTTTAAGATCTTAGGTGAAAAAAAATTTTGCACATCACTTTGTAAATATCAGATTGTCCATACTGGAAAAACAAGAATAGAAAAAAACTAAACAAATGAACAAACAAAAAATCCTAACCCTTAATATTCTAGGTAGAGATTAACAAAATTGCTAGTGGAATAGTAGTTTAAAACTTGGCATGGTTCAAAATCAGGTTCTACCTCCTATTTCTATAGCCTTGGGAGTTTCTTAATTTCTCTGTACCTTACCTTCCTCATCATTAAATTGTTACAATAGAAATAGAGTCAGTTCTGCTATAATGCTTGTTTTGAAAACATGATTTTTTTCCAACACAGTTGATATACTAGGGAACAGTTTGAACATAATGTGACTTTTGCATTTGCTTACATGTGATTTTTGTTAGGGAAGAACTACATCTTGCTGAGTACATGCCCACACACTTCAGATGTATACCAGCTACCTCAATTCACTGTGTGTTATGTGCCATCCACATCCACATCTGGTGTTAAAACTTTTTATCTTTTTTCAAATAACCCTTCTTCTACCACTTCCCAATGACTCACAAATTGCAGTTATTTTGACACCCACTTACGTAAGCAACCGTTTAAGGTAAAGTATCATCGTTATTGTAACACTTGTGAATTTCTTTACTATTTAGAGTGTATAAAAACTATGCTATCATTTTTATTAGGTGTCTATCTTACATGTCACTGATGAAGTTTTTAAGTGTTGTGTCCCAAGCTCCTTTTCCGCATAAGCCCTGTGGTTTTTATTGTGCAGTTTTGCATAGTACAGTGGCTTTTGAGAATGAGTATGTCAGGTTATAACAGAACTGATTGTACTTACTTCACAGAGTAGTTATGAGAATTAAGTGATTTATTACGTATGATGCACTGACAATGATGCTTAACATAATAAACACCTAATAAATATTATCCACTGTCATCATTATTATTCTTATTAGAATAATTGTTATTTGGTCAAAGCATTATTATGGTAGTGAGAAATATTGGTGGAATTTAATCCCTATATATACCAGTTGTCTTGGATTATAAGAGACATTGTTACAGATATTCAAACACTATGATTTATGAGTCTGTTAGATATGTATATAGTTGATGTGTATATTACTTGAATGAGTGTTGTATCACACCCTAAGTGTGATAAGTGTCCTATCCTCACGAACTTCAATTTAACAGGGTGATGATATATATCCTTTTCACTTATTGAATACTCAAAAATTCACCTAAGTAGATGATCTGATTCATATTTTGGGTTATTTTGTTGAAGGTTCAGAATGCTAAGCAAGTAAACAGTGCACTTAAACAGAAAATGGAAGGTGGAATTGAAGAATTCAAACCTCCTGAGGTATGTTATTGAAGAGTACATGTGCTAAGTACAGTGAAACCTTGTTCTTTGAGTTATCCAGTGTTCAACTACTATTTTGGTTACGTGTTAATACTTTGAAGGTTTTATAATATGGATAATTTATTATGTCTCTATTTTGTCATTTAGATAGTTACTCTCTTGAGACTTGGCTAATGATTTACATTAAATCATTTCGTTCCTGTCCTTAGCACTTCCTATCAAGCAAAGTAATTAGGGAAAATAGTGATACTAATAGGCCCAGTGCATGTGAAACTAGAAGGTCATTAATGAACAAGCCAGGGCATTTTTAGGTCTAGAGCAGTGTTTGTTCAAAGCCCTTTCCTACCTGTGTAAATTGGTAACAGGAAGAAAAGATCACAAGAAAAGGAGCTCGTTTTAACAAAATTTTTCTTTAATTTTGTGTATTTGGATTTTGGCTCAGGTTTCCAATTAGGATTTTAGTAGGTGGATTTACATTCTTGTACTTACATTCTTGTACTCATTCTTGTACTCATATCCCGGAAAATATGAAATCTAAAAACAAGATATAGATTGACCATTTTCTCAAGTCTTACTTGTACTTCAGCTAAAATTTAATATGTTTTTTATATTTGTGATGACTAAGGGTGTACTTAAATGCTCATAAAATCCAATCAAATATTTTTACAGAAGCTTCTATTATAAAGTCTTTTCTCTTTTCTCTCTCTTTTTTAAGACTCCTGTGTTATGCTTCATATCCTGGACTTGCTTTTCTATGTATGTAATAATCAAATAATCCTACTTGGTCTTAATGGGATGTTTTTTTCCCCCAAATCACAGGTTGACTGAAATATCTACAAAGGAAATATGTATGAGGGGATGGGGGGAGGCAGAAGAGTAGTACTTCATATGCCATCTTACTCATTAGAATCTTTCAGAAAGGAAGAATCATTATGAAGGAAGTTGTTTTTGTTTGTTTTGAATAGTCTCTTTCAAGAAGGTCAGGCAATGGAAAAGAATGAAATATACGTAGATTAATATCTCATTCCAAACCCCCAGGTAAACTGACAAATATTCTAGTGATATTTAAATAAAGATAGTGTAATACAAAGAATACTGCTCTATTTTATGTTATATTATTGCGACAAAAAATTAAATTTTGTATTGGAATTAATTTAATATTTAATTATGCATTATAAAATGCATAAAAGCAAAAAACTTAAAATGCCTATGAGTTTATAATTTAAAAATTAAATTAAAAAGTATAGCAGATGTTGAAAACATTATGGGAATATCTTGAAGAACTTTATGCCAATAAGTTTGAAAACTTAAACAAACCTTAGAAATTCCTAGGAAAATATGGCTTACCAAAAGTGTCTTAAAAAGAAAGAAAACTGAATAATTTATAACCATTAAATAATTGAAGGAACAATTAACATTTTTTCTCAGAAGAAAACAGCAGGCCAAGACAACTTTACAGAAAAAGTCTACCAAATTTTCAAGGAAATAAAATTCTAATCTCAAATTTTCCAGAAAATTGCAGAATAGTCTCATTCATTAACATTATATAAAGCAAGATGTGAAAGTACAATAGCATTTATAACTTTCCTATATGCTGCTTCTTTTGATGATCACGTAAGTCCAAAGAAGTAGATGAAGTAAATGCTGTTATTTTACATGAGGAAGTTGGGCCTCAGAGAGATTAACTGACGTGATCAAGATCACACATCTAGTAAATAGTGAAACTCTGGCTATATTTCAGATCCTTAGAGTCCAGTTTAATGCCATGCTGTCCTAGATTAATGCCATGCTGCCTCTTACTTTTGGAAGTTTTCATATAATTGTAAAAGTGTATATTAGATTCTCACATTTAAATGCAGTTATTGGGGGACTTCCCTGGTGGTCCAGTGGTTAAGACTTCACCTTCCAATGCAGGGAGTGCAAGTTCGATCCCTGGTCGGGGAGCTAAGATCCCACATGCCTCGTGGCCAAAAAACATAAAACAGAAGCAATATTGTAACAAATTCAATAAAGACTTTAAAAATGGTCCACATAAAAAAAAAAATCTTAAAAAATATTTAAAAAATAAATAAATGCAGTTACTGGTTTAGAAGTTATCATTTATTACATCTCTTGGTTTATTGTAAAAATAATGATCAAAATGAAGCAATCAAAATCTTAACACACTACAATCCATACACTGAAGTTTGTATATTACTTTGAGGTTGATTTTGAACTCACATGACTTGAAAAATGTATACATGTTTTATCATCTAGAAAATGCCTAGGATATATTTATATTTATCATATTGTTCCTATTGCTTTACAGGGGAGAGCAACCTGAATAGATATATTTCAAAACATAGATTAACAGTCATAGTAAAGACCTTGAAAACTCATGTAATCTGTCCCCTTACCTTTAGGTTAGCTGGTACCTAACCTAAAAAATTTCTCCCTAATACCTAATAAAAGAATTTTACTAACCTTTTAAACCATAGGCTACTAAATTATGTAACTCAACTGGAAATAAACAGTTACTAAGATGCTTTACTTATTCATTTGGTTGTATTTGTTATTTTCACTCATTTAGGGAAAATATTGGTGAAGAAAGTCCATTCACTTCCCTAAGTATTTATGATCACCTGTTTCATGTAAGGCACTGCATTAGGCACTGTGTGTGGGGGGAAGAGGCGACACCTAAAAAGGAGGAAGGATAGACTTTTTCCACCTACTTTTTAGAAGAAGAATTTATAGTCTAGATATTATAAGACAAACTGATTAAAGTTATAGATTTATAGGTAAAGATCTTAGGAAAACAAGTGGCTATTATTCATTCCAGCTAGGGTAATCAGAGAGAACTTCCTAGAGGGGGAAGTTTCAGCTGAAGTTTGAAGGATGAGTAGGAGTTTTGCACGTACAAAAAGGGCAGGTGAAGGGAATAACGTGAACAATGGTTTGGTGTTGAGCAGTGCATTCAAAATATAAATACAGTGGGGAAAAATAAAAGCACTGGATATTCCCTGAGCACTTATTATGTGCTCATTATTGTGCTAATTACTATTGAGAATTCAGTGGAAGTATAAAACAATGTTTTCTCAAGAAGCATATTGTCTACTTGGGAAGGCAAACTTGGTTGCAGAGGATGAATGCACAGGGTGTATGAGAGATGTTAATAAGGTTGAGTTTAACAGGGACTTCTTTGTGGTAGAGGTCAGTGGGCAAGACCACTGTGAAAACAAAAAGTCTTTGTGAAAGCTAGGAAGAGAAGTTTTCCTTTTAAATTAAGTCAAATGGAAAGGCCCTATAGCTTCTTCAATTTAGGAAGGATGTAATGCAAACTTTTTATTTTGGGAAAGGTATCCTGGCAGTGTTTTACAAGATACATTAGAAACTTTAGAGCTGCTAAAATACCAAGCATGTGAGTGATAAAGTAAATGGTAAATGGGTACTGGGTAGTGTCAGGTATTAGTTGTAGGAATGGACAGCAAGTGATAAATCTAGAGAACATTGCAAAGTAGAGGATACTGTATCTCCTGGAAAGTATGTGAGAGTGTTGTGGGGAGCGGTGTTATGTTTGGTTATGCTTTGATTTGTTGTGGGAGGAGGTAAGTGGGGAGCAAGGAGATTAATGAATCTAGGAAGGAAGAAACTGAAAAAGGAGTGCCTTTTGAAGCTAGAAGTTTCCCAGTCTGTGGGTATTTTCATGGATAGGTGTGTGACATCCTTTCATTATGGATGTTGGATGGAATTTTCAACATTGAGTAGCGGTGACCTTTTCTAACTCTTCCAAGTCAGAGGTAGTATGAATCTACTACTGACAAAAATGGGAAAGATGTGAAGACAGTTTAGCAGGGGAAGGATGTAGTAAAGATGCTGAATTCACTAAGGATGTCATAGATTGTTCTAGAAGGCTCTTTGGGGCCTTCTACATTATTATCGTTAGTATTATATACTGGATTGTTTTATATTAATATTTTATTATTTTTAAAACAACAATATTTCAGACTGGGGTTTGCTGCAAAAGAATATTCTCAGTGGTACCTCACAGCTCACCATAACTACCACACAGTTTTAGATTCCTAGATATAGTCTAGTTGTCCTTTCCTTAAGTTAAACAAATCTCTACCAAAGTTTCTTGGGTCTAAAATATAAAAATCAGTAACTTAAAGGAATCTTATGTATTTTTTAAATGTTGATTCTCTTTCTCCTATAGTGTTCCCTTTCTTCCACTGTTTCCATTTTGTAACATATAGACTTTTAAATTCCATACAGTTTCAACTCCCTCTCTGCATTTTTCCACTGACGCGTCTTCTTAAAGATTAATATTTGTGCTAATGACCAAATTCCACAGCTCTAACTCATTTCCCTTACCTTTTTCTGAGCCCTTCACATAGTGATGACCTCCTTCTTCCTCTAACTTTTGAGAGGTTATGTTCTCTTTTATAACTATTATTTTCCCTTCTCAGCTGTAATTTTTCTTTCTCTACATAAATAAAGACATTCTCCAAATTTGTATCCTCAGAATGCATTTCTCTTCTGTTTGGAAATATACAGTCTCATCACTTTGCTATATTAAAGTCATATCATATGTACCTTTAAATGACATAAATTCAACCATAACTATCAGCCAGATAAAAAAGAGAGAATACGTTTAGTAATAGCAAATGCACTAGTACTGGCAATTCTGCCTAAACTCCATTTATTGAGTATATGCCCCAGAGTGAGCAGTTATGAGCTGGAAACTGTGAATCCACCATTCCTTCAGTCAGTTTAG
This sequence comes from Balaenoptera musculus, assembly GCF_009873245.2. Lineage (NCBI taxonomy): Eukaryota > Metazoa > Chordata > Mammalia > Artiodactyla > Balaenopteridae > Balaenoptera > Balaenoptera musculus. The sequence continues at coordinate 145,918,174 of NC_045785.1, read as the reverse complement.
CTTCCATATGCCTCCTGAACATTTCCTTGAACTGAACGATATTCTAGTATTTAAATAAGTATTTATATTTTTCATTCAGTACTATCCTAAATTTGAGCCACAGGCTTCATCTGGGATTTAACTGAGAAACTAGTGGCCCATTCCAATGCTGGAGGAATAATTGGCTATGTGGACTTTTTGAGAGACTGTGCCTATCTCCGTGGCTACCTTTGTAAGAACATTTCAAGAGTAATTTTAGGAGGAAAAAAAAAAAAAAACTTAAAACAATTCACAGGCTGGTTTTAGTAAGATGACTCCATTGTTTTCCCTCATAAACATTTTCCAGACACTTAAAAAAAAAGTTTGAATCGATGACTCTGTTTTAGCCTCCTGCCTAATACCTTTTTTCAGTGTATCCCAAGTTAAATTCCTCATCTTAGCCTTGCCTTCCCACATCTCCCAAATCCTAAATCCTTAACATCATCACCCTTCTCCCAGCTTTCTAGGCTCAAAGTCTTATTCTGCTCAAAATCCTACCCTTCTCCCCTTGCTCCTTAACCCCCCCACCCCCCTGCCCAGCACAGTTGCTTATTAAATCTAGTATGAACTCATCAACCTTGGTTTTTATGGCACTTCCAAAAGTGGTCCTTACCGTATTTTGGTTTAGTTAAGTATCACCAACCTTCCAGGCTTATTTATCACTTCTTCCTGGCAAAAATCCTCTTGTTCCCTGTCATGGTATGCCTTCTCCTCATTTTTGCCTTTCAGAAACTTCTCCTATTCTTAAACCCATCTCAGACTCCAGTCCCTTCAACTTCCCTTTTTCCCTATTCTAATCATTTTGACTTTTCCCTCTCATCTTTGAATCCCCAGTATACTCTGTACTTTTTAATTTTAATAATAGTTATTCATCTTCATCCCATCTCCTGATATGCTTGTAAACTGAAAATAAGTCTTCATAGTGCTTGTTATTTCTCTTTCACCTTTTGTTCCCTTTTCACTAATGACACCTTTTCCTCCAGTTTATGCCTTTCAGGTTTAACAAACATCGATTGATCAATTTCTGCTGCTAAGGCACTGTGCTAGATGTTCTACATATATCCTAACTTTAATCCTAAGAACAACTTGCAATGTAGTATTACAAGAGATCCTCAGTATCCAAATGTTCATTAATCTAAGGGATACATGGAGAAGCAAAAGTTGCCAATTAAGAAAATATTCACTAATGAATTGAGCACCTATAAAATGAGGCTCTACTCACCAATTCTCCCTAATTAACTCTAGCTGTTATCCTTCCCACCCATCACAGCAACATCCTTCTCTGTTACTCTCTTGCTAATATAATGCAAATACAAAATGAAATTGTAAGCCTTGCAAAAGTTGTGAAACTTCATGAAGTCTATGAAAGTACACGAGAATGACTTTAATTGCTTGCAAAATTGTTGACAAACGGGTATCTAGCAGAATTAACAGTGGAAAAAAAGAGGATGGTGACTGAGACAAGCACTTTAAAAAAGAATAATTTGAGTAACAAATAATTAAGAGGGGTTACAAAGAATTAAGAGAAATTTGTTGAAGTCTTCAAAACAAAAATGGCCTATATGCTACGCTCATGTTGTAAATTGCAAAGCTAGAGAATGTTATACCATTGTATAGTCAGAAGACGTATGCCAAAAAATAAAATTAAAGCATGTAAGTGGAATCAGTGACTATTTTTTAATGAACTAATTTTCCTAAGTTTTAGTTTCATATTTCAGATCAAGTTACAATCAACCCTTTATTTTTTAACCATTTACTCTGAAATATTTGGACCTGTTTTAAGTAGGTTCCAGTACCAGTTATCCTTGGGTACCAAGGGCCTCTTCTGTCTACCTGTCACAGCCACGGTAGCAACAGATTGCCTGGGTATTAACTCAAGTATTAGCTCCTACTTCATTCTTGTTACTCCTCTTGGGGGATTAATTGCTAGTTTTTCCTCTGTCATCTCCTTTTTCTTTTCACTTTTGAAGCCTTGGTTCACCCTTACTACTGCTTCTGTATGTCCTATTTCCCCTCTTTCTCTTTGCCTGTTTCCTATTATTCCTTTACCTTATCACCAGCATCCTAATCTGGAGGCTTATCCAGGCTTTGCCTGGCCTGCCTTGCTATCCCTTTATAATCTCATCATCTGGAATTCAGTGCTTTGTGCTTTAGGTTTTTTCCTCCTTTACTATAGCTGTTTTTTTTACTTTTTTCTTTCTTCTCTCCTAATTTTTTTTTTGAATCTTTGTTTCATTCTTTCTTCCAAATGCTTGCTTATACCTCTTCACTCATGGTGAGAAAGTTGGTGTTACCCAGAACCGCTGTGTACTGTGGAAACACTTATTGCTAAGACTACAAGTGAGATAAGACCTAAACACCCCTTCTCAGAGGAAGCCTTTCTTACTGTTTTGTCCAGCATGTGCGTGTATTACATTGGCCACTTTATCTGGGCAGTTTCTACTGCACACCTCTGTAGGCTGGCATACTTATTTCTGTCCCTCCATCTACTGCCAGAGGTTCTTGATTACTCAGCAGTGGGTATACACTAGTGAAATTTGGTTAGGTGTTTAATTGATATTGTAATGCTGCCATAGTAAAAATCTTAAACTTAGAAATTTTTTAAACAAAAATACTGGAAAGAATGTAGGAGGTCTTGGGGGGAAAATCTATTCTTATAGTGGGTCACTCTCTGCTTTAGAAGTTTAAAGAAGTATTTTAGGGCATAGGCCTGATCTACAGTTTTATGTTAATTTATGTAACACTGTTTTTGATGGAGTAAGGATAGGTATAGTCTAAATATGAAGAGAAGAAACTTTAGAGTCACAGATCCTTCTCTGAAGAAAACGAAGTCTCTTAAATGTTTAAAACTAGGCTAAAATTAACATCTGCAACGTATGATAGGACCATTGTAGTTGGAAAATGGGCGATTAATAGATTTTCTCAGTTTTGATATCTCTGCCTAGCGTATAAGTGCGAATGTTGTTCATTCTCCCAAAATGGTACATTTCCCTTTCATTATCTTTTTGTGTTGGTAAAAGGTAATTCAGAATATATTTTTTAATTCTTATAAAAATGAAATCCTCATAAATCAGAGTTTTAGTAATCTCTTGTCTGTGATTTGGTGAAAAGTTTAAAAAAAATAAGCACTTTGGAAAAATGTCTGTCTTCATATCCTCATTAGGAAACTTCTCTTTAATTTTGTAGTCAAATCAGAAAATTAATGCCCGTTGGACCACAGAGGAGCAGCTTCTAGCAGTGCAAGGTATATTAAAGATAAGCAGTTACTGTTGTTAATGATTATTTAACTTGTCGTGAAAGGTGACTACCATAGTTCTTCCCTTCCTTTAGAAATGGATCAAGAAAGGGGTCTTGTGTTCACCACAAAGTCCTGGTGACCATGAATTCTGTTTTGTACTTGTGGATGTGACATACTGAGCCTGTGTGCATTTTGGGTCCTGAACAGCATGTAATGCATTCTCAGCACTAAATAAATGATGGTGATGACAAGCTTGAACAAGTCTTGGTCTCTCCGTGCCTCTGCTTCAGTATTCCTGCAGTTGGGTTCATTCTTACTGTATCAGTCAATAACTCATTATTTAAAGCATAGACTAATTTATGTTTCTGGTTTCCCTGATTACTCTGTATTTGATAAATGTCAGGTACTGAAAATATTAATGATATGCTTTACTTTCAGTGTACCATAACTTACTTAAGAGATATGCCACTGAATGCTTCAAAACCTGACTTTAAATATATCTATTTATACAAAAGAGAGGCTTAAGATATATATATATATATATATATATATACACATACAATTTTAAATGCACTATTTATAAGAATGCTTTGTTGAATTGTATGGCAGAAAACTTTTTGTAATATGAATACCCATGGGCAAATTGGAAGCACTATAAACTTGGATTTTCTTGTATTTGAATTACTTAAAGAAGGGCATATTGTATGTTTTAATTCAGTGTTGTAGATTTTTTTCCCTTTCAAGATGAACTATCTGCAGGACTGATTGTGTGATTTAAGTTTGGTTTACAATTTGTTTCTTCCTGGCTGAGCCCTCTGTATTGAGTACTAATAGCTTTTTTGTCTAGGTTAACTACTATAAGAGAGTTGGGCCCCAGTGAAACATATATCTTTAAAAATAGTTCCAAGTATTCAAACATAGAGAAAATATTTAACTCAAAAATGTTGTGCAAGTATCATTCGGATATGAGAATAATGTAGTTAAAGATTGATTAATAGATGACTCTGCAGTTAGAATTAGAGTAAGAATTACTCACCCAGTGTGACTTGAAAATGTCACAGGAGGGTGCCAGCAGGATAATGTCAGCCTTCCCTTTGGTGTACAGTCACTTCATAAATAGAAATACTTGATTCGATGGAGGTAGGGTGCTGGATGTGCATTGAGCACATCTGTAATTGTAGAATTAAGTTTCTGAATGAGTCAGAACACAGTTTAATTCGCTTATAATGTTCAATAATAGCTGTTTTAAAACTAAAAACTGACAATTTAAATTTTTGATTAAAAAATTGGTATTTTCAATGGCTGTCTCATATTTATTTAGAATTATGTCTTATGGCTCTAACATAGTTATTTGAGTAGGCATTGGTTTGACTGATGTAAAGCCTGTTTCCCTTCATCAGAGTAGCCTATAGAATTTAACCCCGTCTTCCAGTATTTCATTGCTTAAAGGTTAGTATACTAATCCTGTACTCTTCATATAAGAAATTATCCCAGTGAAAGGGTTTTCTTAAGAGAATAGGCTAGGAAGTCTGGGTTAATCTTTCTCTATATGTACAGAATCAGGATTTGATATTGTTCTACAGTACTCCTTTAAGTGGTAGGGTCCACTGAATCTTATGGCTGGGTTGGATATTATGAAAAGCTGCGTTCAAGAGAAGGACAATGGAAAGATTTACATATGGAGTTGAGCTATATATGTGGACACTATTTCAGCTTATAAATATTACAAGAATGGAGTATTTATAGAAATAATCAAACATTTCCTCTCTCCTGAGGGATATTCAGTGTCATATTTTTATGCACGTTTGAAAAGTAATCCTTAAATAAATTACACTAATGGAGCAATTTGTATGGAAAGATTCATGTTCTTAGGATTTTGAAAGCACTCTCTTAGTATGTTAATGTCTTCGTTTTTATTTAAATATTTATTTTGACTCTGTGTGTGAAATTTTTATTTTCACTTTGAGTTTTTAGGTTTTTTTGGTTTTGTTTTGGGTTTTTTTTGTTTGTTTTTGTTTTTGTTATTTACAATAAAACAAAGCTAAGCTATTTGTGTCCAAAATAGTTATTTTAGGGAGAATTAAAAAGTGCCATCTTTGCTTCATGTGCCCATGTATTTATATAATACTCAAAAGTGTGTCTTATAAACAGTATAATCGTATAGTAATGTCACCTGTACCTGAGTCTCAGTGTGGTTAAGGTACATAATTGAACTTTTTATTTTAACATGTGTAATCCAGAAGTACTTATCTTAGCAGGCAATTGTTTTTGGTTTTTTCTTCTTCTTTTTAATCTTTATTTATGATAAGCCTTTATATGATATTATTCTTCTGGCCACTTCACTTTCAAATCATTTATGTTTTGATATTAACATGTTTTAATTTATATAGAACTTTCTATTCAAGACATTTTACATATAGATTCTGATTTGACATTCATTTGTTAAATGCTTTATTTTATCTTGCTCGTAGTTGACCATTACAGTGACCTAGAAAGAGAAATGTTGACTCTAGTGTCACTAGTGAGATTTATAACTCTATTTTTTTTTTTTAACTCTACTATTAAATAAACTTTTTGTTGTAATTCTGAAAACCAAATAAGTATATTAAGATCATTTCCTAGGGCTTAAATATATATTTCCCACTTCCATCTGCTCATATTGTTGTTAACTAAGTACTAGCCATTTAAATTGTAAATAAATATTATTTTAACAACAAATATTTAAATAAATAAATAAGCCATTTCCCCTTCTTTCTCCCTTATTTGGAAGGGGGGAAAATCATGCTCAGACCAGATAGGAATGTCTGCTTTTACTTGTGTAATCTATCACTTTATTATGTTGATTTTAGTTCTAACTATGTTATAACTTCAATAGCATTCTTTGAGAGTCCCCAAGGGGGATATTATAAATGCTGCTTTAATTTAATTTAATCCTCTTAAAATACTTACCAAGAATGGTATTTCTACAATTTCTGTAATCTGTTTCAGCTTTGAGTATCTAAAATTTCTATTATAACAAATTAGTTAACAGTAAGGCCAGTTATAGTCTTCACATATTTGTGTTAATGGTGAAATACCCCTGTTTGTAGCTTATGTCATATATATAAATTTTTTTTTCTAATCTGTGGTGCTTTTAGAAATTATCCTAAAATCAATCTTGATATTCATATGATAAACATTCCTTATTAAGCAAGAATTAAGAAAAGAATTAGATTCTAGGTATATTTTTTTTCATGTAAAATGGAACAATTATTATCTGTTTTCAAAAAGTAACAATACATTTAAATGATAGTGCAAAACATCTGCTCTTTAAAGTGTATAGGAGCAGAAGCATGGTATACAATGTTTGACATTTTTATTTTATGTCTCCTCTTAAATGTATTCATTTCATAGTCATTAGTGGTAAAAAACTAAAAAACAAAAACAAACAAAAAAATATGCTTCCCAACTACAATATTTGTGCTATATTAGGGTAAACAACAAAAAATTTTTCTAATTTTATCAAGGCATCAACTTTAATTTTTAGTTTTTTTTTTTTATATTACTTGCCTTCTCGTATAAAACAGGAAATGACAGAACTATGTTCAAGTGAGTTATGCTTACAGTTGAATTTTACCTTCTCTCCCTATAGTTTATACATTCATTCCTTTTTAGGAGCAATGAAGTTGCAAGTCTAGAAATTGTCTTCTTTCTAATTTTATCTCCTACTTTAAAAAAAGCTAGAATGGTCCCTAAAGTAGGGGGGAAAAAGAGATTTGGCTGTTGATTAAGGCATAAGGATTGTAACGATCCTTACATGATCCTCAGTACATGAATGATCAAAAGGAGGTGGAGATAGATTCATACTTTTCCGTCTAAAAGTTATCTGTTTGCATTAGAGAGTTTCTTCTGTTATAACTGATATCACAAGAATGGAGACCCAAAAGTATAATTGTCAACCCTCTGATGCACTTGCTTCAGATAATTAATGATTCAAAATTCCCAGCATTTTGGGGATGGAATTTAACTTGTAGCAAGAAGATGGGAAGCTTCAGAAGAGAAAGGCTAGACATTGGAAAGACAATATATGATTCTGACTTTTAGCCGTCGCCCAGATGCACCAATCATTGTCCCACTGCTGTTGATATCTTTTTTACCTTCTTTACTAGGAATTCTTGACAAGATTTACAGGAGGTGAAAAGAAATGCATGTTCCTGAATGGTTTGAGTTTAAAATTAACCTCTTATTGATAGGAAAGAACCATATCCCTGGAGTTTCTAGATGTCACTGTGTTCTTACTTCAAAAATAGATTTTTGAAAATTAATATTTTCCAATTATACCAAGTACATGCTCACTTTAAGACATTTGTGCAAGAAGCAGGGAAAAAAATATCCCCCAAATTTTCATTACCTATATCTAGAAGTAGCTTGTCACTGTAATGTTGGCTTTGTGGGGTTTTTTTATAGTCCAAAATAAGATTTTAAAAATAACTTTTTAAACATACCAAAAGCAGATTTATGATATCCTTTCTGTCAAAGTAAAAAAAAGTCTAAATACCACGTTCAGAGTTGGGAAACACCATATTACAAATGCTCCTGAACTTACTATTTTACTACCCAAAGCTCTAAAAATACGAATTGTTTTTTGGTTGGGTAATATAGAACACTGGTTGGAAAATAAAATAATGATAACACAATATCCTAATGAGTAATATTTTTATGTTAATTCCCAAACAAAACTTTAAAAGTATATATTATAAAGATTATACGGTTTCATCTGCTAGTGTAGAAGCCATGTTGTTTCACTGTAACTTTGAAATGAAATTTAGCAATTTTACTGCAAACAATTTTTTCCTCTCCCTGGGAAATATTTAATTTCCCTCTTCTGGGGTTCTCTCAAGTTTTTTCCCACTCACCTTTGAAAACTGACCTCTTGCCCTAAAGGTCACAAGTTTAATTTAAAACTGTGGTTCAGATGGACCTAAGCCTTTTATATCTTCAGGAGGAGTGAGAGAGATTTAATCTTTTTTTTGTTTTGTTTTAGAGAGATTTAAAAAGTGTTCTACATTTATTTGTTATTTCATAATGAGATAATGAGTGATTAGATGATTTAACTTGTTTACTTTTTGATACCTTTAGTGAATTGTCAATCAAAAGTGATAGAGATAGTATTTCACATAAGGAAATAGAGTTACTAATGAGGAATAGTTGTGCTATCTTATTGTCTCACAGTATTACTTTATTGATTCAGCCTGTGATATGGGATATAATTCAGACCATAAAAATCTGTTTATTGAAGAAATTCATGAGAAGTTGATCCTTCATTAGAATACAAATTAGGGTTTTCAAGGTCATTAATATTAGCATTCCCATTTTATGTGTTTGTGTGTGCCTAGAATTTTTGTCAAGGTGAACATATTTTAAAGCATAGCAAAATTCTCATACCTGCAGTATTTAATGATGAAAATGAAGGAGAAATTTCAAGTTTTGTAGTAAGAACTTCCTAAGTCATTCTAGCACCAACTCTTATGAGGGATATAATATGAGATATGATGGACCTCGTTTTTTATAAACTGTGGGAAAAGAATGGACCCTTTCCCCAGCTACGAGTTGTAACAAAGTAACTCCGATATCATAGGTTGTTAAAGATGGTTGCTCAGCACCGCTACCTTGCTAGGCTGACCTACAGAAGCCTACCTGGGGATTCATCGGAAGGAGTCAGTCCCATTAAGTCTTCAGTTGGTGTTTCACTAGAGTTTGACTAGTTATCAGCCATAGTACAGAGCTTAAGAATTCCACCTTCTAGCCAAAATGTGCAATGTCACTGGGAATGTGAAAGTGATAAAGAAGTCAGCCATATGTGACTTGTAGCTTGGGAAGAATAAGAGAATGAAGCCCTATGGAGAAGAAAAATCAATCGTATTTCCTGAGCACTTCCTCTGTACTCTGCGTTGTAGTAATGCTGGTGGTACTTTGTATTCCATAGTACTTTCCAACCTTTTTCACATCATGGCACACAGAGAAAACTATGAAAATTTTCATAGCACACTGAGGCAGGCAGATGAGGCTGTTGTCTGTCCAGAGGAGACTGCCCAGGAGCTCGAGCTCTTCCAGACCCGGCCCAGCCACCCTGCAGGTTAAAGACATTAATATCTGGACCCATTTACTCTCAGGACGTGATTGAGCTCCTTAGCCAGACTACAGAAGTCTACAGTGTGGTCTGAGCCTTAAGACTTTGCAAAGTAGTTGATACGAGACTAGCATACACAAGTTAATGATAAACTTACCTAGGTGACTCAGAACCTAGGTGACCTGAAGAAAATCCAAAGTGTCTGGGTAAACTAAAGTTCCTATAGGAAGTAGTTTTGGTTTGGGGGCATGCAATTCTGGAAATGCAACAATATTAGTGACAAGGCGAAGTCCATCGAGCAAGAGAAAATAAAGTGGAAGACCAAAAAAAATAGAGTCAGAAGAAGAGGGGACAGTTATATAGTGGAGTTAGACTTGGGGACAGCTTAGTGGTAGGTTTTAGAGTATATTTTGCTAAACAAATGGGTGTTCGGAGGGTTGTAATTATTGTCAGACTTGGAGTCAGAGTTACTCTTAATGTGACTTCTTGCTAAGAATATAGCAGATCTAATCCTCGATTTATTTAAGGTTTTCATTTCTAAACTCACGTATTCAGTAGCATTGGTCATTTCTAGAATGTAAATTAAATATCCATTATGAAAACTAGTACACTGGTAGAACACTGTGTGTGATTTCCAATTAGTATTTGTTTTTCAGTGCAGTCATCTCAAGTTGAGTTGCTGTTTTCCAAAGTACAAGTAGTAGAGAAGTACTTGAGTATGCAGCAGTAATTCTTCATATGAAATGACCTTGGGTTCTTATTGCCAGATAAACCCTTGGTAGAACCTAGTCACCATTAGAATTTATACTCAATTATGAAGTTCAAAGTGGAAATCAGCTCATGTATTTAAGAGAATATAAATTCATTTATATTGTAAATGAATATAAAATAAAATATTGTAAGCAATGTTTAAGTATCATTATTACTTTGTTGTCATGCATATGTCTTTCCTTTTGAGAACAGAGCAAATGAGCATAGTTTATAAACCCAAAACTCTGTATTAACAATGGGATATGGTTATAGCTTAATAATGTCAGGCCTCCTACCCAAAATGCTCTAAGAGAAAGGAACTCCCCATAGAGTCAAGCCTAGCAAGTTGAATGTAGCAAGAGATACTTATTCCCAAGTTTTCAATAAAAAATAAGCACAGAATTTAAAAACAGGAGTTATATCATGCTGGTGCTTTAGGTAATAGGTGTATCACCCAAATAGCTATCAGTAAGAATATGTCTAGCATTTCTGCTGGGGTATTAATATGTCCTTATATTATTCTCTTATGTGTGATTGTATACATGTTAAGTTTATCTAAATCCTTGTATTTCTGGCTGCTTAGGTTAAACTACAGACTTTAATATCATAGACATCAATATTTTTTTCCTCCTTTCTCATCTCTAATTAATGAGTTACTGTTTTCTGGTATTTTAAAAAGCAGTTATCAAATTGTAAACTAAAAATTTTGACAGCTTTTATACTTTGAGCTAAGTGCATCTCTTCCTAGAATGAGTCAGTGAATTTCTTTTAGAATTCCCTTAAGAGCAAATTATTGTCCATCTGATTATATAAACTCACTTTAAACTCTGTGGCATAATTGACTATCTCAAGTTCATAAATCAAATATTATCCTTCATTTAATAAAATTTCCATAATTTTATGGAAGTTAGGTTTTTTAATAACTGAATGTACAATCCTTCTTAAATTTAAGGTAGTGATGATAAGCACAAGTATCTACAAGTAGTCACTATTATACCCTGATTCTTTAGGCTACAGAGCATATCTCGGAATCCTTCATATATACAGTCCTTAGAACTGTTAGATGAGTTAAAATCCAACAAACTCTGAAAAATAGCTTCCCCTTTTTTTGTCCATCAGATTGTGATGATTCTCCTGCTTTTTATGTTTAAATTCTTATCTCATTTCTATTCATTGGTACCTGGTAAGATAGGCAATTAATTATGTTGAAGTTGGTGTTAAGACCAAAATTACAATGCTTTTCTTAATGGGGGAACCCTAAGACTACTCACTCAGTCCATTGAGGGGATAAAAGAGATGGTTCATTCCCATCCAGTTTTGTTTACAAACGGTGTTGCTCAAATTTAGGTGACTGGCTACTAGGGAAATAAATGAATGTGGAATTGAGGATGGAACAAAGAATTCAATGCTTTACAATAAATGGACTGTATTTGAGAGTTCAAGAGAGGATTGGAGAAAATAACTGAGTATGTAAAAAATGGTAAGTCTCTGATTGTTCAGTTGAAGGCAAGTGGCTGGCTCGATGAAATGACATAATTGATAGTTTTCATCTGTGACCCTGATATCTTAGCCTCTATCTCAGAATTGAGAAATGAGCAGAGTTTATCAGAAAGGATTTTCATTGCTGGTATCTTGTGTGTGTGCATGATGTATAGTACACACAGCTCTCCTTACTGATCCTTCACAGGTGTATTATTTACTTTGCCTTCCAGGTGTCCGCAAATATGGTAAAGATTTTCAAGCTATTGCAGATGTAATTGGCAACAAGACTGTTGGCCAAGTGAAGAACTTCTTTGTAAACTACAGGCGTCGGTTTAACTTAGAGGAGGTATTGCAGGAGTGGGAAGCAGAACAAGGAACCCAGGCTTCTAATGGTGATGCTTCTACTTTAGGGGAGGAGACAAAAAGTGCTTCTAATGTGCCATCAGGGAAGAGCACTGATGAAGAAGAGGAGGTGTGTTTGTGTATGGAATTTGAGCTAATATGAGTTGAGGAATCACCATTTTGTGTGGTGTTCTGTAAGGTTAATTTGTCAGAGGACTAGCTAAATGAGCATGAAAGGTTGACAATACACTTACTCAGTGGTGCATCTCTCGTGACTCTTAAGTCATAATGACATGCTAAGTTCTGATCCTAGAAGAATGGAGAGTGTATTGTTCTTTCATAGTCTTATTTTTATTTCCAGTGTTAAGCTGTTTACTAATAAAGATGCCTGTTTGGTAGCTTCATTGCTTTTTCGGTTTTTGGTTTTTTGTTTTGTTTTGTTTAAAATAAAAGAAGCTTGTGCTTCCAAAAAACACTGGTGTTATGTTTTTGTTTTGTTTTGTTTTTCCTGTGACAGCCCAAACTATATTGTATTAAGTTCATTAGGAACTGTCATCTCATACGTGTATTTTTGTTTCTTCACCTCTAGGCACAGACCCCACAGGCTCCTCGGACTCTGGGTCCATCACCTCCTGCCCCATCATCCACTCCAACACCAACAGCCCCCATTGCCACTCTGAACCAGCCTCCACCACTTCTTCGTCCAACACTGCCTGCTGCCCCTGCTCTCCACCGGCAGCCTCCTCCACTCCAGCAGCAGGCTCGGTTCATCCAGCCCCGGCCAACTTTAAATCAGCCTCCACCACCTCTCATTCGCCCTGCTAATTCTATGCCACCCCGTCTAAACCCAAGACCAGTGTTGTCCACAGTTGGTGGTCAACAGCCACCATCACTTATCGGAATTCAGACAGATTCACAGTCCTCACTGCACTAAGATTAAATTGGACAGAGCTGCAGTAACTTTTCACCCCATCATTATACCAGTGCTCATCTGACTGATGCAAAAGAAGAAAGAATAATCCTTCCTAGATACTGAGGCTGGGAACTAGTTCTGTGGCAGTGGGCTAGCATAAGTAGATGCCTAAGAAATTTTTTAGTTCACGCAACTGAAATGTTATACAACAGAAAGTCTACAGTTAGCTTCCTTTCTAGAGTATACATTCAGCGACATGATCTCATTAAAGGAAAAGAGATTAAGTATTCTATATACCGAGGGTTTTTGTTTTGTTTTTACTGTATTTATTTTATTGAGAATCTTTATATTCCTGCCTCTTCATAGTCAAGGCTCTTAGTACAGGAATACTGACTTAGGAATTGTGAAAACTCCTTAAGTTTCATAAGTTAAGGATGTTCGACTTTTTCTCTTTTTTCTTTAATTTAATTTTTAACATTTTCCTATGTTAGGAGTGCAAGAATAGATAGCCTGCGTTTCAGATTTTGACATATGTTCATTTAATGCATATTTAAGAAATTATAGCTGCATATCCCTTTTTTCAAAAACTCTTGCTTTTTTTTCTAAAGGAATTTAAATATATTCCTTTAAAAGAAAGCAATTTAATCAATTGCAAAGCAATTATATGAACCCACAAAGAATGTACTGAACCTGCTAACTCTTTAACACACAGTTTAGGGTCCTAGCGCAAAGTCCTTGCTTAAAGGTCATTGACTCGCCATCTTGCAGTAGTAAGAGGATCGGAGTAATAATTTTACATATAAATGAGGATTTAATCTGTTCAAGTACAGTGTCTTTAAGTTCCTTGAAAATGGAGTTAATTTTGGTTTTTTTTTTTTTAATCTTTCTAAGTGCTATCTGCTTTTAACTAGTAGTTGCCTACAATAGGGACTTTAGAAGAGAATTATATTTTGTCAGTTATGTGGAGATAGTGGTTATGGAAGCATTTATTTACAGTACCCTTTTTGTGTTTAGGTTCTGAACTTTAAATTGCTGTCAGACTTATTAATATGGTCTGTATTTAATATAAAGGATGTTTTCTTGGTAAATCTCTATTGTGCTATTTGGATACATTTGTGTATTCCTTGCAGCTGACCTGTACTTCTGGGTTTGGTTTAGGGTTAAATCATCAACATTATTTCATAAAATATATTTAAGAATTTGTTCTGTGTTATCCAAAGATGTATCAGTATATTGTCACAATTATGCTGTTAACTTAAAATGCTGAGACCCCTTTTATAAAGAAACAAAAAAATTCAAGTCTTCTTAATTCAACACATAATCATTAAGCACCTACAAAGAATATTTTACAAGTGATTGTATTACTAATATTTTTGATAACAATGATTTCATATTGGAATCATGACCTGTGCAAAGGGACAGATCGCTTAGATTGCTATACTAGTGGAACTTAAGCTAAATGTTTGCACATTCACATTCTCACATTTAGAACTATTCCACGAAATGGTCAACATCAAAGGCCCTAGTTTATATTTCGAGATGTCATATATTCCCCAAATATTGGGTAGTCCCTACCTTTGGCTCTAAAGTGTTAAAGAGCTATTGACTTAAATCCATTGATTAGTTTTAATTTTGAAGTTTAGACCACTTCTTTCCATAAGGACCTTAAGTTCTGGCATAATCTAAAACTTTTTCCAGGATGTGTTCTTTCTCTCTCATTGGATCATCATGATTTAAAATTCCTAATATTCAAGAATTTATACTTATTTTTACTTTAATAGCCATGGGGACAGTTATATATCTTAAAGGAAAATATCTAAAGCATTTTTTTAAAGTATTTAGATTGTCTTGCATATGTGCATACTATACAGCTTCTATTGTCTTGTCTCTTGTCAGTAGACCTTCAGTATACAGTGTGTGGGATATGTGAGTCAAGTTGGTCAGCACCAGCATCTGTCCAGCTGTTAAGTATATTGTGATTCATTTAAAATCCGTTCTATCCCAACCATGGGCAAAGGTGCTGTATCTGAGGGATGTGCTGTAATTTGATCTACGTACACTAGAGCACACAGTAGAAAAATCTTAGCTTCGTTAATAATATGACACATGTATATAGTGAGATGTCTTTATTGTGTGCTTTGCATATTTTGTAAATATTTTGCACGTCATTATTTTTCTTTTTTGTTGAAGCAGTGTTTGGCCTGGAAGAGTGATATGCTTGCTGCTTAATCAAAGGATTAAAGAGTTAAAGATGTGTATGTCTTCTATTTTTATATAATTTCATGTTGTATGAGAAATTTAGGACCTCTTCACTGTGAAATTCTAAATACTGATTTTTATAAAAAAAAAAAAAAAGCAAAACCTGAAAATCTTTTAATGACCATTTCATTAATTTCAAGTTTATCAGTTTAAAAAAAAATCTACACCCAAGTATTTTTTTCATTACGTAACTAAAAATAAATCACGCTGTTGATACATCTGGTGATATTAATAAACATTTTTTTCTATATGATTTAATTCCAGTGTAATACGATGGAGGTAAAAGTAGGTTATGATCAAAAGTTTTTCTTAATAATCTTATAATAAAGTGAGTAAAATATAATGTAAAATAAAGGTGAAAGAATGTCAAATTCTGTCTTAATATAGGCCTACATTCTTTTTAGGAATAGATGTAGAGAACAAAAAAACCTGACAGTCAGGTTTTTCAACTATACTAAGAATGTTGCAAATACGTTGGTTAAAGTACTAAGTTTAGTTATTAAATATGTTGTATTTTAATGTTTCTTCCTGCTATCAAAAGAATATTATCCATGGATATTAATAACTGCTGATCACTTAACACTGGGGTGTCAGGGTCTCCTCAAAAATAATAATCTGACTTAGAACTCAAAGAAGGATCTCTCTTTTTGTGGTTTCCTGAAATAAATTATGAATACATTCTGATAATAGGAAACAAGAAAATGCGTATTAGTTTTTTAATTTGGACATTCATTATAGATACATCATTCATAAGATTACAGAGTAAGTGAACACAGAAAGAATCCAAGAATCAAGTTTGAGAAACCATGCTATATTATAAAATGTCTATAAGAAAGTACCTCACTTTTTGATGCATTTGTGGGGGTACCTTATCTGCCCTCTCTTAGGAAAAAAAAAATAGGTCACATGTAACTCCTCCCAACTTAGGTCTTGATTAACTGCCTTAGTGAAGGAATGTTCTGCAACAATAAATTTTGATAACAATGGAGTTTGGTAGTAAAACATTAAGATGAATGTTCCTAAATGTGTGACTGTGTCTAAAAGGCCATGTGGCGTTATCTTCCCTTCTTCTGTTATCAGAAGAACACCTAAGGGAGAAACGGTGAAGACCAGAAATTAATGTTGGATTGAGATGTTTGCAAATTGTCTTTACCAGATTTAAAGTAGGCTAATGATAAGGAACGGATCTTTCTTTGCATTGTGGTGACTTAAACTTTACAATCGTAAAGCTGGAATTTGGGTGAGCAGTCTCAGAAAAAGATGCTGGGAAAGTGAAGTGGAGATATCTAGGAGCAGTCTTCACACTGTAAATGGCATGAAGGGTAATCTTCCAGAATGCTTTATAGAATTATCTTTTTTTCTGGATTATTTTAAGAAAGGTTAAATTTTTATTCTATATAATTTAACTTTATTTAAATATATAAGGTACAATTACCGATAACTAAGAAGATCCTGAATAACACCACAACACGAGGTATCTATCTCTTGAGGTATCTATCTAGCTTACTGCCCAGAGCAGCTTTCATAATTGGCAGGATTTGGCTTCAAAAGGCCTGTATTCCCAAGACCATTTTTGTTCACATGCTGTGCCCTTTCCAAAAGAGAATTTGAAAACAATCAGAATTGTTGAGGGGCTTGTCACTTGACTTATATATAAAAAGTTCTCCCTCTACCATGGTGACTCTTCCAACTCCACTGAAAAGTTACTTCACCTCCCTGTGCCTCAGTTTATTTATTTTTCTTCCCACCCCAAAGTTTGGTGAAATGACAAGAAATAGAAAAACGAAAATAATGCTTAGCAGTGCTGGAAAGCCAGAGAAGGTGCCTCCAGCAGATAGAGACAGATTTATGACAAAAACCTCATAGAATTAAAGAAGCGCCAACTCCGCGAAGGCAAAAGAGCAGGAAAACACTGACATTCTCAAAAGGGTCCCATAATAACCTCAAATTCGAGGCAGATACGGAGCAGCCTCCAAGGATTCCTGCTTCCTGGTGTTCATGCCATTGTGTGTGGGCTGGACTTAGGGACTTGCTTCTGACCAATAGAATATAGCAAAGGT
This sequence comes from Balaenoptera musculus, assembly GCF_009873245.2. Classification (NCBI taxonomy): domain Eukaryota; kingdom Metazoa; phylum Chordata; class Mammalia; order Artiodactyla; family Balaenopteridae; genus Balaenoptera; species Balaenoptera musculus. The sequence continues at coordinate 145,901,003 of NC_045785.1, read as the reverse complement.
GATGGAATGTCATTTCTGTGGTTAGGCTAAAAGACTGGGACTTCTGTCTTGTTAGTAGATTTCTCTGCTTGCATGCTTTGATGAAGCAAGCTGCCATGTTGGAGAGGCCCATGTGGCAAGGATCTGAGGCAAGCACGCTGCCAACAGCCAGCAGAAAACTTAGGCACTCCGAATAACAACCTGCCAGGACCTGAATCCTGCCAACAACCACGTATGCTTGGAAGTGGATCCTTCCCCAGTTGGGCCTTGAGATGACTAGAGCTCAGCCAACACCTTGATTGCAGACTATGAGAGACCTTGAGACAGAGAACTCAGCTAAGCTGTGCCCAGATTTCTTAACACCACAGAAACTGTGAATTAAAGAGTTGTTTTGAGCTGCTAAGTTTTGAGGTAATTTGTTATGCAGCAATAGAAACAAATACAATGAACAAATATATACCATCTTCACAATTAAAAGAAAGTTGGAGTGACCGTATTAATGTCAGACGATGATTTCAAAGCAAGGAATATTGTCAAAGATAGAGATGTTCACTGCATAATGATAAAGGTGCCAATTCATCAAGAGGATCCCTGATAGAACTGCAAGAAGAAATAGGCAAATCTGCCATTAAAGTCAGTGACTTAAATACCCATCTCTTAATAGTTGATAGAACATGAAAACCCAAAATGAGTAAGACTATAGAAGATCTGAACAACACTATCAACCACTTTTACCTAATTGAAATTTATAGATCATTCCACCCAACAACAGCAGAGTAAACATTCATTTCATGTGCACATGAAATATTTCCAAGAATAAACCATATTCTGTGCCATAAACAAGTTTTAATAAATGGAAAAGTGTTCAAGTTACCCAGAATATGTTCTCTAAGTACAATGGAACTAGAAATCAGCAACAGAAATATGGAAAATTCTCAAATATTTGGAAATTAAACAACTCATTTCTAAATAAGTTATGGGTCAGAAAATAAGTTACAAGAGAAATTAGAAAATATCTTGAACTGAATATAAGTAAAAACAGTATATAAAAAACCAATGGCTGTAGCAAAGTTGTGCCTAGAAGGAAGTTGATAGTTTTAAACGTTTATATTATATAGGAAGATAAAATCAATCATCTAAACTTTCTTCTTTAAAAACTAGGGGCTTCCCTGGTGGCGCAGTGGTTGAGAGTCTGCCTGTCAATGCAGGGGACGCAGGTTTGAGCCCTGGTCTGGGAAGATCCCACATGCCGCGGAGCAACTGGGCCCGTGAGCCACAATTACTGAGCCTGCGCGTCTGGAGCCTGTGCTCTGCAACAAGAGAGGCCGCGATAGTGAGAGGCCCGCGCACCGCGATGAAGAGTGGCCCCCGCTTGCCACAACTAGACAAAGCCCTCACACAGAAACGAAGACCCAACACAGCCCTAAATAAATAAATAAATAACCCTTTAAAAAACAAACAAACAAACAAAAAAACAAAAAAAAACTAGAAAGAAAAGAGTAAATATAACTTAAAGTAAACACAAGAGAGGAAATAAAATCATAATTAAAATAAATGAAATAGATACCAGGAAAACAACAGAGAAAAATCCCCAAAACCAGTAGTTGCTTCTTGAAAAGATCAACAAAATAGAAAATTCATTAGTTAGAAAATTTGTTAGATCAAGAAAAAAATTGTGCAAATTATCAAAATCTAGACTGGAAGATGGATCATCACTACATAACCTACAGAAATTAAAAGTATTTGTAAAGGAACCTTATGAACACTTTATGTCAACAAATTTGTAAATGTTTTTAAAATGGACAAATTCTTACCACAACTGTCTCAAAAAGAATAGAAAATCTGAATCAAGTAAAGAAATTGAATTTGTGATTAAAAGTCTTCACACATAGGGGCTTCCCTCGTGGTGCAGTGGTTAAGAATCCACCTGCCAATGCAGGCTACATGGGTTCGAGCCCTGGTCCAGGAAGATCCCATGTGCCGCGGAGCAACTAATCCCGTGAGCCACAACTACTGAAGCCCGCTTGCCTAAAGGCCGTGCTCCACGACCAGAGAAGCCACCGCAATGAGAAGCCCGCGCACTGCAACAAAGAGTAGCCCCTGCTCGCCACAACTAGAGAAAGCCCGTGTGCAGCAATGAAGACCCAGCACAGCCAAAAATAAATAAATTAAATAAATAAAATTTTTTAAAAATGTCTTCACACATAAAAAAGTCTTGGCCCACATAGCTTTATTGGTGAATTCTATCAAACACTTTAAGAAATAACGCCAAGCCTACACGAACTCAGAAAATACAGGAGGAAGGAACACTTCCCTATTCATTCTATAAGAGCATTATTACTCTGATTTGAAGCCAGATAAAGACAAAAAAAAAGGAAAAAAAAAGAGAAACTTCAGACTAATGAACAGAGATGCAAAAATCCTTAACAGATATTAGCAAATAAAATTCAGCAGTAAAAGGATTGCAGAACATAACCCAGTGGTGTTTATCCCAGGAATGCAAGTTTGGTTTAACAAAAGAAATCAATTAATGTAATATACCAGAGCTTCATAACCTCAGCACTATTGACATTTTCGGCTAGATAATTCTTTGTTGTGCATTTAAGATGTATAGCTGAATCCTCAGCCTTTATCCACCAGATGCCAGTAGCATCCTCTCGCCCACCTCCAGTTTATCAAAAATATCTCCAGCCATTACCAAATGTCCCTCAGGGAGCAAACCCCTCAGTTGAGAATCATTGTAATACATCATATTAATAAAATAAAGGGAAAAGGAAAATGATCATAACAATAGACACAGAAAAGACATTTGACAAAATCCAACACCTATTCCTGATAAAAACTCTCAGAAAACTAGAAATATAAGGGAACTTTCTCAACCTGATAAAAGAAGCCTATAAGTAATATTACACTTAACTGAGTGCTTTCCCCTAGGATTGGAACCAAGCTAAGGATACCTGTTCTCATCACTTCTAGTCAACATTTTACTGGTTGTTCTAGCCAATTCAATAAGGCAAGAAAAATAAAGGCTTACACATGGGAAAGGCAGAACAAAAATTGTCTTTATTTGTAGATGACATGATCTTGCATGTAAAAAATACTACTAAACCTCCAAACACTTATAGAATAATGAGTTCAAGAAGGTCACAGGATACAACATCAATATAAAATCAGTTGTATTTTTATATACTAGCAATGAATGGTCTGAAAATAGAATCAAGAAAACAATTTTACTCACAGTAGTATCAAAAAGAATAAAATATTTAACAATATATTTTAACAAAAATGTGACAGAGCTGTTCACTGAAATACATAAAATACTGCTGAGACAAATTAAAGAAGACCTAAATAAATGAGGGGACATACCATATTCATGAATTGGAAGACAATATTGTTAAGATGGCAATTCCCCTCAAATTGCTTTATATATTAAACCCAATCCCTATCAAAATCTTAGCCTTGTTTTGTACAAATTGACAAGCTAATTCCACAAGTTATATGGTATTGCAAGGACCTAGGCCAGGAGCCAGGAAATTATTTCTCTAAATGGCCAAGACAGTAAGTATTTTAGGCTTTGCAGTCTCCACAGTCCCTGTGCAACTATTCATCGCTACCAATGTAGTTCAAAAACAGCCATAGAAAATACATAATGAACAGGCATGGTTATATGTCAATAAAACTTTATTTACAAAAACAAGTGCCAACCCGGAACTTAGACTAACCAAAACAATTTTGAAAAAGAAGAACAAAATTGAGTGACTTACACTAAGTGATTTCCATACTTGTTATAAAGTTGCAGTAATGAAGACAGTGTGATATCAGTGTAAGGATGGACACATAGATCAGTGGAACAGAATAGAGTCCAGAAATACACTCACAAATATATGGTCAATTGATTTTCCATGACAGTGCCAGGGTAATTCAATGGCAGAAAGGATAGAATATCTGTATGGGGAAAAAAAAAAAAAAAAAAAGGATGATCTTTAATTCACACCCCCCACATGGACATATATACACTACCAAATGTAACATAGATAGCTAGTGGGAAGCAGCTGCATAGCACAGGGAGATCAGCTCAGTGTTTTGTGACCACCTAGAGGGCTGGGATAGGGAGGGTGGGAGGGAGACGCAAGAGGGAGGAGATATGGGGATATATGTAAATGTATAGCTGATTCACTTTGTTATAAAGCAGAAACTAATACAACATTGTAAAGCAATTATACTCCAATAAAGATGTCAAAAAAAAAATTCACACCGCCCACAAAAATTAACTTGTAATGGGTTATAGGCCAAGATGTATGACCTAAAACTATAAAGTTTTAGAAGAAAATATAGGAGAAACAATGTAACCAATAGCATGATCTATAATAGAAAAAAATAAATTGGATTTCATCAAGATTTTAAAAGATCTTTTCAAAGGAGGCAACTAAGAAAATAAAAAGGCAAGTCACTGACCAAGAGAAAATATTTATAAAACATAAAACTGATAAAAGATTTGTATCCAGAATGTATATGAACTCTTAGAACTAAATAATAATAACACGTACAAGTCAATAAAAAGAGAACAAAAAAAAATAGGCAGAAGATTTGAAGACATTTGTCAAAGAAGATATGCAAATGGCAAATGAGCACATGGAAAGATGTCACATCATTAATCATAAGGGAAATGCAAAGTAAAGCCACAACAAGATGTGTATAACACCCACTAGAATGGCTAATATTAAAAAGACTGATGATATCAACCGTTGTCAAGGATGTGAAGAAACCAGAACCCTCTCATATAGCCGGTAGAAATGTAATATGCTACAGTGATAAGCCACTTTGAAAAGCTGTTTGGCAATCTCCAACAGATTAAATGTACATGTACAACACAACCCAGTAATTTTATTCCTGGAATAAATTTTATTTATTTTATAAATAAAAGGAATTTATTTTCCTGGAATAAATTTATTTATTTTATAAATAAAAGGAATTTATTTTATTCCTAGGTCTACCTAAAGAGAAAGAAAATGTATGTCCACACAAAAACTTGTATTCAAATATTCACAGCAGCATTCTTTATTTTTCTTTTATTCATAGCAGCATTATTTATAATAGCCCAAAGCTGGAAATAATCCAAATATCTACCAGCTGGTGAATGGATAAACAAAATGTAGTGTATCTATACAATGGCATACAGTGCAGCAATTAAAAGGAGGAAACTACTGATATATGCAACAAAATGGTTGAACCTCAGAAACATTATGCCAGTTGACACAAAGTGGTACATGTTTATTTACATAAATTTTCCAGAAAATGCAAAACTATAGAAACAGGAAGCAGATCTGCTCTTGCCTGAGTCCAGGGCTGGGAGTGGGGATTGACCGCAAGAGGACAAGGGGTGATGGATTTGTTCTAAAATTTCATTATGGCTATGGTTGAAAAACTGTATACATTTACTAAAATTCATTGATTGGGTGAATGATATTGAAAGTATAACAGTAAAGTTGTTTAAAAAAGGAAAAAGTATGAAACAAAAGTATGTGCAATAGGGACCCTAGTGTTTCCATAATGAGAGGCCCCCATTGTGCCCACAGAAGATCACATGGGATTTCTCAGGACAGAGGGGCAAGGTCATGGAATACTGAGGTGTGGCTGGAACCAAAGACATTTGAACTTTGTCAATTTTCCCCATGTTAACCCCTTCCTGAGCTTCTGCCTTTCCTTCTTAATTCTTCTGTCTTGTTTTCTGTGAAACAGAAGATGTGGTTAACCAAGGTATAAGAGCGTTGTTTAAAATCTCTTCATATAGATTAGCCACCATTCTCAAAAAGAAGAAATACCAAAAGAAAAAAAAGAAAGGTCTTCCTTGTTATCAACTTATTACAAAGTTTAACAAAGCCAAATCATGCCAATCAAACTCTTGATCTTACTTCATGGTTCCTAAGGTTAAATAACAACCTTAAAATCTATAGTTTAATGTCTTACAGTGACTAGGCAGAATTAATGTTAAAATGTCTTTCCAAGCACTGATGGGAATTTGCATGTGTGAATCTTATTAAAGGAACTGTCAAAATGGACAGAATCCACATTTCGCCAAGCATACAATGAAGACAGCAGGCCTAATTTTAAAATAATAAAAATCTCATTTCTCCTACAAAAAGAGTGACTATCAGATAATCAGACCATGAACAGAGAACGGGATGGGTGAGTGTGTGTACTGAGTGGGGGACCCCCTGGAACAAATACAGAAAATACAGGTACAGCATAAGTCTGTTTTCTTCAAATAGGCACTGAGCCTAGATGAGAATAGAGTGAATCAAGTAGAACAAAAGAAACATGGGTCTTTTTTGAGCTACTAAGCTAAAAGTGCTTCTGCTGGATGCATGTACATATTAGATGTGTGTTCGTGCCAAAACCTGCACACAAATTTTTATAACAGTTTTCTTCATAATTGCCAAAACCTGGAAAAAACCAAGATGTCCTTCTGTAAGTGTATGAATAAACAAACTGTGAGACATCCAGACAACGGATGTACCTTTGGAAAAAGACTTTGGAAAAGGAGTTTTAAAAAAAAATAAATCTATTTATTTTTGGCTGCATTGGGTCTTCTTTGCTGCGCGCGGGCTTTCTCTAGATGCGGCTAGCAGGGGTTACTCTTCGTTGTGGTGCGCGGGCTTCTCATTGCGGTGGCTTCTCTTGTTGTAGAGCACAGGCTCTAGGCACACAGGCTTCAGTAGTTGCGGCACGCAGGCTCAGTAGTTGTGGCTCGCGGGCTCTAGAGCTCAGGCTCAGTAGTTTTGGTGCACGGGGCATGTGGTGCATGCTCCGGGGCATGTGGGATCTTCCCGGACAAGGGACCAGGGCTCGAACCCGTGTTCCCTGCATTGGCAGGTGGATTCTTAACCACTGCGCCACTAGGGAGGTCCGGAAAAGGAGTTTTTTAAAACAAATTACATCAGTCCTTGGAGAAGCCTCCTTTCCCCCAGCACTCCCTGCCTCTCTTCCTGTGGTGGTCAGCACACTGACAAGCAGAGCGGGGTAAAGGTTATTTGATGAAAGCAAAGGAGCCACGTACCACTGGATCAAGAAGTTAAATACAGAAAATCCACAGGCATTCATTCATTTATTGTCTCAAGGCAGGACCTACTTAATGAGCAAGTGCTCATTCTATGTGCTCAGGACCCTGAGGTTTCGCTTTTTGCCTGGGAGGGGTATGCTGCTGTTATCACACTTTCCATGTGTCGTTCCATTACAGGCAAGGACTTTCCATTTTAACTTGCAGCTGAATTTAGAGGTGCAATGTAAGGCCCAAGGAGAGGATTTTTCCTCCTTATATGATCTCACTGATCTCTCCGTGATAGAAGATATGACCTTTTATCCTGCTCTAACTAACCCACAATATTGATCAGTCTTTGCACAAAAGGGCAGCCCAACGAAGACAATGCATCCATCTATTATTCCAGTAGGTGGCGTCCTCCCCACTCCGTCAACACCATCATTCCATTGACAGCCAAGGCTGCCATCTTTTATTCTTATCAATTTATCCAGCAAATTAAACAGCTGAAAGCCATGTCTGAAGTCTGGGGGTAATCTTAGGGTGTTTAGAAGAAACAGATTAAAAGTTTAGCCCTTTTCTTCTGTGCAAAAATTTGGTGTATAGTCCAATCCTGCCCTTATTTTTCTAGAGGAATTTAGCTTGAAAACTGGATTGTTTATAACATTGCAAGTATTTCGAGAACACTAAAACTGCTAAAATTCATCTCCTTCTCAAAGTTGTTTTGTTTGAAGTCACACCAACCATTTCTTTGAGGAGCAAGGTGGCGTAGTGACTAAGAGCCTGCAAGAACCAGACTCCCCAGGTTCAAATCCCACGTCTCCAAAACTAAGAATTTTGCAATTTGGGGCAAAGTGTTCAAGAGATGAATTTTCCAGACTATAAAATAGGGCTGATGATCAAATGGGTAAATATGGGTAAAGCACTGAGCACAGTACCTGGTGTATAATAAAACTTAATGTTAGCTATCATCTGCAAGTATTTTAATGTTTGTTTACATTATTTAATGTATATTTATGTCCTGTCCTTCCCATCCATCTTCAAGGTCCTTGAGGAAAGAGATAATGTCTCCTTCAACAGACTGGGCTAGGTCCCAGGGTTTGTTTTCTCTATTCTCCCAGACACCCTGCAGAGGATTCTGTGACCAACAAGGGGAACTAGCAACATGTGCTTGAGTTCCAACTATCACCCATCTAAAATTCCTCTACCTTCCCACTTAGCCTCCTAGCCCTGGAGTTGTGCAGCCTCCCCTTCCCACTACTGAAAGATTCACTATCTATAGCAGCATCTGATTTCATCATATTTTAAGTTTGGATATCACTCTTGGGACAAACTGGCTGCTTTATTCAGTTGACGGGGAAGAGGGATGGGGAGAGACAATTGAAGCACAGTCAATGACAGTACCAGGGCCCCGAGCATACCCGCATATATGCATACAAGACATTGTGTTTCTAGCCAGTGAGAGGAAATATAACTCTACAAAACATGCTGTTTAGTGTTGGGCTGTATTTGCAGCATGCTGGGCAGCGTGGGGATGGGCAGTAGATAATGAGAAAGGAGGTGAGTGCAGGCAACCATGTGAGAAGGTGCCCACGGGCTCCATCTCCCCATGGGGTGGTTAATCTGCTTACCAACCAAAAGGTTTGAATCTGGATTTCTGGCTCTCGCTGAAAAATAAGAGACCAGATAAAGACAGGCTGGCACGGAGGCTGGTTGCTGCTCCAGACCCCCACACGTGGTCTTTAGTGTGCCGGTGTCCCTCCCCGTCCCCAAGACAACTCTCACCTCTCTCCTGTGTGTTTCCTGCCTGGCTCCTGTGCCTATCTGAGTGGTGCCTGTTATTATTCTTCCCTTTTACGGATGAGTAATCGAAGCCCGGGCAGTTAAGTAACTTTCCCACGGTTGCCTAGCTGAAAGTGAAGGAGCTAGAATTAGAATTCTGGTCCCTTTCATTCTAAAGTCCAGGATCCTTATGATCCATCAATCTTCACAGAGGAGATTTATGTAGAATACAAATATCATTTAGAACATATACGCATGGAGAGCAGTAGGGTAAGAAAGAGCCCTGTATTGGGGAGTAGGGAGACCGGGACGCAAGGTGAAGCTATGGTACTTGCTGGGTGTCATCACTTCATGCCACTTCTCTGGACCTCAGATGGCTCATCTGTAAAATGGGGATGACCAGGCCTACTTCACAAGGTTTTGAAGCTCGAAGGAGATGTCTGGGGAGTCCTTGGAACGGCAAGCTCTACAACTCTAAGGGATTGCTGGGCCAGCAGCAAGGAGGAGGGCTGGCAAATTTGTGCTGCTGTGAAGGAAGGTCGGGAGGGACCGACCTGAGCCAGGTCTCAGACCTTGGCTAATGGGTCAAAATATGAAAGGATTGGCTGAGCCTGGTTATCCCTGACTGAAGGGTAAGATGTGTACAGTTCAAAAGTCCCTGAGGGAAACCAGAGATGATTTTTATTTGTAGGTACTCATGATTCTAGTGAGGGTAGGTTAGGTTTCTAACGGGCTGGGTAACTGCCTCTCACCGTCCTGCCCAACACTTTCCTGCGCGTCCTCCCGACCCGGGGGCCTGCGCCCCTCACCGCCCAAGCTCCCGTGGCCCCGCCCCTGCAGCGCCCCAGGCCCGCCCTCCTTCCTCAGGGGTGGGGCTCCGCGCGCCGGGCTCCGGGGCTGAGAGCCGAGCCCCCGCCTCGCCGCCGCAGCCCTGGAGTCCTCGCCCGCCTGCAGCCGGGAGCCGGCCGAACCCCCGCCCGCCGACCCACACGTGAGTCCCGCCCGGTCGCCGCCCGGGGCGGCTGCGCCGCGGGGATTGAGCCCCACGCTGTAGGACTGGAGTGAGGGGACCGAGGAGCGCTTTTCGGCTCGTCCCATTTACTTTGAAAACGAAAGCGCCGCGGCGGCAGGAGCCCCCCAGCCGGCTCCCCGCGCCCGGCTGCCCGTACCACTCGAGCCCGGCGAGTCCCCGACGGCCGCCGGGAGGGCGCGGGCGGTGGGCGGAAGGAGGCGGCGGGGCCCGGACCCGGGGTCGCGGGAAGCCGGCGGAGCAGGTGGTCCTTGATGCGGGCGAGTGGGTGCGGCGTGGGGGGCACCTGGGTTCCGGGGCCCGGAGCGGGTTTTCTTAGCAGAGGAGGGGTGTGGCGAGGACGGAGACTGGGGGTCCCGAGCCGGGGAGCGGCTCCAGGTGAACTGGAGGGGCCAGGTTCAGGTCGGGCTGCGCAGGCGGGGGAGGACCTTAAGGCGTGCCCCGCATACCCGCACTGCAAACCCCTGGCTCCCCCTCCATGTCCTTAGGTCCCCCCTCTTTCCACGTTTGCATGACTTTCCAGCCAAAGTATTCTAGAGTGAAACTTTAATGTTGGCATGAATGGAAACCTCCAAGAACTGTTCGATTGAGCGTGCTCATTTAGAACCACCCTCACCCCCAGCCAAGGGGAGCTCAGAGGGGTCTTGCAGGAAACCAAGACTCACAGAGGTTGAAATGAGTTACCCAGGGACACACAAAGAACTGGTGGAAACCAGATTGCCTCCCCCTCGTTACTGCTCTGCAGGGTTTTGGCAGTTCTGAGAATTTTCAGTGAATACTGGGGCCACGCTGTTGCCACTAACCCCACTGGGCGTCTCCTCCGACTCTCTCGGCTGGTTCTGCCCCCTCCTGCAGAGTTTCCATATTTGGCTATTTCAGATTTACTTTCATCAGAACTCAGTTACCTCGCTGTGGCAGGCAGGGTTGCTCTGGGCTCGCGGTGGGGTTGGTGAAATGAGGCGCGGCTCCCGCCCGGACTGCCCCCTGCGCACCCAACCTTCCACAGCGCCGGGCTCTGACCCGAGTCCCTTGAGGACAGGCCTCTAGTAACCAATGGGATTAAGTAAATATTTATTGGACACAGGTGCTGGGTGAGAACTGTGGTCGGGTCAGTGGAATGCATTCCTCCTTTCAGAGATATTTACATTTTAAAAGGAAGACACAAAATACAAAGAAATTGGTTGAAGTGCTTCCGGAAGTAGAGCAGTTCTGGGGGTGTGTGAGATAATTTTAGGCAGGGAAAGGCTGGGCTAGAACCTCTCAAATCCAGAGTGCAGCTGCCTGCTCTGCTTTACACACAGACAGCTGAAGACAGGGGCGTTAGCACAGTTGATGGTTTGGGTGAAAACCTTATCATCTAAACACTCCCACCTCCAACTCTAATTTGAACTGGAGAGACAGAAATTGCTGTAGAAAAGATGAATGTGAGGTGGAAGTAGAAAATGTCTAGCTTTATCAAGGTGCTTTTGTTTTGTTTTTGTTCTTGCTTTGAGCTCAGTGGAATGGGTTGGTGCTCAGATGCTGGAACCTCTCTCCCTGGGTCCTGGACATAGGCAGGAGAAAGCCTCCCATCTGAGCCAAACTCTGGAAATCCTGCCAGAGGGGCGGTGATGGAGGTGGTGACTTTCTCAGGTCCTCGGGGCAGAGGTCTGTGGCTGGGGTAAGGAGAAAGACGGGCAGTGTTTCCATCAGTCCGCAAGCATCACCTGAGTACCCGCTGGCTGTGGGCGGCAGAGTAGCGGAAACAATATGGAAAGGAGATGGAGTCCCGTCCGCTGGAAGTCCTAACTGTGGGGACTGAGATATTTCAGTGGAGATGACTGCAGAGTGAGGGAGCTGGGTGCCTCTGAGTCAGTGCCATTAGGCTAGCCACGGGAAAGGCTCGTCAGCATTTAGACAAACAGACCTCCTGTGATTATCTCAGCTTTACTGGAGAGGACCCTGAGGAAAAACTAATAGTGCCTTGTTTATAAAGCTCTTTCCTTTTCAAAGCATTTTGTCATTGCTCTTGTCATTTTGTTCTCATTTTGTTCTCCACGATACCCTTGTGATTCAAGCCAAAGCAGGATTATCCTCCACATGGCCCAGTTGGTGTGGGTGAAGCACTGAGGGTGAAATAACCCTTTGGGCTCCACTGCTGGGCCAGGCCTGTGTCTCCAAGGACTCCGGTTCCTCTGCTCCAGGCCCTTCACCCTGGTTTCTCAGAGAGCTACATCTGCCCAGCTCCCCCTCAAGGAGGGTTAACAAGGGCTCCCATACTCTAATAATGCATGTATGGTCTGTTCCCGGCAACACAGAGCAAGTTCTCCTCCAGACTCTGCCCTGGCCACGGCATGAACAGACACCCACGGTTAGTGAACTCAGGGCGAGACCTGTGTCTGGTCTTGTTTGTATTCTGGCATCTGGCACAGAGGAGGCCTAAACAAATGTTGGCCTTGAATTCATTTGAGCCGTGTCTCCCCTGGGCTCTGAGCTGCCAGGGCCTGATGGCTGGGGAACGTGTGCTGGGTGAGGCTCTGGAGAGACAGGTTGAGCTGCCAGCAGGACTTGCTTAAACCCCCGAAGTCAGAATAGCACCGTCCAGTTGACAGATAGCCTGTCTCAGCTGATGCACTTCTCACTGCCTCCCAGAGAGCAGGGAGAGACGGGTGCTGTTCCTTCCACTTTACCTGGCTGCAAGCCGGACCTCAGAAGTGACTTGAAAGATCTCACAGCACGTAGGGACCGGCCAGGACTCCAGCCCAAGTCTTCAGACTCCAATCCGTGTGCTCTTCTCACAGTTTTTTAGCTAGAGGAAGCCAGGATTCTGGGCACGAGGGCGAGGGAACCAGAAAGGCATGCATCAAAGGCTGCCTGACGCCTCTGTCACTGATCTGGGGTCTTTAATAAGAGCTAACAGACCAGGGGAAGGGGATCAGTGGTCGACTCTGCCTCTGAACAGCTTTTCCTGTCCAGGTGGTGGCTTTTTCTGACGTTCCTCTGGGGCAGGAGCTATCACCCCAGCAGAGTGTAGTAGGTGGGTGGGTGTGTGTGTGTGTGTGTGTGTGTGTGTGTGTGTGTGTGTGTGTGTGTCAGGGTTAGAGGGGAGCAAGCTGCAGGGCAGAAGTCATCCCCAGGGCTGCTGCGGCCACGGTCGAGCCCCAGTGAGTTTGTTGTTTTGCCCAGAGCAAAGCTTTTTGGAGGGTCACACAGCGGTTTTTTCCCCTAGAGTCCCCGGCAGGCCCTGTCTTGTGAGGAAGTGGGCTGGAGGGCCAGGGGAAATAAAAGTGAAAATACTCAGTGGTCCTCATAGAAAAATTCACAGTCCATTTGCAGTGACAGTGATGAGCGCTTTCTGCATCTTGTTACCTGGAGGCAAGCGGTGGTACAGGCTTAGACAGCGCTGTAGCAAGAGCAGTGTGCACCCAAGTGTCCGTGCAGGTTCTGTGGCACTGGGGTTACTGATGGAGCCCATTGAGCGCCCCCCCGGGCGTGGGGAGATAGGTGCTTGTGGGAGGGGGTACCCATCTCACTTCCAGCAGATCTTCATGCCTCGTTTCTTGACGCACACTCCATCAGATTCCCTCCTTGCCAGTTCAGAACATCCCTGGAATTTCCCCTATAGCTTTTTTTTCTCTCAAGGAAAAGGTGCTCTCCTGACCAACGGGAGGACACCTTCTCCACCTACACCCCTGATGCAGCTCTCTCCTCCCTCGGAGATGGAGATGGAGACGATTCCCTTCATAACTCCCTGGCCACTGACTCCTTCCCCTCCACCACATGCTCAGTCTCTTCAACAAGAAGACCCCACGTTTCCTCTCCCTTTCACTGACCAGCTCCTAGAAAGAGCAGCCAGCACTGGCCCTTGCACTCGGTGCTCTCTTCCTCGCTCGGCACCGTGCACCTGCCCTGCTGCTTACATGGCCCTTTGCAGGCTTCCAGGGCTTGGTAATCCTCGGTCGCCAGCCTGCTCTGCAGCTGTTGCTCAGCTCCTTGGAGGGGGCCACACCGTCCCTACTGACGTTTCCTTCCTTGACCTCGAGCTTCTCGTCCTCCTTCTGCCCTGTAAGTGCCAGAATGGGGCCAACACTGTGTCCTCGGGCTGGCTTGCTATTCCTACGCTCCTCTCCCTGGAACCCTCCTGCGCACCCGAGGTTAACCAGCGCTCTTAAGGAAAGGCTGATCAAGTCTCCACCTCTCACCCAGCTCTCTTCTTGGCCAGTTTGATTTGTGATACACAAAATCCTCACCGTGATGTTTCAGGGGCCCCTTAGATACTCGTCCCAAGCCGCCTCTTCCTCCACGTTCTCCCTAACCCTTGCAGAGATCATTGCTGTCCCTTAGCCACCTCTGTCCTGTCTCTCCCCAGCCGGTCCCGATCTACTGTCTATTCCCAGGGCTGCTACCTGAGTTCCCGTCCGCCCCCCACTTTTTCCTGTACTACCTGAACTGTCCATTCGCTCGCTTTCCTTCCCTTCTGTTTTCTTTTCCACACTGTTGCAGAGGGGACTCCTTAATGCATAGTCTAATCAAGACCTACTGCTTCCACTAATGGTGTACTGGGAATAGTATGGATTTCAGAATCTGGCAAGCTTGGCTTCAAATCTGGATTTATGGCTTGCTGGTTGTAGTTGTATGATTTGGGCAAGTCGCCCAACTTCCATGAGCTTCTGTATTCCCACCAGTAAACAGAGATAGTAATGTCACCCACTTGGGGTTGCTGGAAGGATTAAATAAGGCAAAATATACACAGAGCCTAGTGTCTGGCGGGTTCAATAAAGCTGGTTTTCTTCTTCCGGATGTTTGACAGCATAGGGAGTTGTGGGGTCTCTGGGGAGGTGGAAAATATGTGTCTAGCCTAAAGGCATTCAAATTTAAATTAAAAACAGACAAGCTCAAGAACTGCCGCATACCAGGGTAGACCATCATTTAAACTAGCCTATTGCTGTCGCTTTGCAATCTCTAGACCAGGCCAACCTCAGGGGCCAGAGTTGGTGAACTGGGATGGGGCAGGGCATGGTGGGGATAAGTTGGGCCGAGCCCTTGGCAGAGGGCAGAGAAGGGGGCTGGCAGCATCAGACAAAGGAGGCCCAGCCCCAGGGGGTGGGTTTCAGGGGCAGGTTTCCAGTCGTTTAGAAGGACTTGTGGGCAGAGCAGTGCAGCCTTGGAGGAATCATAGTGCTGGGCAGGGAGGCAACACAGGGACCCCACAGAAGAAATAAAATGGATTTAGGAAGCAAAATACAGACACTGGCTTGGTCACCAGGAGCAGAGCCATTACTTCAGTGGGATCCAGCTGTGAAGTCAGAGCAGAATGAGGAGTGAGGTTGACTTGGGGCAAAGCTGCCAGCCAGAGCCCTCTCTGTGCTCCCTTCCTAAGGGGGATGGCTTGGAACAGCCAGGCTATGTTCTGAGCCTCCGTTAGAGGAGTCCTTGATGCCGGAGGATGGAGGCAGGGGGTGGGGTTAAGCTGAGCAGGTCACAGAAGTCCCTCATCTGCCTTCAGGATGTTGGAATTCTGAGGAAGAGGCGGGGCAGATATCTGTGGTACAACCTAGGAAAATTTCCCATGCTTCCCTGGGTTCAAGGCAAACTAATGTACTATGAAGTGAAGGCTTGAGTGTTAAGTAGATGCAGAATAAATAAAAGAAGTGATTAAGCAACTGGGTGGGATCATTCCAGGAAGCCCTCCTGAGGAGTGAGGAAGGTGGGCAGCCGGGGGGGAGAGGAGGGAATGCTGAACCATGCGCAGAGGCATTTCTAAGCGATAAAGGAAGGAATGAACAGTTGTTCTTCATGTATGGGAAGTAGATTATTCTAGAGCAGATTGACGTTGGGGTGGTTTATATGAAAAAAAACTAATAATTTGGGATGTTGCTTGAACCTCTCCATAGCACTCCCATAGACTTCCTCAAAAATGCCCGGTGCCATGTATTTGCTTTGGACGGGCAGACACTAAATTCTTTCAATCTTTCCGTGATGCTAACAATTCCATATATATGACTTCAGTGGTTCACTGACACTAGGTCTTTCTAACAAGTGTGACTTCTGTAACCCCTGTCTCTTCCACCTCATAACTGTAATGCTGAATTTTCTCAGTGTCAGCTCTTTTTAGGCCATGTTGAAGAGCGGCAGGGCCTTCTACACCTGACTTATCTATTCCTAACTTTCTTCACATCGTTTCTCCTTCCTGGAATGCCTCCTGTTTTAATCTACTAATCCATGCCCCTCTCACTCTTTTCAAAGAAAACTCAAAATTTGTTTCTCGTTAGGAAGGCTGGTCTCCAAGAACATGCCCAGGTTCAGTGATTTGCTAGGAGGACTCACGGGATTCAGCATATAGTCATAGAGCTAAGATTTATCACGGTGAAAGGATACAAAGCAAAATCAGCAAAGGGATAAGGCACATGGGACAAAGTCCAGAGGAAACCAGGCACCAGCTTCCAAGTGTCCTCCCCCAGTGAATTCACATAGGACGTGCTTAACTCGTCCAGCACTGAACTGTGACGACACGTGTGAAATGTTGTCTATCGGGGAAGCTCATTAGAGACTCAGTGCCGAGTATCTTTATTGAGGACTGCTCATGTAGACACCCTCTGCCTAGCATACACCAAAATCTCAGACTTCCAGAAAAAAACAAAACAAAATGAAACAGATGTTCAGCCTAAATCACATTGTTTGCACAGTTCAGGCACAATGAGCAACTCAGGGTGGTGAGAGCCCACCCCAAATCCACCTTCCCAGACATCAGCCAAGACCCATCCTTGTAAGCAGACCTTTCTAGGGGTAGCAGATGCAGGCCTGCTATGTTAACCCTTTTCTGCACAGCTTCCCTGCATAATCCCACCTCAGTGCCTAACTATAGTTATGCTATAGAGAGAACCACCCTAGATAAGGGACCAGAAGACCTGGGTTCCAGCCCAACATGGCCACCTACTGCCGGGTGACACTTTGGATCCCTCAAACTCTATTTTCCTCATTTGGAAAAGGAGAGTTGTAATTCTTGTTTGTAGAGTTCAAGGGTGACTGTGAGGATCAAGTGAGATGGCATAGTGGGCATCCGTCCCCCTTGGTGGATCACCTACTGTGTCTAGGGCCATGAGTGAGCATGGGGAGTACGGAGGGAAGCGTGGTGAAGTGGCTTTGATAGGAGACAAGCCCGAGGTTGAATCCCAACCAAGCGATTGCCAGCTATGTCCCCTTGAACACGTTCTTCAATCTCCCTCAGCTTCAGGACCCGATCTGTAAAATATGAACATGAGTAATGAAACTAGTACCCATCCCTCACTGGGTTGCTGTGCAGAGTAAGTGGAACAACCCGTAGAAAGCATCTAGCCACAGTATCTAGCACACTGTAGGCACCCAAAGTGGCAGCTATTCATTTACTCAGATATTTGAGTGGCGGCTCTGTGCCAGCACCTTGAAAAAGACACAGTCCCAGCCCAGCTTTCTATTTGCTCATGCAGACTAATCCTGGACAGATAATTACATTAAAAATGAATGTAATCATACGTGCTATGAAGGAGAAGTACAGAGTGATAATAGGGTGTGTACTGAGGAAGAAGGGGCTGAGCTGGCTGAGGAGGCCTGTGAAAGCTTAGCTGAATAGTGATGCTTAAGCTGGGCTTGGACGAGTTTAGTTTCGTGAGAAGTGGGGGGAGGGAGGAGAGGATGTTTCCAGCAGAGACAGCAGCTTGAGCAAAGGGAGACCAGCCTTAGGGCGAAGGCTGGAAGGAAGGAAGGCTCTCCTCTCCTGTGAGGAATGGCAAAAAGGCCAGAGAGGCTGGAGAATAAGGGGTGGGGAGGGAGATAACCTGGAGAAGTGGGTGGGACCATGGTAGCTCAGTTAAGGGTTTGGAACTGTGAGAGTAATGGGAGGCTGTGGAAAATCTGTGTGAGTGAGAACACCTTGGCTTTTTCAGAGGCTAATCAGGCTGCTGTGTAAGGGATGCATTGGGGGAGTGAGTGGGTGAGGGGAGACCAGCCACAGGAGGGGACGTGAGGGGAGACCAGCCACAGGAGGGGAGGCGAGGGGAGACCAGCCACAGGAGGGGAGGCGAGGGGAGACCAGCCACAGGAGGGGAGGCGAGGGGAGACCAGCCACAGGAGGGGAGGCGAGGGGAGACCAGCCACAGGAGGGGAGGCGAGGGGAGACCAGCCACAGGAGGGGAGGTGAGGGGAGACCAGCCACAGGAGGGGAGGCGAGGGGAGACCAGCCACAGGAGGGGAGGCGAGGGGAGACCAGCCACAGGAGGGGAGGCGAGGGGAGACCAGCCACAGGAGGGGAGGTGAGGGGAGACCAGCCACAGGAAGGGAGGCGAGGGGAGACCAGCCACAAGAGGGGAGGGGCGGGGAGACCAGCCACAGGAGGGGACGTGAGGGGAGACCAGCCACAGGAGGGGACGTGAGGGGAGACCAGCCACAGGAGGGGACGTGAGGGGAGGCCAGCCACAGTAGGGGACGTGAGGGGAGACCAGCCACAGGACGGGACGTGAGGGGAGGCCAGCCACAGGAGGGGAGGGGAGGGGAGGCCAGCCACAGGAGGGGAGGTGAGGGGAGGCCAGCCACAGGAGGGGAGGGGAGGGGAGACCAGCCACAGGAGGGGAGGTGAGGGGAGACCAGCCACAGGAGGGGAGGTGAGGGGAGGCCAGCCACAGGAGGGGAGGTGAGGGGAGGCCAGCCACAGGAGGGGAGGTGAGGGGAGGCCAGCCACAGGAGGGGAGGTGAGGGGAGGCCAGCCACAGGAGGGGAGGTGAGGGGAGGCCAGCCACAGGAGGGGAGGTGAGGGGAGGCCAGCCACAGGAGGGGAGGGGAGGGGAGGCCAGCTATAGGAGGGGAGACGAGTAATAGGAGGCTGGTGCAGAGGCCCAGGGGAGGGGGGGTGTGGCCTGAATCGGGGGTTGGTTGTGAGGGAGGAGAGAGGGTACTACCAGCAATGATACCAGTTGTCTGGTGGCAACAGCAAGATAAAAAGTGGCCCTTCACCGAGAGGGAGCATTGGAGAGAGGGAAAGTTGGTTCCGTTTTGGGTGTGGTGGCTTTGGAGTGCCTGTGAGACATTGAAAAGGAAACACTAGGAAGGCAGTAACATGTGTGGGTCTAGACGCAGTGGAGAGAGACCTTGGGGGTCGTTAGTTCGTACATGGTCTTTGATGCCAGGACAGTGTGGTTTCAGGGAAGCTAAAGGGGAAAAAATATTTTAAAGTGTGTGTTTGGGTTCGGGATGGGGGTCGGGGTCTCTAACATCAGATGTTGCTGGGAAGGCACTTAAGATGAAGATGGAGAATTGACCATTGGCTTAAGTGACCCAGGAGCCCCTGGGTCCGGGGTGAGAGCAGTTTGGGGGGCTTGGTGGGGTGTGAGCCAGGCCGGAGTGGGCTAAGCGTTGGATTGAAGAGAGGCCGGTGGAGATAGTCACTCCGCTGTGTGAGGGGGAGGATGAGTCAGGAGGTTTGGCTGTGAGAGGAAGCAGAGCTCGAACTTCAGAGAAATATGAGAGCGAGAATTTGGGGGATTGCTTGCATCTCAGGAGAGATTCGTGATTGTGTGAGTGCTGATGGAAGGAGCCAGCTGAAAGGGGGAGGCTGACGGATAAGCAGCCTCTTCCCGTCAGAAAACCCCTGAGGAGGCAGGAGGCTGGGACAGGTGGAGAGCTTGGCCTGGTGCAGAGGCCACCTCTGCGGGGGCCCCGGGGGGGGGCGGAAGAAGGGCAGAGCGGGGGCCCCCTGTGCAGGGGGCCGGATATGCAGTCCTGGTGGCAGGAAGTGGAGGTATCTCTGGTCTGAAAACTTCTATTTTCTGTGCAATAGGAAGTGAGGTTTCCCGGGGAGACGGGGAGTGTGGTCAAGGTCTGTGCAGAAGAGAAAGGTGTGAAACAGATGTTGAAAACAAGAGAGTGAGCTGAAAGGGAAACTGGCCCAGAACTCTGTTACCTGATGAAGTCTCTGGAAAAGGAATCCAGCAAATGTGATTTTAGATCTCTAGCACCTTGTGAGGCACCTCGCTGAGGGCCCCGTACCTGTTTTTTGAATAAAAAGTCCTTCTCAAGACTGAGGGGCTCAAGATCTTTATTTTCTTTCTAATCAGACAAATACTTTGTGCTGCTCTGTCCCTTTGGTCTTTCCCCACGCCTCGCCATGTTGATATTGTCTAGGATTTTAGTTCTATGATAATTGTAGATTTAGTTCTATGATATTCTTTTTTATTGTCCTTAGTCCTTTAGACAATTGTTTAATGATTTTCATTTTCCATCTCTCTTATCACATCTTCTTAGATTGAATTATTTGAACACTTCTTCCATGATTGTTTTCTAAGTAAAAGTTTTTGTGGCAAAAGAAGAAAAAAGTCCTTCTCAGCATTTTCCCTCTTTCGCAGGCACCTGGCTGCCCACTGGGACACCTCACCCAGGGGCTAGTTCACATTGGTGGCAGTAAGGAGCACTGTTCAGGCTCCATTCTTCCAGCCCCGGATAGCTAGACCCTCCCCGTCCTTACACTGACTACCCCCCTCCCCCCCAAGTCAGCCATCATTAGCCAGCTTTGCCTTCTCTAGCTGTGACCGGTAGAATTTCAGGACTCCGAATCGGTTGAGATGAAGTGTTAGGCCCTGGGAAGCACGCTCCCTGGGAGAGAGCCTGTCCTGCTTTCTGCAGAAACTGTAGGGCTGCTGTTCAGTCTTCCCACGAGTACTTACTGCGTGCCTATCATATGCCCTGTTCTAAGTACTGCTCCCTCAGGAAACAGAAGAAACGTTCTTGCCCTCATGAAGCTTATATTCTGGCAGGAAGATAGTAAAGAAGCAAGCATATACCAAGCTACATGGTGATAAGCGCTTTGGAGAAAAATGCAGCAGGTGATGACGGGGCTGCCGGGGATGTTGCTATTCCACGTGGGTTGGTGAAGCCCTCACTTGTGAGGTGACACCTGGGCAGGTACCGGAAGTGAGGAAGAAGCTATTCAGGTGTCAGGCAGAAGAGCATTCCAGGCAGGGGGGCAGCACGCAGAAAGCTCTTCTACTAGTCAAGAAGAAGCGAGGCTGGTGTCACTGGAGTGTGTGAACAGAGGAAAGCGCTGGGAAATGGGGACAGAGGATGGAGGCCAGATCACAGGACTCTGAGGACACTGGCTTTTACCCTGAGTGAGATGGGGCCCTTGGAGCAGAGGAGTGACATACCTGACTTCTGTTTTTAAAAGGATCACTCTGACTGCTGGGTTGTGAATAGACTGTAAAGGGACAGGGGCAGAGGAGGAGACCAGCTATGAGACGAGGGCTTTATCCAGTGGGGAGATGACGGTGGCTTAGACTGGGATGGTTATGCTGACAGTAGAGAGAAGTAGGTAGATATGCGTGGAGGAAGAGCCAGTAGGATTTGGTGTTGTGGGATGGAGAGTGAGAGGGGCCAAGGATGACTCCAGAATTCTTGGTCCAAGCACCAGGGTGATTGGCGGCACTGGTTTACTGAGGTGGGGGAAGGCGGTAGGAGGAGCAGGCTGGGTGGGGCTGGATGTCTTACGTTTGAGATGCTCAGTGAACAAACACGGAGCCACGGACTAGGCAGTCGGGATGACTCGAGTTCAGGATGGGGGTCCAGGCTGCAGATAGGAACCAGGGCATTGTCAGCCTTAGATGGCATCCAAGGCAGGAGCCGAGATGGGCTCACCAAGAGCACAAGTGTAGATGGAAGAGAGAAGAGGTCCAGCACCAGCCTAGGTGCCCGAGAGGTGGGGCAGTGAGCGGCCAGAAAGGAGAAAGTGACCCGGAAGCTGGCACGGTGGTCTAGCTCGGCACGTCTCACACTGTAACGGGCTGCAGAATTGAACCTGAGAACTTATTAAAAAAGCAGACTTCTAGCTACCACTGGGAGATCCTGATTCTGAAACGTTAATTAGGCCGCGCTAAACTATTGTAACAAATAGTACCCCAAAGCAGAAGTCTGTTTCTCTGGGGTAAGGTGTCCAAGCCAGCATTTTTATCATGTTCCAGGGCACATTCTTAGCAGAGCGTCCAGGGACCCAAGCACTCCGGAAACTGTTGCTGTGCTTTGTGCCTAGACATGCTCCCCACTGGACTGAAAACATCTTGGGAACAGGAACTTGGGGTCCTGTCCCACTGCACCCCTTCGCACAATAGAATGAGGTTCAGACCTCTACATGCAGCAGGCACTGGATAAATGCTGGCCAGGAGTGAAGAATGGACAAGCATGAGTATTAAGCACTTATTTTTGTGCCACTGTGTGCTGGTAATTTATGTAGATTAATACGTTTAATATTAACTGAGCCTTAGAGGCAGGTGCTATTATTGTCCTATTTTCCAGATGAAGAAAGGTGACACAGGTAAGTGAATGACAGAAAAGATTGAACCCCAGTGGTGTGGTTCCAGAACTGGTCTCTAACCAGCAGGCTGTACTGCCTCTCATCAAGACCTCCCTTTTGGTACCAGTTGGGTTGCGGTGCCTTTTCTTCTGGCCATGACACAGAGTAAAGAGTACTGGATTTGTAGTCAGAAAGCCTAGATTCAAGTTCCTGCTCCATCACATGTTAGCTGTATAATTTGGGACATACGTACTTCACAACTTGGGGCCTCAAGTACTTCATCAGAAATATGACCACGATATTCCTATGGGGTTAGTGTGAGGACTGGGTGTGATGCTGTATGTGAAAGTACAAATCGCAAAGCACTGGTACGTATATTATTAACTTGAAAAAACCAAACTGTAGAACCCCTACAATTACCCAAAAGAGCTGCCAGAGGGGTGTAGATTGTAGGCAACCCAACAGGCCTTGCTTAACCAGACAGGTTCTCTGTACAATCCTTTATTTACTGATTTGGTTTTTCGTGAGATTTGGTTTGATAAGTTTCACTGTTCTTAAAAAAACTGTGAAACTTCTGGCTAGCTGATCCCTTAAGTCCTTCCACAGCTGACTGGCTCAGTTGTTGGGGGAAGCCACTCCTCAGCTTCTGTCTGCTTCTCTTGGGTCCCGTTCCTGGGCTCCCCACCTGCTTTCCCTCTTCTGTCGTCCTCATCAAGCCCATCAGTCCCAGTAGCCCGACATCAGCAGTTGAACTGAGGGGACTCTAGGCTGCCTGCCCATGTGTGGGCTGGCCCTCTGGGGTGTGCCTGGGGTAACGGACCTCGGGAAGCTTCTCCCCCCAGGACTAGGGTGAGAGGGTCGCCTTCGGTCCCGTGTGCTTCCTCCCCAGGCCTGGGCCAGAGCTGACCTCACCGCTGGTCAGGAGGGGATTGCCCATCTGCCTTTCCCAGGACATCGACTCATGCCCCAGCCACAGAGTCTCCCAGAGCTCTGGGGGCCGTTGGCAGTTGACAGTATGTCACACATCTGTGGTCAGCTTTGGAGATACGAACCTAACGCCATGGGAGGTGTGTGTGAGCCGTGTGGGAAGATGAGGCGCAGCTCCAATGATGTTGGCCTTTGGTAGCTAAAAGTCACCAAAAGGTCAAGCCAAGGTTTCGGGATCCTCCTTAGCGCGTCTGTTCTGTAGCCTGCCTAGGGTGGTCTCCGGCCTCTTCCCTTTCCTTAGAGCACCCTTAGGCCATGGAGGGTGGGGCCTGACTTAGTCCTTGCTTAAAAATAATTCTGAGTGCCAAGCTAAATCTGAACTGTTGTCCGTTGGCTGTGTATCCCAGCTCCCATGTCACTCGGCTTGCAGGGTCGCTGGAATGTCCATCACTTTCTGAGAGCCTGTCTGTGGGAGGAAAAGGCCCATCAGGAAGGGAGACGGGAGGGAGAACGGAGTCTGAGATGGTAGCCCCGTGCCTCGATGAAGCGGTGAGGGAGCCTTTCAAATGAGGGGGGTGGGAGCTGTGGCAAGAGAGCTGACCCAGCCTCAGGGGAGCCCTGTCGGGGGAGCCGCCTGGAGGTGTGGTCTGGGCCTCGGGAGAACCAAAAGGTACGTGTCCTCCCGGGGAGTTTTGAGAAGGAAGTGTCAAATGCCACGTAAAGGGCCAGAGGGCAACAGTTTAGGAGAGACTAATTGTCAAATCTGATGATGTGGTTACAGTTTAGATCATCAAATGAATATAACTGTGCTTTTCCAAACTACCTTTATGGGGCCTCACCTCCTACCCCAACACCCAGAAGATTTGGGCCTCCAGCTTGTTCAAGGGCAGAGTACAGGTGAACTTGGGAGATGTTTCATTCAGAAACTGGGGATGATGATAATAATAATGTGTACATCGTAGGGTTGCTGTCAGGATGAAAATGAGACAGTGCATATAAACTCGCTGGCTCTGAGCCTGGACGTCGCCTCAGTAAGTGTAATTGCGACCCATATCCAGTTCCAGCCCTTAGGTTCCATTCACATCTTTTCATATCACCCCCTTTCCGTCCGTCTGCCTCATTCTGATTTGTCCTAGGTTGTCTTCATGGCCCTCCTTCCAACGGCCCTTTTCCACTGAGGCCTTACATTCATCCCACATTTCCCTTCTTCTGTACCAAATGTTGATGGAGTGCTCTGTGCCCGGCCTCGGCTGGCTCTGAAGGTCTGAAGACTAATGAGGACAGCCCCACGCTCGGGCAGCTTGCTGAGCCGAACCCGGACAGCAGTGGGGACTGTCATGGGCGTGGAGCTGAGGCGGAGGGTCACAGCTTTGACTTGAGTCACAGCTTCTTATAGAGGAAGCTCTTGCGTGGGAAGATCAGCAGTCTTTATTATTTCCCTCCTGCTCTAACTTCTGAGAGCAAATCTCGGAGGTCTTCTGCAGCATCACCTGGAGCCAGGCGGACTCTGGATGGTTCTAAGCAGGAGAGAGAGTTCCCTTCAAGGCTTCCCTGAGCGAGACTGACGTTACAGCAGCAGCGGCCACAGAGTCAGGAGGGCCTCAGGAATGCCCTTCAGCCCCTGACCCTCCCTTCTCTCCACCAGCAGTGCTTTGCTGCACTCCCGGGAAAATGAGGAACCAGAGGTCTCCTGACAACTTGGCGAGAAATCACACTTCTCTTCAAAGGAATTAAAACCATACCCACATCATTCTCCATCCCGTGTCCAAGAAAACCCTCTTCTGCAAAAGTGTAAGGAAAAGAAAAGACACCCTCCTTCTGCCTCTGAGACACCAAAGCCAGCCATCGTGTGGATGGGACAGTTGGGTTTGGGGGGCTGTTGTCACATCTGGCTGTGGTGGGATCACCTGCTTCCTGCATGGTCTCCCCGTCACGTTAGACCTGATGGAAAGTGACCTCGTTACACCTGCATTTCTCCAAGGCCCTTCCTCTTTGTCTAACCTGCATGGTTAAAGGTTGATGAAAATAAAAGCAACCTGTCCTGGAGGTCACACAGTGGTTGTGTTGTTGTGTTAGGCTGTGGGAACAGCAGAGAGGAAGAGAAGGTTGAGCGGGAGCAGAGGCCAGCAGTCGTCTTGAGGGGTTTCACCTTCAGGAGCTTTCTGGGCCATTGCAGACAGAGGCTTTGGCAACAACTTGGGGTGCATCTCCGTTCTCTGTGCCAGTGGAGGCAACGTGCTAGATAAAGGGCTTTTCTTTTTCTTCTTCCTCTTTTACTGCCTCCTCCTCCTCCTCTTCTTCTTCTTCTTCTTTTTTTTTGTTGTTGTTGTTTTGTTTTTCATTTTTCTGGTAGTAACCATTCTTCCTGGAAGAGCAGCATCTCAGAATTCAAGGAACAGATGTGACTTTGAGAAAGGGAACCGCCTGTCCTTCAACAGGTGGGCATCTGGCCATACAAGCCAA
The DNA here is from genome assembly GCF_009873245.2 of Balaenoptera musculus. NCBI lineage: Eukaryota > Metazoa > Chordata > Mammalia > Artiodactyla > Balaenopteridae > Balaenoptera > Balaenoptera musculus. The sequence goes on along the minus strand of NC_045785.1, from coordinate 145,875,497 downwards.
GACTGTTCTCTATTAGATCACTGCCCAGGGCACAGGTTCGGGCATCTCCCTGAGTCACCGCATCTTGGGATTTCACATTTTAACTTTTCCTCATCACTAACCACCATCTCCCCTCCTTTAACTTAAGCCCAGGACCTGTCACTGGGTCTCGGGTGGGTTTGGGGAATAACATATTTGCACCTGTCCCCTGTTGCCAAATGTGAGCCTCGGGGAGTCGGCTTCTTAAGGTCCTGGCGAGGCCTGAACAGAACTGAGAAATGGGCTGTTTGCCTTCTGGCAGCCCACCCTATAACTGGCAGCTTCATGGGCTGGTGTGTTGTTACCCATCTGTTGCCCTTGGCTCAAGGACCACCCTGGGGCACCTGGCCAGCCTTTGTGCCCCCATCTTATCACCCGGGCCCTGGAAGTCTCACCTCCCAAAGGAAGCAATCTCTCTTGACCGTCAGTACCCTTTCTTACAAAGGGGCCTCGGGAAGGGCTGCAGGCCCCTCCCACAGTCCTCAGACTCCCCCATCCAGGCACCAAGGTACATTTAACAACACCCCCTGGACCCTAAGAACTGCTGTCAAATCCAGTCATTAGCAGTAGGGATCTCAGACCTAGTAGTGGGTGGAAGGTCACACAGGCTGAATGGGAGTTACTTTGGGGTAAGCAGCACTGATTAAATCCCAAATAGGGAGAAACACGAGACTGTGCTGTAGCAGTGGGTGTGATGGGGAAGGACCAGACAGCAGACCCCAGTACTAGCTTCCAGGAGTTCATGTGCTGCTGTCTCTCTGGGATGCCTTATCTCTCTAGACCTTACGTTCCTGACATAGATCTAAACCTGTTATGTCAAATGTCATCACTAAAATGACAACCAAATTACTTGCAAAGTAAAAAAAAAAAAAAAATTAGCGCCTTGGGCAGTGTTAAAACAATTATTGATACCACAAAGAAAACGTGGCCATTCCTCAGAATCATATAATTTATTCTGGAAGAGATGTTAGATGTCAGCTGGTCTGAGTCACCCCCATTCCTCTAAGACTGTCCCTAAGGCACCCCAGCCTGGATATGTCTCCTCCCGGCATCCTGCACTTTCTTCTCTCCTTCATCCTCTCCCATTGGTGCCATCATTTACTCAGCCCTCCAACCTGGATATGTCTCCTCCCGGCATCCTGCACTTTCTTCTCTCCTTCTTCCTGTCCCATTGGTGCCATCATTTACTCAGCCCTCCAAACTGGATATGTCTCCTCCCGGCATCCTGCACTTTCTTCTCTCCTTCATCCTCTCCCATTGGTGCCATCATTTACTCAGCCCTCCAAACTGGATATGTCTCCTCCCGGCATCCTGCACTTTCTTCTCTCCTTCATCCTCTCCCATTGGTGCCATCATTTACTCAGCCCTCCAAACTGGAACCTGGGAGTCATTCTCCATGTCCTCTCACTCGGCCCTTCTATCAAACCCATTTCTGAATCTATGCATTTTCTCTCAAGAATGCCTCACGAACATAGCTTCTCTTTGCCCCTGCCTTAGATCGGGCCGTCGTCATTCCTCCTTTGGTCTGTTTTAGTTGCTTCTTCCCCTCAACTCCCCACTTGGGCCTGTCCTTTATGTCTGTCATCCCTAAAGAGATGAAAACCATGGAGTGAAAACTGGACTTCCTGACCAGCCTACACTCAGGGCTCTTCACAATGTGCTCTTCCCCTCTTTCCACACACACATCTCACAGAGACCTTTCTAGGTGTTCCCAGCTGGGAATTTAGTTGCACAGGGGATGGCAAAACCAGGAAGCCAAACAGGACACTCGGAGTGAGGCAACTCCAAGATGACTCATAGCGGGAAGCTGCCCACCCTCTCTGCAGCGGAAGGTACGAAGAGAGGAGATGGTGTTTCCAGAGCTTGGGAGCCAGGGACCTGCCTGGTGGAGCTAGTCCACAGACAGAGGGGCCGTTGGTGGGGATTAAAGCCGTGGAGGAGCCCGGTCACTGTTGAGATGCTGCCTAACACTGAGGGATGAAGGAGAAATGGTCTACTGCTCCCTTCCTCCTACCCTGCAGCCTCCTGCCAGTGTCTCTCATTGGCTGAATGGAGCCAGAAGCCAGGGGACCCTGGAAACACAGTTTTGGGGGGCCAACCCCCTTGATGATGCAGACCAGGGCAGAGGCAGGGCAGAGGATGGATCTGAGAGCAAACAGGCGGATGACTGGCGTGTTCCCCTAATTCCACTTCAGCTACAGTTGATCATTAACTGTTCCTGAACTTTGTGATACCCTCTGGGAAATTGTTTTATCTCCTTCATTTAGAAAATGCTTCCTCCTTCTTCAAGACCAGTGGAGATGTTTTCTCCTCTCTGGAATCAGCACAGACACCTCAGAAAGCATTAGCTACCCCTCATCTGGGCTCCAGCAGCTTGTTTAAATCTCTCTTGGGGGGACTAGCCAGGAGGGTATTGCCATATATTATTCCTGGGTCTGATTTCCTCTGCTCTGCTTGGAGACCCTCAAGGGCAGATGTGTTGTCACAGGTCTCCGCATTCTCAGGACCCAACCCAGGACAAGTACATGCTGAGTGTGTGCAGGGATATACAAACAAGGGATCTGTGGGAGTGTCTTCCCACGGGGTCACAGCTGGTGGGCAGAGCAGGAGTTGAGCCCAGGTCTCTGGCCCTGTACCCTTTTCACTCTGGGATTTGATCTTGAACTTTCAAGAATCAGAACTTGAAAACCCTGAAGACAGTTCCTGGGCTTATGTGCTATGAGGTGAAATATAATACATAAAAGCATTCCTGAGTTTTCCAAACCTTCATTAATCTATACAAGATGCTGGGAGACTGTGGAAGTAGTGTGGACAGACAGACAAGGACCTTCCTTCTTTTTGGGTTAAACCCGAGACTGAATTCTGCTAGACGTGTGTCCTTTTTATTGTAAGGAAAAGCCAAACGCATGCTGCTTCAGAATGTTAGATTATGTATTATGTGTTCCCCAAAAATGAGTCAGAAGAAATATCTAAGTAAAGGGGAACAGTGGGGTCAGGTTGAGGGCCTAGATATACCAGATATTAAAGTACATGACAAAGCTTCTCAAAAAAAGGAAGAAAGGAGGAAAGGAAGGAAGGAAGGAGGGAAGGGAGGAAGGGAGGGAGGGAGGGAGGGAATATTTTAAATCGTGACATCCTAGCCTTTCTTTGGAATTTCTAGAAAATTCTCAGGGAAAAGATGCATCAACTTACGAAGCTTAAAAATGGCATTTAAAAGAAACTCAATAAGAGTTCTTAGGTAGCAGATGGGATATGATCTTCTCTTGTCTTTCTTGGTTTGAGTTAATAACTCTTCAGCAAGAGGACCATTATGATTCCATCAATGGCAGGAATAGACACAGTTTACTGCAGTAAGGAGATATATACGCTCTAATAGTAATTTTGATGATTTTTTTTTCTTATTTATAAGAACCGAAATCTTTTGCTGTTCCTGTTACATAAGCTATTAAGCCCAGAGGGGAAAGATTTTAATAAAATGGAGCTCTTATTTCCACTAAATAGCAGCCTGGGAATGACAGAGTACCAGCTGGAAATGTTGAATTGGTTAGAGAAATATATTTGTTAGACAAAGAAACGTCAGCCTTTATAGTTGTATTATTGGGGCTCTCTAATGTCAGCCAGCACAGTGCATTGATTCCATTTTTGGAGCTGAGTCACAGGCCTGAAGGAGCTTCAGAAGATGGAGACAGACCCTGCCCTGGGAAACTTCCCTGCTCGGTTTCTGTATAAGAACATCGCCCTGAAACATCTCAAGTCCATATTGTAGAGCAAAGCCCAAGTGCTTATTTTTTTGTATCTAGTGAGATTAAAAACTCGATTGCATAAAAAACAAATATTGGACAAGACAACACTGGAGAGTGAACAAGGTCAGCGGATGACTTAGGCCTGCTGACCAGGGCCGGGTAAGACACACAGTGGTAGGGAGAGTGTGGCCGGGGTGTCCTGTCCTCCACTGGCCATCCAGCAGGAGCAAGGATCTGTGAGGGTCACATGCTGGGCCTGCCAGTACAAAGACTGACAAGGAGCAGGCCACCGGGCAGCCTGATAGACCAATGGTCCCAAAAGTGGGCTTCAGGGGCCCCGGGGTGCTGGAGCAGCTCTTACTGGGACATGGGCTTCCTACAGCTAATGGGCTCTTGCATCATTCAGGTATGTTCAGGCACAGAATTGACAACTTTGACTTGGAATTTTTCCCCAAGGAGAGCAGACTGTTAAGCATTTACCACCACACCACTGCCTGGGGCTCCCTGAGACCCTTTCAGGGGATCTGCATGGGCAAAACTATCGGCATAAGAATACTAAGATGTCATTTTCCACCTTTACTCTGCTTTAATGAGTATACAGTGGTGTTTTCCAGAAGCTACATGACATGTGATAATGCAACAGACTGAATGCAGTGTAGATAAGAGAATCCAGCTATCTTCTCTTAAGCCCAAACAGAGATGTGCAAAAATGTAAAAAAAAAAAAAAAAGCCACTCTTCTCACTAATCTTTTTTCTTTTGGAAAATGATTATTTTTCATAAAAATATTATTTATGTTAACATATAATTGGCTCATTATTATCTTAAAGTGAATTAATAAACAAATATTTTCTTTAATTCCTCAATTTTATTCTCAAATATGGTAAATATTAATAAATATAACCGACATAAGCAAAAACTCTTTGGGAGTCCTCAAATTTTTTTTTTAACATTTTTATAGGAGTATAATTGCTTTACAATGTTGTGTTAGTTTCTGCTGTATAACAAAGTGAATCAGCCATATGCATACATAGATCCCCATATCTCCTCCCTCTTGCGTCTCCCTCCCACCCTCCTTATCCCACCCCTCTAGGTGGTCACAAAGCACCGAGCTGACCTCCCTGTGCTATGCAGCTGCTTCCCACTAGCTATCTATTTTACATTTGGTAGTGTATATACGTCAGTGTTACTCTCTCACTTCGTCCCAGCTTACCCTTCCCCATCCCTGTGTCGTCAAGTCCATTGTCTACGTCTGCATCTTTTTTCCTGTCCTGCCCCTAGGTTCTCCAGAACCGTTTTTTTTGTTTGTTTGTTTATTTTTAGATTCCATATGTATGTGTTAGCATACGGTATTTGTTTTTCTCTTTCTGACTTACTTCACTCTGTATGACAGACTCTAGGTCCATCCACCTCACTACAAATAACTCAATTTCGTTTCTTTTTATGGCTGAGTAAGATTCCGTTGTATGTATGTGCCACATCTTCTTTATCCATTCATCTGTCGATGGACACTTAGGTTGCTTCCACATCATGGTTATTGTAAATAGTGCTGCAATGAACATTGGGGTGCATGTGTCTTTTTGAATTATGGTTTTCTCAGGGTATATGCCCAGTAGTGGGATTGCTGGGTCATATGGTCGTTCTGTTTTTAGATTTTTAAGGAACCTCCATACTATTCTCCATAGTGGCTGTATCAATTTACATTTCCACCAACAGTGCAAGAGGGTTCCCTTTTCTCCACACCCTCTCCAACATTTATTGTTTGTAGATTTTTTGATGATGGCCATTCTGACTGGTGTGAGGTGATACCTCATTGTAGTTTCAATTTGCATTTCTCTAATGATTAGTGATGTTGAGCATCCTTTCGTGTGTTTGTTGGCAATTTGTATATCTTCTTTGGAGAAATGTCTATTTAGATTTTCTGCCCATTTCTGGATTGGGTTGTTTGTTGTTTTGATATTGAGCTGCCTGAGCTGCTTGTAAATTTTGGAGATTAATCCTTTGTCAGTTGCTTCATTTGCCAATATTTTCTCCCATTCTGAGGGTTGTCTTTTCGTCTTGTTTATGGTTTCCTTTGCTGTGCAAAAACTTTTAAGTTTCATTAGCTCCCATTTGTTTATTTTTGTTTTTATTTCCATTTCTCTAGGAGGTGAGTCAAAAGGGATCTTGCTGTGATTTATGTCATAGATGTTCTGCCTATATTTTCCTCTAAGAGTTTTGTAGTGTCTGACCGTACATTTAGGTCTTTAATCCATTTTGAGTTTATTTTTGTGTATGGTGTTAGGGAGTGTTCTAATTTCATTGTTTTACATGTAGCTGTCCAGTTTTCCCACCACCACTTATTGAAGAGGCTGTCTTTTCTCCATTGTATATTCTTGCCTCCTTTATCAAAAATAAGGTGACCATATGTGCATGGGTTTATCTCTGGGCTTTCTATCCTGTTCCATTGATCTATATTTCTGTTTTTGTGTCAGTACCATACTGTCTTGATTACTGTAGCTTTGTAGTATAGTTTGAAGTCAGGGAGCCTGATTCCTCCAGCTCCGTTTTTCTTTCTCAAGATTGCTTTGGCTATTCGGGGTCTTTTGTGTTTCCATACAAATTGTGAAATTTTTTGTTCTAGTTCTGTGGAAAATGCTGTTGGTAGTTTGAGAGGGATTGCACTGAATCTGTAGATTGCTTTGGGTAGTATAGTCATTTTCACAATGTTGATTCTTCCAATCCAAGAGCATGGTATATCTCTCCCTCTCTTTGTATCATCTTTAATTTCTTTCATCAGTGTCCTATAGTTTTCTGCATGCAGGCGTTTTGTCTCCTTAGGTAGGTTTATTCCTAGGTATTTTATTCTTTTTGTTGCAGTGGTAAATGGGAGTGTTTCTTTAATTTCTCTTTCAGATTTTTTCATCATTAGTGTATAGGAATGCAACAGATTTCTGTGCATTAATTTCGTATCCTGCTACCTTACCAAATTCATTGATTAGCTCTAGTAGTTTTCTGGTAGCATCTTTAGGATTCTCTATGTAGTGTATCATGTCACCTGCAAACAGTGACAGCTTTATTTCTTCTTTTCCAGTTTGGATTCCTTTTATTTCATTTTCTTCTCTGATTGCTGTGGCTAAAACTTCCAAAACTATGTTGAATAATAGTGGTGAGAGTGGGCAACCTTGTCTTGTTCCTGATCTTGGAGCAAATGGTTTCAGTTTTCCACCATTGAGAATGATGTTGGCTGTGGGTTTGTCATATATGGCCTTTATTATGTTGACGTAAGTTCCCTCTGTGCCTACTTTCTGCAGAGTTTTTATCATAAGTGGGTGTTGAATTTTGTCGAAAGCTTTTTCTGCATCTATTGAGATTATCATATGGTTTTTTATCCTTCAGTTTGTTAATATGGTGTATCACATTGATTGATTTGCGTATATTGAAGAGTCCTTGCATTCCTGGGATAAACCCCACTTGATCATGGTGTTTGATCCTTTTGGTGTGCTGTTGGATTCTGTTTGCTAGTATTTTGTTGAGGATTTTTGCATCTATGTTCATCAGTGATACTGGCCTGTAGTTTTCTTTTTTTGTGACATCTTTGTCTGGTTTTGGTATCCAGGTGATGGTGGCCTCGTAGAATGATTTTGGGAGTGTTCCTCCCTCTGCTATATTTTGGAAGAGTTTGAGAAGGATAGGTGTTAGCTCTTCTCTAAATGTTTGATAGAATTGCCTGTGAAGCCATCTGGTCCTGGACTTCTGTTTGTTGGAAGATTTTTAATCACAGTTTCAACTTCAGTGCTTGTGATTGGTCTGTTTATATTTTCTCTTTCATCCTGGGTCAGCCTCGGAAGGTTGTGCATTTCTAAGAATTTGTCCATTTCTTCCAGGTTGCCCATTTTATTGGCATACAGTTGCTTGTAGTAATCTCTCATGATCCTTTGAATTTCTGCAGTGTCAGTTGTTACTTCTCCTTTTTCATTTCTACTTCTGTTGGTTTGAGTCTTCTCCCTTTTTTTCTTGATGAGTCTGGCTAATGGTTTATCAATTTTGTTTATCTTCTCAAAGAACCAGCTTTTAGTTTTATTGGTCCTTGCTATTGTTTCCTTCATTTCTTTTTCATTTATTTCTGATCTGATCTTTATGATTTCTTTCCTTCTGCTAACTTTGGGGTTTTTTTGTTCTTCTTTCTTTAATTGCTTTAGGTGTAAGGTTAGGTTGTTTACTTGAGATTTTTCTTGTTTCTTGAGGTAGGAGTGTATTGCTATAAACTTCCCTCTTAGAACTGCTTTTGCTGCCTTCCATAGGTTTTGTGCCGTTCTGTATTCATTGTCATTTGTTTCTAGGTATTTTTTGATTTCCTCTTTGATTTCTTCAGTGATCTCTCGGTTATTTAGTAGTGTATTGTTTAGCCTCCATGTATTTGTATTTTTTACAGTTTTTTTTTTCCTGTAATTGATACCTAGTCTCATAACATTGTGGTCGGAAATGATACTTGATACAATTTCAATTTTTAAAAATTTACCAAGGTTTGATTTGTGACCCAAGATATGGTCTATCCTGGAGAATGTTCCATGAGCACTTGAGGAGAAAGTGTATTCTGTTGTTTTTGGATGGAATGGCCTATAAATATCAATTAAGTCCACCTTGTTTAATGTGTCATTTAAAGCTTGTGTTTCCTTATTTATTTTCATTTTGGATGATCTGTCCATTGGTGAAAGTGGGGTGTTAAAGTCCCCTACTATGATTGTGTTACTGTCGATTTCCCTTTTATGGCTGTTAGCATTTGCCTTACGTATGGAGGTGCTCCTATGTTGGGTGCATAAATATTTACGATTGTTATATCTTCTACTTGGATTGATCCCTTGATTGTTATGTATTGTCCTTCTTTGTCTCCTGTAATAGTCTTTATTTTAAAGTCTATTTTGTCTGATATGAGAAATGCTACTCCAGCTTTCTTCTGATTTTCCTTTTGCGTGGAATATCTTTTTCCATCCCCGCACTTTCAGTCTGTATGTGTCCCTAGGTCTGAAGTGGGTCTCTTGTAGACAGCATATATATGGGTCTTGTTTTTGTATCCATTCAGCCAGTCTGTGTCTTTTGGTTGGAGTGTTTAATCCATTTACATTTAAGGTGATTATAGATATGTATGTTCCTACTACCATTTTCTTAATTGTTTTGGCTTTGTTTTTGTAGGTCTTTTCCTTCTCTTGTGTTTCCTGCCTAGAGAAGTTCCTTTAGCATTTGTTGTAAAGCTGGTTTGGTGGTGCTGAATTCTCTTAACTTTTGCTTGTCTGTAAAGATTTTAATTTCTCCATCAAATCTGAATGAGGTCCTTGCTAGGTAGCATAATCTTGGTTGTAGGTTTTTCCCTTTCATCACTTGAAATATTTCCTGCCACTCCCTTCTGGCTTGCACAGTTTCTGCTGAACGATCAGCTGTTAACCTTATGGGAATTCCCTTGTATGTTATTTGTTGCTTTTCCCTTGCTACTTTTAATATTTTTTTCTTTGTATTTAATTTTTGATAGTTTGGTTAATATGTCTCGGCATGTTTCTCTTTGGGTTTATCCTTTATGTACTCTCTGTGCTTCCTGGACTTGACTATTTCCTTTCCCATCTTAGGGAAGTTTTCGACTATAATCTCTTCAAATATTTCCTCAGACCCTTTCTTTTTCTCTTCTTCTTCTGGGACCCCTATAATTCAAATGTTGGTGCATTTAATGTTGTTCCAGATGTCTCTGAGACTGTCCTCAATTCTTTTCATTCTTTTTTCTTTATTCTGCTCCCTGGCAGTTATTTCCACCATTTTATCCCCCAGCTCACTTATCCGTTTTTCTGTTTCAGTTATTCTGCTACTGATTCCTTCTAGAGTATTTTTAATTTTGGATCATCTTTACTATCATTACCCTGAATTTGTTTTCAGGTAGGTTGCCTATTTCATCTTCATTTATTTTGTCTTGTAGGTTTTTACCTTGCTCCTTCGTCTGTAACATATTTTTTGTCATTTTTTTTTTTTTTTTTTTTTGATGGGTGGTGCTGTATTCCTGTCTTACTGGTTTTTTGGCCTGAGACATCCAGCCCTGGAGTTTGCAGGCAGTTGGATAGAGTCAGGTCTTGGTACTGAGATGAGGACCTCCCAGAGGCCTCACTCTGATTAATATTCCCTGGGGTCTGAGGTTCTCTGTTAGTCCAGCAGTTTGGATTCAGAGCTCCCACCACAGGAGCTCAGGCCCGACCTCCGGCCTGGGAACCAAGATCTCACAAGCTTCATGGTGTGGTTAAAAAAAAAAAAAGAAAGAATGAATGAAAGAAAGAAAAAAAGGAGCAGTACGATATCAAAGAATAAAGAACAAAGTAAAATAAGAAAGATAAAAAATATATTAGGAAAAATAAACCTATAATTGAAACCACTGGTTGCTGGGGGTTCCTCCTGTGCCCTTAGGTGTCTGTGGTCCCTCACCAGTGCCTAGTAGGTGCCCTAGTTGTCCTCACATTTTTTAAAAGATGTTATTCTGTAGAGTGGTTTTTGGTTCATAGCAAAATTGAGTGGAAGGTAGAGAAAGACAGACAGAGACACAGATGAGCACATTAAATTCTTGTGCTAGGAAAGAGGATAGAATGTAGTGGAGGGGAACCCAAACTGAGTTTTGTACATCCTACTCCCTTGTTCTGGGGGCTCAACAGGCCTGCTGCTTTAGGGTATATCTCTGAGGGTCCAAATTTAGATGCTCTGTGACATAGACATGAGTGTGATCTTGAGAGAGAATCCTACAGGGGCACAGGACGTGAATTGTCCTCCTCCCTTGGGACTAGAGGACACAGGACAGATTAGGGCAGTTTGGAATAGGTTCTCCCCCTTCTCTGAGAGAAAGGTGAGTCTTGGTTATTAGGTTGTGTGTGTACATCAAGTGCTGTGCCTCTTCATCATCATAATTAAAACTTTTTTGTTAAATCTCAAGAGTAAACAACGTTAAAGTGGGGACAATCACATCTTGTTCTGCTCACCTACCACCCTTGAAATTCTGCAGGAAACATGCAGGGAGGAAAACATGGGGCTTTGGTCTCAAACCCCAGGATAAAGAAAGAAATCCCCTGGTCTGCTGGGCTTCTCCAGAGAGAAAGCTTTATTTACTGAAAGAGGCCAGTTGCTTCCTCTGCTCCATTCATCCAGGCTACAGCCCGGACTCAGCAGCTGACCTGGGCAGAGCTTAGGGTTGAATGGGGCAACCCATCTCTTGCCTACGTGGTCAGGCCACACAGCTGCTCCCAGGCCCAGCTGAACTTGTCAGCTCCAGGAGAATCATGAGGGATCCCAAGAACAAGCCAAAGCAGGCAAGCCTGAAGGCCAAGCCTTCCTGTACCACAGCCACATGGAGGGATGTCACCCCCAAGGACCACCCATCCTTTCACTGTTTGCAGACACTGAAACCACCACATATGGCACTGTGCCAAAAGTAGCAGCATGCCTGCAGGGGAGACAGACTGTTGTTAACCTGGGGACCACTGATGGGGATCCCAAGGGTCCTTAAGGGTACACATGTAAGGTGTGTGTGCTATTTTATAGGGACAAGGTCTAGAGTTTTCATCAAATTTTCAAAGCCAGGGGAAGTCCTTGATCAGAAAAGGTTAAGAATCACTATGTTATGACTCATTTATTTTGTAACTGGAAGTTTGCACCTCTGAATTTCCCTCACCTATTAGAAAAAAAAAAAAAGAATTACTATGTTAGAGGCCAGTACTACTTAGAGCTGCCCTGCTGAGGATCTCACAAAAAGTCCATTGAATAACATTAACTCAACAAATAGCTGAATTGTTCTCCACGCCTGGCTTAGTGCCAAGGGCTGGAAACGCAACAGTGAGCAAGACCAGATGCTATCTGTGCGTCACTGAGGAGCATAGATATAAATAAAATAATCACACAAATGCGTGTCCAATCTCAAATCAAGCGTTGCTCTGAAGGAATGGAACCTGGTTCTATGACAGATATAGCCGTGGATGAATGGTTTTTTGGTTTTGTATATTTTTTAAATTTTTGGATGGGTAATATATCTATATTCAAAAATTCAAAAGGATTATAAGCAAAAAATCCACCCCCCCACACACTTACCTTTATCCCCTAGCCACTCCCTGGAAGCCTTGCATGTTTTACAGACTGATGAGTAGATCTCCTGCTGTTAGACCAGGGGGAGAAGAAAAGGCTTACCTGAGAATATGAAGCTTGCAATGAAATTTGAAGCATGAATATGAGTTAACTAAATGAGGAGGCCTGGAAGGGGATAGGGGAAGCATGGAGGCAACAGCTTGTGCAAAGGCCCTGTGGCAGAAGACAGCATGATGTATTAGAAGAACTAAAAGAAGGCCTGTGTGGTTGGAGTGCAGGAAGCAAGAGGAGGAGAGGTCCAGGATGCTACTGGGTGGGGAGGATGCATTCTTGTAGCCTGCTTAGCACCATGGGCTTTAACCTAAGAGCACTGGGAAGCCACTGAATGATGAGGAGAGATAATCTTCCATCATACTTGTATTTTGAAAGTATCACCCTGGCTATAGTATGGAGAATGGATTGGAGGGAAAGCAGTTAATGGGCTTTTATTTAGCTCAGGTGAGAAATGGTGTGGCTTGGTGGTGGTGATGTATTTATATATTTTGCACGGAATGTATTGGTATACAAAGTTCTTGCTTCTAAAAAATGTTAACAAAACGTTTGTTTCAATTTTCTCAACTGAGTGGAAGAAAAATCCACAACCAGAGTTTACTCAGAATGTAGTTAACACCTGGCTATATTTTGCCCAAGCATGTAGCCACACTGAAGGATAATTTAGCATCCTGTTGATGGACAATGGGCTGAAGTCTCACTGAATCCTGCTAGAAGTTATCTGGTCCAGCCTCCCGCTGAGCGCCCCAAAGCCACCTCCCCTCTGCAGGAGCCCTCTAGTGGCAGGAGGTTGTTACTATGGTTACAAAGTCATAACAGAAGGACCCTGTGGGTGATATTCACTAATCAGGGAACAGATGATTCAAACACCTGATGGCTGTAGTTGCTGTGGTGTTTGCACACTGAATTTTCCTTCTCTTCTCCTGATCCCCCAGAATGGCTTGTTCTGAGGAGCAAGGAGGTGTCCCCTGTGGCTTCTTCCGCCAGAATTCTGGCAACTCCATGTCTTTGGACTTTGAGCCGGATGCAGAGTACCAGTTTGTGGAGCAGCTGGAAGAGCGCTACAGATGTGCCTTCTGCCGCTCAGTGCTTCACAACCCCCACCAGACGGGCTGTGGGCACCGCTTCTGCCAGCACTGCATCCTGTCCCTGAGGTGAGCGCTCAGGGCCTGCGCTCCCACCAGAAGCGGACAGGGCTGTTCCTGGGATCTACGTGTCATCTGTGGCCACTCAACTGTAATCGTGGTCTCGGGAATTGCTGTGTTTGGCCACAGAACCACGAATATGAGGACGGGCTCTCCCAGCGCCCTTCTCTGAGAGCCTGAGGAGTAATCTTCATTTTTTTCCGTCTTATTGATAGTCACCTTTCCTGAAAATTCAGACCACACCTGTTTTGCACACGAAGGCAAACCTCGGTGCACAGTCCATGTGAGGAAGGACCTGTATCTCATGGGGGTCTTTCCTGTAGGCGCCCTGACCTTTCCTTACCTTGAGGCAGAGGTGGTGTCGCATCTGGAAGGTTCCTTGCTGCCATGGATACTCTGTCGACTCCCCGGAAGCTGGGTTGTGCCATTTTGAGGTGGAGGCCAGGAGAGACATGGAAGCAGGCTTTGGGGGTTTATACAGGGACGCCACGGAAGTTGTACCCTCCCAAGCTTGGAAAGGGGGTTATTACAGCACCTTCTCATTCATTCCTGGGTTCGTTCATTCAGCACCTGTGTGTTCCAGACACCTCGCTAAACCAAGCTCTAGTGCACAGAGGTGAAGAGCTGGAGGTCCAGTGTGACACAGGACCCTCTAGAATCTTCTGTTCTAGTGAAGGTGCAAGTTGGGGTAGAGTGTGATAGCATAGGACTGCCGAGGGAACGTTGGCAGAGGACATTTGACTCTGTCTGCGGGACTCCCTCTTTGACTCACGTCCTGGAGGATGAATGGGAGTTTCTCAGGCAGACTGAGGAGGTGCTGAAGTTGGGGTACTGGGGGGCTCCTTCTGGGAGGAGGGAACAGCATGAATAAAGACAGGGCCTGGCCTGCTCAGGGGGAACTTCAAGGGGTCAGGCGTGGCTGAAGCGCTGGGGCTGCTCTTGGATGGTCTGTTGAGGTCAACCCTTAATTCTGGCTTCATTTTGATTTTTCTTTCCAGAGAATTAAACGCAGTCCCACTCTGCCCTGTAGATAAGGAGGTGATCAAATCTCAGGAGGTAAGATAATCATGCTTTGGGTTAGCAGTTCTCTGGGTGATGGAACAGCCAGTGTCCTGGGTTGAACTGGACAGAGAAGTTGGAGCAGGAGAGCAGGAGGGGGAGCTTCCTTGGAGTCCATATTCCTCTACTGTGGGGTAAGGTGGGACCCCCCTCCCACCCCTCTTTGAGAGAGGCCAGTTTGAGTCCTTACTGACCCCCCCAGGATTCTTCTCCCACTTCTTCTTTACCCTCTTCCTGTACTAGCTCCAGTTACCGTGAGTCACTTGCAGAAATGAAACACCCTGCTTCCTGGAATCACTTTCTCAACTGTTTAGTCTCTAAAACTTTCTTTTATTATTATTATGTCTAACAATAGCTTTATTGAGATACAATGCATTTGCCATAAAATTTGCCTTTAAAGTGTACATGTTTCTGGGGTGTGTGCCTAGGAGTGGAATGACTGGGTCTCATGGTAGCTCTATGTTTAACATTCTGAGGCACTGCCAGGCTAGTTTCCAAAGCAGCTGCACCATTTTACATTCTTACCAGCAAGGTATGAGAGTTCTAACTTCTTCACATCCTTACCAAAATACGTTGTGGTCCATCTTTTTGATTATAGTCTTCCTAGTTGGTATGAAGAGGTATGTCGTGGTTTTGATTCTCTAATGATTAATGACGCTGAGCATTTTTTCATGTGCTTGGCCATTTGGATATCTTCTTGGTAGAGATTCCTATTCAAATCCTTTGCCGATTTTTTAAGTGAATTGTTTGTCTTTTTAGTCAAATGTTCATGCTCCTTCTCTCTGCTCTTATGATAACGTTTTCCAAATGCTTAGCTGTACTTGTGTCTGCCTCACCCACTAGGCCAGGGGTTGGCATACTACAACATGGGATTTGTTGGGATAAATCCAGCCTACCACCTGTTTCTGTATAGCCTGTGAGCTAAGAATGGTTTTTATATTTTTAAATCACTGAAAAAACTCAAAAGAAGGGTACACAGGAACTCTGTACTATTTTTACAACTTCTTGTGAGTCTTTATTTCAAAACAAAAATTTATTTTATGAATCAAAAGAAGGATAATGTTTTGTGACATGTGAAAATTATATGAAATCCACATTTCAGTGTCCATAAATAACGTTTTATTGGAACACAGGCATGCCTGTTCATTTAAGTATCATGTACAGTAGGGTTGAATAGTTGCAACAGAGAACATTGCAACGTGGTTGGCAAAGCTGAAAATATTTACTCTCTGACCCTTTACGGAGAAAGTTTGCCAACCCCTGGCTTGTGCTGAAAAATAAGTCAGCACAGCTTCAGTGACACCACCTGATGACTAATGCAAACGTTCACCCTGGGACAGGAAGCTGAAAGCATCACCCTCATCCACAGCCCCACCTCTTGACCTTTGAGCATGGGGGGTCAAGTTCACCACGAGATTCTCCTAGCTTCAGCCTACTGCACTAAGCATTAAATTACCTGGCTTGTGTGTTTGGTGGCCTGTCAGATGTATCTGAGACAGCCTTTTCTTTTATGGTGGTGAATCTGGTATTTCCATTCCAACCACTGACTGGAAGTTTCCACCCAACGTTTGAGATGTACTTGAAGACCAAATTAATAATAGCTTCCTTCACGTTGCTCTAAAGCTTTGGAGTGTGTGAGACCTACTATGTTTATCTTTTAGGTGTTTAAAGACAATTGCTGCAAAAGAGAAGTCCTCAATTTATATGTATTTTGCAAAAATGCTCCTGGATGTAATGCCAAGATTATTCTGGGAAGATACCAGGTTGGTATTACTGGTGAACAATATTTGCCTTTGCTATATTTCCAGTGACATGTACTGAACATTTTTATGTGACAGTTACTGGGCTAAGCATGGTGTGGAGATTCATTGGGTTGCCCTCAGAGAATTCTTGTCTAGCGGTACACTTGGCTACAGTGCAGCACACCGAGGGCTAAGGTGTGAAATTAATCTCACGTGAAGAGATTCATTTTGTATGGAACACATGGAGGACATACCATGTGTGCTAGACCTTAACTTGTGGGTTAGGGCTATTGATCCAAAAGAGAAGATGTGAGACATGCTGGGCAAAAGAAATGGTCAAGCAAGGACACGTCATTTTTGGAAAACTGTGAAGGATTTGGGATTCCTAGGATGGGAGCCAGGGCATGACTGCAGAAAGACACAATTGTAAGGGTCCCTGCCTGGAAGCATTTGCAGGTGCTGAGGTGGGTGTTTCCTAGCTGCTGTGGGCCCTGCTGTCTTAGAGGTTGTGATCTAAGGCAGATGACACAGACCAGAACAGAGCTAGAATGTAGTGTAAAGGTGAAGCATTGGTATGAGATGCAAACAAACGAGGTGCAGGGGAGGTGAAGGGTCGTCGAGTTCCTTTCAGATGAAGCTGTCCTACCTTGCTCTTGCATCCAGCGGTGGAAGGTTGTTAAATAGGAAGCAGGAAACGTGGCTCTGCCACAGCAAGCCCATGTCAGGTTCAATCACACTATGAATGAATACAAGGCAGGCATCTCTAGCTTCCAGGGAATTGCTAGGAGGATGCTACAAGTTTCCCTTCCCAGCCACACGTTTTGGAATGTATTTCAGGTGATTCAATCTTTTCCCCATCATGCCTCTAAACCCCTAGGCACTGAGCTCATAAATGTGTAAATGATTTCCTTGTTAACCCAAGAATTTCTTTGGAAGTTCACAGAAGGTTTTTGTGTTTTCCTAAGACAGTCCCTCGCCACTTGTTTTGATAGTCAGGTCCTAGAGCAAGCAGGGCCTCTTTACCAACTTTTTTGTCACTAAGCCTGTACAGGAAATGAGGCTCATTGATCAGCTCTAGTGACCAGATCCTCAGCTTCTGCAGAAGAGTGGCTGGTTTATTTTCACCTGTTTCTTTTGTATTTCCTCTCATTCCCTGTTCTCCTTCACCTTGCGAGTAAGGTGTAGGATCTCACAGGTAGCAGAGTCTTGATGAATGTTGACGGTTTTGGTGAGAGCTCAGGGGTAGCACCCATGGATTTTGGAGAAGAGGTAGATGTCAGTTGTCACTGTCTCTCATTACTAGAGGCAAAGGAGAATAGCTATAATATTTATTTACCTCCTATAGAAAAACTGTGTGCTCTCTTAAGGGCTCAGCAAACTGTTTCTGTCAGGAGCCAGATAGTAAATACTTTAAGCTTTGCCGGCCGTACAGTGTCTGTCGCAGCTACCTGACTCTCCCATCTCAGAGGGAAAGCAGTCATAGCCAATATGTGAGACATAGGTTTGGCTGTTCTCCGTAAAACTTTATTTACAGAAACAGGTAGCAGGCCAGATTTGGCCCAAGGGCCGTAGCTTGCCAACCCCGTTTTAAAGGATCTTGTGGTGGGGAACAAACTCCTTAGGAGTTTGATACCTTGTCAGCACCACAGTAACTTGCAGTGTTATCCACAGGTTTTGTTAAGACATGCCTGCTTTTAAAAATCT
Organism: Balaenoptera musculus; assembly: GCF_009873245.2. NCBI lineage: Eukaryota > Metazoa > Chordata > Mammalia > Artiodactyla > Balaenopteridae > Balaenoptera > Balaenoptera musculus. Next base: position 145,857,958 of record NC_045785.1, on the reverse strand, counting down.
GTAACATGAAGGACACTGTCGAGTCATCATTCTCTAATATTCTGGTCAAGAACATTTCCTGACTTGACAAGGCTGACCCATCCCAGCTTCTCCTGGGCCTGTGACCCTGTATTCCTCTATCCTTTTCTTTACGGCTTCTGGAACAGTTTCCTCTCCCTCCCTTTCTTTCCTTTAGTCCTTCCCCTTCCTTCACTTACTTAGGAGGTAGCCTTCTCTTCTTCCCTCTTTGCCCTCTGTTCCGGCTTTTACCATCTGCTGTGCAGAGATTAGTACTTGGTGCTGGAGGTGGGGATGGAGGGTGCACAAAAGAAATGTCCTTGAGGAGCTGGTAAATTAATTGGCAAGCCTAAGGAAAATATTCAAGAGCTAACCAGAGATTATGAGCAGGTTAATAGGTAATCAAAGATAAACCCGGCATGCTTTCTTCGTCACGCATCTTCCCCTGTCTTCCAAACAAGGCTGGCTGTCACAGCCTCCGTGCAAGCAGCCTTCTCCATGCCCTGTGCTCAGCAGAGGCAGCGGGTGGCCTCCGCAGAGAGCCTGTGACAGAGGCTGTGCCCCCTGCCCCCCACCCTCGCAGACCTTTCTCCTGCTGCCCCAGGGTCCTCCCTCCCTCCCTCACTAGGCCTTGCAGCAGGCTCCCCCTGCCACTGCCCTGCTCAGTGGGTCCCCGCTGGCTTGTTGTTATCTGTCGCAGGACCACCTTCAGCACTGCTTATTCCAAGCTGTGCAGTGCTCTAATGAGAATTGTCGGGAGCCAGTCCTTCGCAAAGATCTGAAAGAGCATTTGAGCGCAGACTGTCCGTTTCGAGAGGAAAAATGCCTTTATTGCAAAGAGGATGTGGTAGTCATCGATCTACAGGTAAAAAAAAAAAAAAAAGAATCATCTTTATGGGACTAAATTCTGCCTGAGTGGTCACAGTGAATCAGATGGGATACCAGAAGCACTTTTCTGGATTTATTTTTATGCAGAAAGAGGTCTAAAGAATAACTTTATCTGAGGGTTCTATAAAAAGCTAAAAACCTTCTTGGTAGGACTCTATTCATGTATCATTGGCAAAAATGTTGTTTGAGCACCTGCTGAGTGTGAGTGGTCCAGGAGTGACACTAGGCGCTGGGTCCCAAGGAGGTGACCACACTGTCTGTCCTCAGGATGCTCTGACCTAATTGGAGAGGCAGGATGCCGGCATAAGACGAGAGCATGGGGTACCCTTTACATGTGCCAAAGGAGCCAAGCCGGTGACTCCCATAGTCTGTCCTCTGTCAGCCCCATGTCCTCTGACCTTCTTTAAAAGAATTGGAAAATTGAACTGAATTGAATTCATTTATACCAAGAAAACAGCCATCTAGAACCCTTTTTGGAACTAGGCCATACCTTCCTACAGAGGGTAAGCCACATAGCATAGATACCCAAAGGGACATATGTATACACACTCTGAGGCCATACAGGGAGCCTTTGGAAGCAAGGCTGGCTTTATTTCAGCACACTTTTTCTGTTTCAGAATCATGAGGAAAACTTGTGTCCTGAGTACCCAGTATCTTGTCCCAACAAGTGTTTGCAGATTATTCCAAGAACTGAGGTAACTGTAAATAATTCTCTTAGTAGATTTTATGTAAGATAAAGTTTCAGTAATCATTGTGGTGTGTGTTTGATAAAATCCCATAAGCAGGGGCCCAAGGCTTAAATTATCCTCATGATAACCATGGTTCTGTCTTCCCTCCCCTTCTCCCTGAGAATTCTTCTCTGTTTTCATCTTAGCTCTCCTTCCCCCAGGCTTCAGCATGGTGTTTCCTCCCTTCTTCCCAAGACACACTTGGCTCCCTGCTTGCTGCAGTTACACCAGGTAGCCGGAGAGTCGGGGATGCATTTCTCTAGCATGAGGCTGTCTGTTTTGTAGGTGGATGAACACCTTGCTGTGTGTCCTGAAGCTGAACAAGACTGTCCTTTCAAGCACTATGGCTGTACTGTAAAGGTATGGAATAATTGTTTCTGTCTACCTTCTACTGTATAATTCATTTGTTGAGTTCATTTTATTCGATTCCATTCAAGATGCAGAAGGGCATTCACTTCTGAGAAACTTTAAGACTGGCAGTTGTAACTAGTGGTTACCAGTAGGGTGAGGCAAGATGGTGGTAGGGAATTAACAGGTACAAACTACTATGTATAAAATAAATAAGCTACAAGTATATATAATACAACACAGGGAATATAGCCAATATTTTATAATAACTATAAATGGAATAGAAAAAAAAAAGACTTGTATACAATACGTAATACATAATACTAATATTATTATTAGTCAGGGTTCTCCAGAGAAACAGAACAAATAATTTATATATACATAAAATTTATAATACCTAATACCAACTTTTTTGAGGTTTGGTTATATCTATGAAAATAAAATGTGACCCTCACATTGACCTTGCAATCCTACTGCTAGAAATTTATTTCACAGATATCCTTTCATAAGTATGCAATGATTACACACATATACAAACACACATGCACACAAAGATATTTACAATACTCCTCCCTTGTCCATGGGGGTAGATTCCAAGATCCTCCACGGATGCCTGAAACCATGGTTAGTACCAAACCCTATATATACTATGTTTTTCTTTCCTATGCATACATACCTATGATAAAGTTCAATTTACAAATTAGGCACAGTAAGAGCATATCTGAATTGCCAGCATCATTTGGGGCCGTTATCGAGTAAATAACGGTTACTTGACGACAGCACTGTGATACTGCAACAGTTTATCTGATAACCAAGATGGCTAAGTGACTAATGGGTGGGTAGTATGTACGGCCTGGATACCTGGACTATGGGATGACTCACCTCTGGGGCAGGACGGAGCAGGAAGGCACAAGATTTCACTACGCTACTCAGAACAGTTCACAATTTAAAGTATTAATTGTTTATTTCCGAAATTTTCTATTTAATATTTTTGGACCATGGTTGACTATGGGTAACTGAAACCACAGAAATTGAAATGGTGGCTAAATGGGGACTACTGTATTTAGCCAAAAAAAAAAAAAAATCCAAAAACCCACAAAAAATGAAAAACAACCTATAAGTCCATCTCTGAAGTACTGAGTATATAATTATATATATATATATATTTTTTTTTCATATTTTGGAATACTATGCATCTGATAAAAAGAATGAGGTATATATTTTAAAAATTACATACAGTATGATCTCACTGTGTATATATCTTCACTGACTCTGGTAGTGAGACTAGGGAATTGGGTGTGGAGACAGAGAGAAGGGGGCTTTTATTTTTATTCTACATCTTGCTATATTGTTTGAGATAAGCATATATTTCTCTTATTTTAAAAAACTCTTATGAGAAAGCTTTTTTAAAAAATCAGCTAAGAGTCCATAAATGTGTCACATAGCAAACCAGTGATTATCTTGGCTGCAGAAAGGATAGGGTTTACTTTCCTTGTGTACAAAATACAGAATTGCTTTCCAGCTCTAAAAGGAATCTCCTTTTTAAAAAAATTTTCTTTAAAATATTTATTTATTTATTGACTGCTTTGGGTCTTCGTTTCTGCACGCGGGCTTTCTCTAGTTGCGGCGAGCGGGGGCTACTCTTCGTTGCATTGCGCAGGCTTCTCATTGCGGTGGCTTCTCTTGTTGCGGAGCACAGGCTCTAGGCGTGTGGGCTTCAGTAGTTGTGGCTCACGGGCCTAGTTGCTCCGCGGCATGTGGGATCTTCCTGGACCAGGGATCGAACCCGTGTCCCCTGCATTGGCAGGCGGATTCTTAACCACTGCGCCACCAGGGAAGTCCCTAAAAGGAATCTTCTTTACAGTTAGGCCCAAACTTCCATTTGGATTGTATTCTAGGACTTACCTTAGTACTGGAGCTGGGGATGGCTGGGGGAGTTTTTCTCTGGAGGAGGGGCCAACCCTAAACTCAAGGGAAATTGATGATGAATGTTTGCTTAGAGTCTATGGGCCACCCATACCATTTGCTTTTACTAGTAATGCAGGCAGTCTGCAATGGAATTTTTTTTTTAATTTTATTTATTTATTTATGGCTGTGTTGGGTGCAATGGAATTTTAATGATAAGGGAAGAAGTTTGCATTTCTTCTTGCAAACATATAATTTGACTTTGAAGGCAACAAATTTGCATGGGCTGAAATTACAATTAGGTTGCGTACCTTCTGCCCGATAGCAGGACAGTGATAGAAGGTGGTAGAGAAGTGTGCTTGGTAGGAGGGAGAACTAACGGAGGCTTAAAACTGATCTGGGAGATAACCCACCAAGGAGGTAAGCTTTATATGGGAATAGTTGAGAGGTGGTAATAACTACACTTAACCCTCAGTCATATACTCCCAGGGCAAGGAAGGAAATCAGTGCTGAGAATTTTGATAGTGGCCTGACTCTCTGTAAGTGTCTCATGGGTACTGTAGAATCCTAAAGCTGGAAAAGGGACCTGGGATGGGTCATTCTCCCTGCAACCCACTTTGAGACAAGTAAGCAAAGTTGTTAAAGTTCTGCTTTAGCAGAATATCCCACCACCACCCTCATTTTGGGAGCCTTTCAACAACCTGACTTATTTTTCTCTTCATATTAAAGGATAAACGAGGAAACCTGCAGGAGCATGAACATTCAGCCTTACGGGACCACATGCTTCTGGTTTTAGAAAAGAACTTCCAATTAGAAGAACAGGTAAATATTCAAGGGTTCAAGTATAAAGGGAGGCAACAGGATCGCTGGGATTTGTACTTGTTGGTATTTTTATATTCCCCTCTGTTTCAGTATAAGTCAACTGGAGGTAGATGTTTTTCTACTAAGTGGCCAGACAGACTCACAGGCTTGTAGCACATTAAACTGGAAAGTGCCTTTGAGATCTTTGGGTTCAGCCCCCTCAACCAACAGATGAAGTAACTAAGCTCAAAGAAATTTTGATGTGTTTGTGATATTAAGGGGCAGAATTCAATCTCAAACCCATGTCCCTGATTCTCAGTCCAGTGCTCCCCGTGTTACACCACACTGCCTCTCTGCAGCCTATCCACACACCTTGTGGTTATTACCTGGCACCTAGTAGGAACCTAGTAGATATTTGGCATTTTTAAATGAAATCAGTATTGCCTTGAAACAACATTTGACTATCTGTTCTAGGCACCGTGGGTTTTATATATTTTGTAATAAGTCTTAACTTATTAACTTTGCAACCTACTCAACGTGCATATTTATTTCACTGCAATCAATGCATATGTACATATTTATTTCACTGGGTTGTGATTATCAAGTGAAATTATGTGTGCAAATGCCAGCCGTAGTCCCTGGAATATTCATAGTGGACCTCAATAAATGCTGATTCTATTGAGTAATTATTCTAAAAGTTCATTATTTTGTTAGGGCATCTCAGAGGATCAGACTTTTCAAGCCCAGGTAGGGAAGAAAACCATCCAGCTGCAGAGAGGGAGCTGAATTTTACGGCTGCAGATTATTTTATGGTGTCTGATTCCATATTAAAGCAGGTGTGTGAGTTTCAGGGTCAGATCGTGGAGAAAATTAGAAAGACTGATTAAACTGTAACTCTGGTGGAAGGCATGCTGCCTAGGAGCCATTCCCAAGTTCTTTCTGTCAGAGTTGCCTCATTCGTCTATCCACTGATCCAACAAACACGTGCCGTATGTCAGGTACAATGCTAGTTGCTAGGGACACTGAGTCAAGGAAGACACAGCACGTACCCTTGAAGAGGTCACAAAAATGTAAACAGATAAGATGCTGTGCCTTGTGGGACGTGCAATGGGGGTGCCCTGTGTTGGGGTACAGAGGCTGCAGCAGTTTGCTCTGTGGGAGTTGCAGAAGGCTTTTCAAGGTAACACATCCGAGCTGCACCATCTTGAAGGAAGAGAAGGTCCATCAGTTAAAATGTTGTGGAAAGAGGATATTCCAGAAGGGGAAAGTTTATGCCAAGACAGAGAGGCATGAGAGAGGTTCATGGTCCAAGGAAATGGGGTTTGGGGGTAGAGAGACATCCAGGTGTGAGACAGGGAAAGGCTGAAGACTGGTGTGTTGGGTCCAGACTGCACTGGCCTTCCATGTAAGCTAAGAAGTTTCAAATACTTTACATTCAGTGATTTTTTTAATTTATTCATATTCTGCTCTATTTCAGAAAGGATTTAAGGGCCAAAGTTTGAACTAATGTTTGCCAGTAATAAGGATCTAAAAGATGTTTTTAAATAGGAAGATACTTGGCCAGCTAATTGTTTGGCTTTAAAAATAAGACAGCTGGTGGTAGCATGGAAGATGGATAGAAGGAGAGAAGAGAATGAGGACAGAGGGACCAGGCAGAAAGATGCTGCAGTAAACTAGACAGTATGGCAGTAGAGCCTGGCGATTGATGAGTGAGGGTCCTGGAGCCAGAAAGCCCTGGGTTCGAGACCTGGCTCCGCACATAGGAGTTCGGGCAAGCTACTTAACCTCTGTCTTCCACAATTTTCTCATTTGTAAGATGGGGTCGTCGTGAGGGTCAAATTATATATGTGCGCTCTTAGCACGGTGCCTGGCTCACAATAAGCAGTTCAGTATTAGGGGAAGCGATACTGGAGGTGGTAGTGGGTGGTGGTGATGCGGAAGGTGAAGGCTTGACCAAGGCTGTGTCAGTGGGGATGGAGGGAGGGCATTGAGAGACTTCGGCAGGTTGGAGTCACATGCTGTAGTTAAGGCAGGGAACTTGGTAATGTTATTAACTGACATGGGCACTACACACAGGAGCAGGTTAGACGTGAGGGGGGCGGGGCAAGAGGAGACACTGAGTTTGCTTTTGGTCAAGGATGTCTGGTGCACACGTGGGAGTCAGCTCTTGGGGTATAAGTAGAAGATTTGGGGGCCAGAGATCAGATGGTTATTGCAGCCACTTGTGCATTCATTTATAAAACATGTGTCAAATGCCCTCTGTGTGCCAGGCGCTGTGCTGGGCTTTGGGGATCGGGAAATAAGTGATATGTAGCCTCAGCAATTTAGTGGAGAAAAACATGACCAAATTAACCCAAAAAAAAGCAATGAGTCATGAAGGTAAGTTATACTTCTAGAGTATGGTCAGAACGTCATGGAACTTAAGAGGTGGCCTAGGTAGGTGGTACTAGTGTGGAAGTATTTCTGGGAGGATATGCCCTTGAGTGAGGCTTAAAAAGTGATCGCTTCTAGGTGAAGGAGGAAGTGACTGAGAGCAGGGCCTGAAATAGAAGGTGTATAGTGTGCAAATGGGCATGAGGCTGAAAAGGTGGCCAGGGGCAGATTGTGTAGGGCCCTGTATAGCCTGTAAAAGAAGGCCACTAGAGATGGTTAAATAGGAGGGGTGACCAGCCCAGATTTGTCACATTATTCTTCTGGTCACAATATGGAGTATGATTTGGAGGAAAACAAGGCTAAAGACAGGGGGAGCATTCATTCATTCATTCATCTATTTAACAAATATTTATCAAGCACCTACTAGTGCCAGGCACCAGCCCAGTTGTTGAGGTTCCAGTGGACTGTGGGACTCATGCCAGTCCAGCTCCCATAGAGCTTCTTTTCAGGTATGTGTTTGTTAGGGACAGTGTATGATCTGTTAGGAAGCTATCGTAGCAGCCCAGGTGAGAAATAACGCAGGCTGAAACAAGACGAGATGCAATGAGAAATGGATGTAAGAGTTGTTTTGTGTGTCAGGAGTTAAAGTTGGCAGGTATTGCTGATTAAGTGGGTGTAGGGATAAGAGAAGAGTTGTCGAGGATCACGCGAAGGTTTTTGGTTATTTCCCTCAAATTGATTATAAATTCTGAGAGGTGGTGTGTTTTGCCTACCACTTGCTAGCGGTATGCTGGGCAGGTTACTTAAACGCTCTGCCTCTATTTCCTTATCTGTAAAGTGAGACTGATAGTCATACCCAACTCATAGGGTTCTTTGAGAATTAAAACAGCTAATGAATATAAGGGTTTGACAGACTCAGCAAACTGCAGCTATCACTACTGATACTGTGCATACAGCATCTAATGTGGTATGGCGGTCAGGACTCTGCGGTTGTTTAATAAGTGCATACTGAATGAAAGAGGAGAACCAGTTCAGCAAATTTAGTCAAGTGGTGTCACTAGCATTAGATGAGCCATCAAAGTGGGTTACATATAGAAAAGGCTGATGAGAAATCTATGGATCTTTCTTTTCTTTTTTTTTTTGGAAGCACCTGCGAACATTTCTTAGAATTATATAGTAATCTACCTGTAAATATTTTCTATAAATATATGTGTGTATATTTTTCCTAGAAATACTTAACCTGCAATATTTTCCTAGAACTATATTTAAATTTTAACTTGTGTGCATGTAGTTCAATGACCTCATTCATATTCCTGTTATTAGATTTCTGACTTATATAAGAGCCTAGAACAAAAAGAAAGTAAAATCCAGCAGCTAGCAGAAACCGTAAAGAAATTCGAAAAGGAGTTCAAGCAGTTTGCGCAGTTGTTTGGCAAAAATGGAACTTTCCTTTCAAATATACAGGTGAGAAATGGCCTTTCTATTCATAATCAAGACTTAGCCTTCAACTAGCTGTGAGGGTTTTTCTTTTAATTTTTAAATGGAAATAATTTCAAATGTGCAAGAGTAAGATAGTGCAAAGAACACCTGTATATTCTGCACCGAGATTCACTCATTGTCAGTATTTTGTCCCATTTGCTTCATTCATCCCCCCTCCTCCTCCTCCTCCTTGTCCCAAACTCCCCCACCCTGTCCCTGTCACCTCCCCGCCCCCCGTGGGTATTCTTTCTGAACCCTTTGAGAGTAAGTTGTCTATCTTATGGCCCTTTACCCCTACATACTTCAGTATGTGTTTCCTAAGAATAAAGGTCCTCTTTTACATAACACAGTACACTTAGCAATGTTAGTACATGTTTACACTGGTACAGTGCTTTTATATAATTTATGGCAATTAGTGTTGTAATCAGTGTTGGGCTGATATTAGTCACTTGATTTCAGATTCCTTGAGAGCATCTGTAGTCCTGCATTTTGTAGTCAACAAAGTGAAACTATTAATTCCCTTGGGAAGAAAATGCTTTAAACATCACTAAAATATAGCAAAAATTACTGTGTAAATTATGAATGTTAAATAACCATAAACAAATTCCTAAAGAATAATGACATTATTGTGATTATAAAATTTACAGTGGAAAATATTTCAAGATGTGATATGGGCAATCTTTTTGAAATCTGGATTATCCCAGAAAATGTAGGCCATATAATTTCCATATTTGTCAGCATACCATATGGATGTGTGTGTGTAGAAAAAAGGAAATCCATCATATGTTATTATTTCAATTCTGACCTTTTTCTAACACAAAAACCAGTCAAGAGTGAAGGCACTGAGGGTAAGAGTGGAGGAGAAATATAGTTATAGTTTTATTTAGTCCCTTCCATCTAAAGAGAGCAACCAAATGTTCAGGCTTTAGCTCAGGCACTTCTGTACCACCTGTAGTGCTCAGGCCAGAACAGGTGGGCCTTCTTCCAGCGCATTCTCTGCCTTCTAGCAGTGTAGGAGTGAATCAGAAGAATAGCATCTAAGAGAAGGAAGTGATAAGGCAAGGAGAGAACAGAAATATAAAGATAGGCTAGAGAACCAAGAGGAGAGACACCAAGGGAGGAGTAAAACTCAGATGAAGAATAGTTCAAAGATTTGAAACAGGAGCAGAGACGCTGTGGAGGGGGAGGAAGGTATTAGGTGACTCATCTCTCTGAGATCCTCATTGAATTTTCTCTTCTGGACTGTGCATTTTTCATTTCATTAATTGATTAATTAATGGTGAAATGTTTGAGTTGAAAAATATAACCTTAACGAATTACTCAAATTTTTCTGACATGATGATCCACTTTGTACTGAAAGGTTCTTGCCAGTCACATTGACAAGTCCGCTTGGCTAGAAGTTCAGGTGCGTCAGTTATTACAAATGGCTAACCAGCAACAAAGTAAATTTGATCTGAGGCCTTTGGTGGAAGCGATTGATACAGTGAAACAGAAAATCACCCTGCTAGAAACCCATGATCAAAGATTAGGTATGTCTAATGTTTTATACTTATCTGTTGGTGATGCGTTATTTCTACATGCGTTCATGAAACAAGCAGACCTGGCCGATGGAGAGTCACAGCTGTCCAGGATCAACAATGGCTGAATCTGGTATTTGTGAAACAGAACAGCATGAGATTCTGGCCACTCAGGCAAAAATGATGAAGGGCCATGAGCAGGAGCTGGAACAAGCAAGGGGTGGAAATGGGCCAGGAAATTCCAAGAACAGGGAGTGATGGTTTTTTAAGGAGAGTAGACAAAAATGAGAAGGGGAAAGATGTGGTGGGAACATTGTTTTAAGTATAGAAAAGGAGACAGGTTTGGCTGTTTAAAAGCATTCCAGTTAGAAAGCAGCGGGGCTTACCATGCAGACGCCCGCTACCTCAGTACAGAGTGCATCTTCTCAACACTTTGGTGAGCCTCAGATCAAGGGGACGCATTTGGGTTTTCTTGGTGCCAATCTCGCCAAGACACGAGAATCACGGAGTTGATATTATTAATAGGAATTGTCCATTGGTGGACATTGAATTCAGTTCATCTTTGGGATGTCAGAATTTTCTTGGTTCTCTTCGGATAACAAAATTCCTCTTTGGGCAAATTTTAAAGACAACTTTAAGGCCTTCAGAGTCTTTCTTTCTTTGCAGTTGTTTTGGAAGGGGAGACTAACAAACATGATGCCCACATTAATATTCATAAAGCACAGCTGAATAAAAACGAAGAGCGATTTAAGTTGCTAGAAAGTGCCTGCTATAACGGAAAGCTCATCTGGAAGGTGACAGACTACAAGCTGAAGAAGAAGGAGGCGCTGGACGGACACACAGTATCCATCTTCAGCCAGCCCTTCTACACCAGCCGCTGTGGCTACAGGCTCTGCGCTAGAGCGTACCTGAATGGGGACGGGTCCGGGAAGGGGACGCACCTGTCGTTGTACTTTGTGGTGATGCGAGGGGAGTTTGACTCACTGCTGCAGTGGCCATTCAGGCAGAGGGTGACCCTGATGCTTTTGGACCAAAGTGGCAAAAAGAACCACATTATGGAGACCTTCAAGGCTGACCCCAATAGCAGCAGCTTTAAAAGACCCGATGGGGAGATGAACATTGCCTCTGGCTGTCCACGCTTCGTGGCTCATTCCACTTTGGAGAATGCCAAGAACACCTACATTAAAGATGACACCCTGTTCTTGAAAGTGGCTGTGGATTTAACTGACCTGGAGGATCTCTAATCACTGCTTTTGGGGTGATAAAAGGACTCCTTGAATCCAGAACCTTTGGTTAATGTAGTGACTGAATGTAGGCTCGACACACACTTGTGTTTGGCTCTTTGCCCTTAATGTTTGAAGTCATTTTGAGATTTCTCAAGTGCTGTCTTCTTTTTACATTGTATTCTGTCCCAGTTTGAAACTGACAATACTTAGAATATCTTCTCATTATTTATATTTTTGTATCTCTTGAAAGATGTTAATTTTCTTAAAGGTAAGGTCTGGGGCATACCTCTTTTACTGGTGCTTACTGTGGGGTCTCAGGGTGGGCCCTCTATAATATTAAATGTCATTGAGGACACAGAGGTAGAATTTCCAGTTGAAAATGCTTTGGTATTTTATATTTGACCTTCTGATTCTAGACCTGACCGTAAGCCTGCAAAGACTATCTTTCAGGGTAGGCTATTCCAGTTAGGTAGATGGGTAATGTACTTCAATCTGCCCAGTTTGGACCAGACTTTTTCTGGTTATATACTGTATTTGTGGAAATTACTACACCTTTAATATTTTCATGAAGTTTACTAGTAGTCAGCAAGCACAGTTTTGCAAGGATGCATAAGAAGTGGTGAATAGAGTAAGCATTTTCATTCTCCCTGTTGAAGTAAAGCAGAAAGCACGGCATAGTTTATATATAAGGAGATACAGCCATCCAGCTAAAGTTCAGATTTTATTAGGTTCAAGCACGTGAAAAAACCGTTTTCAAACAAAATGATCAAATATTATCAGTTTCGTAAGATTCAACTTAACAAATAATATATATGTACATGTATACAAATAGTTTAAAGGTATTTTGGTAAGAATAGTAAATTAATATGAGGATGGGCAGAATTTAGTATATGATGGAGAAAATGTCAAAAATGGATAAGAGGAATTTAAAACCTAGGGAGAACACCATTACAATTTCTTATGGGTGTTAGTACTCCCATCTGAAATTGATAGCTAAAAGCAGTATCTCCTTTTTGAGAGGAATTTTGAATTCATAAATTGATATGAAAATGGGCACTTATGTAAACTTGTGATGTTTCCTGTCGAAGTCCTGAGTACTTTGTGAAGAACAGAAATGATCGTGTTCTTCTACATCTATCTGTATGGGTCTGAGAGTGTAAATACGAGTCTACCTGAGTCCTTCTGACTCTTGATAAGACTGAGCTTAACAAGAAACTACCCAGTTTTCCTGAGCCCTAACTCTTGTTATGCCACTGAGCATGGCCGACACTCAGCTGGCTCCCCTGAGCGTGCAAGGGCAAGCTGCTCACTCAGGTGATGACCACACACCTTAAAACTCTTGATCAGTTGACCTCACAGAAGCACATGATTTATACCAGTGGCTTCTGGAATAACTGGAACTTTCTTCATCTCTCCTGTGAAATTTCCAAGATACCAAAGACTCATACTGCACAAATCTTCCCAAAGGGTTAAATTCAAAGACCTAAGTTCACAATAGAAATCTGCTAAAGAACTACCCTGAATCTGCTGGTGAACTGGGGTACAGCTGACGGTCAGCACATTCCCTCAGACAAACTCAGAAAGTGTTTCTCTAGACCTCACAGCTAGACGCAGGTGGCGCTGTGTGCTTGTTTTCAATGTTTCTCATCAAGTCCAAAGTCATCGTTGCGTTCCTGAGGAACAGATCACACTGTTGTAACTAGTTTTAAGTCTTTGATGTGAAACACATTTTAAGAAGTGAATTTATCAAAATACAGATTTTGTGTTTTAACCAACTTCTCTACATAAAAAATGTTAAGTCACGGCATGGTTTGCTTATGAGTTCAGAGTCCCTTCATCATTGAAACAGTGAACACAGAACAAGGTATTCTAAAATAAAAAGCACTTCTTTCTCACAAAATAAGAGTTGTGAATTTTGTTTTAAGGAAGTCGAGCCATGGAAACTTATTGTTCCTTTTTTATGATCTGAACAGTTATTTTTATTCTGTATCTGTAAGATTTAAATTTTTATTTCCATTTTGGTCTGATTTCGGTTCCTGATGAAAAGAAAACAATACACTAGGCATAAAAGGGGAGTCAACAACCTTGAGAAAGGTATGTGCAGGATTCAGATAGGGTGGGGAGGTGGGGTACATACTAATGCACCTTAACAGATCTGAATTCTAACCTCTGGTCTCCAGATGTGATGATTTCAGAGAAACAAGAAATAGTCACAGGGTCAATTCCCAGTGCCAGTCTCGAGTGCACACAAATGGGACACAGAGCCACGAACCCTTTGTGAGGGCCCTTGGACAATCAGTCCACACTTCAACTACCTCTTTTCTCTTGAAAGTGGTTGCAGACATCGGTCTTAATCTTACATAAGAATTCTGGGCTGGAGATAAAGCTTTGATGGATGCACAGTAGAGGACCCAGGTGGTGAAATTCCCTGGGAACACCACACTTTAGGGAGGGGGAAGAGGAATCTGCAAGCATTTGGAGAAGAGGTCAGGGGTTAGAGAAGTACCAAGGGAGGTGGGAAGGGAACTGAATGTCAGCAGGGCCAAATGCCACCCTGAGAATAGCAGTCGCTCCCAGGGCACCACCCCCAGCACTCTTGAACTCATTATCTCCCCCATGCTGCTCCCTCCTCGGTCTGTATCTTTGACCCTGGCCTTTGCCTTAAGCTGCAGACTCCTATATCCAAGTACCTGCTGAACATCTAAGCATGGAAGTCCCACAGGCACTTTCAAGTACACTTCACCAAAACTGAACTGGAGATCTTCCCAGTCTCCCCACCACTGCCAACCTGTGACTCCTCCCGTTTACACTACCTCAGTTAGTGACATCAGCATCCAAGCCAGAGTCTGGACACTATGAATCCCCCCTCACTTTCCCCATCCAGTCACCCACCCAGTATGCCAACTGGACCTCCAAATAATTTCTTAAAACTATTCCTACTACTCTTATCCCTACTGCCTACTACTGCCCTATTTGCTGGCCTACAGTTTTTGCTTCACAACTATTCTCCCTATTTTCTTCTTTTGCCTCTTTCAGATCCAACCTCACACTGATACCCAGTAATGTCTAAAATGAAAATCTGAGGCTGACTCTCCACCTCACCCCACCCACTGTGGCTCCATCACCCACAGGACAAAGCCCAGCCTCCTTGGCGTGGTGGGCGAGGCCCTGCATGCCTGCTTCTGCCTCTCCAGCCTCACCTCCTGACAATCCTACTTGGCTTTTAGCAATAGCATTCTAAGCCATTCTGACATTAGTGCTTGTGGTACATTTTTACCTAGAATGCTCTTCTCTACCCTCACCTCCTCCTTTGCCTGGTGAATTGTTGCCCTTTAAGATTCTGCTTTGGCCTCACCTCCTCCAAGATGCCTTCTCAAACTAGCCCCTGCACTCAACCCCTACCCTCCACTAGGCCAAGAGCCCCTGCTCGGGGCTGTATACTTGCTTGTCTATAACTCAGTTCCTGCACTGTCCTTTTTTCCAGAAAACAAATGTTAATTGACTATATTTTTGTCAGATTTTACGTTAGGTACAAATAGAACAGATACTGTCCTTGTCCTCATAAAACAGAATCTGGCGGTCACTACAGCAGTGAACCAAAATGCTCACGTGCACATGTTCCCAGCTGCCTCTGATAGACTTTGCCTCCTAACTTCTTTCTCCTGAGAAACATGTATGTCTCAGACCATTCTGAATGTTTGTGATGCAAAGTAGAAGAATAGGCAAAAAACATTTGAAGGGAGAGCCCTAAGGGCAAAATTTATGAAGACAAGCTAAACCAATCCACATAAGGATTGGGGAGAATTAAAGAAGAGAGAAAAGAACAGTTCCTATGGGAACTGTTGGCAATTGTGACCTGGAGCCTGTTTGATGCTTTTATTCTTCCAAGAGACCCATGTTAAAGACTAAAATACATGTTTATATTATTTTTGGCTGTTTGAGTTACACTTGCTTGAATACAACTCCACGTGGACATTAGACTGTGGCTCCAGGATTACAAATAAGTATATAACGATATAAGTTGTGATAAATGCCTTGAAGAAAATGACAGACTACACTGAAAGAGTAACGGTGCTGGGTGGGGAGAACATGTACATACTTTGGGTTGGTGGGGAAGTCTTTATGCTGAGGTCACGTGATATTCGGTGCTCATGTGACATGTTTCCTGGATGCCTGGCACTTTTGAACACCCTTATAAAATGTGAGCCATTTCCTGTGAGGAAACTTGCCTCCTTGACCTCCTTTGCAGCACAGGAATGTGGCTCAGGCCCCACCAATCAGGCACAGTCATGCAAAACTTCAACTTGAAAGATGAAGTTGGAAAGATTCAACTTTTTACTGGAAGAAGATTTGCAAGATGAAGAAGGAAATGTGCCAGACTCTGACTTCCCAGTGGTGAGTAGACCAGAGGCAGAGCTCCTGGAACCCGGTCCTTATTTCTGTAGGTTGTGTTTATAGAAGCTGTGGCTTTGGTGTCAAGTGGCCGCAGCGGTGGATTTTCACTAGTGCCTCTAGTGTGTTTGGGTATCGTACCTGGCTGTGCTGTACCTGCATCTGGCCTCTGGTCTTCCTGGAGCTTCTGTGGGCGACACTATATTAATAAAGCCCCTGTAGCAGCTCGAGTGCATTGTGTTGTTTGTAACTAAGCGTGACTAAATCAAGCTGAGACCTGAAAGATGAGTGGGCCATGGGAGGAGCAGGTGGGATGAGAATTCGGGGCAGAGGGCACTGAGGAATAAAAGAATTGGTTTAAGGAACTGAGGATAGGCCAGTGTGGTGGGAGTCCATTAGAAGAGGGGACGGTGGCACTTGATAAGGTTAGAAGAGGAGGCAGGACCCAGAATCTAGTGCTGAAGTCATGCTGAGGAGTTTGTGATTTATGTGAAGTGCAATGAAAGTTGACCTGATGTGGGCAGGGGATTGCATGACCTGACTGATGTGTTCTAAAAAACTGCTCTATGCAGCGCATAGATAAGAAGGGGACAAGAGAGGATATGGGGAGAGTATTAAGTGTACACCAGCCTGCAGTTGTTCACAGGTCTGTGTCCTTACTAGATCACAAACTCCTCGAAGCCAAAAACCATGTCTAATTCAAAAGATGCTCAGTGTATTAAACTGAATTGTATATGAACACTAATGCACTGAATCTTTGTAACAAATCTGCTAGGCAGGTGTGATGCTCATTTCACAGATGGAAAAAAACTGGTGATTGGAGAGAGCTATGTGTTATGAGGTAGGCACTGTCCTAAGAATTCTACACACCCAATATATATTAACATGCGAGGGCTTCCCTGGTGGCGCAGTGGTTAAGAATCCGCCTGCCAATGCAGGGGACACAGGTTCGAGCCCTGGTCCAGGAAGATCCCACATGCCGCAGAGCAACTAAGCACGCGTGCCACAACTACTGAGCCCACGTGCCACAACTACTGAAGCCTGCGCGCCTAGAGCCCATGCTCCGCAACAAGAGAAGCCACCATAATAAGAAGACCATGCATCGCAACGAAGAGTAGCCCACACTCGCCACAACTAGAGAAAGCCCACATGCAGCAACGAAGACCCAATGCAGCCAAAAATAAAAATTAATTAATTTACAAACAAACAAACATGCGAATCCTTGCAGCAATCTTATGGGGTATATGCTATTTTATCCATGTTTACAGAGAGGCAACGGACACAGAGAGGTTATGTAATAAGCTCTAGGCTACGCAGCTAATAAGTGGTAAAGCCAGGATCTGAATCCAGGCAGGCTGGCTTCAGAGGCTCCACTCTTACTATGCAAGACTGCCTCATATGGGTACTGATTAACTCTACATGCTTCTATAAAAATATAATTTAAATGAGTTACTATGTAATAAGAGTAACCACTGGAATAAAGACCGAATGTATAACTTCCAAACCACTAGAGAAAAAAAATTGGAAAAAGAAACTTTATCAAACCAAAGACAGAAAAGAGAAGACAACAACAGGAAGCATGATACATAGAAAAAACAAGTTAGAATTAAACCCAAACCCAAATTTAAACATAAATAAGAATGAGTGAAATTTTACTATTAAAAGAGGAAATATCTCAAATATGGGGGACACATGTATATGCTTTTAAATATTCATCTAAAACAAAGCAGAGCTAACAACTCCTTTACTAGGTATATATTCAGAGACACTCTTGCACAAGTGTACCAGAAAACACATAAAAGAGAGTTTACCGCCAGCACTGTCTACAATAGCGAAAAACTTGGCGGGGGGAACCCCAAACAAACAAGGCACAGCATGGATGTGGAGCAACGGAAACTCTCCCACATTGCTGGTGGAAGGGTAAATTGGTACCAGCTCCACAGAACAATTTGGCAATATCAAATAAAGCTGAATTGTGAAAACCCTTCCACCTTGCAATTCCATTTCCAGACAAATAACCGAAAATTCTTGCCATGTGCCCAATAAGATGTGTACAAGAATTAACTCGTACCATAATGGCAAAAATCAGGAATCATTAAATTACTAGCAAAAGGAGAATGGATAAATTGCTTTATAGTCATACAATGGAATACTATTCAACACTTAAGATGAAAAAACTAGAACTACATGAATCAACATGGATAACTTTCACAAATATAATTTTGGTGACAAAATAAAGTTACACAATGGTATCATTTATGTTAGGTTTAAAAAACACATGAGACAATACTATATGTTACTTACATAGCTATATATAGCTTTCATGGGAATGACAGATACCACATCCAGGGAAGGAGTTACCTTTGGGGAAGAAGAAAGGGAGAATGAGATTGCAGAAGGGTTCACAGGGGGCTCTAACTGAGTAGGTAATACTAAAATCTGAAGCAAATATGGGAAAAATGCTAAAACACAGTAGTTAGGTGGCTGGTATATAAGTGTTCATTATATTACTCCCTGTAACTGTATACATGTTTGTAATATTTCATATTAAACATTTTAAAGAAAATAAGCTTTCAACTCAAGATTCTACAGAAAGAACAGAATAAACCAAAGAAATAAGAAGGAAGAACTTAATGAAGGCATACATTAATGAAAGAGAAAAAACTTCTACGATAGAGGTTATCAATAAAATCAAAAATTGGTTCAATAAATCTGATGAAGAAAAAAAAGACTCCAATAAAATATGTAGGAATGAATTAAGAACAATATGAGATCAAAAAAATGTTAATAATACCATGGACAATTTTATACTAAATTTGAAAATGTCGATGTAACGGATACTTTTCCAGGAAAAAAAAGTTTATCCCTTAAAAGGCACCACTTCCAGATGGCTTTAAAGATGAGTTCTTCAAAACGTAAGTAACAAATCATTCACATGCTATGTCTATTCCAGGTCATATAAAAAGTTAACCTGACTGATTCATTTTGAGACCTAGCAGAAACTGATATCAAAACTAGACAAAAGAAAACCATAAGCCAATCTCACTTACGAATATAGAAACAAAAATCCTAAATTAAATACACAGCAAATTGCATCCAGCAATGTAATGGAAGAACACATACTAGGATTGTAAGGATGGCTCAACATTAGAAAATCTATTACTGTAGTTCTATTATTGTAGAGTAATGGAGAAAAGCTATATGACCATCTCTAAAACTAATACTGAAAGTATTTGGTAATTCTCAATACCCATTTCTGATTTTAAGAAACAAACAACTTGACAATCTAGGAAAAGAACCAAGTGCCTTAATTTTTTAAAGAGGTATCTACCACAAACCTTTAGAAAACATTATGAGCAAAACGTAGGATGCAATCCAAATAATTTCTGGAAAAAATTAAGTACCCTTGAGGCTACTATACAGCGCTGTACTGGATTCCAGGAAAAAGCCCAAATTGTTATTTACACATAAATGCTCACCTACAAAATCCAAGAGATTAAGAATACAGAGGTTCAGCGAGGTGACCACATAGATCAATATACCAAAAAACCAAATTATCCTGGGGTATAATAATAGTCCACTAGGAAGAGCAAACAAACTAGAACAGCGGCCAAACCGCTAGGGAAAAACCTAAAAGGAAATGTTGCAAAACACCAAGAAAACTGCAAGCCTTCACCTGAATAACAAGGGAACATTTTAAGTCACGGAGAAATAACCACCTTGCTCAATAGTAAGTCTCCATATTGCACAAGTATCAAATCTGGGCAAATTAGTCTACCGAAAACTTTGCCATTTGGCGACATCTATTACAGAATTTGAAATGGAATCTCAAACAAGTTGCGGGAAAACGGTGCCATTTGGTGACAGTCTGTTACAGAATCTGGCCCTGGTTTGAGGTTCGTGATGTGTGTGGAAGCGCTCTGCGAAGAGTCAAACCGTGACTGGAAACCACCCGTCTACCCGCAACCCCCGCGGAAAGCCGCGCAGCCGGAAGAACCACGTCGGCTCCGCCCACCTCCTGTGTCGCGGCCAGGGCGTTTCCGGTCGGCTGACGCGTCCGCGCCCCGAGGCCCCGCAGGTACCACCTGGAGCAACAGGGCGGGCATGGGCGTCAGGCTCCGCCGCACTGGCCGACCTGGTTCCTCAGCACCTGCGGGCCGCGGCTGCTGAGCCCGCCCAAAAAGGTCGTTTCCCTCGCAGTTTCCAGTAAGTGACGGTCCCAGTCGGAGCTGCGGCTAGAAAAAGGCCGCGCCGGCATTTTCTTCCCCTCCTCCCCTAACCCCCCCTATGAAGCCCTTCCCTGGCGTCCGGGTGACTCCAGTTCTGTGCGCTACCACTCCCAGCGCCTGAGGTTTCCCCAGAAGATGTGTCCTTTCTCATGAGCGCTTCGTTGATCTTAAACGGGCGCCGACCTCTCACCTGTACAGTGGAGGGTGTGTTCTTGGTCTGACATTCGTCTCAGCCCTTCCTCGTCCTGCCATAGTGACGGCCCCGCAGTTACACACCATGGTAATGCTCCCACCATCACTTCTTCCCCACCTGCCTCGGGGATATACACTTACTTTCTGCTTCAGAATCTTTCATCTTCTAACGAAAATCGGTTACCAAGAACCAGCCCTCTCAGCGCCGCCCCCCTCTTCCCCTCTAAAAACCCTTTTCTCATTAAATAATTGCAGCAGTTAAGGAAAGAATGCGTTAAGAGTAGGACCCTGACGTAAATGACACGCATTCTTTTATTTACTCATGGCGACAATCCTTAAGTAGATACAAATGAGGGAACTGAGGCACAGAAAAGTTAATTTGCTGGAGGTGACGTAGTTTGCGTGGGATGGAGTTGAAATTTGAATCCATTTTGTAGCTCGCTCCAAAGCTGGTGCAGTCACCCCTTCATCCTTCCCCAATCCTTTGCATCCCCCTTTTCGTTGCTTCTCCTGAGGAATTTTTTTTCTGAATGCTGTCTTAAACAGTGGTCCCCAACCTTTTTGGCACCAGGGACCGGTTTCGTGGAAGACAATGTTTCCAAGGACGGGGGTGGGGTGGGGTGGGGGATGGTTTCCGGATGATTTAAGCGCATTACATTTACTGTGCACTTTATTTCTATTATTATTACATTGTCATATATAATGAAATAATTATACAACTCACCATAATGCAGAATCAGTGGGAGCCCTGAGCTTGTTTTCCTGCAACTAGAGGTCCCATCTGGGGGTGATGGGACGGCCTCAGCTCCACCTCAGCTCGTCAGGCATTAGATTCTCATAAAGAGCGTGCAACCTAGATTCCTCGCGTGTGCAGTTCACAGTAGGGTTCGCGCTCCTATGAGAATCTAATGCCCTGCTGATCTGACAGGAGGCGGAGCTCAGGCGGTACTGCGAGCGATGGGGAGCGGCTGTAAATACAGATTAAGCTTCTTTGCCCTCCGTTGCTCACTTCCTGCTGTGCGGCCTGGTTCCTAACAGGCCACGGACCAGTACTGGTTTGGGGACCCCTGGTCTAGGAGATCCCTATTTATGGAAATTTGACCTCTGAGAACTTTTTCAGAGCTTCTTCTCACTCAGACCCTTGAGTGTTCCATTTTATCAGGCATCTAAGCTCTGAGCTTAGTAATATTTTGCATCCCCAGTGTGTGCTTATGCCTCCTTACTTAAAAATGTACTCTTAACCCAGTATGTACTCATTAATCAGCCTTTCTCCCCTGCCTCAGTATGACTGTCATTATCATGACCACTGTCCTCAGCAAACATTTGAGCAGCTAGTTTTTGTAAGATAATAAAGATAATTGCAGTTTCAAAGAACTCTGAGGTTTAGTTCCTGACCTCAAGAAGACATATGACATTTATTCATAAAAAGTGCAAGAAAATAGCAGATAAACACTAAGTCACTTGCACAGAAAACAAATTCTACAGAAGTAACTTTGGACAAAAGAGTTTAAGTGCTAGACTCGTTTCCTCATCTGTAAAATGGTTAGGGGAGATTATTAAAAGTGTGTGAATCTAAATTCAGAGAAATGATTGTTCACTTTGTACTGAAGTGGGAACTGTTGCAGAGGCTATATAGTGTGTTCTTGGTACATTATAGTAGAGACGGGGATTAGTTTGAAGATTTCTCTTAGCACTCTGAACATCTGATAATGGCTGTTGACCTTGCTCTGGAAATAAATTTCAAATTTATACATCGTTTTATACGCAATTTTTAGGAGATTCATGACCCACCTCTTCCCTCCAAAGCCTACGTGTTAATAAACCCTGATTTAGGGAGATAAAATGAACTGCAGTTCAAAAGGCAAGGCTCAGCCAGCTGTGGAGGGCGTTTATCTTATAGGCAGTGTGGAACCATTGGAGGTTTAAGAAGATAAGTCTGGCAGCAGTATGAAGGATGAATTAAAGTGGAGAAAGGCAGTAAGACTAGTTAGGTGGAAGGTAGGATAATGTAGGTAATTCAGAGGTATTTAAGGACAGTGCCAAGCAGTAAGGGAATGGGGGAAATTGCAAGAAATATAGGCAAAGACAAACCAAGAGGAGTTGGTATCTGACTGGATATGGAATTGGGTAAAGACAGGAAAGAGTAAATGATAACAAGGTTTGAAGTCTGTACAGCTGCAGATACATCCTTTCTCTACTTTGTCTTCAGTTTTTTATTATACTAGGTCATTCCTATAACATACATGCTCTAAGAGGAGATATCACTACTGATGATGGACACCAAAAGCATAATAAGGGAATTCTACGCACAACACTATACTCATAAATTCAACAACTCAGAAGAAATGGACCACTATCAAAACTACCAAAACTCACTCAAGAAGAAATAGGCTGAATAGCTTTATAACTATTAAAGAAACTGAATTGGTATTTAAAAACCTTAAAAAAAAAAAAAAAAAAAAAAGGAAGCTCCAGATCCATATAGTTTCACTGGCGAGTTTTACCAAACATTTAAGAACAAAATAATAGCCATTTTACACAAGCATTTACAGAAGATAGAAGAGGAAGGAAAACTTCCCCACTCATTTTATGAAGCCAGCATTACCTGATACCAAAACCAGATAAAAACAGCACGAAAAGAAAACCAAATCAATATCCCTCATGAGCAAAGATGCAAAAATCTTCAAAAAAAAGAAAATTAACAAATTGAATTCAGCTGCATGTAAAAAGAAAAATACTTTTGACTGAGCGTCATTTATCCCAGGAGTTCAAGGCTTGCTCAACATTTGAAATCAATTAGTGTAATCCACCATATTAACAGACTAAACAAGAAAAACTACTTGATCCTATTAATAGATGCAAGACAAAACAAAACAAAAAACCAACTGACAAAATTCAGCACCATGAACCTGACAGTTTCACCTGTATTCCTTAAGAAAAAAAAAAAACACATTTTTTTCAGTTCAACCAAGATGAGAAAAAATCATACTTTGAACCCCAGGGTCTCATCCAGATAGAGGTCATTGGTTCTTTAATAGCTATAGAAATGTCCTCCATCTGTGACCAGAGGACCAGCTGGTGTGACTTGCTTCATAAGAGGACTCAGTGAATGGAGCTTCTGACTAGCCGAGCTTTGCCTGGCCTGATTTGGACTTCGTGAGCAAGCAGTCTTGCTTGCTCCCCATCAGAGAAACTACATTGCTGAAATGGCAGAGAGATGGTGATGAGTGAGGATGGACAGTATCATTTGATGTGGTCTTGGTAGTCTCTCCAAGAGATGGCACTCACTATCTATGCTTTTCTATCTTAAAAAATTTTGCACTTTTACAGACAGCAAACAAATGGAATGTGTACATTAAATTTCAGAAAGGATGTAGCTGTCTTCATATCAATGTTGAATACAAAACAAAACAAAACAACTCAGTGAACTAGGAGTAACAGGGAATCTGATAAAAGGCATCTACAAAACCTAGAGCTAACATCATACTAAATGGTAAAAGACTGAATGTCTCCTACCCCCAAGATTAGGAACCACACAAGGATTATGTTTTCACTACTCCTATTTCATATTTCACTAAAGTCCTAGCAATTGCAGTAAGGAAGAAAAAGAAATAAAAGTCATTTTGATTGGAAAGGAAGGAATAAAATTATCCCTATTTTCAGGTGACATTGTCTAGTAAATCTCAAGAAATCTATAAAACTTTTAGTGCTAATAAGTGAATTTAGGAGGTTGCAGGATAAAAGGTTAACATACAAAAATAAATCATATTTCTACACTAGCAGCGAACAACTGTAAACTGACCTGCTCCCCTCCCCCATAAGTGTAATACTTAGGTACTGTCTAAACCTAACAAAACATGTGCAGGATCTATGTGCTGAAAACTATAAAATACTGTTGAAAGAAATCAAAGAACATTCATACTGTGTTCATGGATTAAAAGAATCAGTATAATTAAGATGTCAATTCTCCTTAAATTGATATATGCATTTAATGCAATTGCAGTTAAAAAACCCAGCAGAATTTTTGTAGATATAGTTGATTCTAAAGTTATAAGGAGGGGACTTCCCCGGTGGTGCAGTGGTTAAGGATCCGCCTGCCAATGCAGGGAACACCGGCTCAATCCCTGGTCCGGGAAAATCCCACATGCTGCAGAGCAGCTAAGCCTGTGTGCCACAACTACTGAGCCATGTGCCACAACTACTGAAGCCCGAGCACCTGAAGCCCGTGCTCCGCAACAAGAGAAGCCACTGCAATGAGAAGCCCGTGCACCGCAACGCAGAGTAGACCCAGTTCTCTGCAACTAGAGAAAAGCCCACACACAGCAACGAAGACCCAACGCAGCCAAAAAAATAAATAAAATTTTTAAAAAATTAAAAAAAATAATGAAGTTATAAGGAAAGGTAAAAGAACCAGAATAGCAAAAACAATTTTACAAATGAATAGCAAAGTTGAAGAATTCAAACAATCTGATTTTAAGACTACTATAAAGCTACAGTAATGAAGACAGTATGGTATTTGTGAAAGTATAGACACATAGACCAATGGAACAGAATAGAATCCAGAAATAGACCCACACAAATATGACCAATTGATATTTTTCTTAAATAATAAACATTTATTTCTGACAGTCTAGGGGCTAGAAGTCTGAGAGCAGGGTGCCATCATGGATGGATTATGGTAAGACCCTCTTCCTGTTTGCACATGACTGACAACTGACTTCTCACTGTGTTCCTTACTGGTGGAAGGGGCTAGGGAGATCTATGGGGTCTCTCTCTTTTTTTCTTCCAGTTGTACTGAGATATAATTGATATACAGCACTGTGTAAATTTAAGTTATACAGAATAATGATTTGGCTTACATACATCATGAAATGATTATCACAATAAGTTTAGTGAACATCCATCATTTCACACTGACACAAAATTTTAAAATATAGAAAAAAGTTTTTTTCTGTGATGAGGGTTTAGGATTTATTCTGGTAACAACTTTCATGTATAACATACAGTGGTGTTAATTATATTTATCATGTTGTATATTACACCCTAGTACTTATTTATCTTATAATTGGAAGTTTGTACCTTCTGACCACCTTTATCAAATTCCCCCTCCCCCCACTCCCACCTCTGGTAACCAGAAATCAGATCTCTTTTTCTAAGAGTTTATTTGGTTTTGAAGAATAATTGACCTATAACACTACATTAGTTCCTATTACACAACATAGTGATTTGGTATTTCTGTACATTTTAAAATGATCACCACAATAAGTCTAGTTATAATATGTCACCATACAGAAATATTACATAGTTATTGATTATATTCCCCACAAGTTACATAGCAGTCTATCTCTGTCTACCCTATCTACCTATCTATCTATCTATCATCTATGATTGTTTTAGATGGCTGACCTCCTAAGTTCAAATGAATTTTAACAACCCTGCATTTTTACTCCCCCCACCCATGTGTACTGTTTTTGACATCATATTTTACATCTTTTTGTTTTGTGTATCCCTTAACTACTTACTGCAAATGATTTTACTACTTTGTCTTTTAACCTTCCTATTAGCTTTATACATGGCTGATTTACTACCTTTACTAATGAGATTTTTCCTTTTGTAATTGTCATGTTTCTAGGCCTTTTCTTTTTCACTTAAGAGAAGTCCCTTTAACATTTCTTGTAAACCTGGTTTGGTGGTGCTGAACTCTTTTAGTTTTTGCATGTCTGTAAAGCTTTTGATCTCTCCATCAAATGTGAATGAAAGCTTACTGGTCAGAGTATTCTTGGTTGTAGGCTTTTCCTTTCCATCACTTTAAGTGTATTGTGCCACTCCCTTCTGGCCTGCAGAGTTTCTGCTGAAAAGTCAACTGGTATCCTTATGGGAATTTACTTGTGTATAACTTGTTACTTTTCCCATGCTGCTTTTATTCTCTCTTTGTATTTAGTTTTTGTCATTTTAATTACAACGTGTCTTAGTGTGGTCCTCTTTGGGTTGATCCTCTTTGAGACTCTCTGTGCTTCCTGGACCTGGATGTCTGTTTCTTTTCTCTAATTAGGGGAGTTTTCAGCTATTATGTCTTCAGATATGTTCTCTGCCCCTTTCTCTCATCTTCTGGGATACTTAGTATGCAAATGTTAGTACTCTTGGTGTTGTCCCAGAGGTTCCTTAAACTGTCCTCACTTCTTTTTTTTTTCTGTTTTCTATTCAGCTGCAGTGATTTCCACTGCTCTGTCTTCTGCTGGCTGATCCGTTCCTCTGTATCATCTAATCTACTGTTGATTCCCTCTTAGTGTATTTTTCATTTCAGTTATTGTATTCTTTATCTCTGTTTGGTTATTCTTTATATTTTCTAACTCTTTGTTAAAAGCATCTAGCTTCTCATTCTGCTCATCCAATCTTCTCCCGAGTTCTTTGAACATCTTTATGCTCATTACCTTGAACTCTCTATTGGGTAGATTGCCTATCTTCACTTAGTTCTTCCGGGGTTTTATCTTGTTCCTTCATTTTTAACATATTCCTGTGTCACCTCATTTTGCCTGATTTACTGTTTTTATTTCTGTGTATCTGGTGGGTTGATTAAGTTTCCTGACTTTGGAGAATTAGCCTTTTGTAGGAGACTTCCCATGCATCCCAGCAGCACACTTCCCTCTGGTTACCAGAGCCGTATGCTCTAGGGGTACCCCCTATTTGGGCTGCATGGGTCCTTCAGTTATGGTGGGCTGACTACTGTGGGTGGTATGGTAGGTGTGGCTGGCCCTGGTTCTGTTGGTTGCCAGGCCCTGCCTTGTGTGGAGGCTGCTGGCCATTGGCTGGTGGGGCCGGTTTCTGGTTTGGGTGTTTGCAGGGCTGGGAGTGCTGGATCTAGTGTTGGCCTGCTGGTGGGAGGGACCAGTTCCTGACAGGTCTGGCTGTAGGGTCTGGGGTGTCCCAAAGCTGGTATTAGTCTGTTGGTGGGCAGGGCTGGGGCCCAGGGGACCCCAGGGCTAATGCCAGCTCACTGGTTGGTAGAGCCAGGTTCCCAGGTCTCTGGCTACAGGGCCCTATGGGTCCCAGAGCAGGTGTCAGCCTGCTGATAGAAGGGGCTGGATCCCAGAGCAGCTGGCTAAGGGGCCCAAGTTGTCCCAGAGCTGGTATTGGTCTGCTGATGGCTAGATCCAGGGCCTAGAGGGTCCTGGAACTGGTGCTGGCTTGCTAGTGGGTGGGCTGCATCCTGGTACCACAGGCTGCAGGGCTGTGATGGTTCAGGGTTGTTGTCTGCCCACTGGTGGGTAGGGCTGGGACCCAGAGGATCTTGGGGCTGGTGCCCACACACTCATGGATGAGGCTGGGTCTCATCCCAGCCCACACATGGATGGAGCTGTATTCTGGGGTCTCTGGCTGCAGGGCCCTGGGGATTCCAGAGTTGGTATTTCAGCCTACTGATGGGCAGGGCCAGGACCAGGGTCCTGTGGCTAGTTCCTAGTCACTGTGTTTGCGTCTTCACCCAGCTACTTGCTTGGCCTGAGGCATCCCCATACTGGTGCAGAAAGGTTGGTGGGCAGGACTAGGTCCTGGCACCAGTAGGCTAGAGGGAGGATTCCAAAATGATGCTTGCCAGCACCAGTGTCCACATGGTAGGAGGAACTCTCAAAAAGGGCTGCTGCCAGTGTCCGTGTCCCCAGGATGAGCTCCAGTTGCCTCCTGCCTCTCTGGGAGGCTCTCCAAGATCAGAAGGTGGGTCTGACCCAGGCTCCTTTCAAATTACTGCTTCTGCCCCGGGTATCAGAGTGAGTGAGATTTTGTGTGCGCCCGTTAAGAGTGGAATCTCTGTTTCCCACAGTCCTCCAGCTCTCTTGAAAGGAAGCCCTGCTGGCCTTCAAAGCCAAACTTTCTGGGAGCTCATCTTCCTGGTGCAGGACGCCTGGTCTGGGGAGCCTGATGTGGGGCTTAGACCACTTACTCCTTGGGGAGAACTTCTGTATTGTAATTATCCTCCCATTTGTGAGTCACCCACCTGCAGGTATGAGTCTTGACTATACTGTGTCTCTGACCCTCCTGCCCATCTCATTGTGGTTCCTTCTTTATATCTTTAGTTGTAGAAGACCTTTTCTGCTAGTCTTCTGGTTTTTCTCATTAGTAAATCTATAAATAGTTGTAATTTTGGTGTGCCCATGACCAATTGATTTTTGACAGAGGTGCAAATGCAATTCAACGGAGAAAGGACAGCCCTTTCAATACATGGTGCTGGAAAAATTGGATATCCATACGTGAAAAGTGAACCTTGATCTACATCTCACACCATATATAAAATTAACCCCAAATGGATCATAGACCTAAAAGTAAGAGTAAAACTCTTGAGAAAACACTAGGAGAAAATCTTTGTGACCTTGGATTAGGCAAAGAGTTCTTAGATACAACACCAAAAGCACTGTCTATAAAGGAAAAATATTGATAAATTGGACTTTATAAAAATTAAAATCTGGAACATATTTGCAAAGCAGAAATAGAGACACAGGTGTAGAGAACAAACATATGGATACCAAGGGGGGAAGGGGGAGTGGGATGAATTGGGAGATTGGGATTGACATATATACACTACTATGTATAAAATAGATAACTAATGAGAACCTACTGTATAGCACAGGGAAATCTACTCAGCGTTCTGTGGTGACCTAAATGGGAAGGAAATCGAAAAAAGAGGGGATATGTGTATACATATAGCTGATTCACTTTGCTGTACAGCAGAAGCTAACACAACATTGTAAAGCAACTGTACTCCAATAAAGATTAATAAAAAAATTAAAATCTATGGCTATATGAAGGACACTACAAAGAGAATGAAAGACAAGGCATACTGGGAAAAAATATTTGCACACCACATACTTAACAAAGGATTTGTATCCAGAATATATAAAGAATTTTCAAAACCTGACAAGAAAGCAAGACAACTCAATAAAAAACGTGGAAAAGTTGAACAGACACTTCACTAAAGAAGATATACAGATGACAGAAAAGCACATGAAAAAATGTTCAATATTATTAATCATTAGGGGAATGCAAATTAAAATGACAAGAAACATTACAGACCTATTAGAATTGATTAAAAAAAAAAAACCAAGTTCTAGCAAAGATGTGGAGAAATGGGAACCTTCATACATTACTGTACAGCCACTCTGGAGAACAGTTGTGCAGTTTCTTATAAAGTTAAGCATACATTTACCATATAACCCAGCAATTCCACTTCTAAATGTTTATCCTAGAGAAATGGACACTTGTGTGAACACAAAAATCTGTACCCAAATATTTATAGTATCATTATTTGTAATTCTCCAAAATGTTACAAATCAAAGCTGGCTCAACATTTGAAAATCAGTGTAATCCACCATATTAACAAATTTAACAAGAGAAACTACATGAACTAAATGCCCTTCAGTGGGTAAATGGAACCTCACTGTGGTCCAGTCATACGGTGGAATAGTATTCAGAAATAAATAGGAACAAATGATTTGTATATGCAGTAACTTGGATGAATCACAGAAGTGTTATCTTAAGCAAAGGAAGCCAATCTCAACTGGTTACATACTATACGATTATATTAATATGAAAGGCAAAACTAAAGGGACAGAGAACACATCGTGATTGCCAGGGGTTAAGGGTAAGGAGAGGGTCTGACTGCAAAGGTATTTTGGGATATTGTAATTGTTCTGTATAATGGTTGTTAAATAATCTATGCATCTACTAAAACTCATAGTACTATGTACACACACACATACACAAATTTTTTCTGTATGTAAATTTAAAAGAAAATTTTAAGTTAAAAAAAAAACATAGTTAGTTTAGAATCACCTTTTAAAATCCTACCCTTGACCTCAGTAATTCCTCAAAACACTATACCATTTTTCTGCTTTCAGAAAATATAGTTGTTTATTGTCTCTATTTCCTTGCTTACCATTCACTCTTTTATATATATATATATATTTTTTTTTTTTAATTCTGAAACATTCAGCAGCATAATGCACATGATTAAAAGATCAAGGAGTGGAAGGATTTATAATTAAAAACCAAAAAACAAAAAACAGTCTCCATCCCACTTGCTTTCTTCGCATTCTAGATCCAGCTCCCCAGAAACAAATGCTTTAAATCTTTTCTGTGTTGAATTTCTTTGGTGATTACAATTATACCTCTAAATAATATGCTTATATTTTCCTTTCTCAATTAATCAAATTTAGATGTTATCCTCTGACTTTCTGCTATGATAGATGAGGACCTGTATCACCCTTCACTTCTGCTGGCCACCTTCTCCCTGGATTTGATAGTTTTAAGATGGTTTTTATTTACTGTGTTTTTTACCCTTATAATCTTAAGCAGTATATTTAATCACATATTTCTTGTTCCAACAAGTTTTATCAGTATCTCTTGACTTTGTAGGATATTAGCACTTCTACCTTTCCCTCTACCTTTTCTCTCCCTTCCCTTTTCATGTCTGTCAGCTGTAACTTTACATTTCTAGCATTGCAATTAGATAAATTACTTTATATTCTATAACTATGATTAAAACGTCCATATTGTCTTATAGAAGTTGAATTTATAAGTTGAAACCAATTTAAAAAACATTTATATTACTGTAACTTTATAAATATTGTTCACTGAAAGTCCTAGTAATGTGCTTGGATTATATTCCTCTTAAGGTCCAGGATCATGTTTCTAGAAAATGTTGCTAGCATTAACTAATTCTTGACAACATTTTTATTAGAACCCATTAACGTTTTGTTCCAAATTGGACCAATTGCTTTTTAGTCCTTTGAATTCAGTTTTTTCATTTTACTTTTTCCTTCGAACTTCTGGGGTTTTCCATACCTTTGTATTCCTCACCTTCTGCTTTCTTTGTTTTCACTCTTATTTTGCTGGAGCACATACTCAGGTAACTTCTCAGAAAGTATACATGTGAGATAAACTTTCTAAATATTTGCATGATATGATTTTACCTGCCTATTTCTTGATAACTGAATATAGAATTCTAGGTTTAAAATAATTTTTCCCCAGAACTGCAAAGATCTTTTTCCAATATGTCCTAGCGTTCGATGTTGGTGAAAAGATTATTGCTATACTGAATCTTTCCTTGTGACCATTTTCCCTTTGGAAGCATTTGGGAATGTCTCTTGAAAATTTTATGTGATATGTCTAAGTATAGAGTTTTTTTGTTTGGTGGTTTTTTAAAAAAATATTTATTTATTTATTTATTTTGGCTGCACCGTGTCTTAGTTGCAGCCACATGGGATCTTCATTGTGGCATGAGGTATCTTTAGTTGCAGCATGCAGACTTCTCAGTTGCAGCATGCATGCAGGATCTAGTTCCCTGACTAGGGATGGAACCTGGGCCCCCTGCATTAGGAATGTGGAGTCTACCCACTGGACCACCAGGGAAGTCCCTGAGTTTTTTCCTTTGATCTTCTTTAGCAGTTAGGGGGTCTTTCAATTTGAAGAGTTCTTTTCCTGTTTAGCTCTGAGAAATTTTTAAATTTTTTATTTCCTCTCCTCCATTTTCTCTTCTTTCTTTCTGAAATTCTTATTGTTTATATATTTGGCCTCTTGGATTTTATTCTCTGTGATTCTTACTTTTTTTCTAAACTGATTTTATCTTTAATACCCTCTTTTAAGTTTTTTTATTTCTGAATAATATTCTTAACTAAGAAGAATGTTCTTATTTTCTGAAAGTGCTTCTTTCTCAGCATCCTGTTTTTGTCTTATGAGTTCAGTATCTCCTAAACTTCTCTGAAAGAACAGATCATAATTTTTAAAGTTCTCTTTTTTATCTTGATTGTTTCTATGTTTATCATAGATTTTATTATGCTGTAGATTTTCTTCAAATATCTGGTGCTCTTTGGTTGTGCATTCACACTGAAGAATGAGGGAATAAGAAGAATGACAAAACTTTTTATACATGGATGAAGATTGTTAACTTCAGGCTTCACTTTTTTTAAATAAATAGATAAATTTATTTATCTATTTACTTATTTGCTTTAGTCTGCGTTGGGTCTTCGTTGCTGTGTGCGGGCTTTCTCTGGTTGCAGCGAGCAGGGGCTATCCTTCGTTGCAGTGAGCAGACTTCTCACTGCGGTGGCTTCTCTTTGTGGTGGTTTCTCTAGGTGCGGGCTTCGGTAGTTGTGGCACACAGGTTCAGTAGTTGTGGCTCATGGGCTCTAGAGCACAGGCTCAGTAGTTGTGTGCATGGGCTTAGTTGTTCGGCGGCATGTGGGATCTTCCCGGACCAGGGATTGAACCTGTGTCCTCTGCATTGGCAGGCAGATTCTTAACCAGTGTGCCACCAGGGAAGCCCCAGGCTTTACTTTTAAGACTTTGCCACTTACTAGCTATGTAATCTTGGGCAAGTGTTTAAACACTCTGTCTAATGTGAAAAAAAATGGCATGATATGTTCTTTATTGTTTTGTTATAAGTATTAAAATGTAATGCATGTAAAGTGCTTAGAACAATGCCTAGGGTATATCAAACACTTATGTAATGTTTAATATTATTAAGGAAGGTGGGCTGGCAGGAAGCTAGCTCTTTTGCTTGGAACACCAACAAAAACGAGACTCAGGAAAGCATTACTCTGAGGCATCAAAACTTGTATTTGCTGCCCTGGAGCTCCCCATGTTTCATTCATTTTCTTTAAACAGTCCTTTGAACTTCTGCTTGAGAATAATCACTGGGTTGTATCATGGTACAAACAGATCTTCAATAATCCTCCTGTTTTCAACACTGCTTCTTATTCCCATCCTCCATAGTCTCCCTCACAGTGCCTGTTCCAGGTTCTGCTAGGCAGACCACTCCTACTGTAATGTCTTTCTCAAGTATCCCAGACTACACTACTCTTAGTTTCTCATGTTGACACGCTTGCATCTGCTTTCTTGTTTTCAGATGTTTATTGAATCACGTTTCCTTCTTGGATACTCTTTTATTTTTCCTATTATGAATTTATTAATTTTTATTGTTTAAATATCACTTTAATATGACTTCAGGACACTGTCTCTAAATATAGTCACATTGGGGGTTAGAGCCTCAATAAATGAATTTTGGAGGGTACAGTTCAGTTTATAGCCTTTATCAATGACAAAAACCAGTTTGACACAATGTGATCCAATAGTACTACCACATTAATACTAAATTCTTGTTCTTTCAGACTATAAAGCAAAGTTCAACTAAAACAGGGTGTTTATTCTGGTAGAATCTGCATGAGATTTTTACCAAGGTTATGGAAATACATATTTGATTTTTGTGATGACAGATACTCAAATTAGTTGAGTATTAGTTACAAAAATAGTAAACTCAATAAAAGTTTACTATTTAATACAAATATAAAACCATTTTGTGGATAACTAATACCTTACCTTCTCTCCAGTCAGAATATGAAACATAATTTCTATTTCTTTTGTCCAAAAAAAATCACTTTGCTTTTTAAATTCTCCAGTAATTTGTCAACATTTTTGTTTTACAGACATGGCAGGCAGGTTTTATACATGGATAAGAAGTCCACAGAACGCAGAAGTTCTGAAGATGCCAGGACCGGCAGAAGTGGAGGTAGGAATTTTACTTGCTTTAAGACCTTTTGTGTAATTTTAAGTGCATTTTAGGGGGCTTCCCTGGTGGCACAGTGGTTAAGAATCTGCCTGCCAATGCTGGGGACATGGGTTCGAGCCCTGGTCTGGGAAGATCCCACATGCCGCGGAGCAACCAAGCCCGTGAGCCACAACTACTGAGCCTGCGCGTCTGGAGCCTGTGCTCCGCAACGGGAGAGGCCGCGACGGTGAGAGGCTCGCACACCGCGATGAAGAGTGGCCCCCGCTCGCCGCAACTAGAGAAAGCCCTCGCACAGAAATGAAGACCCAACACAGCCAAAAATAATTAATTTTTTTAAAAAGTGCATTTTGTAAGTTATTTTGTTTCTCACTCATTTGTTGCTAATATTTGAGAGAATGATTGTGTTACATTTTATATCATTCGAAGGTAAACACAAACACAAGGAAAGAAAGCAAAAGCAAAACCACCACCGATCCCGACATAGATCATCAACATCTCATTCTTCAGATGACTATGTGTTTCCTTCTCTTACATCATCTTCAGGAAGCCAGACGGATTCATGTGTCAAAGGTATGTTTATCACCCTGTTAACAGGGTTTTCATTTATAAGTTAGATGATCTAGAAAAAAATTAATTAAAACTCCTTCATAACTTCTGTTTATTCAACAGAATAATACCCACTGTGTGCCAGGCATAATGGTAAGCATGGCATGGTCCCTTCAGCCAAGGAACTTTTAAGGTACTGGACAGTAAAGACAAACTAATAGTCCATTACAGTGCAGATGAGTGCTATGACTTGGTATGCACATGTTAAGGGGACAAGGAAAGGCTTTGGAGAGGAAATGATATCTGAATTGAGAATTGGAAGATGAATAGTCATTTTCTAGACAAAGCAAGGGAAGTGGAATTCAGGAAGATTTATTACACGTTAAAGGAATTGCATGTGCTAACCATTGTTGACATATGTGTTTCTGATTCTTTCTCAAGTAATATTATCACACATCTATTTCTTGATTTATCAGTGGACTAATCAGAGTTCTTCGTTGTAAGCAAAGAAAACTGGCTCTGGCTGATTTAAATGGAAAAGGAATTTATTGAAAGGATATTGAATAACTCACTCATAATTGCCAAGAAGCCTAGAGAACTAATCTCTGAATGTGAATAGGAACAAAGTGAAACTTGGCAGCTAGAACTGTAGGCAAAGTCAAACCACTGGTAAGGGCACACTGCCACTCCTGAACCTGGATGCGTCAACTTGCATTGTCCTGGTCACTACATGCCACCGCTGAAGAATGGATTCTTCACCATCTCTGCTTCTTGGTGTCACTAGCTCCTAGGCAGTATTGACTTTGCCTAGATCACATGTCCATGTGCTAGCTGCCTAGGAAACTGGGAAAGCAAGTATTGACCTTTTCAGCATTGACGGCAGGAGGCATGTAGAGAAGTATTCACCAGACATAGGAGGGAGAATCAGATGCTGGGCAGTCAAAATACAGCAAATGTTCTCCACATTCAACTCTAGACAATATCTATCATCTAGCTCACAAATTACTCCTTTGTCTCACCTACCTATATCTTTTCAGTGTTTGTTATTTGTATTATAATTAATTTTTCTATTAGCTAATTTGGTATCAATAAATTTTATACCTGTAATTCTACTTTTTGTTTCATCAACTTCAGTCCATTATTTTACTCTCTTTTATATAGGTAACACTACCCTTTCCTCCATCTTTTCTCCCCATTGTCTTTTTTTTTTTTAACATTTCCAGTAGTTAACATCTATAACCAAAACAAACTTTCATTTTCTCTCCATAGATTTACTTTAAAGTTTCCAAACCAGTAATCAGCATTTAAATTATTATCACCAAATAAATATTGTTACTGCAGTGCCAAGTCATGTGCTAGGATTACATTTCCCTTTCATGAGTCTAATATCATGATTACTGGAATTCTCAAAGGAGAATGTTTCTAGATGTAGGTACATCATCAAGTACATTTATATTCCATCAGTTGCCTCAAACCGTGCCATGTCTTAGTATCGCTTCATATTGGAACCATGACTTTCTTGTACAGTCTTTATTTTTCTTAGACTTTCTAGTCCTACCATTTTTTTTTTAATTGACAGAAGGATAATGTGACTTCACCATAATAAAAAGATTTTGCATCCTTTCAAACATACTATTCCATGGAGTTCATTTTTTTCGCCTGGAGATGTTCTTGCCTGCCTATTGCAAATTGGACTACTTTGTACCCCAAAGGCCTGAAAGATAGCTGTCATCCTAGGATTTCCTCTCACTGGTCTTCTGGGTTGGATTTATTGTTTATTAGATCCATGTCTTCCTATCTCTTGGTTTTCTGCCTTAACTGTTAGAGTACACTGTCAAATAACTTTTCCAAAATATATGTCTAAAAGGTAAACTGAGTCTTTGCATATCTCAGAATGTCATTATTCTCCCCCACACTAGTTTGAAAACAATTACCCCTAATTCTGGTTTCCAGAGGCAGTAACTTCATTCTCTCTTAACAGTATGTTTTGATATCTATCTCCAAATCTTAAAATAACCTTTAAAGAACCGGTTTTAGGTTCTATGGAAGATAAGAATTTAGCTGCTTCTTTTTACTTCCCCCACCAAATTCACTTCCTTTCTCCCATCCTTCTAAATAGGATTTCATTATCATAACTGAAAATTTCACTATTCAAGAATTTCATTATTATGACTTTTTAAATGCTGTTCACAACTGAGCCATACAATGGTTTCCTTTCTAGCACAACATTTTGTTTTCTTTTCACTTAATAATTATCTTTTAAAAACTTTGTTTCATTTTCTGTGTTTGTGACATATAATAGTAGTCTAAATTGCCTTTCAAAATGTTCAAACACATTAGGTACACTGTTAATTTCAGTTTGGGGATTCTGTCCTGGATCCTTTTAACATGCTCCATCTGAAATTACTGCTCTCTAGGCCTGTTAAACACCTGGGAAGTTAGAATCTTTCATCTTCATTCTGAGATTTCCTTTACCTCTCTCTTCAGTTTGATCACCTGTTTTCTGGATTCTGTGGGTTTTTTTCTTCTTTTGTTTTCTCCTTTATTTTATTGGAACATCTCTCCTAGTAACTTCTAGGAAAAAGAAGGACATTTAAGTCCTATTCTGTTTGTAGTTGTGGGTTTATGCCTGTAAATGAATTTCCTTTATTGACTTCTGCTTCCACTGAGATGAGAGGTTAGTAGCAAACCAGTGCTTCCACCATAAACAACTAGATAAAATGAAGAAAAGTATCTGTTTAAAGGAATGAAGAGCTGCTAAGGCAATGAGAACTAGAGGGATTAAGAATCTAGAGAGGAGGGCTTCCCTGGTGGCACAGCGGTTGAGAGTCTGCATGCCAACGCAGGGGACACGGGTTCGAGCCCTGGTCTGGGAAGATCCCACATGCCGCAGAGCGGCTGGGCCCGTGAGCCACAACTACTGAGCCTGCGTGTCTGGAGCCTGTGCTCCGCAACAGGGGAGGCCGCGATAGTGAGAGGCCCGCGCACCGTGATGAAGAGTGGCCCCCACTTGCCGCAGCTAGAGAAAGCCCTCGCACAGAAACGAAGACCCAACACAGCCAAAAATAAATAAATAAATTTATAAAAAAAAAAAAAAAAAAAAAAAAAGAATCTAGAGAGGAAAGAACTATGGAGAGGTAAAATGATACAAAGATTAGAGTTTGGGACTCACCAGGGGCTGGAGAATACAATAGGCCCTCTGTTGAAAACACAGGAGGGCAGGGATGAATCAGAGGTAAATTGAGCCTTACTAGGACTGTAATATCATCTCAGTACAGCCCCTGACTGGGTTTAGATGATCATCCATCATTCTATTTGCCTAGTGGAAGAAGGGTGAATCATCCTGGGAGGAATATAACATCATCTAGAGCCTCTAGAATTTTGTAACACAAAATACCTTTCAGTAAAAAATGACTAGATATTCTAACATGACTAAAGAACAAGATTAGGCTACAGGTAACCCAGATATTTGACTTACCTGACAATGAATTTTACATAATTATGATTAATATGTTCAAGAAAGTAGAGATTTATAAACTCTAAAAATAATCAAATGAAAATTTTGGAATAACAAGTGCATTATTTAAAATTAACAATTTAGATAGATTTTCCAGCAGATTAAACAAAAGACAGAATTAGCAAACTGGAAGTCAAATCAAGAGAAAGAAAAAAGTATAGAAGATACAGAAGAGAGCATCAAAAACATGTGAGACACAGTGAAAAGGTCTAACGTAGAATTGGAATCTAAGAAAGAGAGAAGAATGAGGAAAAAGAAATATTTGAAGAGAATAATGGCCAAATGTTTTCCAAAACATGAAAAACCTCAACTACAGATTCAAGAAACTTTGAATCTCCAAAGCTGGATAATACAAAAAGAAAATCACATAGAGAACTTTCATTTCCAATCAGGAATATGGTTGTCTCTTACAGCATGGAGTGGTTAATATGGCAGCAGGCTAATAATCTCCTTTCCCGTTTTCTCATTGAAATAATTCATTTTTTATCTTTCCCAATAAAGTATTGATATTTAGTAGATGCATTCACGTAGTTCTTGTTGATAAGCATAATACCTTATGCTTTCTAGATTAAATAGAAGTTGGATTCTAGTGGACTCACAGGAATATTTTCCCTCATATGGGCTCCTAAGTGCCACATATTTATAATACTGGGATACAATTAAAATTAAATAATTAATTTAATTTTTTAATAATTAATTTTAAATTAAATAATTAATAATTCATTTGTATTTTGTAAGACTTTTCCAACCAGCATAATAAAGTTAATTAAACTATCAATCTTGAGTTTGGATCAAGATAGTAGGAGGATGTGGAGCTCAACTCCCCCCACGAACACATCAAAAATACATCTAAATGTGAAACAACTTTCACTGCAAACTAACTGGAAACTGGCAGACGGACTCCTGTAAACCAAGGTTGTAAGAGATACACACGTAACCTGGTAGAAAGGGAAGAAATATGATTGGGTCAAAACTTATGCCCCTGCAAGGGAACTCAGAGGCAAAAGGAGATTACAGAGGAAGACCCCTGCCCTGGGGAGTGAGTAGTTCAAGTCACAGATTTGGTGCCCCAGTCCTGGGATCCTGTGTGGGGGAGACAAGCCCCCTTGGCTGGTTGGAGGACTGCTGGGACTAACAGAAGCGTGGTGGGAAGCTTGGATTCTGCTCGTGAAGGGTGCATGTGCGCTGGCTTGCCTGCAGGGTAGGGTGCAGAGAGGTCTGCTCTAGAGTCTATAGAGTTTCCCACAACCACCTTGCCACGTGCTTGCCAACTCAAGCAAGCACTTTGGCTCTGCTGAGTCCATGTCACAGTGCAACACTGGATCTGGGGCAGCCATGACCAGGGAAAAGACTCGACCACGGGACACAGAGGTGACCCAGTCCCAGAGCTGAGCCTGGGTGAGGTAGCGGAGGCCATTATTGGCACTGACTCAAGCAACATCTCAGAAGCAGTCCAGATCTCTGACGCTGGTGGCTCTACCACAGCCCTATACGTGCTGAAAGTCTACATGGAGCCCACCTGCCCCGCAGAGTAGTTCCACAACAGGGCGGTGGTGGTGGAGGCTGGTGGCAGTGATTGGCTGTAAGGGACAAGGAGATTTGCACCTGAGGCTACGTCTGAGCAGAGCCACAGGTGCATGCACATGCAGCACATTGGACCTCTGTCTGTGGCCAACCCAAGCCAAGAGCCCACACAAATCCCACTTGCTTTAGCACTAACCCCCCTGGGGCAAGCGTCTTGGTCCAAGGAGAGGGAAAAAACACACACTTAAAGGGAACAAAGCCAGCTTGGGCCCGGCCCTCAGGGCTTCTGTACCAGCAACTTGGAATCCGACTCCACCCACAATAGGGCAGTGACAGCCACTAAGCAGAGGTGAAGTCCCGCCTCATACCTGGTACCAGCTTTAGCCCCTCAATCTCTAGCCTCACCCCCTACCAAGGTGACAGCTTGGTACATCCAGCACACCCAGGAAAGACATAACTTGCATCCACATCAAATCCAGGTTTCCCACCAAAGGCATTGGGCACAGGCAGTCTGTATAGGAATGCTCTCACATAAGAACACTCTCTCAAGACCACAATAGGTAACTGTTTTGCCTAAATTCATAGAGGTAGAGAAAGTTAATCAAAATGAAAAGGCAGAGGGATTACTCTCAATTTAATGAGTAAGAGAAAACCCCTGGAAAAAAATAAATAATGAAATAGAAATAAACAATTTACCAGGTAAAGAATTCAAAGCATTGGTGATAAATGTTAACTGACCTAGGGAAAAGAATTGATGTATACAGGGAACACTTTAACAAGGAACTAGAAAATATAAAAAAGACCCAATCAGAAATGAAGAATTCAATAGCTGAAGTAAAAAATACACTAGAAGGAATGAATTGCATGCTAAGTGGTACAGAAGAACACATAAGTGATCTGGAATATAGAATAATGGAAATCATCCAATCAAAATAGCAAAAAGAATAATTAAAAAAAATGAAAACAAGAGATCTCTGAGATAACATTAAGCATATCAGCATTCGCATTTTAGGGGTCCCAGAAGGAAAAGAAAGAGAGAAGGGGATCAAAAATGTATTTGAGGAAATTATGGCTGGAAACTTCTCAAACCTGAGGAAGGAAACAGATATCCAGGTACAGGAATCTCAAAGGGTCCCAAGCAGACCAACACCAAGACATGGCATAATTAAAATGGCAAAAGTTAAAGATAGAGAATTCTTAAGGCACCAAGAAAATAACCCAAAGAGTCATATTCAAGGAAACCTCCATAAGGCTGTCAGCTGATTTCTCTGCAGAAACTTTGCCGGCCAGAAGGGAGTGGTGTGATATATTCAAAGTGCTGAAAGTGAAAAATCTGCAACCTGGGATACTTTACCCAGCAAGATTATCATTTAGGATAGAAGGAGAGATAAAGAACTTCTCAGACAAACAAAAACTAAGAGTTCATCAATACTAAACCTATCCTAAAAGAAATGTAGAAGAGTCTTCTCTAAGTGGAAAAGAAGAATCTATAGGAAAGGTAAAATCCCACTAGGAAAGGTAAATATACAGTAATGACTGAGGATAAACCACTTAAATACACCAGTATGAAGATTGAAAGACAAAGAATTGTAAAAGCAACTGTAACTACAATAAACAATTAAATGTTGGGGAGGAGTGTAAAAATGTAGGTCTTTTAGAATGTGTTTGAACTTAAATGACTACCAGTTTAAAACAAGACATATATAGTTATAGGTCAAAACAGAGGGAAGTTTATCGAGATACAGGCCTTCCTCAAGAAACAAAAAAAATCTCAAATAAACAACCTAACCTACCACCTAAAAGAATTAAAAAAGAAAAGAAAAGGCCAAAGTCAGCAGAAGGAAGGAAATAATAAAGATCAGAGAGGAAAACATAAAATAGAGATTAAAAAATAGAAAAGAGCAGTGAAACCAAGAGCTGTTGTTTTGAAAAAATAAACAAAATTGATAAACTTTTAGCTAGGCTCAGGAAGAAGAGAGAGGACCCAAATAAACAAAATAAGAAATGAAAGAGGAGAAATAAAAGCCAATACCACAGAGATACAAAAATCATGAGCGAATACTTTGAACAGTTATATGCCAACAAATTAGACAACCTAGAAAAAATGGACAAATTTCCAGAAACGTACAACCTGCCAAGACTGAATCAAGAAGAAACAGACAATTTGAACACACTGATCACTAGTAGTGAGATTGAATTTGTAATAAGAAAAACTCCCGAGCAAACAAAAGTCCAGGACTGGACAGCTTCACAGGGGAATTCTACCAAACATATAATGAAGAGCTAATACCTATCCTCCTCAAAGTATTACAAAAAAATCGAAGAAGATGGAACACTCCCAAATGCATTCTATGAGGTCACCATCACCCCCAAAACCAGACAAAGACACTACAAAAAAAAAAAAAAGAAAAGAAAAGAAAATTAAAGGCCAATATTTCTGATGAACATCGATGCAAAAATCCTCAACAAAATATTAGCAAACCAACCCTCTAAGATCAGGAACAAGACAAGGATGCCCACTGTTGCCACTTATATTCAACATAGTTTTGGAAGTCCTAGCCATAGCAATCAGAGAAGAAAAAGAAAAGGAATCCAAATTGGAAAGGAAGAAGTAAAAGTATCACTGTTTGCAGATCTCATGATACTATGCATAGATAATCCTAAAGATACCACCAGAAAACTACTAGAGCTCATCAATAAATTTGATAAAGTTGCAGGATACAAAATTAATATACAGAAATCTGTTGCATTTTTATACATTAACAATGAACTATCAGAAATAGAAATTAAGGAAACAATCCCATTTACCATAGCATCAAAAAAGAACGAAATACCTAGGAATAAACCTACCTAAGGAAGCAAAAAATATATACTCCAAAAGCTATAAGGTGCTGACGAAAGAAATTGAAGGCAACACAAACAGATGGAAAGATATACCATGTTCTTGGACTGGAAGAATCAATATTGTTAAAATGACCATACTACCCAAGGCAATCTACAGATTCAATGTAATCCCTATCAAAATACCAGTGGCATTTTTCACAGAGCTACAACAAATAATTTTAAAATTTATATGGAAACACAAAAGACCCCAAATAGCCAAAACAATCTTGAGAAAGAGGAACAGCGCTGGAGGAATCGGGCTCTGTGGCTTCGGACTATACTACAAAGCTACAGTAACCAAAACAGTATGGTATGGTCACTAAAACAGACACATAGATCAATGGAACAGGATATAAAGCCCAGAAATCAACCCACACACTTATGGTCAGTTAATCTATGACAAAGGAGGCAAGAATATACAATGGAGAAAAGACAGTCTCTTCAATAAGTGGTGCTGGGAAAACAGGACAGCTACATGTAAAAGAATGAAATTAGGACATTCTCTAACACTGTATACAAAAATAAACTCAGGAATTCCCTGGCAGTCCAGTGGTTAGGACTGTGTGCCTTCACTGACAAGGACACTGGTTTGATCCCTTGTCAGGGGACTAGGATCCTGCAAGCTGCACAGTGCGGCCAAAAATGAAACAATAACAAAAATAAACTCAAAATGGATTAAAGACCTCAATGTAAGATCGGATACTATAAATCTCCTAGAGGAAAACATAGGCAGAATACTCTGACATAAATCACAGCAATATTTTTTTGGATCTGTCTCCTAGACTGATGGAAACAAAAGCAAAAACAAACAAGTGGGACCTAGTTAAACTTAAAAGGTTTTGCACAGCAAAGGAAACCATTGACAAAATGAAAAGACAATCTATGGAATGGAAGAAAATATTTGCAAGTGATGCAACCAACAAGGGCTTAATTTTCAAAATATACAAACAGCTTATACAGCTCAACATCAAAACAACAAACAACCCAATCGAAAAATGGTCAGAAGACCTAAACAGACATTTCCCCAAAGAAGATATATAGATGGCCAACAGCCACATGAAAAGATGCTCAACATCACTAATTATTAGAGAAGTGCAAATCAAAACTACAATGAGGTATCACCTCATACTGGTCAGAATGGCCATCATAAAAAGTCTACAAATAATAAATGCTGGAGAGAGTGTGGAGAGAAGAGAACCCTCCTACACTGTTGGTGGGAATGTAAATTGGTACAGCCACTATAGAAAACACTATGGAGTTTCCTTAAAAAATGAAAAAGAGTTACCATATGATCCAGCAGTCCCACTCCTGGGCATATATCTGGAAAAGGTGAAAACACGAATTCAAAAAGATACATGAACCCCAATGTTCATAACAGCACTATTTACAATAGCCAAGACATGGAAGCAACCTAAATGTCCATGGACAGATGAATGGATAAAGAAGATGTGGTATGTATATACAATGGAATATTGCTCAGCCATAGAAAAGAATGAAATAATGCAATTTGCAGCTACATGGATGGACCTAGAGATTATCGTACTAAGTGAAGTAAGTCAGACAGAGAAAGACAAATATCATATGGTATCACTTATATGTGGAATCAAAAAAATGATACAAATGAACTTATTTACAAAATAGACATATAGTCATGGACATAGAAAACAAACTTATGGTTACCAAAGGAGAAAGTGGGGGGTGCGGGGGGAGGATAACTTAGGAA
Organism: Balaenoptera musculus; assembly: GCF_009873245.2. Lineage (NCBI taxonomy): Eukaryota > Metazoa > Chordata > Mammalia > Artiodactyla > Balaenopteridae > Balaenoptera > Balaenoptera musculus. Next base: position 145,814,135 of record NC_045785.1, on the reverse strand, counting down.
TTTGGGATTAACAGGTAAACACTACTGTATATAAAATAGATAACAACAAGAACCTACTGTATAGCACAGGGAACTATATTCAATATCTTGTAATAACCCATAATGGAAAAGATCTGAAAAAATATATGTACATATAACTGAATCACTTTGCTATATACTTGAAACATTTTCAACAACTATACTTCAATAAAAAAATTAGCAAATTGAATCCCACAGTATATAAAAAGGATTGTACACTATGATTAAGTTGGATTTATTCCAGGGATGTAAGGATGGTTCAACATCAACAAAAGGAAGGATAAAAATCACATGGTTATCTTAATAGATGCAGAAAGAGCATTTGACAAAATTTCACATCCATTCATGATAAAAAAGTCTTACCAAAGTGAGTACAGAGGAACATATCTCAACATAATAATGGACATTTATGACAGTTCCAGAGCTAACATCATACTCAACGGTGAAAAGTTGAAAGCCTTCCCACTAAATTCAGGAGTAAGACAGGGATGCCCACTCTCACACTTCTATTCAACATAGTATTGAAAGTTCTAGCCACAGCAGTCAGACAAGAAAAAGAAGCAAAAGTCATCAAAATTGAAAGAGAAGTAGAACTGTCATTATTTGCAGACAGCATGATAGTTTATATAGAAAAACCTAAAATCTCCACCCCCAAATTATTAAAACTAATAAATGAATTCAGCAAAGTTGCAGGACAGAAGATTAATATACAGAAATCTGTTGCTTTTCTATATAATAACAATGAACTATCAGAAAGAGAAAGTTTTTAAAAATCCCATTTAAAATCGCATCAAAAAGAATAAAATACCTAGGAATAAACTTAATGAAGGAGGTGAAAGATTCTGAAAACTATAAAACATTGATGAAGGAAATTGAAGGTTATACAAAGAAGTGGAAAGTTATCCCATGCTCTTGGATTAGAAGAATTAATATTGTGAAAATGGCCATACTACCCACAGCAATCTACAGATTTAATGCAATCTCTATCAAAACACCCATTACATTTTTCACAGAACTAGAACAAATAATCCTAAAATTCGTATGGAACCACAAAAGACCCCAAATTGCCAAAGCAACCTTGAGAAAAAAGAACACAGTTGGAGGTACCACCTACCCAGACCTCAGACTATAGTATAAAGCTACAATAATCAAAATAACATGGTTCTGACACAAAAACAGATATATAGATCAATGGAACACAATAGATACCCTAGAAATAAACCCACACACCTATGGTCAATTAATCTATGACAAAGGAGGCAAGAATATACAATGGAGAAAAGACAGTCTCTTCAGTCGGTGCTGGGAAACTGGATAGCTATATTTAAAACAATGAGATTAGAATATTTCCTCATACCATAAACAAAAATAAACTCAAAATGTATTGAAGCCCTAAATTTGAGATCTGAAACCATAAAATTCCTAGAAGAGAACATAGGCAGAACACTGTCTGACATAAATCGTAGCAATATTTTTTTGGATCTTTCTTCTAAAGCAAAGGGAATAAAAGCAAAAATTAACATATGGGATCTAATTAAACTTAAAGGCATTTGCACAGCGAAGGAAACCATTGACAAAATGTAAAAACAAAACAACATACAGAATGGGATAAAATGTTTGCAAGGGATATGACTGACAAGGGGTTAATATCCATAATATACAAACAGCTCATACAACTCAATATCCAAAAACAAACAAACAAACAAACAAACCCAATCAAAAATGAGCAGAAGACCTGAATAGGCATTTCTCCTAAGAGGACATACAGATGGCTAACAGGCACATGAAAAGATGCTCAACATTGCTAATTATTAGAGAAATGCAAATTGAACAATGAGATATCAGCTCACACCTGTCAGAAAAGCTATCATCAAAAAGTCTATAAATAACAAATGCCAACATTCCATTGGTGCAGCCACTATGGAAAACACTATGGAGGTTCTTCAAAAAACTAAAAATACAACTACCATATTATCCAGCAATTCCACTCCTGGGTTTATATCTGGAAAAAACAAAAACACTAATTCAAAAAGATACAGACACCCCAATGTTCATAGCAGCACTATTTACAATAGCCGAGATATGTAAGCAACCCAAGTGGCCATCAACAGATGAATGGACAAAGAATATGTGAGATATATATATATATATATATATATACACATACACACACACACACACACACACACACACACACACACACACACTGGAATATTACTCAGCAATAAAAATGAAATTTTGCCATTTGCAGCGATGTGGATGGACCTAGAAAATATTATGCTTAGTGAAATAGGCAGAGAAAAAAATACTGTATATCATCACTTCTAAGTGGAATCAAAAAAATAATACAAACGAATGTATATAGCAAAATAGAAACAGACTCACGGATATAGAAAACAAACTAGTGGTTACCAATGGGGAAGGGGAGGTGGGAGGGGACACATTAGGGGTATGGGGTTAAGAGATACAGACTACTATGTATTAATTAGATAAGAAACAACGCTGTATTATATAGCACAGGGAATTATAGCCATTATTTTGTAATAAGTTGAATGGATTATAATCCGTAAAAATACTGAATCACTATGCTGTACACCTGAAACTAATATAATGTTGTAAATCAACTATACTTCAATAAAATTATATCAGTCTTAATTCTAATTCCTCAAATTCTTTAATCAATAAAAATGACTTGTAATGATATATCTAAAACTTCCAATTCTTTTAAAAACTTATAGCTGCTACCAAGGGAGGAATTAAGACAAAGAGAAGTGAGAAAAGGAGTAAATGGCGAAAAGAAAGAAAAGTAGGTAATTGTGAATAATTTAATATAAGAGTAAAATTTGGCTATTAGAATAATCTGCTCTTTCTTCCTAATTAAGGAAAACAAAATCTATACAGGGAACTTTGAAGAGATGTAAGGGAAGGAGTGGTTAACATGGTAGTTAACATGGAGCTAACCTAATAGTGTTCTTTTTCTTTTCAAATACTGTAATCACACCTTATCTGAAGTTTCACTTTCTGAGGTTTCAGTTACCTGCAGTACACTGTGGTCCAAAAATACTAAATGGAAAATTCCATAAATAAACAACATACATTTTAAATTGTGTGTCCATTCTGAGTAGCATAATGAAATCTCACACTGTCCTGCTCTGTCCACCCCTCGATGTGAATCATCTCTTTGTCCAGCTAATCCACGCTGTATTTGCTACCCATACATTAGTCACTTAGTAGCCATCTCAGTTATCAGATCATCGACTGTTGCAGTATTACAGTGCTTGTGTTCAAGTAACCTTATTTTACTTAATAATGGCCCCAAAGCCAAAGAGTAGTGATGCTGGCAATTCAGATATTCTATTACTGTGCCTGATTTATAAATTATACTTTATCATAGGTATATATATATATATATATATATATATAGGAAAAGACACAGTATATATAGGGTATGGTACTATCCCCGCTTTCGGGCATCCACTGGGGGACTTTGAACTATCCCCTGCAGATAAGGGGGGAATACTCTACTTAGAAAACTATACAGATAGTTAAAATACATTTGCAATTCTTTTGATTTTTTGATGTTAACATAGTTACTAAAATAGCATATGTGCTTTGAAAAATGCAAATAATACAGAGATAGATAAAAGGTGAATGGCCACACTCTTTTTATTCCACTTTCCTGGGGTTATCCTTCTTAAACATTTGTTACATATCCTTAGGTTCTTTCTCTAGCAATTGCAGAGAATGAAATAAATGAAATCGATATGTATATATGAATGTATAAGACTACAGTCTTATGTTACAGAAATAGATCACCAACTTGCTTCTCTAAATTTAATGTATTTAGTATAATAACATGCATACAAAAGAATATGTATAATATGCATAAAAGTTAAACATATAATAATAAAAATAACACTATGAACCTATTATTTAACTTAAGAACTAGAACATTACCAATGTTATATCTACCAGTATTATTCAATCTTCTTCCATTTACCTGACTACCTATCAGAAGTAATACTATCTAAACTTTGTCACCTCTTCCCGTACATTTTGATAGTAGTTTTAAAAAATATATATTTATTTATTTATTTGTTTACTTGGTTGCACCAGGTCTTAGTTGTAGCAGGCAGGCTCCTTAGTTGTAGCATGTGAACCCCTAGCTGCGGCATACATGTGGGATCTAGTTCCCTGACGAGGGATCTAACCTGGGCCCCCTGCATTGGGAGTGTGGAGTCCCAACCACTGCGCCACCAGGGAAGTCCCTTGATAGTAGTTTTATTACAAATGTATGTATCTATAAACATTATTATGTTTAGTTTGCCTAGTTTTGAGCTTTATAAAAATAGTATCATATCATATATAGTTTTCTGTGTCTAGATTTTTCACAAAATATTTTGTTTGTATGATTTATCTTTTCATATAGCTGTATTTCATAAATTTATGAAATTATGAAACTGCTGTATAATATTTCATTGTTTGAATAAAGCACAATTTATTTATCCATTGTCCCATGAATGGACATTTCGGATGTCTCTGATTTTTTTTTTTATTACAAACAATTCTACTATGAATATGTTATACATTTTTCCTGGTGCTCATGTGTAAATTTCTTTAGATTACATATCTAAGAATGAAATTGCTAAATTGTAAGGTACGCACAATGTGATACGCACAGTGTTGTTTGTGTTAAACACAATGTGTGTTCAGACTGCTGAGATTCCAGGGTTGTTGTTATTATACTTTAATATAACTTATCCTTGTCTAACACATTTAATTTGGTTGTTCAAATCATTTATTGTCTTACTGATATTTTATCTGCTTTTTCTACCAATTACAAAAGTGTTTTAAAATCTTTCATTATGATTGTGGATTTGTCTATTTCTTGTACTTCTTTGCAATGTTTGCTTCTTATATTTTGAAGCTGTGTTATTAGGTATATTTAAATTTTGAATTATTAACTCTTCTGGTGAATTTTACCTTTTATTATTATGGATTTACTTTCTTTATCTCAAGTAATATTTGTTACCTTAAAGTCAATTTTATCTGATAATAATATAGCTACACCAGCTTTTGGGGGGGATTAGGGGTTCATGTTTGTTTGGTATGTTTTCTTCCATTCTTTTATTTTCAGCTTTTCTGTATTTTTAATTTTAGATGTCTCTTGTAAACAGCATATAGTTGGGTTTTCTTTTCTCATCCAGTCTGACACTCTTCATTTTTTAAAAATCTGGCCGTTAAGAATTAATATAATTACTGATATATTTCTGTTACACCTACCATTTTACTATGTACTTTCTATTTCTCCCACTTACTCTGTATTTTTTTTCCTTTTTGCCTTCTTTTTAATATATTTTCTATTTCATTTTTTCCTTTAATTTGGGTTTCTTTTAATATTGGTTATCCTATAAATGATAACATACATCCTTGATTTATCAAAGACTCATGTTAGTTGGCACTTTTAACTTACACTTAGATGAGGGAAGGATCTTAGAACACTTTCACTCCTTTACCCTCCTCCTGACTTTTACACCGTTGTATCATATATTTTAATTCTACATAACTTTCAAATTCCAGAAAATAGTATCCCCCTAAGTCAGAAGCTAATTCATTAGAGTAAATACTTTTATTTTAAAAATGAAAGAAATGAACTTTCAAGTCAAGAAATTAGAAAAAGAACAACTAAAACACAACTGAAAGGAATATAGGAGAAAAAAATAGTAAAGATAAAACCTTTAGCAACTTTTAAGAGACAGGAAAAATAGACTGTAAGTTAATCCAAGAGCTGAATTTTTGAAAAATGCCAATAAAATGGTCAAACCTTGACAAACCTATTAAAAATAAAGAAAATACAAACAAAAGTAAAACGGGGATAGATAGATCAATAGATACATAGCTCTAAACACTTAAAGAGAATAATATGAACAACACTATGCTAAGGTATGAGTATTGATCTGTCCACAACACAGTTACACAGGAAATGTAAGTTTATTTTTCTATAATTCATCTCATTTTCTTCTTGAAGCCCTAGCTTATTGGAGAGGATGGAAACCTGATCTCAGCCAGTTTGGAATTTCTTCCTTTGAGTTAAGGAAGGGGACAGGTAGAGGGGTGAGGAGGTGGGAGGTGGTCTTTGTGTTTCCAAGACATGGGTGAGGGAAAGATACTCACCTGGTCCTCAATGTTATCTGTTCACACAGTTATCTTCTGAGATGTCCATCATTCAGTCTGGTCCTCAGTCATTGATCCACGCCATTTGCGACTGAGACGCCTTCATTCCTGTCTGCCTAGTCCTTTCAGGTATGGTGGCTCTCTCCCTGTTACATCCACGTCACATGTAGGAGCATGGGCATAATTCTGCTCCTCACTGCCATGCAGGGGTACTAAATGCAAGCCTATATAAAGCCTGGTCAGCATAATCTCCCCTCCCAGTCATTTCTTCTCTGATATCATGTGACTACCGCAAGGCTCAGAGTACAGCTTCTCTTTTCCCCTGCCTTAGGTTACTCATATTTGTGTGGATTTTTACTACTTCCCTGGTACTCTGTGAATCAGGATACAGGGCCTATCTTTTGGGGATTTATCAATGTCTATATTCTTATTACTTCCCCACAATATCCTCTTCTTCCTTAGTCTGGGGAAATTTCTTTCTAGTCTCGTTGTAGCTCAGGGTGAGGTTCTAGGGAGGTGAGATTGAGTCTAGTTCTTTACAGTTATATTTCTCCCAAATATTTTATCTATATATGGAACCTTCTCTATTTCCGTAATGGCTTACATTTTTAGAAATCAAGTTCAAGAAGACTTCTTTTTTTCTGTTTACTACCCTGGTTTATCCCTTCCCTAAAACAACAAGCTCGCAACTGCCTAGCTGCTTAAAAGGAGTATGGGAGGAGGGATAAGGAAAAAAATGAACTAATAGGTGAAAAAAACTTAATATTTCAAAAATATCCTGTCACATAAAAACTTGTTGAGATGACAAATTTGTGGAATAATATTTGCTAATATCAAACACTTACGATGTACCATTGTTTTAAGAACTTTACGTCTGTCAATCTAATCATCACAATAATAATTAAATAGGTATCATTACTATTCTGATTTTACAGATAAAGAAACTGAGATACAGAGATGTCAAGTAACTTAACTAAGTTTTGTTCAGTAGTGTCAGAACTTGTACTCAAACCCAAGAAGTCTGTCTCTGTAGTCCACTTTCTAAACTACTATGTCTTTGGTTCTCAAGTGACTCCCCAAGGAACATATGGAAATGCATAGGGAGTATGATTTAGTTTTTATAAAGACTGAAGAAAGTTACTGGCATTTAGTGAATAAAGACCCAAAATGTTAAATGTCCTGTAGTGTGAGGATGGTCCTGAACAATAAAGAATTGACCCATCCAAAATGTAGATAGAACTTCTATTGAGAAACACTACACTGTACTGTACTACCTCTAAATTGCCAAGATTGACTCAAGAAATTTAAAAAAAATTCATATAGATGACTATTCATGATAGAAGTTATAAATGTTATTAAAAAGTTTGATAGGCAGATTTTCTACTTAGTTTTTCTTTAAGATTTTCAGGGAATAAGTGAGTTTCATAATATATATAATAATCTCTTTTAGAATATGAAAGGATATAGAATGCCTCTTTTTTTTAAATTTTTTATTTCTTTTAACATCTTTGTTGGAGCATAATTGCTTTACAATGTTATGTTAGTTTCTGCTGTATAACAAAGTGAATCAGCTATACGTATACATATATCCCCATATCCCCTCCCTCTTGCGTCTCCCTCCCACCCTCCTTATCCCACCCCTCTAGGTGGTCACAAAGCAGCAAGCTGATCTCCCTGTGCTATGCGGCTGCTTCCCACTAGCTCTTTACATTTGGTAGTGTATATATGTCAATGTCACTTTCTCACTTCATCCCAGGTTACCCTTCCCCCTCCCTGTGTCCTCAAGTCTATTCTCTACGTTTGCATCTTTATTCCTGTCCTGCCCCTAAGTTCTTCAGAACCATTTTCTTTTTAGATTCCATATATATGTGTTAGCATACAGTATTTGTTTTTCTCTTTCTGACTTACTTCACTCTGTATGACAGACTCTAGGTCCATCCACTTCACTACAAATAACTCAATTTCATTTCTTTTTATGGCTGAGTAATATTCCATTGTATATATGTGCCACATCTTCTTTATCCATTCATCTGTCGATGGACACTTAGGTTGCTTCCATGTCCTGGCTATTGTAAATAGTGCTACAATAGAATGCCTTTTAATTGATTTTATGAAGCTTATAAAACACAAATTAGATTTTTAGAAATATTGCTAGAGACAAAGGGGGACATTTCATTATGATAAAAGCATCAATATATATCTGGAAGATACAACAATTATAAATGTATTCACACTGAAGTGGGTTGAATAGTATCCTCCCCAAAATTCAGGTCCACCCAGAACCTCAGAATGTGACCTTACTTGGAAACAGAGTCTTTGCAGATGTAATTATTTAAGATCATACTGGAATGGGGGAGGGGGAGGGACCTAAATCCAATGACTGGTGATGTTATAAGAAGAGGAGAAAGAATACATAAATGAATAAGGAAGAAGACCATGTGACTGCCAAGGCAGTGATAGGAGTTATGCTGTGCCCAAGCTAAGGAACATGTGGGGGCACGAGAGGCTTGAAGAGGCAAGGTAGGGTTCATCCCTAGAGCCTGCAGAGGGAATATTGGCTCTGCCAAGTCTGATTTTGGACTTCTAGCTTCCAGAACTGTGAGAGAATAAATTTCTGTTGTTTTAAGCCACTTAGTTTTTGATAATTTGTTATGACAGCCCAGGAAACTAATACACCTAATAACAGAGCCCCAAGATACATGAAACAACAACTTACAGAATTGAAAGGAGAAATAGACCGTTCAAATTGTTGGGAAATATCAGTATCCTACTTTTAATAATTGATGGAAAAAATAGACAGAAAATCAGTAAGGATATGGAAGACTTGAACAACACTATCAACCAGCTTGACATAAAAATATATCTATATAACACTTCACTCACAGCAGCAGAATACAAGCTCATAAATTATTCTCCATAAATGTAAAAGGATTGAAACCACTCAAAGTATGTTTCTCTGATCACAGTAGAATTAAAGTAGAAAAATCAACAATAGAAAGAAATTTAGGGGATCTCCAAATATTTGGAAATTTTAAAACACACTATAAAATAACCCATGGGTCAAAAATGAAATCACAAGGGAAATTAGAAATTATTTTAAGCTTAAAAGAATATAAAAATTTATGGACTGCAGCTAAAGCAATGCCAAGAGGGAAAGTATTAGAAAAGCAACAGGTGTCAAGTCAACAATCTAAGCTTTTACCTAAGGAAACTTAAACACAAAGAGCAAATAACCCAAAGCAAGCAGAAAGAAGAAAATGATAAAGATCAAAGCCAAACATTAATGAAATAAAAACCAAAAGAAAGTATAGAAAATCAGTGAAACCAAAGGTCATTTCTTTGAAACAACAAACTGATTTTTGAGCAACGAAATTAATAAACCTTTAGCTATTCTGATCAAGAAAGAAAGGAAAGAAAAAATACAAAATAAGGAATGAAAGATAGGGCATGATTACTGACCATATAGAAACTAAAAGTATTATGAGAATATTATGAATGACTTTGTGCCAACAAATTAGACAGTTTAAATGGAGAAATTTTTATCAAGATGCAAATAACAAAACTAAGTCAAGAGAAAATAGAAAATCTGACTAGAACAAAATAGCAAGTAAAGAAAATGAATTGGTAATTAAAAATCTTCTCACAAGGAAAAGTGCAGGCCCAGATGGCTTCCCTGGTGAATTCTACCTAACATTTAATGAAGAAAGATTACCAGTCCTACAAAAATGTTTTCAGAAAATAAAAGAGAAACAGTTCCCAATGCACTTATGAGACCACTATTACCCAGATATCAAAATCAGTCAAACACATCACAAGAAAATTGCAGAGCAATTATTCCTCATGAATGTATACACAAAATTTGTTAATGAAATACTAGGAAACTGAATCTAGCAGTGTTTAAAAAGGATTATACACTGTGTTCCAGGAATGCAGGTTTAGTACCCTCAAATCAATTAATGCAATATACCATATTAATCAAATAAACAACAAAAACCAGATTATCATGCCAGTAGACACAGAAAAAGAATTTGATGAAATCCAACACCCATTAATGATAAACACTTTCAACACACTAGGGATAGAAGGGAACTTCCTCATACTGATAAAAGGTATTACATGCTTAATCATACTTTTTGATGAAAGACAATGTTTCCCCCGCAAAGATGCTTTCTCCCCTAAGGTTGGGAAAAAAGCAAAGATGTCTCACATTTCAATATGTGCTTGTGGTTCTAGCTAGTGCAGTGAAGCAAGAAAATTAAGTCATGCATATTGGAAAGAAAGACCTAAAACTTTATTTGTGTACATGTTCCTGAATATAGACAATCCTAAGTAATCTAAAGAAATAAACTACTAGAATAAACAAGTTTAGCAAGATCAGTATAAAAAAATCAATTGTATTTCTATATGTTAGCAATGAATTGTACAACAATAAAATTTAAAAAACAATTCCATTCCCATTAGCATCAGAAAGAATAAAATATATAGGAATAAACTTAACAAAAGAAGTGCAAGACATGCATTTCTGAAAGAAATGAAAGAAGATCTAAATAAATTGAAATATTCTATGTTCATAGATTAGAAGACTCAATATTGTTAAAATGGCCATTCTTCCCAATTTGATCTATAGATTCAATGCAATCCCTACTAAGGTTACAGCAAGATTTTTTGTATAAATTGACAAGCTGATCCTAAAATTTGTATGGAATTTCAAAGGACCTAGAATAGTTAAGATGACCTTGAAAAGAACAAAGATTGAGCACTATTCGATTTTAAAACTTATGAAGCAACAGTAATCAAGATAGTGTGGTACTGGCATAAGGATAGACATATAGATCAATGAAACAGAATTGAGTCCAAGAATAAACCCTTACATTTATGGCCAGTTGATTTTTGACAAGCATGCCAAGGTAATTCAATGGGAGAAATGACAGTGTTTTCAACAGATGGTTCTGGGACAATATCCATGTGCCAACAAAACAAAACAAAACAAAACAACTTAAATCCTTACCTCATGCCATATGCAAAATTTAACTGAAAATGGATCATAAGTTTAAATATAAGACCTAAAACTGTAAAACTTCTAGAAGATGACAAGGAAAATACTTTTGTGACTTTGAATTGGATAAATATTTGTTGGATATGACAAGAAAAACATGATACATAAAAGAAAAATTAATAAATTTGACTTCATAAAAATTAAAAACAACTGCTCTTTAAAAGACACCATTAAGGAAATGAAAAGACAAGCCACAGACTGGGAGAAAATATTTGTAAATCATATATCTGATAGAGGACTTATATCTGAATATATAAAGAACTCTTACAATTTTTTTTTTTTACAAATTTTATAATAAGAAAACAAATAATCCAGTTTTTTAAATGAATGAAATATTTGAATAGACCTTTAACCGAAGAAAACATACAGTGGCTAATATGTACATAAAAGATGCTCCACAACATTAGCTTTTAGGGAAATGCAAATGAAAACAACAATGAGATGTCACTACACAGCCACTAGAATGACTATCATGTAAAAGATTGATGATACCAAGGGTTGGCTGGTAAGGAAAGGGAGAAACTAGAACCCTCATATTTTGCTGGTGGGAATGTGAAATTGTTCAGCCACTTTAGAATACAGTTTGGCATTTTCTTAAAAAATTAAACATAAACTTACCATTGGGCCCAGCAATTCTATTCCTATATATCCATCCAAGAAAAACATAAATATATGTATACACAAAGACTTATATGTGACTATTCACAGCAGTGTTACTTATAATAGGCAGAGATTGGAAACAATCCAATTTCCCATCAGGGGACAATGAGGGAAAAACACTGTCCTTCCACATGCAAAAGACATTTTACCCCTCTCAGCTTTCATTGTTTTCTTTTTTTTTAACCCCTGTACGTTTTAGTTTCTTCATCTGAAAAGTAATATTAGAAACTTCTGCCTGAGATCTAAAATATCTGAGTAGAATTTCTAATATTCCTGGGTCCAAATACCTGGTTTTAGTGAAAGTAGAAACAAAACTCAAGTTCATAATATTTCCTTGTTAGCATAGGTACAAGTATGATGGTGACATTGATTAAAATACAAAATTAAACTACTGTATTTTCCAACTAATGGGGCACAATATTCTTGTAAAAACGAAGCAAGCTTTGGGCAGTTCTGTTGTCCTGGGCTTTCTTACTTTTCTTTTTTAGCAATTGCTGACTAGGAAAGTAGAAACCAACATAGAGAGGGGAGAAAGAATATCTAGAGTGTGAGTGTAAAGTGTGATTGGGATTGTAGAGATACAGAGATAGAGAACAACGTATATGTCCAGCCCCTCTGTATTCCAGGGTGTTCACATACATGCCGTGAACTGGGAAACTGGCATATTCCATAAATTGAGGGGTTTATATTTTTATTCTCATTTTCTAAATTGAGCATGCTATATATACGCTATAGAGGTGGTCATTTAAAAAAGCCATCCCATGGGTTAGATTTTTAAATGCCTTGTATGGAATTAGCAGAGCACTATTTATGTCATTGATAACATTTGTTGATACCATCATCTCCATTTTTCAGCTGAAGAAACAAATTCAAAATGGTTGTGAGTTCAGGACTGAGTGATGCACCCAGAGCTGGCAGCGCTGGAAATAAAAACCCAGAGCACCTTTACTACTATCTGATTCCCTGCTGACACTCTTTTAAATGAAATTCACAATTTCTAATAGGGAAAGCAGAGGCTGTAGGAGGAAGAAGGTGGACCAGGTGGAGTCTTTACATTCTCTCTCTCTCTCTCTCTCTCTCTGGTTCTGGTGATCTGGGCATTCTGTTCTGTTCCAGGATCATAATGACTCCTACAACAGTCCAGCCCCTTTGGGATTTGAGGGGACTACAGCTTTTAGGCCCCGATTTCTTGGTCAGTGCTTGACTGAACATTAGAATCACCTGGGGAATATTTTAAAAATCATCCCCAACAGGCCACACCTGAAACCAGTGAATTAAGCTAGGCTGTCCTGCAATGGGACCGAGGCATCAATATATTTTAGAGCTCTCAGGTGATTTCAATGTGCAGCCAAAGTTGAGAACCACTTCCTCTAGGTCAGTACTTCTCAAACTTAAAATATTACTCATCTAGGGATCTTAAATGCAGGTCTCAAGATGGGGCTCAAGATTCTGCGTATCTAGCAAGCTCTCAGATGATGTCTCTGATGGTGGTCTGACTACTACACTTTAGGTAGCAAGAATCGAGACTATAGCAGTGATTCACAAGCCATCAAACCACTAGGGAAACTTGGAATAAACAGAAACATCAGTGCCTCACTCCAACCCATTAAAAACAACTTCCTCTGTTGGGTATAATTTTTGTTGTTTATGGACCTCTTGAGATGAACAAATCACCACCAACAAATTCCAAGTAATCCAGGCAGCCTGAGGATGGATGATACATGTGGCCCTACTGCCTCCTAAGATGTTTCAAGCCTGTTTACCCTGTGTGGTCATGACATCTAAGAAAGAGCACTTACTTCCTTAGCTGAGGGTGATCCATAACCTGACCCACATAGGATGTAGACATCTCCTTCTGGACTTGGGAGACCTGAACTATGTAATTTTGGCCAGTACTCTTGAACTCTCCATGCTTTAGTTACCTTCTCTTTCTACCTCCCCCCTCCCCACAGCCCCTGTGTCTCATGGAGGTACCATGAGAGTAAATGACACAGGACAAGGAGTTGGGGTGAGGGTGGAGGGCAGAAAGAGGAGAATCACATGACAAACGATGTGATGAGAGTTCGTTGCCCGGACTGTCCGGCTCTGGTTTGGCAGTTCCTTGCCAGCACAACTTCTGCACTGGATCCACTTTCCCGCCATCTGACCGTGCTTCTGGGAGAGGCCCCACCTCACTGTGACTCGAAGTTTTGTGGGGGCCAGGCGTCCAAGAGGATTGAGGTTTGCTTGATACGTGGCATGTGCGAGACTCCTGAGGATGACTCCAGAACTGTGGGCCTCTGGCATCCAGGTCATTGAGGGACTGGAAGACTGCAGACTACATTCCCAAATCCATTGCCAGCTGGTCTAAGTATGGGATTTATTAAGATATATACCCAAGAGTGGAATTGCTGGATCAAACATCCTCTCCACCAGGAAGCCTACACAAGCCCCAGAACCAACCTTACCCACTGGGGGCAGACACCAAAAACAATGGGAACTATGAACCTGTACCCTGTGAAAAGGAGACCCCAAACACAGTAAGTTAAGCAAAATGAGAAGACAGAGAAATAAGCAGATGAAGGAGCAAGGTAAAAACCCACCAGACCAAAAAAATGAAGAGGAAATAGGCAGCCTACCTGAAAAAGAATTCAGAGTAATGATAGTAAAGATGATCCAAAATCTTAGAAATAGAATGGAGAAAGTACAAGAAATGTTTAACAAGGACCTAGAAGAACTAAAGAGCAAACAAACAATGATGAACAACACAGTAAATGAACTTATAAATTCTCTAGAAGGAATCAATAGCAGAATAAATGAGGCAGAAGAACAGATAAGTGACCTGGAAGATTAAATAGTGGAAATAACTACCATACAGCAGAATAAAGAAAAAAGAATGAAAAGAATTGAGGACAGTCTCAGAGACCTCTGGGACAACATTAAACATATCAACATTCAAATTATAGGGGTCCCAGAAGAAGAAGAGAAAAAGAAAGGGTCTGAGAAAATATTTGAAGAGATTATAGTTGGAAACTTCCCTAACATGGGAAAGGAATAGTCAATCAAGTTCAGGAAACGCAAAGAGTTACATACAGGATAAATCTAAGGAGAAACATGCCAAGACACACATTAATCAAACTATCAAAAATTAAATACAAAGAAAAAATATTAAAAGCACCATGGGGAAAGCCACAAATAACATACAAGGGAATCCCCATAAGGTTAACAGCTGACCTTCCAGCAGAAACTCTACAAGCCAGAAGGGAGTGGCAGGACATATTTAAAGTGATGAAAGGGAAACACCTACAACCAAGATTATGCTACCTAGCAAGGACCTCATTCAGATTTGATGGAGAAATTAAAATCTTTACAGACAAGCAAAAGTTAAGAGAATTCAGCACCACCAAACCAGCTTTACAACAAATGCTAAAGGAACTTCTCTAGGCAGGAAACACAAGAGAAGGAAAAGACCTACAAAAACAAAGCCAAAACAATTAAGAAAATGGTAGTAGGAACATACATATCTATAATCACCTTAAATGTAAATGGATTAAACACTCCAACCAAAAGACACAGACTGGCTGAATGGATACAAAAACAAGACAGATATATATGCTGTCTACAAGAGACCCACTTCAGACCTAGGGACACATACAGACTGAAAGTGAGGGGATGGAAAAAGATATTCCATGTAAATGGAAATCAAAAGAAAGCTGGAGTAACAATTCTCATATCAGACAAAATGGACTTTAAAATAAAGACTATTACAAGAGACAGAGAAGGACAGTACATAATGATCAAGGGATCAATCCAAGAAGAAGATATAACAATTATAAATATTTATGCATCCAACATAGGAGCACCTCAATACATAAGGCAAATGTTAATGGCCATAAAAGGGAAATCAACAGTAACACAATCACAGTAGGGGACTTTAACACCCCACTTTCACCAATGGACAGATCACCCAAAATGAAAATAAGTAAGGAAACATAAGCTTTAAATGACACATTAAGCAAGATGGACTTAATTGATATTTATAGGACATTCCATCCAAAAACAACAGAATACACTTTCTTCTCAAGTGCTCATGGAACATTCTCCAGGATAGATCATATCTTGGGACACAAATCAAGCCTTGGTAAATTTAAGAAAATTGAAATCATATCAAGTATCTTTTCCGACCACAGCACCATGAGGCTAGATATCAATTACAGGAAAAAAACTGTAAAAAATACAAACACATGGAGGCTAAACAATAGGTTACTAAATAACCAAGACATCGCTGAAGAAATCAAAGAGGAAATCAAAAAATACCTAGAATCAAATGACAATGATTTGACCCAAAACCTGTGGGATGCAGCAAAAGCAGTTCTAGGAGGCAAGTTTATAGCAATACAATCCTACCTCAAGAAACAAGAAAAATCTCAAGTAAACAACCTAACCTTACACATAAAGCAATTAGAAAAAGAAGAACAAAAAAAAAATACAAACCAAAGTTAGCAGAAGGAAAAAATCATAAAGATCACATCAGAAATAAATGAAAAAAACAAAGAAAAAAAAAGAAAGAAATGAAAAAGAAATGAAGGAAACAATAGCAAAGATCAATAAAACTAAAAGCTGGTTCTTTGAGAAGATAAACAAAATTGATAAACCATTAGCCAGACTCATCAAGAAAAAAAGGGAGAAGACTCAAATCAACAGAAGTAGAAATGAAAAAGGAGAAGTAACAACTGACACTGCAGAAATACAAAGGATCGTGAGAGAGTACTACAAGCAACTCTATGCCAATAAAATGGACAACCTGGAAGAAATGGACAAATTCTTAGAAAAGCACAACCTTCTGAGACTGAACTGGGAAGAAATAGAAAATATAAACAGACCAATCACAAGCACTGAACTTGAAACTGTGATTAAAAATCTTCCAACAAACAAAAACCCAGAACCAGATGGCTTCACGGGTGAATTCTATCAAACATTTAGAGAAGAGTGAACACCTGTCCTTCTCAAACTCTTCCAAAATATAGCAGAGGGAGGAACAGTCCCCAACTCATTCTATGAGGCCACCATCACCCAGATACCAAAACCAAACAAAGATGTCGCAAAAAAAGAAAACTACAGGCGAATATCACTGAAGAACAGAGATGCAAAAATCCTCAACAACATACTAGCAAACAGAACACAACAGCACATTAAAAGGATCATACACCATGATCAAGTGGGGTTTATTCCAGGAATGCAAGGATTCTTCAATATACGCAAATCAGTCAATCAATGTGATACACCATATTAACAAATTGAAGGAGAAAAACCATATGATAATCTCAATAGATGCAGGAAAAGCTTTCGACAAAAGTCAACACCCATTTATGATAAAAATTCTCCAGAAAGTAGGCATAGAGGGAACTTACCTCAACATAATAAAGGCCATATATGACAAACCCACAGCCAACATCATTCTCAATGGTGAAAAACTGAAACCATTTCCACTAAGATCAGGAACAAGACAAGGTTGCCCACTCTCACCACTATTATTCAGCATAGTTTTGGAAGTTCTAGCCACAGCAATCAGAGAAGAAAAAGAAATAAAAGGAATACAAATTGGAAAAGAAGAAGTAAAACTGTCACTGTTTGCAAATGACATGATACTATACTTGAGAATCTATACTTGAGAATCTGCAAGATGCTACCAGAAAACTACTATAGCTAATCAATGAATTTGGTAGAGTAGCAGGATACAATATTAATGTACAGAAATCTCTTGCATTCCTATACACTAATGATGAAAAATCTGAAAGGGAAATTAAGGAAACACTCTCATTTACCATTGCAACAAAAAGAATAAAATACCTAGTAATAAACGTACCTAAGGAGACAAAAGACCTATATGCAGAAAACTATAAGACACTGATGAAAGAAATTAAAGATGATACAAGCAGATAGAGAGATATACCATGTTCTTGGATTGGAAGAATCAACATTGTGAAAATGATTATACTACCCAAAGCAATCTACAGATTCAGTGCAATACCTATCAAACTACCAACAGCATTTTTCCCAGAACTAGAACAAAAATTTGCAAAATTTGTATGGGAACACAAAAGACCCCAAATATCCAAAGCAATCTTGAGAAAGAAAAACTGAGCTGGAGGAATCAGGCTCCTGGACTTCAGACTACACTACAAAGCTACAGTAATCAAGACAATATGATACTAGCACAAAAACAGAAATATAAATCAATGGAACAAGGTAGAAAGCCCAGAGAAAAACCCACGCACATAGGGTCACCTTATTTTTGATAAAGGAGGCAAGAATATACAATGGAGAAAAGACAGCCTCTTCAATAAGTGGTGGTGGGAAAACTGGAGAGCTACATGTAAAAGAATGAAATTAGAACACTGCCTAACAACATACACAAAAATAAGCTCAAAATGGATTAAAGACCTAAATATAAGGCCAGACACAATAAAACTCTTAGAGGAAAACATAGGAAGAACACTCTTTGACATAAATCACAGCAAAATCCTTTTTGACCCACCTCCTAGCGAAATGGAAATAAAAACAAAAATAGACAAATGGGACCTAATGAAACTTAAAAGCTTTAGCACTGCAAAGGAAATCATAAACAAGACGAAAAGACAACCCTCAGAATGGGAGAAAATATTGGCAAATGAAGCAACAGACAAAGGATTAATCTCCGAAATATACAAGCAACTTATGCAGCTTAATATCAAAAAGCAAACAACCCATTCCAAAAATGAGCAGACCTAAATAGACATTTCTCCGAAGAAGATATACAGATTGCCAACAAATACATGAAAGGATGCTCAACATCCCTAATCATTAGAGAAATGCAAATCAAAACTATAATGAGGTATCACCTCACACCGGTCAGAACGGCCATCATCAAAAAATCTACAAACAATAAATACTGGAGAGGGTGTGGAGAAAAGGGAACCCTCTTGCAATGTTGGTGGGAATATAAATTGATACAGCCACTATGGAGAACAGTATGGAGGTTCCTTAAAAAACTAAAAATAGAACTACCATATGACCCAGCAATCCCACTACTGGGCATATACCCTGCGAAAACCATAATTCAAAAAGAGTCATGTACCACAGTGTTCATTGCAGCACTATTTACAATAGCGAGGACATGGAAGCAACCTAAATGTCCATCGACAGGTGAATGGATAAAGAAGATGTGGCACATATATACAATGGACTATTACTCAGCCATAAAAAGAAACGAAATTGAGTTATTTGTAGTGAGGTGGATGGACCTAGAGTCTGTCATACAGAGTGAAGTAAGTCAGAAAGAGAAAAACAAACACCTTATGCTAACACATATATATGGAATCTAAAAAAAAATGATTCTGAGGAACCTAGGGGCAGAACAGGAATAAAGACGCAGACGTAGGGAATGGACTTGAGGACACGGGGAGGGTGAAGGGTAAGCTGGGACGAAGTGAGAGAGTGGCATGGACATATATACACTACCAAATGTAAAATAGATAGCTAGTGGGAAGCAGCCACATAGCACAGGGAGATCAGCTCGGTGCTTTGTGACCACCTAGAGGGGTGGGATAGGGAGGGTGGGAGGGAGACACAAGAGGGAGGAGATAGGGGATATATGTATATGTATAGATGATTCACTTTTTTATACAGCAGAAACTAACACACCATTGTAAAGCAATCATACTCCAACAAAGATGTAAAAAAAAACAAAACTCTGTGATGAGCTCTGTGCTAGTACAAAGAATGGGAGCTCCAAAGTGCCATGAAGTCCAGACACTGCTGGGGGGGCAAAGGACGAACAGTTGCCCAGGACAAAGCAGAGGAGTCTCTTTGTCTTTGAGCTCTGATGCCTCCCTTTATACTCAGTGACCCTCATGCTCAGGCGCTTCTCCCCATGAGTCCCCAAGGACCAAAGTGACCTCTCTCATAGTCCTTCCAGAATCCCTCCACTTGATTTACTTTATGGAGGTGGATGCCTCCCAGCCTGTCCCAGCCATTTGCGTTTGACAGACGTACATTAGTGGTACAAGATTGAGCTATGAAATGGAGCAGGTGTTTTATGTGGCTGCAGTCAGATTTCAGTTGGGGCTGTAGTCGTCTGAAAGCATGATTGGGCTGGACCACCAAGATGGCTCCCTCACATGGCTGGCTGTTGAGGCTGGCTGTCATCTGGGAGCTCATCTGGGGCTGTCAACCAACATGTGGCCTGTCCATGAGACTTGAGGTTTTCACAGCATGGTGGCTTATTTCTGAGGGAGAGAGAGTGTTCCAAGGGCAAGCATTCCAGGCAGAAGTTACAAGGCTTGTGATGACTACCTTCGGAAGTTCCAGGATGTCACTTTTGCTTTATTCTATTGATCAAGTCACTATAATCAGCCTACTTCAAGGGGAGGGGAATTAGACTCTATTTCTTGATGGTGTGTGACAAGACCACTTTGTAAAACAGCATGCTGGATGGGTGATATGGTTGTGACCATCTTTGGAAAATGGATAAAACTCTATAGAACCCTACCTAAAAATGTCAGCTCCCTGCCCTGATGCTTCCCATGTCCCTTTCCTGCTTTATTTTAAAAATCTCTAAGAATACATAGCAAATAGTAGGCACTCAATATGACAACTAATTCCAAAATACATTGAGTGACTTATCAATCAAATAATAATATCTCAGGTGCTGTAATCGGCACAGGGGCTGTGCACCTAGTACAGTGCTTTGCCCTTTTAGAGCCTCAATACATGTGTGATGGATTACCAAACTTAAAAATGCGTAGAAAATAAAAACATCTCAGTGCCTAATAAAAACCAGTCACTGTCAAGAGCTTAGACTATAGCAGCATTCAATTTTCCTACAGTCCAACATTTCATACATTACACAGCCCTAAACCACTGTTTGTTTGAAGACTTTGGTCTTTCATACTTTAGCTGAGAGCCAGTGACTTCGATCTGTCATACAGCGGCAGAGCCACTGGGAAAAATGGCCTGTGCCCAGCCAAAGCCACAAAGCAGAGTGTTTGCGGACCAAGGTCTATGGCATCAAAGAAAGCTAGGTGGTCAGGTTGGGGTGCCCCCCCTCAGCTCAATCCTCTTAGCCCTGAGGGACTTGGGATGGGTATTGGGAGGTAAAGCACCTCTTTGTGCCTCCCATTTCCTCACCCTTTTCTCAATGGACTTTGGCTATGGCCTTTGGAAGCTAGGTCTTCCCATTGGATTCGGCTTTTGTATGTTTAAGTAGAAAAACTTTTCCCATGCTGTGTTCAAAAACATATTATCTTTATTCTTAACTTAGTTTATGGTTTAATTTTTAGTATTGAGATCAGTAATCAGTTTGGACTTATTTTGATATATACTGGAAGAGAATTTTAAAAATCTTTCCCAAATGTTTACCCAAATGTCCTGACACCATTTAATAATCTATCCTTTCCCATTGATTCATGATGCCATTTTTATCTTATACTTTTTAGTGGTTTTGAAGCAAGAGAACAACAAATCTATGTTTTAGAAAGAGTACTGATTGCAAGAGATAGGAGCAGCATACTTGCTGCTAGAGCCACATCAGATGTTAATTTGAGAAACACAAGGTGTTGGTCGGTTTGGAGCCTTTCCTCTGGGAGCGGGCACTGGTGCTGGGGTGGAGGGGCAGGGGAGGTTCAAGCAGAAAAGTTGAGCTCACAGTGTGGTCTGTGGACTTCCAGGGTCCAAGGCGCTTTCAGCGGCTCTGAGAGGTCAAACACATTTTCACAAAAATACTAAGAGGTTATTTTACTTTTTCACTGTGTTAACATTTGCACTGACAGTACAAAAGCAGCAGTGGGTTTTTACTTACCAGCAGTTTTCTGCTGATAACTTAGCATGAATCAAGGCAGTGGCACCAAACTGTGCTAATAACAGTCATTGTGTTCTTCACTGTCATGCACTCACAGTAAAAGAAAGAAAAAGGAAGAAAGAAAGCCAGTTTCAAGAAGAATGCTCTTGATGAGGCAGTAAAAAGCATTAATTTTATTAAATCTCCATCCTTGAGTATTCATCCTTTTAATATTCTGTGTGACAAAATGGGAACTGCACATAAAGCACTTCTGCGTGCTGAAGGACAGTGTTTTCTCAGGGAAAAGCACCGTGTGTTTGTTTGAGTTTCAAGCTGAAATAGCTGCTTTTTCACGGAACACCACATTTACTTCCAGGAAGGACTGACAAACATGGTTACCCAGCCTTGAGTATTTTCTCTTAAATGAATGAAGCAAGCTTGTCACTTCAAGGAAATAATCTGGTTGTATTTGTTGCCACTGACAAAATATGAGTACTCAAGAAGAAATCAGAATTTTAAAAAACCTGTATCCAGTACTCATTTTCCTCCTTTTTCTTACATCATGAGTTTGACAGTTTCCCTAAACTTAATGACTTTTCAGATGAGATTAATAGTGATATTAATGAATATGGATTTTTAAACATTGTATAATTAAGTGAGTTAACTTTTTGAAGATCTGCGTAATTCAGTAGACCAGTATTTTTCAGATAATTGGTGCATGATGTTACAAAGTCATGCATGGGTAAAAGAGCCATTTAAAGTGCAAGATAGGCTATTGGATTTTAGCATAACAGCGTATGAAAATTGATATGATTTCAGGCTCCACATTGCAGCTAACATTTTTGTTATTTGAATTGTGGGCAATTTATTTGTTTTTAACTGTAAAATATGCATAATATAAAATATGCATAACATAAAATATGCATAACATAAAATTTATTAACCATTATTAAATGTATAGTTGAGTTGCATTAAGTACATTTACATTGTTATGCAATTATCACCACCCTCCATCTCCAGAACTTTTTCATCATCTCATACTGAAACTCCATTCCCATGAAACAATAACTCCCCATTCCCCTCTCCCACCAGGATCTGAAAAAGCTATTAAAATATGTCCCCCTTTTCTGGGACTTCCCTGGTTGTGCAGTGGTTAAGAATCCGCCTGCCGATGCAGGGGACATGGGTTCGATCCCTGGTCCGGGAAGATCCCACATGCCGTGGAGCAACTAAGCCCATGCGCCACAACTACGGAGCCTATGCTCTAGAGCCCGCGAGCCACAACTACTGAGCCCGTGCGCCACAACTACTGAAGCCCGCGCACCTAGAGCCCATGCTCCGCAATGAGAAGCCATCACAATGAGAAGCCCACGCACTGCAACGAAGAGTAGCCCCCACTTGCTGCAACTAGAGAAAGCCCGTGTGCAGCAACGAAGACCCGACACAGCCAAAAAAAAGAAAAAAAATGTTTCCCTTTTCTAACTATAGTGAGGCTGGATTTTCTTCATATACTTCAATTTAGACAACTTATCACAACAGATTGAATGCAGAAGCTGATATAAGGAGTGATCTGCATTAGTTTCCCATTACTGTGTAAAAGATATCCACAACCACAGCAGCTTAAAACAACACGCACTTATCAGTTTCCAGGAGTCAGGAGTCTGGGTTCAGGTGAGCTTCTCAGGGTCTTTGCTCAGGGTCTCACAAGGCTAAAATCAAGACATTACCCAGAGGTGCAATCTTACCTGAGGTTCAGGGATCCTCAACCAAGTGCGTTGGTTATTGGCCGAATGCAGTTGGCAAAATTTGTAGCACCAAAGTCCCTGGCTCACTGTTGGCCAGGGACAGCTCTCAGCAACCAGAGGCCACCCACAAGTCCTTGGCACGTGACAACATTGGTCCTTGCCTCTCACAACACTGCAGCTCACTTCTCCAAAGCCAGCAGGAAAATCTTACTCCAGGGATTTCCCTGGAGGTCCAGTGGTTAAGACTCCGCACTCCCAATGGAGGGGGCCTGGGTTCTAACCCTGGTCAGGGAACTAGATCCCGCATTCTGCAACTGCAGATCCCACATGCCACAACTAAGACCTGGCACAGCCAAATAAATAAATAAATATTTTTTAAAAACCCTTCAGTCTGCTATGATGGAGTCTTGTATAATATAGTGTAATCACGGGAGTGACTATATCCTCACCTTTGCCAGATTCTTTTGGCAAGAAGCAAGTAACAATAAATGGAGTATGACCTTTAAAAATTGTGAATCACTAGGTTGTACCCCTGAAACTTATGTCATATTGTACATCGACTATACCTCAATAAAAAAAAGAAGCAAGTAACAGTTTCTCCCTCATTCACTTGACTCATTGGGGTCACCTTAGGGTGTGTCCATCATTCCAGACATTAAAGATACGTGCAAAAATGTAAAACAATGCCACTCTTCTTCCTATTTAAAAAATGTGTAATTAAAAGTATGTTATTCATGCTAATATGTCATGAGTTTCTAGTTGTTATTTTAAATCAATTAGTAAAGCATTATACTTTTCAATTTAGTGTCTAATAAAGTAAATATTGATAGATGTAATCCACATAAACAACAGCTCTTTGGGCTCTTTAATAGATTTTAAGAGTATAACGTGTCCTGGGAGAACTGTTAATATAATTAATCCTAATGGCAAACAGATTATGAACACCAAATAGCTGGAGTTTTCCAAATGCTTTTGCTGACCCACAGAAATACATGTTACGTTGTGACCCAGTATACGTATACATATGCATATACATATATACACAGATGCATAACCAAGGCAAAAGTTTCATGAAGTAATGCTTATTCTTATGTGTAGTGCACATTTCTACTCGATTGTTTGTCTTCTGAAAGTTCCTGGTCACAGTCCAACACATTGATTTCATAAACCACTCAATGGGTCAGGACCTGAAGTCTGAAAATTCTGACTGATCATTAGAACCACCTGAAAAGCATTTAAAAATACAGATTTCCAGGGCTAATAACTATTTATATGAACAGGCAAGGTCAAGGAAAGAGTGAATCTATGTTTCTCCTCCCTTGAAACACTACTGTGAGAACAAGCCTGGGTTGTTATTTTTCTGATGATTAACTGATTTTGACCACCGAAGGACTGAGTCATGAGAGGTACACATTCTGTGTTATTCAGCATCAGACAATGAATTCTAAGCAGAAGTGTCTCTAGGCAAAGAGAAGAGGTTACTGAAGTGTCCAGGGCTGTGCTTCTGGCAGCTCTGAGTTTGCTACATTGTTCCTGGTGGGTAGGATCCTGCTGGGAAAGAATCAGTTTTCCAGGAATCCAGAGAAGTAGGTTCAAGTCACTGCCACAAAGGCGGGAGGACTCTGCAGCCGATGAGAAAGGGGTTCACGTTCTGGTATGACCTTGGAAAAGTCATGAACGATCTAAACCTCTGCCTCCTAATCCATAAAGTGGGAAGAAAAGTGCCTGTCTGGCTGTGTCATTTGTGAGGGTCAGTGAGGTGCTGGTGCCTGGCACACGCTGTGAGTGTCCCAAGACGGCAGGTGGTTTCCTTGCTGCCCTTGGCGGTGGTTTGCCATTTGAAGTTGGCCAAGTCACTGAGGTCCCGGGCACACTGGAAACAGTGCTGCTGGCTCGTCTACCTCCCAGGGTTGGTGTGAAGGTCAAATGAGAAAGTGGACAGAAGGAAGAAAATGAGATGTGCCATTAAGAGGAGGCGCCCAGAACAGAGCTGGGGAACAGAACCTATGCCGTGGCGACAGGCCCTGGGTACCCAGAGGTTAGGTGAGCAGGTGCAGAGCAAGAGCACACACGCGCCACATGTCCCAGCAAGGAGCCTCTGAACACGTGGGGTGGGACGCAGAGAGTATCCCCCTTCTGGTTGCAGGCGCTTCGTGTGCCTTAATCTCAACTCATTCCACCACAACAATGTCATGGAAATATTACTACTCAAATGAGAGAACTGAGACTCAACCAGGGTGAATAACCGGCCAAGGTCACGCAGCTTGTAGATGACACGGTAGATGCCCCACTTGTGCAGCTGGGAGAGGATGGGATGCTGCAGCAGCCGCTGCCCAAACTTGCCGATGGGGGTGCCCTGGCCGCTTGGGGCTGGGAGGACCAGTGCACTGCTCACCCGTGGGGACCCAGCAGCCAGCTGGATGGGCCCTCTAGCTGAGCCTCCCATGACCACCAGGGGGCATTCATGGGACCTTCTGCAGATGAGGAGCTTGGTTCCCAGGACTGGCTTGTGTCTGAAGACTGCCCGGTGGATCAGAGTGTGACACCAGTGACAGCAGCTCCACCCTCCCATTCACCTTTGCCAGCTGCCTCACGGTCATGACACTAGTCACAAGAAGGGAAGAAAGGGTCAGTAGCTCCCCTCCCCAGCCACTCCCTCCCACCTACCAGATTCCAACTCTCTCTCTCTCTCTCTCTCTCTCTCTCTCTCTCTCATACAGCCTCATGAATAGTTTCTACAACAGACACCAGATAACTGTCATCCTATACAATTGTATTCTTTCAGGTTTATAAGAAACAGCGCTGATTCCATCATCTTCTCCATCTTTCCAGCTGCTATAAAATGGTATTTGCAGCACTCTTTACAAGATACGTCTCATCTCATCTCCAAGCATCTCCTGATGCTGCTAAGCAAAGATGATAAACATCTATGGATAAGCAACCTTGCAACCATCTGTCTCTAACATAAGATAACATAGGTCATGGTAATTTCTCCAAAGTGCATCCATCCTCTATTGAGATGAAACCATTCAGGCATGTGATAAATTCAGTTAGATTCAAGATGTGACAACAGAGAATTTCCTGAGTCCCCCAGAAAGAGTAACCTAAAACAGTGGTTCTCAGCCTTGGCTGCACAATGGAATCACCTGGAGAGCTTTAGAAAAACTGATGCCTGGGTCCCATCCCGAGTTTCTGATTTACTTGCTCTCGAGCGCAGCTGGGTGCCAGAGTATTTAAAAGCTTCCTGGATGATCTGATGTGCAGCCAAGCTTGAGAACCACAGATCTAAAAGATTAGGGAAATGGGGCTCAAGAACAATGATTAAAGGACCGGATCTGGTTATTCCAGAGGAAGGAAGGTGACAACTGCTCTTCGGTGTCTCCCATCCACTTTCTGGTATCTGTGCTAATTGAAGGGAAGACTGTCATGAACACCTGTCAGATCTTACATTTGAAAGTTCTTTTATAGTTTGCAAAGCATTTGATCTTATTTTAACCTCTCCACAACCCTGGGAGGTAGGCAGGGTAACCATGCCTAGGTGAGAAACAGGAGCCTCAGAGAGCTGAGTGATTTGCAAAGACATAAGTGGGAGAACCATTTTGGGAGAACCATTATCCAGAATTTCTGGCAGCCCAAAAGTCCAAACAATTTTATTTGCACTCTTAAACTCCTTTGTCCTCCCTGAGGCAGAACAAAATCTGTTCATGGGTAAAAGATAGGAAACCTTTTAAGAGAAGATGAAGTGACAGAGAAAAAAACCAACCAAAATGAAAAGTTCCTCAGGAAGCAGATAACAGGGAGCTGTCTTCATATGAGGGACAAAGAGCAGTGGTTATTGCTTTATTTTTTCCTGTGTATATAGGGCAGAAGATTAATATGGCAACAGAAGGTTAGATAAGCGAAGGAACTTTCTAGCTTTCTCATCCGTGAGCCCTTCAGCTGGAACCTTATATGTGGCCCTTGAAACAAGAATAAAGTGGGAGGGGGGACTGTGAATTACCTCAATATGGGATTGAAGGTAATATTAAGTTCTTTGAAAGAACTAAAATGATATTACAAGAGTCAGTAACAAGGAAAACCGTTTTAATAGTAAGCTATTCAAATTTGCAAAGAATAGGTCTCTGCGAGCTTTGAGATTTTAGGTTGCTGTCATTCACAGCTGGAGTAAACTTTGGAAGCTGTTTTTTTGCAAGAACATCTTACGTGTTTTCCCATCCACTTTCTTTTAGCAACAGCATCCCCCCTTTTCACTTCATGTGATCCTAGTGGAGCTGCATTCTGGTGCTCCAGGCCCTCAGGTGGGCTCATGAATCACCAGCAATGGTAACTGGTCCAAGGGTGGCATGCATCCCAAGCAGGTGCTATCACGGCGTGTGTTGGTCACAGATCAGTAACCCGAGCATCTGCAAAGAAAACCCCCAAATCTCAGTGGTTTAACAAATCAATGTGTGTTTGTAATTCACATAAGTCCAACGTGGCCTTCCATGTGGTCATTCAGGGACCCAGGCTCCTTTCATCCTGTGGCTCTCCTCTCTTTGGGAGCCTCAGAGCCCTCTCTATTCAGCTAGAAAATGGGAAAAGAGGACAGAGAATCACGTTGGGGAGGTTTTTATGGACGAAACAAGAAGTGGAGCCTTCCACATCTGCTCACACTCCATTGGCCAGACTCACTCACACGGCAGGGGAGGCTGGAACGCCATCTAGTTGTGACCCCAAGAGAAGGAAGAAGCAGGCTTGGCGACCAGCTAGCCAGGCTCTGCCACAGGGCCTTTCTCTGGGATTGGTATATGGAGGTTGAGGTGCTAAACTGGGGTCATGTCAGCCTGGAGCACCAGCAGCCATCTTTCCTGGATGCAGAGGAGAAGTGTGACCTCCTAGAAGAAAAGTAAACCACCACACAGCGGGAGGCAGAGCCAGGAGAGGGAGAGCAAGAAAAGAGGAAGAAAGAGGAGGAGAAAGGGGTCAGGGAGGAGGAGGAGGAGGAGGAGGTGCTGGAGGAGGAGGGGAGGGGAGGGGAGGAGAGAGAATACCTTCTGCTGCATGAACTCCCCTGGTCACTAACAACCCTGGAGTACTCAATTATGGATGCCATCAGGACCAGCTACACAATTTGCAGCTACATAAGTGCAAAATTAACCTAGGAGCCCCTATTAAAAAATTATGAATTTCAAGACAGTGACAGCAATGCATTAAACCAAATAAGGGGCCTTTCTGGGTGCAGGGACCCGTATGACTGCACAGGTCACACACCCACAGAGCTGGCCCTGGGGGTTACAGATGCCCTTTGGTGCTTCTGCCAGTTTGATCTGGGTTTCTCTCACCATCAACTAAAACAACTGATTGCCCTAGACTCTGTTCCCAAGAGGCTGTAAGCTCTCCAGTTTTGGAAATGATAAGAACTCTGCAGTGTGTTCATGAGTCCTAGGGTGGAGCTCTGTATACAGTGGATATCACTAGATGCTGATTGCCTGGAGGCAGTCAGTAGGCAGGGCCAGGCTGAGCTCTGGAGCTTTCTTTGGGTTCTAGGATTCTATGAATCTACCTAGAGATGTATATGTCTTTTGGCAAGAGATATGTTTCCCAAGTTTGTGTATACTTCAGTTCTTTGTAAATTAGATCCTATTTTTAGTACTTACTCTTTAAGGAACTCCATGGGGAATCATTTTGTCAGGCCAAGAACCATTCCTTTCAGAAGCACAGATTCTCCTAAATTGAGTTTGCCTAAAGTGGGGCACACGCATGCTGTCACCTAACCCCCTGCTCTCAGTTCCACAATCAATGGCTGCTCCAAAGAACCATCTCCGAAGGCTCCAGCCCTGCCCCAATATCTCTGCATACCACCCAGCCCTCACCTCCAGACAAAATCAAGCTTTCACCAAAGAGGTTGAATCACACATGTACCCCTCTCTCCGACCCCTAATGGAGGTGACTGGATTACATGGCACTCTGTGGCTTCCCTTAGGGAAATGTTCCTGGTCATTTCTGTGTCATCTTCTGACTCCCAGAAAGAATTAATGTAAGCATTTATCTGGTCAACCTGACTAGAGCTGATCTAGGTCCGAGCACAGGGAAAGTACAGTATTTCTAGAGTCCTTCCCTGAACCTCTCTCTCCATAGAGAATCTGTTTCTAGGAAGGTCAAAATATTTAGTAGAAGTGTCTCTCTCAAGACCCACATTGAGCAAGGAAGGGCACTGGCAAAATAAGGGATTACAGTCGTCCCTCAGTTTCCCCAGGGGTTGGTTCCAGGACCCCCAGGGATACCCAAATCTGTGGATGCTAAAGTCTCTTATACAAAATGGCACAGTATTTGCATAAAACGTAACACACTCTAAATCATCTCTGGATTACTTATAATACCTAATACATTGTAAATGCTATCTAACTGCTATGTAAATAGTTGTGAATGAAAGGTAAATGCTGCAAAAATAGTTACCAGTGTGTGGCAAATTCAAGTTTCACTTTTTGGGAATTTCTGGATTTTTTTCCCCCAGATCCATGGTTGGTTGAACCTGGGGATGTGAAATCCATGGATGCAGAGGGCCGTCTTTATAGCACTCTGGATTCATTTCAAGACCACACACACGTAGATCATTTTGATCAAAAGTGCCCTTGGGAAATCTCACCTCCTCCAGGAAGCCTTCCAGAGTAATTCAGAGAAGAGTCAAAAGCTGTTTCGTCTTGTCTGTCTGGAACACCTACAGGTAACCACGCCCCTGCCCCCGTCTCCTTTACGGTGACTACACATAGAGGCGCTCAGTAAATATTTGATGAATGAATGAATGAATTCTTAAGAAGTGTATTGACCACTTACTATGTGCCTGGCATATCTCAGGAGATACAAACTCAAGTCAGACATGGACCCCAGCCTCCCAGAACGAACAATCTAATGAATGATGTCCATACATCATAAACCCCTCAATTCTCACTCACAGCTTCACTCAGCCCCTGTCCTGTGTGAGCTCCAAGTTGGTGTTCACATGCACCCACGCATTAAGGCACATTTTAAAGTACGTACTCTGTGCCCAGAAGGTGGTGGAGACCAGAGATGAAAGACCTGGTTCCTGCACTTAAGAATTTCACAAACTACTGGAGGCGGTGGCCTGGCAGGGAGGGGGGGGAATGAACAGAAAACCACATACATTTCCACCACTGTGTGGTAAGTACAGTGATGAGGATTTGGGGGCTGTTCTGAGTGCACAGAGGGTCTGTAACGCTGAGAGGCAGTGAGGCATGTGGAAGGGAGCCTGGCTTCCACTCCACGTGGGCCACTTGCTTGTAACCTGAGAGAAAACATAACGCACCTCACCACAGGGTCACGAACAAATGAGATAAGGTGGGTAAACTGTGAAGGACCATTCAAATGTTAATTATTAAAGGAATTTTCTTGCTGACAAAGCCATTTCTGTCCATAGCAATATTGTTAGACTGGCTCATTTGAATAAAAGATGTATTTCTCCCATCCCTGAAGCTGCACTTTGGAGCAGCTTAATTTCCTACTGGCTTGATTTCTTTTCTACTAAGGAGAGGCTAACCTCAATCCACTCTGCCCTGTGTTCCAGAGCCTGGATACTTAGTGAGAGCCTCGCAGAGGCCCAGAGCCCCAAGCAAGGGCCAGAAGTAGTTCTAAGCAGTGAGCTTCAGGACTTGGCTACATGGAGAGGAATGACTTGTTCCTGGAATGGAATTCTCCCCACACACCAAATGCTAGCTGGGAGGGGAGACGGGGCTAGAGAACTTCCAAGCTTGACTGCAGGGCTTTGGGAATGTTTCATTTGTTCCAGCAAGGGATTTGTAACTGGAACGCAACACAATCAAATGTGCTAGAAAACACTCCAACTTCTCTTAGCTTTTGAATGCCTTTCTCTGTAATACAAAAACTCTTGGACATTTTTAGAAACTTAAAAAAATCATTTTGCTATTTTTGCCTTGATTATGATAAAGTCATGGTTTTTAGTCAATGTTTTTATTTTTAGATTAGCATCTTATGAAATATAATAATGCTAATTTAATACAATAGGTAATAATATTCATAAGGAAACAGATACCAATTTCTCTAACAAATGAAGCAAGGTGTTAAACTGATTTAAAATAACTGTCTAAAAATGATTTGTTGTTGAATAAATTTTCAAATCACCTATTGTGTTTCGTTGGGGAACCACATGAATATTAAGACAGACTGAAATTTCACTACGTGTTGAATGATGGCATCAAAAACAGATAAAGTTTTTTCACTACCTACTATAGAATTCTTGAGATTTCCCTCGAGTTATTTTGATAAATTTTAGTGTTTTGTTTCTAAATGGCAAGAAAAGAGGAGAAGGTTTTCAGTTGCTGTTTGCATGCGTGTCTCAAAAAATAAGACACATAGGGCTTCCCTGGTGGCGCAGTGGTTAAGAATCTGCCTGCCAATGCAGGGGACACGGGTTCGAGCCCTGGTCCGGGAAGATCCCACATGTCACGGAGCAACTAAGCCCATGCGCCACAACTACTGAGCCTGCGCTCTAGAACCCACGAGCCACAACTACTGAGCCCGTGTGCTACAACTACTGAAGCCCGCGCACCTAGAGCCCGTGCTCCACAACAGGAGAAGCCACCGCGATGAGAAGCCCGCGCACCGCAACAAAGAGTAGCCTCGACTCGCCGCAACTAGAGAGAGCCTGCACACAGCAACGAAGACCCAACACAGCCAAAAATAAATAAAATAAATAAATTAAAAAAAAAAAAGACACATAGATGTGAAGAGTATTTTCACCAAATGAAAAGTTAAATTAGATATGCTGTCTATATTGATTTTTGATGTTACTTTTCAGGGTATTAGAGAATTTTGCTTGCTCTGGAAGAACTTTAATCAAATGAAAAAAACAAGGATCTGAGTAAAGAGCATCCTTAGGCTAATTTGCAGAATTGTTATCATTTATGTGCAGCCATTAACGTATTGCATACTAACACTCATGTTTCATAAGCACTCTTTTAAAACAACATTTTATTGTGGAATTAAATAAACACTATACGACCAAGAATAAAACAGACTACAACTTTCTTGTCAATATGTGGGGCTTGATTAGATCCTCATTCAAAGAAATAAACTGCAAAGATCATTGGTTGGGAATAGGGAAATTTGAATATGGTTTGGGTATTAGATGATACTACGGAATTACTGTTAATTTTGGGGGGAGTGATAGTATTGTATTGTAGTTACACAGGAAAATTTTCTTATTCCTTTGCAGTGTATCCTGAAGTATTCAGGGGTAAAGTATTATGATGTCTAGGATTTATTTTAAAATACTTCACCAAAAAATAGAAAAGCAAATACGGCAACATGTTAATAACTTTTAAACCTTGGCGATGGGCATATGGAAACTCCCTACACTTTCCCCTCTACCTTTCTGTGTCTGAAAATGTTCATAAGGCGAAACAAGTGAATAAAAAATAAACCACAAAGCAAAAGAAAATGTAATCATTGAGTGGTCCCACACCCACTGGCTCCCTCTAGTGGCCAGTGGTGTTGAGCTGAGTGCAAACAGACTACCCAGTCTGGAGCGCTCAACACATCCCCTCCGACTGCCACCAGCCACTCTCACACTCACAAGGAGGCTCTCAAACTGTTTTGTTCTTTCATTTGTTGTTACTGGGCTTGTAAGACTAGAAATTGAGGCCTCATTACTCCCTTTAATGACCTGAATCCAGAGGAGTAACCTCATGGGTTTGAGTGCCACCAGCTGGGATTCCCTGCGGTAGGATGACTGGGGTCTGAAGCTGCTGGGGGTCTGTCTGAGTTGACTGAGGTGGGCAGGAAAGGCTTTCATGGGAGGTCACAATTTGTTTATACCAGTTGTTCTTGTTGTTACAATTAAAGTACACACCAGACAATAAAACTTAAGTGCAGAACTCCTGTCAGACAACCCACACATGTCACCAAAAAAGTGAACACAGCTTGCACCTACATTAAAAGTTTGGCAATTGAATGAACTTATTTGTGTCTTAGAATATAGAAGATGTTTAAGGTGTGTATGTTTATTTAAGTGATTCTCAACTTTCACCGATCGTGTTAATGAGCCAATCAACTCCTTCATCATGATGGCGTTGGATGAGAGGTTTTCCACCATCCTATGATTCTCTGTCCAGATTTGAGTGAAAATATCCAACACAAGATCATTAAAAAAGTTTTTTTTTCCCACTAAGCTTTGTCAGGGAATATATAGATTTTCCCCCTGTTGATTTGTCTCCTCCTGGCATTTTATTTAGACTAATATTAAGACTCACTTGCATTTTCTGAGCATGCACTGAGAGTTGGGGGCAGACATGTCCACACCCATCCCCCCACACCCAGCTTCAGCCCAGAGTGTGTGGGGAGGCCGCCTGGTCTTCCAGATTTGCCATTGTTGATCCACACATTGGATGATCCACACATTGGATATTCCACATGCCCATCATCAAGATCTAACCGGTTAGGGGTTCCCTGGTGGCTCAGTGGTTAAGAATCCATCTGCCAATGCAGGGGACACGGGTTCGAGCCCTGGTCCGGGAAGATCCCACATGCCATCGAGCAACTAAGCCCGTGAGCCACAACTACTGAGCCTGCGCTCTAGAGCCCGCGAGCCACAACTACTGAGCCCACGTGCCACAACTACTGAAACCCACACGCCTAGAGCCCATGATCTGCAACAGGAGAAGCCACCACAAAGAGAAGCCACCGCAGTGAGAAGCCTGCTCACCGCAACGAAGGGTAGCCCCCACGCACCGCAACTAGAGAAAGCCTGCGCACAGCAACAAAGGCCCAACACAGCCACAAAAAAAAAGATCTAACCAGTTAGAAATGGAAGGACAGTGAAACCTATAAGGAGGTTCCAGACATTTCACTTCTGCGCCTTGAGGTCGTTAGAGCTTTGGGCATCACTTTCTCTGAAGAAAGTCAAAGAGCAGGCACAACCAGAGAGAAGGGAGTCAAAGACCTGGCTCTCTGGAGCAGTGAGTCAGAAGGCCTTGAAGCTTAGCTTCTGGAGGCAGCTGCTGGGGACTGGCCACCTCCCATGGGATGACACTGTGGAGTGGCGTAATGGCAACCCACCTCTGTCCCCAGCTACTGCAGACCTCCACACCAGTGCCAAGGAGAGAGATGGGTCAGACCACAGGCAGGCGGAGATTAGCCACTGGACCTGTCCCATCAGAGCCCAGGACTCAAGGATTCAGGAGCAGAGACTTACATGGATGGGAACAGTCTCGCCACCCATGGGGATCTGGCTGCAGTGAATGGTGGCAGAAGCCTGACCCTCTCTGAGCCTCAGTTTCCTCATTCACTAGTTGAGGAGTGGACCTGTGATCCCTTTCACCTCTGCCCATCCACCAGGCTGTGACCCACCTGCGACGGTGAGACAGACCAGTCACCAGCAGAGAATGGACACCAGCCAACAGGTCCCTCATCATTACCCAGGGAGAGGGGGTGAATGGGACATCCCTAAGTTGGGGTAAGAACTCATGACTTGGCAGAAGGCAGGACAACTCTTCCCATTCCAGACAGAAGCCGAAGATGGGGAGCAGGTGGTGGTCTGCCTGCCCAGACCCTGCATCTCTGCGGGGCGGAGAAGGGCCCGCTCCAGCCGACCGGTGCAGGGGAGCAGGAGATTGTTGCTGCGGCTCCAAGCCCTGACTCTAGGCCTCGTGGTCCGTGGGCGAGGGCGGGCGGGGAGGGGTTGCTCCATCTTGAGGGAGTGTCCCGGGATGGGGCGGTCTCTTTGGCCCCGCGTCAGGGGCAGGGCGATGGGAAGGTTGCAGGACCCGGGATGACCCCGGCTTATCATGCCCCCCACCCCCCGCCCACAGGTGGCTCTGCTCCCGGGCAGGAGAGGCGGGGTCAGTCCTCTTTTTGTGCCCGGAACTCGGGCATGCTCCAGGTCCGGGGCGGCGGTGGCGCGTCCCGCTCCACGTCCTGGGAAATGGTGCGGATGTCGCTGGCGAAGGGGGTGATGCGCGCGCGGCTCCTGAAGGTGGCCAGGCTGCCGCGGGGCCGCAGGCTCCACTGCCGGGTCAGCTTGTGCGCCTCCTCCTCCTGCTTCATCCTCTCCAGGACTTCCTGCAGCACCGAGCGGAAGAGCCGGGACACCTCCTGCACCTCGGGCTCCTGCTCTGCCATCAGCTGCCGGAACCTGGGTGCGGAGGCGGGGAGAAGAAGAGGGGGCGCGGTGGAGCTATCGCCCGGGCGTGGCACGTGGCCGGTGTCTAACCCCACGGGCGTCCCTGGACACCCCCGTGGACAATTCCTGTTTCCTCCACTTCCCCACTTCTTGTGAAGTGAATCAGAAACCACCCCACCTCCCTGGTGCTCCAGCCCATCCTGAGTTCCAGCTCTTCCACTTCTGGCCTCCATGAGACTCCTTGAGACTCAGCGTCCTCGTCTGTAAACTGGGGTCATCACAGCTACCTTTTTGTGAGGTTTAATGCGCTAACATCTGTGAAGATCCTGGCACTCACCTCGGGTTATCGATGCAGTAGTAGCGACGGACGCCCACTGCTCTCTGGGACTTTTCTGGCTAACACTCTCCCACCCTTCTGCCCTCACTGGCCAGCATGATCTCTCTGAAATGTATGTCCGATTATGTCACTGCCCTGTGATATTCCTTCTAGAGCTTCCGGCCACCTCCTGGGTGAGCGTGAGCTGTTTGGCCATGCACACCAGGCTCCCTGCTACTTCCCTTGTCTGTGTTGCAGCCAGGAGTGTGGCCCCAGGTTCTCCTGGATGCCAAGCTGTTTCCTTTGCCAAAAATGTCTCTGGCTTGGAGCTCCAGAATGAAGGACAGCTAGCAAGTCCGTGTGATACCTAATTTCCTCCACCATATTAAGAGTCAGGACTTCTCAAACCCTTCAGCAGTGAGACAGGAAATGTGATGGGACAATCATCATATGAGCATCCCCAGCCCCCCTCATGTATGAGGTTTGGTTGGTTTGCCAGCTTAGATTCTCTCATCAGCACCACTCCCATGTCCATCCCCACCCCTGTCCTCAGGGTGCTTCTGGAACTAGATATATTTGGGGGGCTTCCATGGTGCAGAATAAGAAAAATGGGTTAGGGTAAGATTCCCAGCCTGGAGGAAGAAGCGGGGGGTGGTATAAGACTGCAAAACCCAAAGGAGTATGAATAGGACTGAAGAAGGAGGAGTTTTTAAGGGGAATTTTGAAGAAAAAGGTGTACAATAGATACATCTGTTGGTTAAAGAGATGGGTGAGGGAAGATTTGGGGATACTAAGGGGGACTTCAAGATGTTTTACTGTGGATCTGTATTCCTTTACTAGTGTTCGAGAAATGCAGGTAAAGAACTTTAGTTTTGAAATTACTTTTGGCTCTTGGACTCTGCTTCCTTGATTTCAACACGCATCCAACTGAGACTGAACCGTGTAGGTCACAGCTTTACTAAGGTTACACTGATATTCAGGAACATGATTGTACTCAAGCTCTAAATGTCCAGTGCCCTAGGGCTCTGAAACCTTCACACGCAAGCACGCGCACACACACACACACATCCCTTAGACAAGCTAGTGTGAAATAGGATAATTGAGAAACCAGTTTTGGAGAGCTTATACGGGGAAACCTCTCTCAGAAGGTAATATGGAAGATGAACTGGTGAAAGAGAGGGAGGCAGCCACATTACAACCCAGGATGATAACAGTCCAGGGAGGGAGAACAGAAAGCTAGAAGGCCTGGGGTTCTCGCCTATCAAAACTCACATGTTGTTTTTGTTTGGGAAACTTATATTGGTTCGGTTATTTTTTGCACTGCTGGAAGCAGGAGGGGCGGCGGGCTGGGCGCAGGCTGGGATGTGGGTGGTTTGGCAGGAGATGGGACGCCCTCTGGCGGGGCTTCGGACCTGGGGCCTGAGATTAGCTGTGAACACTTAGGGGCCCGACGCATGCAGGTCAGGGATCTGGGGGTTCTGCAGCTAGTGCCCAAACAGAACACAGACTGTACATTTACCAGTAGGTTTGTTTTTTAGACCACGGTTTCTACTGCAAATAAACCTCAGTTCTTTTCTGCAAAAAAAACCAGTAACAAAAACCTCACGTGCCTTCAGGAGCTGCCTCCCACCTCCCTCTGAGCCCCGAGCCCTGGCCTGGCCTTCCATGGCCTCTTTCAGATTCTTCCCCCTGCCTTGCTCCTTTCAACAGATACCTGGCCCATCCAGGCCCCAGGCTCCAGTCCTGGTAGCCTCAGGCCCCTGTCACTGCTGCCACCCTCCCTGGAGCCTGCAGCCCAACCGCTGGTCCCTGTCCCATTGCCAGGCGTTACCTGAGGATGGCGGGCCCACAGTAGGATGGGTGGATCTTGGCGCAGACGTCCTCTAGTTGCAGCCTCTCCCCGGGGCTGAGGTCGTAGGTGGGCCGGGGCGCGCTGGCCAGCCAGCTGTAGTCCACTCCGGTGCAGATCTTCCGGACGGCGTTGCTACGCTCCCACTGCTGCCTCTCAGCCTCTCGCATCTGCCCTTCCAGCTCCACCATGAGCGTCTCCAGCACCATCTCAGCTGGACTCCGAGACGACAGCCGTGGCGGGGCCTCGTTCCACCGGAGCCATGGGATGAGGGACATGGCCCCCCCAGGCCCTGCCGAGACAGGGCAGGAGTGTGTCTTCCTTGGGCCCCTCTGTCACTTAGGGTGGGGAGAACAAGGGGGAGGGAGGAGAGCTGAGACCCGAGTGAGAAGACCGCTCCCGCCTCACAGCTGGGTGGCCTCAAGTAAGTCATTTAACCTCTCTGAGCAGTCATTTCTAATTCTGTAAGACAAGGTACTCTTGCTGTGAGAAGCAGTTGTGAATAAACTTGGGAAGTTCCAAGCACCACATAAAAGTAAGATAATTTCATGGTTATAAAAATCCACAAAGCATCCAGATGATTGAGACTCCTGAATCCTTGCTAACTCCAAACAAAGACAGAAACAAACTGTTAAAAACAAGACAACAGGCCCAAAATGGAGTCACTGATGCTAAGCCCCACATCACTAAACCAAGACTTAATTACAGTTGCGGCTCTTCGAGAAATGGAATCTTAAACCAGTCAATCAGGAATCACCTGATCAGCACTAGTTAAGTAATCTGCCTGATAGACCTCTGCCATCCCCTGAAGGCAAGCAACAAACAACCTGCTTTTTTTTTGCCTAGTATAATGTCCTTGTTCTCACTCCCTTCTGCCTATAAAACTGTCTCATTTTGTACAGCTCCTCAGAGCTCCTTGATATAGGCTAGATTGGATGCTGCCCAATTCAAATAGATTTTTTGCTCAAATAAACTCTTAAAATTTTTTTAATATGCCTCAGTTTACCTTTTAACAATAGTGTATGGCTGGGCATAATCTTATCTCTATGATTTAAGGGGAAATACATATGCACACACACACACACACACACTCAGAACATATGCCTACATCCTGTATCAATGTAACAGGAAAACACCCTAAGTTTCTAAATGCCCCCAACCTGTTGCTGAAGGAAGCTTAGGATATTATCCTGTAAATGATACAACTTAGCCACCATTCATTCATTCATTTATTCATCATACATCAATCAGAAGCATGAATTAAGCACAGTGTACATATCTGTGGAGGAACACAAACGTGAAATCATGTCTGGGCCCTGCTGTACAGCAGACACAAGACTTGATGTGTAGAAACCATAACATCAGTGGAAAGAAATAAATGTGACTGGCGAAGCATAGAGTCAGTATTGCTGGGGTGGGGGAGGGGAAGGAGTGACTGGATGATGAAAGGGGGCCTAGAAGGCTCTGTGGATGAGAGAAGGCTGATGGATAAGTACAGGCTTCAGACACACGCACTGATGGAGATGTCCCAGGTGGAGGATCCAGCCATGGTACAAGGTGAGACGTGTGCAAGAAGCACCAGGTGTGAATGCAGGGATCCTAACTCATCATAGTATTCCCACAGGGTCTTGCTCAGTACAGGTTTGGTGAATGACTGATTGACTAGATGAATGAATGAGTGAATGAATGAATGGATGGATGGATGAACAGGTGAGCGAGTGAATGGACTGCCATCTCAGGTATGCCCTGCTGCCTGCCGGAGGTGGGTTTGTGCCTCTGACAACAGTGAAGGCAAGCTCCATTCCTGGGCTAAAAGCTGAAGTGGGTCTTTGAGGTGGTCCAACTCCCCCTCTTATACCCTTCCCCGCTTCAAGGAGCTCCCCCTTCCATGAACCAATGGTCCTCTTCCTGCCTAGACCCTCCAGTTGCAGAGAAAAGAGATTCAATGAACTCAGTCTCAACAACATGGCCATGAGGCATGTGTCACCTCCTGGGGACATATGTATTTTTAGGCAGCTCTCCCACCACCCTGCACCCATGATGCTTAGCCCAGAGAAATGAATTGTTAATGCTGGAGAATCAGACACAAATGGGAAAATTATTATGAGGTAGCAGTAGCCTTCTGGAATGGCACAAATCAAGCTTCCGACTTACACATGGAGACTTGAAAACAACCAGTTTCCTTAGCAACCATGGTACTTAGAAAATCTAATAAGGTTCATCCTCCACTTAGTCTGAGCACATCACCAATGGAGGCCTCAGATTATACCCCGACTCCTTTCTGTGAGGTTGGGAGGGAAGGACAGACCATAAAACCCTGCTATCGGGGTCAGAGGCAATTAGGACCTTTTCTTCTCAGCCTTCACTGCTTCATGTGTCCAGAATAATGTATTTGGGCAATAGTGTGGGGAAGGGGTTGGGAGACGGAGGTGGGCTCTGTCTCGTTCTGAGAGCCGTGAGCCCCAGGAACCTCTGCTTAAGGCCAAGGGATCCGATCAATCAGGCAGAGAGATGTTGTAACTGAATATGTTGTTTTTCCCAGACCGTTTGTGTTTTTAAAAGAACACAGGTCAGGTGGATGCTTGACACCAAAAGAGTGAATGGTGTCGTTTCAGGTGTTCATTCAGCTCCACTGACGGCATCTCAAAATATGGCTCGTGGTCTCAGCAGGGGCTCCTGACTATGCTGGGCCATTTCATAGCTCCATGCCTTGGTCAGTGCCCCTCCTTAGCCTAGACATTTAGTTTTAGGGTCACTCCCCTCTGAAGCCTTTTCTGATACTCCCACCTCACAGGTAGATGTGACTACTCCCTACCTTGCACCCTGATTTAGCTCGGCACAGACATTTTTCATAGCACCAGGAATACTTTATGGAGTGTGGCTATCTCCCCACCCTGACACTGTGTGTCCTATGTAAGCAGGGACTGTGCTTCATTCACCCTTCCATCCCTGGTGCTGGGTACATAGGGCAGTAGGTTCTTAATAGATGCCAAATGAATGAGCGAATGAATGCATGATCAAGAGCAAGCCCCATGGCTCTGACCTACCCCAAATAAGAGAGCATTTGTCAGGGGTCAAGGGAAAGACAATCTCTCCTCTGGCCCTCACGGCTCCACATTCTCCCCAACACCTGGAGATTCCACCAAGATCTTGTGAATACCTGATGGGGGTCTTGGACAGCCCTGTGACTTAGCTATGGGGTCAACAGGGGAAGGGCTGTGTGTGCACCTGTAACGGAGTTGAGTTTCTATTCTATCCTTAGGGTGGCCTTTAGAGGGGTAATAATTTTAAACTGTTCTGAAAATCTTACCTGAAAATGAGAGTCGTGGGGCCATTGGGCACTTGGGATCCCTCTGCCAGAATGGTTCCCACCTCTCCGCACCCTGCGATGCCTCCAAGAGGGGCCTGACCCTCATTCCCAGGAAGACTTCTCTGGTTGACTTTCCTCCAGCCCTACATCCCAATATGCCCCCACTACCACCTGCACCTGAACACTGGGCACCCAACCCTTGAACTTCACCAGCCTGGAAGATGGTTGAGCGAGGAAGAGACTGACAAGGCATGAGGCAGAAGGATGCGACGCTCTTGAATGAGCTCTTAATATGTCCTGCCAGATACACCCTCTGAGCACCCTCAGCTACCTGCCACAACCCCACAAGCTGGTTAGCGCATGAGCCAGCCCATCTGCGGCTTTAACTCCTCTGACCGCTCCTTCCAGTGGAGATGCCGTCTCCCTGGTTTCCATTAGATCACACTCCTTGGTCTACCGGCCGCCTTGATTCACTTCCTGGAGCCACCGTCTCAGAACTCGCGTGGGTGCCCTACCCCGGCCTTCCTTGAGTTGTGGCTGTTCGCTGGGGCTCTGTCAGAGGTGGTCTCCTCCTTTTAATGACCCTCATCCTTTCACATGCTTCCGATTACTACCTGAATATTGAGAGTTCCCAAATCAAAATCCATAACCCAGTTGTCCTCCGAGCTCCAGGTCAGGGTCTCCACATGCCTCCTGGTCACCTCCCCTTGTAGGTTCCACTTGCATTTCAACTCAAGCTCCCCATCTCCCTCCCCATTGGCTGCTGCTTCTCCCAGGTTGCCAGCTTGGTGGGGGGCATAGCTTAGTTGCCCAAACTGATGCACCATCCCTGTCATGTCCCTTTGCCTCATCTGTCAAATCCTGTATCCAATTCCTATTGATTCTCCCAAATCTGTTCACTCTTTCTCCCTTCATTAATTCAAGCCTTGACCATCTGCCAGATATATTACAGCTGCCTCCTAACTGGAAACCCAGGGCTGATCCTCCCAATCCAATCTCCACTCTATTTTCTTTTCACTATGGTAAAAAAAAAAAAAAAAAACCATAAAATTTACCATCAGAAGCATTTTTAACTGCGCAGTACAGTAGTGTTAACAATGTGTTGTTGTTGTGCAGTAGAACTCTGGAACTTTGTCACCTTGCAAAACTGAAATCCTATACCCATTAAACAGCAATTTCCACTCTATTTTCTGCAGTGTGATCTTTCTAAATCATAAAACTGATCATGTCACTATTTTGTTTTCATTTGATACCATAACACAGTGCATGGGATCTGTGAGCTCTATAAGGGCCTGTCTGCCCCCTACCCCCCAAAAGTGTCATTGGCTTCAAAATATAAATAGAAATCTACAAACTTGAAATTAATAAATTAATAGTAATTCCAAATCCGAGTTATAAAACTTCTTTCAACTTTTTTATTAAAAAATAACTGTAGGACTTCCCTGGTGGTGCAGTGGTTGAGAATCTGCCTGCTAATGCAGGGGACACGGGTTCAAGCCCTGGTCTGGGAGAATCCCACATGCCGCGGAACAGCTGGGCCCGTGAGCCACAACTACTGAGCCTGCGTGTCTGGAGCCTGTGCTCCACATCAAGAGAGGCTGTGACAGTGAGAGGCCCGCGCACTGCGATGAAGAGTGGCCCCCGCTTGCCACAACTAGAGAAAGCCCTCGCACAGAAACGAAGACCCAACACAGCCAAAAATAAATAAATAAATAAATAATTTTTTAAAAAACTGTAATGTGGGTTCATTTGATGATGTCTGATGCAATGTGGAGCGAGGCCTTCAATAGTAAAGGCGTCTAGGGCCTGTGAACATCTTCACGTCATCCTATATTTAAGCCCTGGGATGCTTAAAGGCTTTCAATGATTCCCAATTATCCTAAGGATTAGACTCAGACCCCTTAAGTGGCTTCAAGCCCCTTTATCATGTGGCTGCTGT
This sequence comes from Balaenoptera musculus, assembly GCF_009873245.2. Classification (NCBI taxonomy): domain Eukaryota; kingdom Metazoa; phylum Chordata; class Mammalia; order Artiodactyla; family Balaenopteridae; genus Balaenoptera; species Balaenoptera musculus. Next base: position 145,771,139 of record NC_045785.1, on the reverse strand, counting down.
TTACGTCTTCAGCTTCACCTCTCACCAAACTTCCTCTCCCCCAGTCCTCCCCCAACACGCTCTCCCACCCCACTCTCCACTCCCCTAATGCACCCGGCTCTCTCTTGCTTTCAGGCCTTTGCACATCCCTAGAACACTTTCGGTCTCCTCAATTACTGAATAAATCCTAGCTCAGCTCTTAGCTCCTACTCTGCTTCCTTTAGGAGACTTCCCAATCCTCCCTGACCAGGCTCCCAGGTTGCTCTGTGCTCACCCCATCATGGCACAGTCACAGTGAACCATGATTGCCTGTGTGTCCATCTCCCTCTCCAGCCAGAGCAAGGAACCAGGTCTTGAGTAGCATCCTACCCAGGCCCCAGTACCAGGCACAGGGTCTGGCCTATAGCAAGTGCTCAATGGACATCCATAAATAAATGGAGTGATACTTATTTTCTAACTTGTTTGGATGAATACCAGAGTGATGGATAATGTTGCCATGTGGTGCTTTAGTCCTTGCTCTGTGTGTGTGTGTGTGTGTGTGTGTGTGTGTGTGTGTGTGTGTGTGTGTGTGTGTGTGTGTGTGTGTGTGCAGCTGGGCCAGAAATCTACCTAGGCAATCCCTTCCCATTCCAAAATTTCTCCCCCTTTCTAAGCCCATTTTGAGGGATTCATCTTTGGGTCAAGTGCTGCCCTCCTTAAGGACCTGTATTTCTTTTTAGTCTGGAATTGCATTTAAGCTGAAAGGAGGCAGCAAGAGAATGGTTTGGTGTTGGAGGGTCTTCCTGCAGCTGGGAGAAATATAGAAGAAAGAGGAAGTGGGAGGCCTGAAGACAACTTTTGTCTCTAGGAAACCTGGCGTCCTAACATCCACTCCAGGCCTGGCGGGGGGCACTGGGCTTGAGTAGCAGGCCCACGGCTCACATGTTCAAGGGACCTGGAGCAGTGCTGTAGATGGAGGCTCACCTACCGTATATTTAAATATTCGTAAGTTACAAATTAAGCTAACAAACTATTCAGTAAAATACCCTCTGCTTCCTTCCTTGTTAAATACACCTTTGTAACAACTGGGAGGGTCTGATTCAAGCTGAGAATTCTTGGGTGCCAAAGGGTTCTTCGCTGGTACATGGAGGTGTGGGTTGAGCCAGCTGCTGGCCCTCAGCCTGTCCCCTCTCTCTAGTCACCCCATGAGGGGCCTTGCAAATATGCAGAGGGTGCCCCAGCTTCACGTCCAGGGCCCACCCACACCCCTACCAACGGTGTCTCTTTTGCCCCCTCAGACCTAGCGTTGCTCCCACGGTGACGTCATCCACCCTCAGGAGACTGGGCCCAGGGAGGTGGCCTGCTCTGGCTCTGGAAGTGGGCAGGCGACTGTCTGGGCAAGGAGTCCTGGATCTCAGTACCTAAGACCTGACCTGGAGGAGAAGTGACCTCAGGGTGGGCACATCTCTGTAATACCCCAGACTCCTCATCCCTGCAGGTGGGGGAAGCCAGAGCGCAGCCGGGGGTGGGGGGCGGCCTCTTCCCAGGTGGAAGGCTGTGCTCCTCACCCGAGCCGGCCTCTGAGATGGGTGCCCAGCCCACGACAGATGGCAGAGCCTGGGGCAGTGATCCCACCTGAATCCTGGGCTCTGTAGGCTCTGAGCTTCTCTGGCCCAGGGAGGTGGGCTCTCACAGGGGCCGGAGGGGGGTGTGGTATTTGAAATGTCTCCTTCCCCTAATCCCTGCCTCCCAGCCCGGGCTGGAGGCTTTGACAGAGACAAGGTTTCTGCCCGAGCTATTTCTGTCTCTGGTGCCAGCTGTTCTCACGGAGGCTCTTCAGCAGGTCTGATTAAGTTCTTAAGGGCCAAGGAGGGTGGGAGAGATGAAGGGAGGGAGAGAAAGAGGGAGGGAGAGATGGAGGGAGGGAGAGAAGGAGGGAGGGACACAGGGACAGAGAGGCAGGTGGGCCAGATGATGCCAGAGGTGGTTGGCTTATCCCAGGGCTTCCTCAGGACCTAAGTGAGGCCGTGTGAGTCTGTGTTGGGAAGCACCTGATGGCGAGGTGTGGTCTGATTAAGACTCAAGACGCCCAGAAGGCTCATCAAAACTGCTGTTGGGTGGTCTCCTCTGGGTGCTTTGCACCGTTGGATTCTGCCTTTCCCTTGCGTTGGATTAACCCTTGTGGCAGAGCCAAACTCCTCAGTTTAGCTAAGGCCCCTCACTCCTGCTCACCTCCTGGCCATGGTGACTCCAGGACCTTCCCATTCAGGCAACAGCACCTACAATCTGCCTCCAATACCTGAACATTGATTGAATCCTTATTTTTTAAAAATTAGGACATTTAGGGAAATATGAATATGAGCTGTATGTTAGGGAATGAGTGTTGATTTTCTTGGGTATAAAAATGGTATTATGGTGATAGGGGAATCTTGACAAATAGCCCAATCTTGGGATGCGATGCTGACGTCTTCCTGGCTAAAGTGTCACGATGTCTTCAAAGTCTTACATCTGAATCATTCAGAAAATGTTGCGTGTATGTGCATACACATGCATCTAGATGGGGCAAAAATGGCAAAATATTAACAATCATTTTGTCCGGGGGTATTTATGGCTGTTTATTGCACTATTCTTCCAACTTTATTGCATGTTTGAGCAATTCGTAATTTAAAAGTCGGAAAAAAGCTAGCTCAGAACTCATTTTCTGCAGGAAGACTTCGCGATTCATTCTATCTGGTAGGCTTGACTTGCCCCTCAGCACCTCTGCACATGGTTTATGTTGTACCCGTGGGTAGTGCTGTGGCATTTCTCCACAGGTGGGTTTGGTGTTGAGGTAGCAAACAGTGGCGTGGGCTGGGTGGGTCTGGGGTGGGGAGGCTGAAGCCCAGGCCTGAGTTCTGACCCATTCACGACTCAGCAGATACAGTGGGGAGTGTGTGCAGTGTACCTGTCACTCTGCAGGTCTGGGGCTCGCTCTAGGAGCACGCACCCAAGACAGGGATGGACACAATGAGACAAGCGATCTCAGGGCTGCAGTGGTGCCGGCCCACTGGCTGGAAGGGCGCTGACACCCAGTACAGCAAACAGCAGGCCACTGCTCTTTGGTTCCTCGTCAGTTCAGAGGAGGAAGAACCGTGTCGGTTGCAGGGGGAGACAGTGGAGAGCCAAGGTTTTAGCAGAGAAAACCTAAGTTCAACTCCTATGCCCTTCCCTTCCTGCCCAATGCTGCCTGTCCAAGTCACCTTCATTACTCCAAGCCTCAGTTTCCCTGTCTGTAAGATGGGGTAATAAGGTACCTACTTCAGGTTACTGTGAAGATTAAATAAGGTAAAGTCCCTGTACGTGCTTTATAAACTAACAAGAAGTGGGTTCATCTAGGTCTGTGACTGTCTGTCCCTTGGGGCAGGGATTTGTACCCTGGGACCCATAGGGAGAATTCAGAGGTTTATAAACTCGGATAGGAAAAAAAAATCTTTATTTCCACTACCTTTAACTGAAATGCAGTATTTCTGTCAGTTATGAATGCAGGCCCCCGACCACGGCAGTATCAGTGCACCTGTGGCTTTATCTCCCACAGAGGTCACGGATCTTTTCATAACACTCTGAAGCTGTTATTCTTGAAATATCGTTTGTGCTCGTCACTACTACGAAATCATGGTACGTATTAGCCCTGCCACAGATTTTATTATTTTACGTGTGAATACAGAGGCACGTATATTACTATACCTGAAATTGTTTTTTAAAAATATTTTGATAGGGGTCTGGTTTCAGAAGAAACAAATTGATAGCTGCATTTCAATATAGTGATTTCTTCTGTAATCACATGAACTTAAGTGTATGCATTTAGAAACATTTTGCCGAGAATGTGTCCACAGGCTTTACATACTTCTAAAGGGTCAAGGACCCCTTGGCTTGGTGTAAGCCTGACCCCAGCCCTGCTCCTGGCCTTGCTGGGCCCTGCTGTTGGGCGAGCTGGTGAAGGGAAAACTCAGGCGGGGAGCCTCGGGTCCAAGCGACCTTAGGAAAGCCCTCACATGTTCTATTGCTGCCCTGTGGCGGCACTCATCGAGTCCTTTCTCCTCCATTCTTTGCTTTTCTTTCTCCTTCCTTTCCCCTTCATTACCCTCCCACCCGCACATGCTCTGAGCCTTCCCTGCAGCCTATTTTTGAACATCTCTGAGGATGATGTCTTTTCCTGGCTCCCTGGGCGACACTGTCACCAGCTGTGGCTCGTTAGATGCGCTAAAGAGAAACCAGCCCCGTCCCTCAAGGGCAGGAGGAGTCTGGTTCAGTCAGTTAGCACTGGAGGGGACCAGGGGCATCTCAGCAGTGAGAACAATGCGGGGGGGGGGGGCGGTGCCTGCGGAGTAGGTAGCAAGGCTCTGACCCCCGCCGGAGGCATGAGAGGTTCATCTGCCTCTGGTGGGTACCGAGGCCACCAGTCTCCCACCATCGAGGGAAAGACGGTGCAGTCCCTGCGAGGTGGCTGTTTTCTCTATACAAAGCGGCCCCACCCAGGATCCACCTCTGAAGCTGGGCCCTAACAGCTGAGCTGGGCGTCTGCAGGCCAGGGCAGGGGCTGCCCTGTGTGCCCGCCGGAACCCAGGAGCCCAGAGCAGCACCTCCGTGGGGCTGTCCCCGAGTGCAGGCAGTGTGGCTCTGCGGAAGCCGGGCCCTGGGTGGGGAGGGGCCGGGGGCGGGGGTGGGGCAGAGGCCTCGAAGCAGGTGCGGAGAGTCGGTGCTCCCCACCCCACCACCACCCCCCGCCGCCTACCGACCTTCCTCCCAGCCCTGTTTTTGCCAAGACCAACTTTACAGATTACAAACTGACCTATTCCTCTTTGGCCTCATAGAAAAATAACCTGTCATCCACGAAGCCAGGCGGGACTCAGCCTGACCTGTGGGCCTCCGCCCACCTGAAAACATCTGTTCATCTTTTAAGGCCCCCCTCAAGGGTCAGCTCCCCCTGCAGCCTGCCCCTCACTGCCCCGCTGAGGTAGAACGGCTGTCATCACAGTGTCTGTAACACACACGTTCGTCCCTTTTGGGCTTATGTTTCTCTTTCCCCGACTCGGCTATGAGCTCTGTGAGGACAAGGGCTGTATTGGCTGAATCTGCTGGCATGCAGCAGACACTTGCTGAGCGGTTCCTGAATGAATGAATGAAGCATGAATGAGGCAGGCAATCCTCCTCATTCTGAGGCAGGAGTGCGACCAGCAGGGGGACAAGCGCTCAGGTCCAACTGACTTGTTGGTACTTGTCTGAGGGGAAACACCCTGGTCTGTTTCTGAGAGGAATTGCCCCGCTCCCTTTCTGAGGGGAGACGCGCTGGTAATTTTCTTAGAGAAGTCGCTCTGGCCCCTGACAGAAGGGAGATGCCCTGGTCCCTGTCTTAGGAGAGAAGCCCTTTGCTTTCTCTGCAAGGAGTCGCCCTGGTCACTGTCACAGGGGGAGACACCCTGGACACTGTCTGAGGGGAGATGCCCTGGTCTTTTTCCCGGAGAAATTGCCCTGCTCTCCGTCTGAGAGGGCACGCCATGGTCCTTATCTGAAGGGAGAGCCCTGGTTTCTGTCTGAGGGGGAGATGCCATGATCTCTGTCTGAGGAGAGATGCCATGTTCTCTGTCTGAGGAGAGATGCCCTGGTCACTTTCTGAGGGGAAATGCCCTGGTCTCTATCTTAGGGGAGACACACAGGACTCTCTGTCTGAAAGGAGGCTCCCAGGACTCTACCAGAGGGGGGAGCCCTGGTCTTTATATGATAGAAGTTGCCCTGGTGTCTGTCTGAGGAGAGACACGCTGGGCCTTTTCTTAGAGAAGTCGCTCTGGCCCCTGACTGAAGGAAGATGCCCTGGTCCCTGTCTTTGGAGAGAAGCCCTTTGCTTTCTCTGCCAAGAGTCGCCCTGGTCACCATCACAGGAGAGACACCCTGGACACTGAGGAGAGGTGCCCAGGTCTCTGCCTGAGACAAGCTGCCCTGGTCTTTATGTGACAGCAGCCGCCCTGGTGTCTGTCTGAGGAGAGACACCTGGTCCCTTTCTGAGGGGGGGGCTCCCAGGACTCTGTCAGAGGGGGGAGCCCTGGCCTTCAGATGGTAGAAATCCCCCTCCAGCTGACCAGTAGGAGGGGGCTGATCCCACGGTGGCCGCTCAGACGCTCCTTCCCAAGCCTGATCCTCTCCCTGAAGCCCCTCCCTGCTCCATCTAGACCTGCTTTCCCGAGCGTGTTATGGGGACGCACAGACCGCTCTGTGGCCAGAGGGACTGAGGCCCACACGTCACCCACGTGTCGTGGTCACTGTCGTGGCCCGAGAGCCTGCTCTGAGCCTCGCACTTCGTGGTGCTCGAGTCGCAGTGCTCAGATCAATGAGAGAGTCTCCGATTTGCATTGGCCCTTGCTTTCCCCTGCTTGGGTCCTCCCCGGAAAAGCCGAAGGGAAAAGGCGCAGGCTGGGTCCTCCCAGACGGGCTTGCTGCCTCCAGAGCCGACAGAAGCTGGGGCTCCCCGTGAGTTTATAAAGCAGGGACCAGGCCACGGCCCCGAGGACGCTGTAGAGTCTGCCGCCTCTTGGGGGACAAATGGGGACAGGTGGGGCCTCCCTGTGGCCATCTGGGCCCTGTACTGGGCCGGCGCAGTGAGCCGTCCCCATCTGCCCCAGCCCCGAGGTCGCTGGGCCCAGCGCAGCCTCACCCGGCCTCTGCTCTAACCTCTAAAGGCGCGACTGCTCTTGGGATGCCGGTGGGGTAGCCGCTGTCCCCTGGGGAGGCGACCCTCTTACCTGGTTTTCTGAGGTCAGGCTCTGTGCAGGTGAAAGGTCCCGCGGGGGTCCTGCTTTCTGCTTCCCGGTCTGGGAGGAAAGAGTGTCTGGATCTCTTCAGGGAAATGCAGAAATTTCGGCAGCCACAGGAGTACAGGGTAGAGGGAAGACTGAATCTAAACGCCTCCTTCCTTTTTCTCTTGTGGTGCTGGTTGCTGCCTCATGCATTTTCCTCTCTTTCTATCTCTCAGAAGTTGTGCTGAGAGAAAAAAACACTGGCCAGAGAAGGGATGCACCCTGGACTGCTGTTTGTGGTGTGTCGTGTGTGTGTGTGTGTGTGTGTGTGTGTGTGTGTGTGTGTGTGTGTGTGTGTGTGTGTGTGTGTGTGTCCCCAGAGGCTGGAAACACACAGTTCCTCTGATGAACCCTGGAGGCGGCCCAGGTCCTGATTGGCGGTTGCCATGGAGACCCACCTAAGCCTCTTTCACCTGAGCTGTATTATCTGAAGAGGGAGCCTCTCTGACCTGACAGTCACCTGAGAAGACCCAGGGGGGGAGAGCGGGCCTGTGTCCAGATGGCATTCTCTGCCCCGTCCTCCCCCAGCGGGCAGCTGGGGTGGCACAAACTGGGGGAGCCAGACCTCGCTCGCTGCACCCTCTGTAGAGCCCTAGGTGGACCTGCTCGCGGCAGATGTTTCCAGCTACTTGGTGAATGGTTCCTGGCCGGAACCCACTCTTTCCACCCACTCCCTCCACCAGGAGAGGGGTGATTCAGGAGCCGAGGGCAGGGGCCTTCACCTTTAATCACCGCGTCCTCACCTATCCTCCTCTTTGCTAATCGAAATTCTCTCCTTCCCTCAAGTCAAGCTCAAGTGCAGAAAGTTCTTCTGACGTTCTGGAGGAGGGGCGAGGCTGAGGAAATAATCCAGGGAGAGGAGGAAAGACGGACTGTGAGTGCCGAGTCTGAGGTATTCGCGCTAACACGAGGGGCTGGCAGGAGCCCTCCTGTGGCTGTTCTCCCGAATCCACGTTCACCTCTGGGCCTCCTGCCTGTCTGTGCCCTGGACACTCTCACTTGCAGGCTATTCTGGCTACGGGCCCACGTGGGCCAGACTACCCCCAACAGACATTAGAAACTGACGCCTGCTGCCCTGTGGGGGGCCTCGGGGTTGCTCGAGTGGGCACTAAGCTGCATGGCAATAGACCTCAAGTGATGCTGTACCAGGTACCAGGTGGTAGAGTGACTTCTGGATACATCTTGTCCTGATTGTATTGAAGATAAAGCAGAAGGCATCGCCAAGAAGAAATTAAACCATGCCTGAGCTGCCTCGTGCTGCTCACCCGCCTGCCTGCAGCTCTGACTGTGTTCCTGGGTGAAACGCCACTTTGCGCTTCCTCTGTGGCTGGTTCCACTAGGCTTATCTGCCGTCCCTCCTCATCCAGCTGCTCAAGTAGGGGTCTTGAGTCAGGAGCTGGGCCATATGCCTCTCTTGACTAGTTCACAGCCCAACCGTCCCAAAGATTGGGAAGGTCTCTTGGGGACGGGAGACTCCAATGTTCTGAGGAGCTGAAGTTGACCTCCTTGCACTCACAGTTCCCTGGTGGCCTCCACCCCAGGACCAGCTAAGGCCAGAGCAGCCTGGGGCAGGTAGCCAGGAGTCCCCACCTCTGAGCATCCCACCACTATCCTGACACCCTGACACAAGGGCAGAAATTCCAAGGTGGGGAGAATTTCCATGCTGGGGAGAAGGGAAGAGCGGGCTGAGAAGGCTCTGCTCTCCTTTTGGGAAAGTTGCTAAAAAGTGACGAGAAGAGGTCAGTGACTAAGTCACAAATTCGTTCATGCAGCACGTATATCTAGAGCACCTGTTGTGTGCAGGCATACCAGTTGCTGGCTGAGGGTGCGTGATCCCATTCCCCTCCCCCTCACTCCATGCTTCCCAGCCAAGCCCCCGTGAGGCTGGATCAGATGAGTAGAAGGTGGAATTCTTGCAGGAGAGTGGGGAGCAGAGACAGTATTAGGCTTCAGAGCTAAATGCCTTTATCTTCCTGCTGTATAATCTTGGGTCCACCACAGACCATTCTATTTGAATGAAAAAATTCATCCCTTGGATTAGTCTTAAAACCTCACCCTCGGGTGGGAGGGAGACGCAAGAGGGAGGAGATATGGGGATATATGTATCTGTATAGCTGATTCACTTTGTTATAAAGCAGAAACTAACACACCATTGTAAAGCAATTATACTCCAATAAAGATGTTTAAAAAAAAAACACCTCACCCTCAAACACACACACACACACACACACAATTAATGTAAAAGAGGTCACGCCGGTTCTGAGCCATCAAAGGAAGATCCCTCTGCAGCAGTGTGCTACGGACTCCTGACCTGGGACTCTGGGGAACATGCACGTAGATGACCAGGTCCTTAGCATCCTCCCTCTCGACACAGCTGGCCCCTTCCCGGTACTTTTCAGTGACGCCTTCAACCAGGAGAGGGGGGTCATCACCTCCCTCCTCCCTCCCCCACCTGCTGCCTTGACACCACAAAGAGGGCTCAGTGTTTGTGTTGACTGCTCATTTCTTTTCATCCGTTAGCCTGTGGAGGCTTTGTGATTATCCACGCTGAGTGTGAGTTTGTACTGGGGAGAGAAGGTGGTTGTCGTTTTTTTCTCTCATTCGGCATCAATGGGGGTTGTCAAAGCATAGGTAAATATTCAGCAACCATTCCATTCAAATGGAGAAACACCAGTGGGACCCGTGACATTGCCTCACAGATGGTGTTTGATGAATAAATTAGAGATGTGGAACTACTAAGCCATTTGGGTGCAGGGCTGGATTAAAAACTGTGAGGAAATTGGAGGAGAGCCCTGATCCCAGATGTCAGGCTGCTCTTGTCGGGTGCTCTTCCTGTTCCCTCCTCCTTGGCTTCCTTCCAGGCTGTGGGAACCAGTCCAAACCATTCCTAAGCACTCGGTCATGCCTTGGGTTTTCAGAGCCCTGCAGAAGATTTGTGTAGTCTGACTGAGAGTGAATGAAACTGACACAGTAGTCATAGGTACAGAGCAGACTTGCATTTACCCATGCTCTTCTCTCCGGGCAGCCCTCCTTCCACTCCTGTGGCCACATTTCCTTCTCCAGCCAGAGGAAGCATTGCAACTGACTACAGGAAAATGAGAACCTCACCGTCTCCCAGCTGGCTTGCTTAAGCCCCTGCTCCTTCTCTCTCTCCTTCTTTTCCCTTTCCCTTCTCTTCCATTTAGCCTCATTCTGTTATATATATATATATTCTGTTATATATATATATATTCTGTTATATACATATAATTCATTTATTCACTAGGTGTTTATTGACCATCTATTCTGTGCTAGACGGCACCTTCATGCCCCATTTCTGTAGAATTCACTCACCACTGACTTCTTTTAGTTCCTGCCCTATGGTTTGACTGATCTGAGAGCCTGGGCAAAACCGGCCAGCTGTCCATCAAAGAGTCCTGACATGTCTTCCGGACATGTCCCTTCTGGTTTTTCCATCTTCATCCCAAGGAAATAATTACTCCACCCCATCTTGTCTGATGCCTTTGTGCACGATGCACGCTTTGCCCCAAATGCCGTCTACCTGGGTCGGGGGGCGGGGGAATGGGTCTTACTTATTCCTGGAAATCTACTCTAGTGGTAAACCTCAGTGAACTTTGTCTGCCCAGCTGTTCCCTCCTCTCCACTCTCTGAAGCTTCATTCTTCTCTCTGTATATACAATCAATCCTCATTACTCACAGTTGCAAAGCTGTCTACTCACTGAAATGTATTTGTAATCCCCAAATCAATGCTCGTGGCAGTTTTGCGGTCATTCTGGGACACGTACAAAGCATTAAAAAATTCGACATTCCCAGCCGAAGTGGAACGAGGCAGTCCTCTGCCTTCCTGTTTCGGCTCTCAGACTGTAAACAAATGTCCTTCTCCCGGTCTATTTAGTGTCACACTTTTCCCACTTTGTGCTTTTTGCTGGTGATTTCACTGTCTAAAATGGTCCCCAAGTGTAGTGCTGAAGTTCTGTCTACGGTTCCTAAGCACAAGAAGGCTGTGATGTGCCTTATGGAGAAAACATGTGGGTGGGTTAGATGAACTTCATTCAGGCGTGAGTTTTACTGCTGTTGGCTGTGAGTTCAATGTTAATGAAACAACAATACATATGAATAAGGTGTCTTTGAACAGAAACACACGTGAAACAAGGTTGTATATTGACTGGCTGACAAAAATGTCCTGACCAGGGGCCCACCTGGAACCTAGCTGTGTATTTCCCCCAGGAGCAGTGGTTCAGTTCTGGCAGCGACATTCAGAACATGACAACTGCAGATAGTGAGAATCAGTGGAGCTTCACGCTGCTGGCTGAGCCTCCCTGCAGAATAAGGACTCTTCAAGGGCCAGGAGCCCAAGCCCCAGCACGTGGTGAAAGGTCAACGCACTTAGAGAAGGCAACAGCCAGAGCACCCTGAGCCTGCTGTCGGTGCTCAGCGGATGTCCTGGACCTGCCCCTGCCCTCCTGAGCCTGCAGGAGCCTGAGGTGAGCTGTCACAGGCTCGAGGACCCACAGACCACAGATGTAAGCCAGACAGGAGTGGACTGTGGGGGGCTGAGGTCACCCATGGGCGAGAGTGCGCACAGGCCAGCCGAGGCGGGTGACGTGAGGGCTGTGGGAGGGTGGTCCAGGAGCCTGGACGCTCTACAGTGTAGGACGCCACTCCAGGTCCAGGGGGTAAGAAAGCAGGGGAGCCCCTTGCGCTCAACCTGGAAATGCTTCTGGGAGGAGGCCAAGCACCGGCAAGTCAACGGGAAGAGGGGGCCGTGATGTGGCCCGACATTAGAAGAACAAAACCTGAAGTGACACAAGCTGCTGAGGGCCCTCTGGGTGGGTACTGACATGGGGCCACAGAGGGGATGCCCTGGGCCTGGGAAAGAAAAATAGGTGGTATTAGTGAAAGACGCAGGAGCAGGTGTGGTGTGCCGGATGAAACAAATTGTCACACGTGGACCTGAATGTCCCACGTGAATCTTAATAGATTCTGAAATCAGTTTCCAAAGAAGAATGCTGGTGAGTCCAGGGCAATGGAGAAGCTTGGTAGTTAGTACGCTGCCTGGCCCCTGGGGGAGTGCTCGGACTGGGCACGGAGAGTGAGGGGGAGGGTGGAATTGTCTGGGAATTCTGACTTGGTGGTGGTGAGACACGACACCCGGGGGGAGGAGCAGAATGGAGGGGAAGCTGGGCTTGGCTTTGGCAGTGTGCACGGGGAGGGGCAGACGTCTTTGTGACTCCCAGGAGGACAGGCCCAGTGACCAGCCCCACACTCAGAGGATGGGTTTGGCTAAAAACAAAGATCTGAGGGTCATCAGAGTCAAGGTAGATGTTCAACCTTGGACACAGGTGAGCAACTCAGATCACACAGGGCCAGAAGAGAAGAGAGCCTGGGACTGACCCACAGGGCCAGCAGAGAAGCAGGTGGAGAAAGGGCGAGGGAACCTCGTACCGTGTGCTTGTTTCAGCTGCATTCCCGCCAAAGTCTGTACTAAGGAACAAAGTAGAGCTAAATAAGCATTGTTTGGTAATGTGTCTCCCTAGTATCCAGACATGATCCTGGGGCCCAGGCAACATTCTAGACTGGATTAAACAGGCAGCATGTGAACATTTAGAAAAGGAAGTGCAGATCATGCAGAGTTAGCAGATGCCTACGGACAGCAGGTCAGGGGAAAGACCCCAGAGAGACTGAAGAAGGGACGTCGGGGTCAGCGGTGGTGCCTCTGCTGTCCCCACCCCCATCGCATCCCCGTGGTCCTCATCTGCATCGAGGGCAGCTCTGGCAGGCAGTTCTATTTGAACTCAGAGGCTTCTTTAATTGACAACGTCCCAGCCCAGGCTCAAAATCCCCTGAGGCCCAGAAAGCACACTGGGCCCACCTGCAAGTGTTGTCCCCAAGTGTGAGGCAGTATCACTGCGGACAATCTTCAACCAGTGGGGGCTGGGAGCTGGCAGATAAATGCTCCAGACTCCCACCCATCAGGTGAACGGTTCTTGAAGGCATGGCATCCCAATTCCCAGGGGGTTCCCCGGGGGATCTTACCCTGTTGCCCTCAGCAGTGGCCTTGACAACACACCCTTAGGCTGGTTTTCCCTCCTTCCTGTCTCACTCTCCTTGTGCCCTCACTCCTGTTTCCCAGATCACCTCCCAAGTCCTGGGAGCTGCACCCAAGTCCTCATCTCAGGCTCTGCTTCTGGGATGGCCAGAGAGGAAAAGCCAGGTATGTAGGGGTGGTCTGTGATGTTAAATACTACCAAGATTTCTAGTAGAATGATGTCCAGGAAGAACCGTTAGCAGCAGGGAGGTGGCGCAGGTCACTCGGGGACACTGCCATTGGAGCACGGGGGTGGGACAAGTACCCCAGGGGCTGCCACCCAGCGTGCAGAGTCTGCTCTTGCTCTGCGTGAGCTTTAACACAGGGCTCAGTGCCTCCCTTCATCTCCAGGAAGAAGCATTCCCTAAACCAGTGTTTACTGAAGACTCTATAGACAAGATGAATAAAGGGGTTTTCATTGCGCCCTGCACTGCAAAGTCTGTCAGTTTCCTTTGGACAGCTGACTCTGCTCAGCCCCTCTTACCAGTCACCACCAGGTCCCCCCTTTCTGTTGGCTCCTGTCTCCCGGTCCTGGACACCCCTCCTCCACACAGCCCGGCTGCCTCTCTCTGGGCTCATACATTCAGTGATGCTGGGAGGTGAGCCCAGCGTGAGGCCTGAGGTGCTGAGCGCCCCTGTCCCCCCGGGGTTCCCACAGCAGTAATGTGTCTCCTCCCACAGCGGCCTTTTATAGAGAAGACATGCCAGGCTGATCTAACGCAATCTTCCCCACCTTTCAGAGTGGATGCCTTGCTGTTGCTCTCAAAGGGCTGAGAACAATTCTTTCTGGAAGTCTTTCCCCCAGGATGTTCTCTGATAGACTCATAAGTGGCTAGAATTCCCTCTAGGAACTCCAAGTGCTCGGTTTTTCCTTCACCACATCCTCTCTTCCCTGCACATCCCAGCCCTCAACCATTTCCCCAACAAAGGATTACTAAGCACGCGTGTTGTGTCAGCCCCAGGGCTGGGTGCCAAGGCGGGAGGTGCAGAAGGCAGGTTCGTCTGTGGTCTGTGTCCTCGGGGGCTCCCGGCCAGAGGAGGGGAACCAGGACGCAGAGACGCACGCCCCACCCAGAGCAGCCCCTGGCTTCCCGCCTCCCACTCCTCTCCCATATCATCCACACCTCTTTCTTGACCCTGGGCTGCTCTACTGAGAATCCCAGAGCAGCAGGGGGCTTGACTGCCCTTTACTCCTGCACCTGCTGAGATAATGAGTTCAGAAGGGGCAAGCAACTGGATCATACAACACAGCAAGTGAATAACAAAGCAAATCCAGGAAAAACCATACTCTTTTCTTCCAAACCACTGCCCTGCCCACTGCTGCATCCACAAACCAGACAGAAGCCCCTGAACACGTATCTTCTAAGCCTTAGCTATGACCACCGAATACATCTCATTTTTTGTGTGTAACAAGCGTGTTTATCTGGAGGGGCTAAGGAGGTGGTGTGTGTGTGTGTGTGTGTTGAGCGGAATTCCATGTTACTTCCTCTTCTCATAATCCTGGAAGGCTGCTTGGAAGAGGAGGTATTTCAGCCATCTTCAGAGACAGAAGGGTGGGGGATTGGACCTAAAATCTGGGGCTGATGAAGGAGTCAGGATATGTGGTATCACTGCAAGCCGAGGCTGAGCACCTGTCCTGTGTTGGGCCCTGTGCTGGCTGCTGGGAATTGCCAGAAGGCAGCAGCAGGCTCTTCAGGGTTTCTTCACCAGTGCCCTTGGTTATTTTCCCAGAAGATAAACCAAAGGCACTTTAACCTCCTGCTGCTAAACAACCAATCAGGAAAGAAGAAAGACCAGAGCCATCCAAGCAACCCCAAGAGAAGCAAAGCTGGCTGCAACCCAGTGTCAAAGCACCAGCATGTGCCTCGCCGGGCCAAGAGGCCCCTTCCATTTCTCGGTGGAAGCCAAGTGCCTTGTTAGAGCTGTCAGAAGCCTAGAATCTCTGGAAACTTCATGGAGAGGAAACTGGAAACAAGAATTGAAAAAGTTAAGGTTTAGAAACGTGCACTGACCCATACCGGAAGCAATCTAGCTGTCCAGTAATTGCGGGGGGTGAGGGTGGGAGGGTACTTACAAATTATGGTACCTCAGTGTCCCAGACCTTAACCAGCCATGAGACAATAATGATGACAAAACTTGCTTCTAGCTTCCCACCCTGTGAGAAACGGTAGGCTCCACCATGGTGGTCGGGCCCGGGGATGAAGCAGGGAGGTAAAGAGCATGGAAGAAAACACCTGGGTTGAGGTAGAATTACCTTATTAGCCTGGTGAAGACTATGATTGTACATCTGCTGGGATTCTTTCCAAAATGTTCAAGTTGCAGTCTCGTTAGCCTTTTTTTAAAAAAATTAATTGATTAATTAATTAATTTTTTGTTGTTGGGTCTTCGTTGCTGTGTGCAGGCTTTCTCTAGTTGTGGCGAGCGAGGGCTACTCTTAGTTGTGGTGTGTGGGCTTCTCACCACGGTGGCTTCTCTTGTTGTGGAGCACAGGCGCTAGGCACGCGGGCTTCAGTAGTTGTGGCACACAGGCTCAGTAGTTGTGGCTCGCGGGCTCTAGAGTGCAGGCTCAGTAGTTGTGGCGCACAGGCTTTGTTGCTCCGCGGCATGTGGGATCTTCCCGGACCAGGGCTGGAACCCGTGTCCCCTGCATTGGTAGGCGGATTCTTAACCACTGTGCCACCAGGGAAGTCCCCCATTGCCTTTTTTTTTTTTTTTAAATGCGAAGTTCTTTTTTTTTTTTGTCTTTTTAAATTTATTTATTTATTTATTTATTTTACTCATTTATGGCTGTGCTGGGTCTTCGTTTCTGTGCGAGGGCTTTCTCTAGCTGCGGCAAGTGGGGACCACTCTTCATCGTGGTGCGCAGGCCTCTCACCATCACGGCCTCTCCTGTTGCGGAGCACAGGCTCCAGACGCGCAGGCTCAGCAATTGTGGCTCACGGGCCTAGTTGCTCTGCGGCATGTGGGATCTTCCCAGACCAGGGCTCGAACTCGTGTCCCCTGCATTGGCAGGCAGATTCCCAACCACTACGCCACCAGAGAAGCCCCCTCCCCCATTGCCTTTTAAAAACCAGAGTATAATATAGAAAAAGGACTCTTGAAGGAAAAGAGAAGCTTATCCACTTATTTCCTATCTGGCAGCTTCTCCGTTTCCATTAAGTTCACATATGTTCTTGACATACATGAAGCTCAGAGAAAACTGTAGAGCTTCTTTTGAGCCTGCACATTTCTTCAAAAGGTGGTTGAGGACTTCTCTGGTGGCGCAGTGGTTAAAGATCTGCCTGCCAATGCAGGGGACATGGGTTCGAGCCCTGGTCTGGGAAGATCCCACATGCTGCGGAGCAACTAAGCCCATGCGCCACAACTACTGAGCCTGCGCTCTAGAGCCCGTGAGCCACAACTACTGAGCCTGTGAGTCACAACTACTGAAGCCCACACGCCTAGAGCCCGTGCTCCCCAACAAGGGAAGCCACCGCAATGAGAAGTCCGCGCACTGCAACGAAGAGTAGGCCCCGCTCGCCGCAACTAGAGAAAGCCCGCGCGTAGCAACGAAGACCCAATGCAGCCAAAAATAAATAAATAAAATAAATTAAAAAAAAAAAAAAGGTGGTTGAATTCAGACTCCCTGCCTTTCTTTGTTTTCTCAGCAGGCTAAAAAAGGACAAGCACATAATAGTTCAATCCGTAGGAACAAAAGCCTCTTCTTGGATCTAAAGTTGGGAAACATCTCTTGGGGAACATGTACTGCTAACTATTTGGCCTACGCTACGCAAGGGTGAAAACAAGTTGTACAAGACCATGATTCTGGGAATTGACTAATCTGTTTTGTGACTTCACCAAAGAAGGACTAAGCATAGAAATCCAACCTCGTAATTCAGTGGTAGAGTCATTATGCCCATGAGGGAAAATAAGTTGCAGTCAACTTGCATTTGCATCGCCCCTGGAAATTTACAAAACATTTTCACATCCTCTGTCTCATTAACAAGTACCACTCCTCCCTCACAGGAGCCTGATGAGGAGGACAGGTAGAGTCCTGTGTGCTGGGGCTGTGAGGAGCTCTCAGGGCTTGCCCTCTGATTTCTGGGAGTCTCAGTAGCCATTTGCTCCCTGGTGTCTGTGATGAGTTACCCAGATCCATCCTGATCCTCCTGAGAGTGCAGCATAGAGGCAGAGGGCCTCACGGGTGAGAAGTGGGGGGCTCTTTAAAGTTTCTTCTCTCTAGTTTCAAATCTAGGCTGAGCACTTGTTTGCTGTGTGACCCTAGCTTTGTGTCCCAAGTTCTCTGAGCCCAGCTATAACTTGGAGCTAATAATAACCTTCCTTGTAGGGTTGCTGTGAGGATTAAAGGAGATATATATGGAAAGCATCTTGTGCAGTGCCCTGCTCAGAATAGCCCTTCAATAAACACCAGCTAGTCCCAGATTGGCCACCCCCAGGCTCAGTTTCTCTGTATCACTGCAATGGCACACTCAGGGGCAGAGTCCTTGGCCCCAGTCTCCTTAATTCTCTCTAACGAAAGACACCCCAACAGTGCAGACCTTAGTTCTGGGGGAGACAGCAGGGAGGTGAACCAGCTTCCTCATTCCCATGCCCCTCCCCAGACTCTGCTGGAGCCCTCAATGAGGTTCTGGAGGGGAACTCAGCTCTGTCCCCAGGGGCAGCTTCTGGCTATGGTGAAAGACTCAGTCAGGGTCTCACTGCTTCCCACTGACCTGCTAGGCCAACCCCTGAGACCCCAGACGGTGTATCCGGAGAGAGGCTTTGCTCCCTGGGCTGCTTAGGGGCTCTGTGAGACTCGGGGAAAGGAGGCTCGGACGTCCCTCAGAGTCCTCCCTGAATCTTGGGGAGACCATCACTCTGGCCCTTGTTTGTCTGTGCAAACCCAGCTATGACAGGGTGAGGCTGGCAGCCACGTCTTGAATGCCCTTAGGCCCGCTCCCTCCGCTTTGTCCCCTCCTATCTTCTTACGGTTGCTGCTTCACACACATCGGGTGTTTGCCTGGCTCCCGGAGGTGCCTGACTTTACAATTCCTGCGCAGAGCCCCACGGCCGCTTACCTAGGTGCCCAGTCTCTCTAATATAATAACAGGAGGAAGAGCCTGGCCCTTTTTGAGACCCATCTCACTCTCACAGTAGCCCCCTAACGAACACTAAGCAACGGTGTTCTTAGTAACCCCATTTTGCCAATGAAAAAACTGAGGCTCAGGGAGTAATTGTTGAAAGTTTCAGAGCTGAAATCGGCAAACTCTAAAGGCCAGGCCCTTTGTGTTACACCAGGGACCTGAGCTGTCACCCGTGGTTCTGCTGATGGCTGCAGTGAGTCAGAGGCCCCCTCGGGCTGATGGAACAGGGAAGGAGCCTGGTTCTTAAGGAGCCTGGACCTGCGGCCAGGGCCTTATTCCCATGGCTTTCGAGAAGTGGAGCCAACCCTAGGCACGCACTGCCACCCCATGCACCCTGACCCAGAGCCCTGTTGTCCACAGAACTGCCCAGCGAGCTGCCCCCAGGCACCCTATTAGGGCTTCACCTCCTACCTCTATGCCTCTTCTTCAATCCTTATTCACTGGGGCAAACTCAACCGTCCCCAGCTCCCTTGTCTGAGGAACGGGAGCAGAGCAGGGTCAACTGCAGTGCTCAGAATTCTCTGTCGGCCCCTGAGGCTCCTACCTGTTTATGCAGAAGTCGGGCACCACACCTGAGAGGCTGCTCAGAGAGCTCAGCCGGGCTCCTCCTGCCCGCCTCAGTCCCTGGGGCACCTGAGCCGGTAAACATGGCAACGAGGGTCACCTGCCCTCATTACCTGGCACCATCCTGCACTCAAACTTCCCTCCCTCACAGCCAAGTAGACACGGAGACACTCAAGCCTGGGCTTCAGCCTGGAGACCAGGCTATTCTACTAACATGCAGAATCATTCTGTCCCCAAGAGTTCACTGAAGTCTCACTTCCCAAATGTTCTAGCATGGCTTCCTCCACTTTGGGGTCCTGAAATTTGGTGCTATCAAATGATGCTTCTTTTTTTTTATTATTGGAGTATAGTTGCTTTAAAATGTTGTGTTAATTTCTGCTGTACAGCACAGTGAATCAGCCATGCATATACATATATCCACTCTCTTCTAGACGCCATTCGCATATAGGTCATTACAGAGCACCAAATAGAGTTCCCTGTGCTATACAGTAGGTTCTTGTTAGTTATCTTTTATATACAGTAGTGTGTATATGTCAATCACAATCTCCCAGTTTAGCCCCCCCATTCCCCCTTGGTAACCATAAGTTTGTTTTCTACATCCGTGAATCAATTTCTGTTTTGTAAATAGGTTCATTTGTACCATTTTTTAGATTCCACATATAAAATGATGCTTGTTTATAATCCACCTTCTTCCAGAGACTGCCTTATACATAGTAGGCACTATAATACATTGGTTAATGGAGAAAAAATATATATATATTTAATTATATGCAATACAAGATCAAATTAAATTTTTTAAAATAGATACTAAGACCCAGGCTGTGGTCTTGAAATTCCATTTATCCCTGAAACTAATGATAGTTTCTTAGAGAAGAGGCTGATTCCAGGTCCAGGCAGGAAACGTACAGATGAACCTGGAACTTTGTATACTATTGGCTTGGCCAAAAATTTCGTTTGGGTTTTTCTGAAACATTCTATAGAATGAACTTTTTGGCCAACCCCATACATAGCAAGGAAACAATCAAAGATGGCTAGGGTCTACAGACTGGATGGTAGTTGGACCAAAGCTGGTTTTATGAAGTACCCAGCCATGTTGGGGAGATGCACATAACAAGGACCTGTGGATAGCCTCTCAAAAATGTGGGCCACCCCTCGGAGCTGATGGGGGCCTCCAGCCAGCAAGAAGCCAGGGCCCTCAGTTCTAGAACCTCAGAGAAATCTGTCAGCACCTTGACTGAGCCTGGAAGCAGAGTCTTCCCCAGTCAAGTTTCCAGATGAGAACACATCCTAGCTGACACCTGGATGGCAGCCTGGAGATTCTAAGCAGAGGACCCAGCTAAGCTGTGTCCAGACTCCTGGCCTGCAGAAACTATGAGATAATGTTATAAATATGTATTGGGTTTTTTTTTAATTTATTTATTTATGGCTGCATTGGGTCTTCGTTGCTGCGTGTGGGCTTTCTCTAGTTGCAACGAGCGGGGGCTACTCTTCGTTGCGGTGCGCAAGGCTTCTCATTGCGGTGGCTTCTCTTGTTGTGGAGCAAGGGCTCTAGGCACGTGGGCTCATTAGTTGTGGCTCGTGGGCTCTAGAGCACTGGCTAAGTAGTTGTGGCGCACGGGCTTAGCTGTTCCGTGGCATGTGGGATCTTCCCGGACCAGGGCTCGAAGCCATGTCCCCTGCATTGGCAGGCAGATCTTTAACCACTGCGCCACCAGGGAAGTCCTAACTGTGTATTGTTTTAAGTTGCTAAGTTTGTGGTACTATTTTTACATAGCAAAGGAATACTAGTTGGAGACTTTCATTTCCTTCACAGGCCATGGGTAAGGAAGGCAGCACACCCTTTCCCCCATCTACCCTTGTCCCAGTATACGTATTCCCAGCTGAGCAGACACTGAGGACCATGGCGGCTTGGACCCAGCAACTGTGGGAGGAGATGAGAGGAGGCTCCTGTGTCCTCAAGCCCCCTGCCCCCGGGAGGCTGCACCACCTGCCATAGCCTCTCTAGACAAAAAGACAGCAGAGTTATTCCTCACTGCACAGGAAGAAGCCAGGGGCTGCCTGGAGATTAGCAGTAGGGCCAGACCAGGGCAGACAGTACATCTGTGACATAGGTCAGCTCGTCCCCTCCTCCAGTGCAAAACTGACCAGGCCACTCACCTGTAACTTTTCTGGACAAACTGGGGCTATGGAGTTGGAATCACGAAATGTAGAGAATCCCGAAATCAGCAGGAGGAGGTGGGGAATGAGGAGGCTGAGGGAGGAGTTTATTTTATTTCTGTAGAGAGGAAGAGACCACTTAGATGCCCTTGGATGCTTTCTTGCTCCTGGCTCCCCCCAGCCTCCTCCTGCCGCCCCCCAAGCCTCCTCCTGCCCCTGGGATTTGCTAACTGTGATCCCACTCAGGGCCTCTACCCTTGCTGTTCCTGTAGCCTGGATCACAGGCTGGTCCTGTCTCTCTGCTCAAAAAAAAAAAAAAAAAAAAGTCACTTCCTCCCTGACACTCTCTAACGCAGGTACCCACCTGCTGCACCCTTCCAAGATATCTCTATTACCATGTTTTTATTTTCTTCACAATACTACCATCTGAAGTTGCTATTTATCCTTTTCTTCATTATTTGTCCCACTAGAATGCAAACTCAAGCCTTGTCTGTCTCATTCATGGTTGTTTCCCTGAGCACCCAGCACAGTGCAAGCCTCCAAGAACTTTTTGTGGCATTAATGAGTTCTTACTCAACGCAGTCACCATTCTAGGTGGTTCTGTGTCACAGTGATGCTTGTAGGGCCGCTTCTCAGTCCTGCCTGCTGGCTTTGGGGTAATTTCACAGGCTCTGAGTCTAACTGTTGGGCTTTGAAGCCCTGGTCTGCCTCTTCCTATGTGACCTTGGAAAAATAACTTAACCTCTCTAAACCTTCATTTCTTCACCTGTAAAACACAATCATAATAAAACTACCTACCTTGTAGGTTACTATGAGAATTAAAGGAGATTAGCACAAAGAGCCTGGCACAGAACAAACAATAAATCTGAGCTTTTCCAACCTCAAATCAACAGCACACCAACTTGTAACAACAGATGACACTTTCTTGTCCTGCTGGCTACCCTCTCTCTTGGCTTTATCTTTTGCTTTATGTTCACCCTACTTTTATTTCTCCTTTGTCCTGCTGTTCTGCCCTATCTATTTAGAAACATTTGTATTGTGATTTAGAATATATAAGACAAGGGCATAAAGCCGAACTATGCCATTTAACAAATAATTAACAGTCTCTTATGATCTTTTTGTGTTCAGCTTTATCTGTAGGGATGAGCTTTTTCATTCTTGATATTGGCTGTCAGTTTGATGTTGGATTTTTTTTTTCTTGATCAGTATCAACAGAGGTTTGTCATTTTTACTGGTCTTTTCAAGGACCAATTTCTAGATTTGTTTATCCTCTCATGTATATATTTTCCCTACATCCTTTTTAATCAAAGCATGATTTACACATAATAAAGTGCACATACTTTAAGGATACCGTTCTCTGATTTTTAATCATTGTACTTACACTGTATAACCACATCTGAGTCAATATATAGAAACATTTATCATCCCAGAAAGTTCCCTCTTGCCTCTAGTTAATTCTCCACCCTCCCCAGAGGCAACAACTGTTTTGATTTCTATCTCCATAGATTCATTTTGCCTGTTCTAAAAATTCATATAAATGAAATTTCTTTTGCTCAATAAATTGGTTTTTAAAAATAATTTCAAATTTAAAGAAAAGTTGCAAGAATGGTAAAAGAACTCCTTATCCTTCCTTCTCACCCAGATTCCCCAACTGCTAACATTTCATCTGCTCACTCCCTTAATCTTTCTAGTTTTATATACAGTCCATTATCATTTGTCTCTTTGCTGTGTCATTTGAGAACAAACTTCAGACAAGAATGCCCCATTAAAGTGAGAGAGTGGCATGGACATATATACACTACCAAATGTAAAATAGATAGCTAGTGGGAAGCAGTCACATAGCACAGGGAGATCAGCTCTGTGCTCTGTGACCACCTAGAGGGGTGGGATAGGGAGGATGAGAGGGAGACGCAAGAGGGAGGAGATATGGGGATATATGTATATGTATAGCTGATTCACTTTGTTATAAAGCAGAAACTAATACACCATTGTAAAGTAATTATACTACAGTAAAGATGTTTTTAAAAAAAATGCCCCATTACCCTTAAGTACTCCAGTGTGGGCATCCCCCAAAACAAGAGCCCTCGCCTCCAGGCTCCAGGTATGAATACTAGGAGGTGGGGACAAAGTTGGGGGAGGGGGCCACCTGGCATCTGTCTGTCACACCAACCAGAGCTTGGAGTTCATGAATAAATATAATTGCCCTCCCCATCCATGGTGTGCTTTTTTTTTTATTACTTGGGATTTATTTTTGGTTGGAGAATGACCTCTTTCCCCTGTGTATACAGTCTTGATTATTGACAATAGTCAATGAGGTGTCCTGCTCTTCTCCAGCCAAGGCTGTCCCGATACCACAGCTGGACAACTGAACACACCCTCTCCAGGGACTTTGGACAGAGTGATGCAAGGGATGGAAAACTGCATCGTTGGTACAGGGGTGAGCATACTGACTTTGTCTCTTTGGGGGAGTCAGGGCATGTCAGTAACTCACACACCTCTATAGGGGGTTGCAAGGAAATGCATAGGGGGCTCTCTATGTAAACAGGCTTCAGGTCAGAGCTGAATTAGAACCAAAGAAAGAGCCCAAACTGGGCGGGGATGGGGGGGGCGGGGAGGGGGGAATGGCAGGCAGAGAGGCAAGACCTTAGGGGCAGCAGGGCCAGCAGGATGACCTATATCAACAGTTCTCAAACTTGAGCATGCCTCAGAATCCCCCAGAGGTCTTGTTAAAAACACAGAGGACTGGGTCTACCCCCAGGGTATCTGTCATTGGGACCGGGCGGTGGTCCAGCCCAGTGCCCTCTAATTGTGAGCAGCAGCGACATCTTGTGGTGAGGAGGGGAACGAACCTTGCGTTCCCTGAGAACCTCAGCCCCGGCGGTGCCCTTGGGTCCAGGACGGTGAGGGCCAAGGGCAGCGCGGCCCAGGTAGAAGCCAGTAGGCCCAGTCCTTGCCCCAGAGTGTGCAGGCAGCTGAATGCCTCATTTTACTCTAGAGACGGGGAAACCTACTCTTGTTTCCTGGAACTTTCAGCTTCATTTCAGAATACTTCCATCTTGATTTTTGTAAATAACTTTTTTCCCTGGTCTTTTCACCCCCAAAAGGCCAAGGCCTGTGAACCAACACCTTGAAGTCCCAGCCACACATGGGGTGGTTCCCAAGTCAGGAGACTGACTTTTGGAACGAAGTCCCTCACTAAACAATTGCTTTCAGCCCAAAAGAGCACTGGATGACATGAGCTATTATTATCCCTGGTAGCTTGACATCAATCTTTGGCAGGATATTCTAACTGATTAAGGTTGTAGTAATGATGTGTGAGTGGGTGGAGAAGGGAGCCTGTAGGCCTGGGCAGTGCCAACCTCTGTTTCCTCTGCTCATGTAGTTGGTGACCTGGTAGACTGGGGCGTCAGAATTTCTGGAGTTGGGCAGACGCTGGGGAAGTGAAGCAATGCTGGCTGCGCTTGTGTCTGAAAGAGCTGGGTTTGATTCCCGGCTCTGCCTCTGCGTTGTGAGTCCTGGAGCACCTCACCTCTGACCAACTGAGTTTGTTCATCTGGAAAATGCGGGGCATGACATCAGTCGCTTATGCGAAAGTGCCCTGTGTGGCACCGGATGGACTCTGGGTAAGAGAAAGTCAACGTGTGTCATCTGGAGGCGGCGTGAGAGGTCCAGGAGGGGAAAGAAGTGAATGGTTCCATCCTCCACGCCCACCCCCATGCCCCCACCAGGCCCAGGCAGGCACCTCTGACCTCCAGCCTGGCCTGCGCCTTGGCTTCCCGGGCAGAAGGAGCAGTTGGATGAGCCTCGGAGCTGCCTCCTCGTCTGCGTCCTGTGGAACTTTCGCTTCGTGACAGGAGGAGAAATTAATCATTAACCGCCAGGTTAACGGGGCGGCCGGGGCGTGGAGGCTGTGAGGTGTTGCCCCCAGTCCGGGCGACCCCAGAGGGGAGAGGGTCACAGGCCGCCCTCGCAGCTCCCCACTCTGCGCTGTGCTGGCCGGGTGCTGGGTGCTGAGTCGCTGTGGCTCCACCGGCCACCCCCAGGCTGACCTCCCCCCACTGGCTCACTCAGCTCAGGCCGCCAGCATCCTCTGCACCCCTCACGCCCACCTGCCTCCCATGGGCCTGCCCTGCGGCTCCTCCGCGCCCTTGCTGCAGAGCCTGGGGGGTGTGAGGTGTGAGAGTGAGGGAGGAGGTTGTGCCTTCCCCCACACCATAGCCCTCCCCGCGGAGAGGACTGGGCCACCTCAGCCTCACCCCCCAACACCCCACCCCCTGCCCTGGATTTGCTATTTTAGAAAGTGAGGGAACAGAGGTCAGGAGGTGGGGAAAGTCAGCCTCTTGCCCAGCCCTGTCCTGTGGAACCTTCTGAGATGCTGGAAATGTCCCATATCTGCAGGTCCAGTACAGTAGCTAGGGACCACCCCAAAGGCTTAACCTGTGCAACTGAGGAGTTTTTTTATTTCATATCATTTTTATGAACTTAAATTTATTTATTTGGCTGAGCCACCTGCTTGCGGGATCTTAGTTCCCTGACGCCCGGCAGTGGAAGCGTTGAGTCCTGACCACTGGGCCGCCAGGGAATTCCCTGAACTTACATTTAAATAGCTGCATGTGACCAGTAGCTCCAGGCATGCCCTATCACTCCTCCATCAGCCCCTCCCCCCCAAAAAATTGTTCTGGAAAAGGTCAGTTAAATTAATGACAACAAGAAGCATGTAACTGGGACTTCCCTGGTGGCATAGTGGTTAAGAATCCACCTGCCAATGCAGGGGACACGGGTTCGAGCCCTGGTCCAGGAAGATCCCACACGCTGTGGAGCAGCTAAGCCCATGCACCGCAACTACTGAACCTGCGTGCTGCAACTACTGAAGTCCACGCGCTTAGAGCCCCTGCTCTGCAACGAGAAGACAGCGCACAGCCACAACTAGAGAAGAGTAGCCCCTGCTTGCCACAACTAGAGGAAAGCCCGTGCACAGCAATGAAGACCCAACCCAACCAAAAAAAAAAAAAAAAAAGCATGTAACTAACACAGCGTAAAACATCATTACCCTTCCTCCACGGGTCAGGAGCTCGTGCCGAAGAACAGCTGCACAGAGACTGGTAGTAGGGTTCGGAGGGGCAGGACGCTCTCCCAGCACCTCCAGGCTGTCTTCTGTGAAGCCCATTCCTGAGGTTAAAGCCTTCTTGGGTGCCAGGAGAGCTGTAAGACCACCAGAGGAGATGCTCCAGAATTCCAGGCCCTCCCACCTCCAAATCCCAGGGAATTCTCCCTTCTCGAATTCCCCAGTCATGAGGTCGAGGAGGTCACGTAACATTTAATCTGGCACCTACCTGCCAGCACGTAAAAGGTCACTGCTCCAGCCAAGTTTCACTTTAACTGCAGTGGAGGCTCTGAAGTGACTACACCGGGCAGGCTGACCCCAGGTGCCGTCTGCACCGAGTGGAGTGGAGTGAAGCGGGAGAGGCCCCGCAGGAGGCTGTGGTCCCGGGGATGAGGCCACAACAGAAACCAGAGAGAGCGGCCCAGACTGACTGTCCCCACAGCCCAGAGCCTGTCGGGTGCAAATCTGCCCACATGATCCCCATGCCTTCCTCCAGTCTGACCCTCTGAACCCCAAGGGATAGCTGAGAGCGTGCAGGTGGGTGAAAGGGACAGGCAGGGGGCATTAGTGCAGAACTGGGGTCGTGGGTGCTGAGGGGACAGGGTTCTGACCCTTGCTGGTCACTGCAAACCTATGTGATGACACATAATTTCTCTGTCTCAGTTTCCCCAGCTGTAAACGTCACTAATCATAACCATCTGGGTTGCTTCCAAGGCTTGCTATAGGGTTTAAATCAGATAACAGATGTCATTCATTAATCTATTCATTCACTAAGTGTCTATTAAGGACTTGCCTGGAATATGGCAATCTATCTTCTCAGTGGCAGCAGAGAGATCCAGAGTTCCTGCCTACAGCATGGTAAACACCAAAGCCGGGCAATTGTGCACACAGGCCCAGCACGAGCCTTCCTCAAACTGTGTAAGACAAGGCCTGCTTAGGGAAGAGGAGGGGGGAGCAGGGAGGAGTGTCTGCAAGGGTGGAGGAAGGCAGAGGAAAGGGGATGGGGAGGGGGCTGTGAGCTCACCAATCCCAGTAGAGCAGCCCAGTTGCTCCCAGCAGGTCCTGGGGAATAGTTGAGCTGGGTGTGACTTGAGAGCCCACGTCTGCCCAGCCCACTCACGGGCCTCTCAGCCCTGTCTTCTCTGGTCCTTGCCTCCGTCTCCTCTCTCTTCCTCAGCCCCAGCCTCACTGTCACTTTCTCCCCTACCTGCCCCTCCCAGCCTCAGCGAGGTGGGTTTGGAAATGGAGAAGCCTGCGGGAAACCCACCTAAAGGGCCCCAGCAGGAACCAGCCTTACTCCACATTTCCAGCCCAGGCTTCCTGGGGCCTCTCCCTCTGGCAGAGACTCCACCAAGAGTGCCTGGACCAGCCTTGCCTGATGGTCGGTCCTTGCATGAGGGGCTGGGCCGGTGGGGTCCTCTCATAAGAGGCAGGTGCTAGGCTGGGACTCCTGGGCGCAGTGGGTGGTGGACCAGACTATGTGGTCAAAATGGGCTGGGACCAGGAAGGCAGAGGTACCGGGATGCTCAGGGGAGGCCAGCCTATCTCCGGTACTAGGTGATTAGCAGGTCTCCTCTGACAGAGGCTGGCACATCAGCCTGATGCCCCAGAGCCCAGACTCAACCTGTCTTGTTACATTTCTCCCATCAGGCTGGGAACTTCCCAAACACACAGCCACGTTCCTTCTTCATCTCACACCTCCCACGTGAAAAGTTTATCCCTTAGAGTTCGCTCAGCACTCACTGAGCACCTGCCAGCCCGCAGGCCAGGCCTGCTGGGAGGGGAGCAAGGCATCAGGTGTTCCCTGGCCTCCTGAGCAGCTGGCCAAGCAACCCTGGGCCCCAGCTGTACCAGCTGTCAAGCTCGGCCTCCTGGGCACACAGTGCTGGGAGAAGCTCATGGGCAAATCTTCCCTGCAGTTGGCCAGACATCACTGTCGACCTCCTCATCACCTTCTGGGACACGCGTGGACCCAGAATCCCTCTCTCTGGATGTTCACATGAGCCTGTTGGCATAGATGGAAGCTGATGGTGGTCCTGCAGCTGATGTGGGACCCAGAAAGGTCCTGCTGCCCAGCTCTTCCCTCTGCCTGCTCCCCAGATGGTTCCAGCCAGAGGTCAGCCAGTCAGCTCTGGGGGCTGAGCACCTACTGTGTGCAGAGCTACTGTGTGCTCAGTGTGTGGTGGTCACCTTTCGTGTTGCTGCCCATCATCCCTTCCCCCTTATTCTGGCAAAAGCCTTCCAATTCTGAACCACCCCCCTGTAGTCTGTAGGATTCCTGTAAGTCCTGTTGCCAGGAGGGAACATGTGGTCCAGGCCTGGCTAGTAAGAGATTCACCCCACCCTCACCTGGCCACAGCAACTGGTGCAGAGATCAGCATCAAAACGTTTGCTGGAGCTAGTGGGGGAGAAACGCTCTCTGCTGGTAGAACATGTGAACCGGGGACGGCTGGTGAGGATCTGGCCACCGTGGGAGGAGAGCCAAGGAACCAAGAAAGACTAATTCCCAAGGACATCCCCTGAGGTCCTAAAGCGACCGTGCCTGGAACTGTCAAGCATCTACATTTCCTTTTTAACTTAAATTAATTCAAGTTGGATTTTCTGTCACTTGGAACTAAAAGAGAGGAGGGTGCAGGGAGAAATAAATAGAGGAAGTGAAGTGGTTTCTACCTTCAGAAAGGCCCCAGGCTGAGAGGAAATATGGTTTCCTTTTTAGGGTCTCTGAACACATGATCTTTCATTTTTAAACCTGTGTGTGTGTGTGAGTGTGTGTGTGTGTGTGTGTGTGTGTGTGAAATATACATTCAGATAAGTTCTTATACTTTTAATTTCTCTACTAAGTATTACATATTCATAATGAAAAATATACCAAAAAAGAAAAAAAAAAAAAGGAAGGAAGGTCAGTTGTAGACCACTGTTATTCTTTTTCTAAGTGTTCAAAAATGACAGTAGTGTTGGGTACTGTGGTCCAGTGGTTAAGACTCCTTGCTGCCACTGCAGGGAACCTGGGATCGATCCCCTGTTGGGGAACTAAGATTCCGCCTGCTGCAGTGCGGCCAAAAAAAAATGATGGTAGGGTCATACGGTACATATCACTTTAGTCTATTTTTCTCCCCACCTACCAGAACATGGTGATCTTTAGGAACACAAAAAGGAAACCATTAGAAGATAAGTTTCACGGCGCAACTGAATTCACATGCATCTCACCACCTAGCCTCCCACCTTGTTGCAGGAAGAGGCCCAGGAGACACTCTGTGAACAAAAAGTGGTGATTTCTCTTCACTGTGTCACCTTCAGAGGAAGTCTACAAAACAGAATGTTCATTAATTCACTCATTCAAAGAGTAAATATTTCAGTGCCTCCCATGTGCCAGGCACTGAAATATTTACGTGTTCAGGGTATGATGAGCAAAACCAGATATGGTCTCTCCTCTCATGGAGCTTACAAGATGGTGAGGAAAAGTGTTTCATCAAATACTCACCAAACAAACGTAACACATGAGCTGGGACAGCTGCTCTAAGAGCATCACAGAGGAGGATTGACCCCCTCAGGAAGGCTTTCCTGAGGAAGTGGGGTTTGGGCTGGGATCAAAGGGATGAAAGGTGTCAGCCAGGCCATGGGAGGGAGGTGAGCATCTCATTCAGGGGAGCAGCACGAGGAGGGCGCTGTAGCTGGAGAGAGTGTGGCGAGTGTGTGTGAAGGTCATTGTGGCTGGAGTGGAGGAAGGGAGAGCGTCTGGCATGTGACACCAGAGCAGGTAGCAGAGAGAAGTAGGAGCCAGAGGATGTGGGACCTTGGAAATCACATTAATAAGTTTTGGCTTTATCCTAAGAACCAAGGGAAGCTACTGAAGTCTCCCCTAGCAGGTGTGTGTGGCCGGAGTAGGTCTGTGGTCCGTTAATGTCACGTGACTGCATTGTGAGGAATGGATTGGGTAGGTCCAAAATGGGCTCAGGGGTAGCAGGTAGACGGCTATTGCAGTAGTTGAGATGTGAAAGGTCAGGGTACCTTGCACTAGGGTAATGACACAGGAAGTGGGAAAAGAGAGGAGATTGGAGAAGTATTTAGGAAATAAAATCAGCAGAACTTGGTAACTGGATATGGAGGGTGAGAGAGAGTGTGCGTGTCAAGGGAGAGTCCTGGGTTTCTTCCTGGCTGGCTCAGCTGGGCGGGTGGAGCTACCAGTCAGCAAGCCAGGAAACGCTGTAAGGGAACCAGGCTGGGAAGAAGATTAAGTGTTCTGTCTTAGACACCTTGAGTTGGAGGAACCTTTGACACGTCCCAAAGGAGATGTCAAGTAGGCAGTTGGATATATCTCAGTCAGGATCTCGGAGATAATATGTGTGAGTCATTTGCAAACTGTGTGCACTGACCCATCAAAACAACCAGCTGGGGTGGGTTCTGATCCCACTGTGCTTCAGGGATCAAACCACTGACCCCTCTGGGACCCAGTGTCCTCAAGTATTCGGTAACCTGAACCTGTGAGCATATGGGGATGACGCATTGCCCAGACGTCCCGGAATCCCCCCACCAAAACCAGAGAAAGAAGTTTCCCAGTTTGGAGAGTGTTCCTGGCTCTGTTAGATTGGTCATTGGGATCTTCTTGCTGTGACCCTGGCTGTCCCTTCCCTGGTCAGATCATAGACCATCCTAAGCCCCTCAGATTCCTATTCTTGAAATAGGAAACCCCTGGCCCCTCATCCTTGTTAGAATGGAAGAGTGAATTGGATGAGCTGCCTTGGCCCACGGTGAGGCAGATTCTCTGAGGAACGTTAAGGTCAAAGGGTGTAAACTGTGAACAAGGATGATTCTTACCACAGATTCTTACCATCCGGGGCACTTTCCCCAAGATTTTGTTTTCCTTCCTTGTCCCCGGCCTGCTCTCGCCTGAACTTTCTTCTCTCTGTACTCTTCCCAAAAATGTGTTGCTGGGTCTCCATGCTGTTTGCTTATTTCACAAACAACCCAGTTCTTGATGATGTCCCAGGTTCTGTGGACCTTGCTTGGCCAGAGTAGCCCATGGAATAATGCCTTCCTGGAGGGTGTCACTCTTTGACACCCAACCCCCTCTCCTGGGTCGTGGCCAAGGGCTAAGAACCAGTCAGGGCTCATTATTAATGTCTATTATGTGCTTAGACACTGGAGAGATAAAATGAAAAAAACCCAATCTGGCCCCGGAGAAACCTCCCTCCCAATGGTTTTGAAGTGTGATCTGGACTATTTTTCCCTAAATTCATTACCAGCCTTTTCACCATATTAAAGTCTCCTTTCCATTCGCTCACTTAGCTTTTGAGTTTGTCCCCCCAAATCATTGATACAGTGGTTATCATTTACAAAGGCTTATTATGTACCAATCTTAGTGCCAAGCTCTTCACATCCCTTTATTTCATTTAATCTTCAAAACAACCTGTGAAGTAGGTTCTGTGTCTCCTACTTTTCCCTTGATGGCCTGAAAGAGGTGAAGTTGCTTTTCTGAGTTCAAACAGCTGGGGTTCAAAGCCAGGTCAAACCCAGGTGTGGTCTGACTTGACAGTGCCCTGCTCTCACTACTCGGCCACCTTTGTCGAGATGGCTGAGTGTTTCCCGCCTGAAAGCTTGGTGTTAGCCATGAAGTGCCAGTTTAATTAGAATGGAGGCCCCAGGAGTGCAGGAACCTTGTCTAATTCAGCTCTCGTCCCCAAGCACCTAGAACAGTGCCCGGAAAAGATTTGTTGAATCAATTTGAATGAAGGAAACAGTTTGAAACCCCCTCTCCTCACCCACTATCACCAAACACAGCTTTGACAACTATCAACTGCAGTGTAAGTACATTAATGACATAATGAAAGTGAATCTCTAGTGGGGGGGCTCGGGTACCCTCCAGGTTAAAGGCCTAAAGCAGAAGCTCATGAAGCCATCAGTAACCGGATAGGTACTTGCACTTCTCAGGTATGTTTGAATGTCCACCTTTAGACCAAGGAGCCTAGCTCTGTGCCAACACTTGCATTTGCCAGTGACCTTTAATAAAGGTAAAAGTTTTCTTAGCAAACAATGAAGCAACACTTTTGAGAAGAAAAGAGTAAACTGAAGCAAAGGTCATTATTTTCTAAATTTGCTTTTCTGCTGAGAACTTTGGGTGTTGGCATGGCTCTATTCAAAGGCTCCCAGCCCTTCAGGTCAAAGCCCACTCTCCTTACTACACGTGCATCTCATCCCTGTCTCCCCTCCGGCCCGTGTCATCCCTAGCGACCGTGTCAGACCTTCCCTCACCTCCGGGTCTTTGTCCTTGCTCTTCTCTCAACTTGAATCTCCTTTCCCTTCCTCTTTGCCTGGTTGAATTTTATTCATCCTTCAAATTCTAGAAAGTCTTCCCAAGTCCCCCCCCCCCGATACCCCCAACCCCACCTCCCTGCACACACCATCTGGGGTCAGTGACTCTCTCTATGTCCCTATGACACCAGACACATAACACAGCAAGATATTCTGGTCCTTATCCCACATTCCACCTCCCCAGACCCCCCCTGTCTGTCCTAGTCTCCCCAGCAACAAGCACAGAGCCTGGCCCATGGTAGGTATTAGGAAATCACACTGTGGTCAATTGCTCAACCACCTTATCAAATAGTTGTATGTCAACCAAAAATTAATCAGTCAACCTAAAGAAATGGAAAGAGAAATGGAAAATTTTATTTGAGCCAAATGTGAGGAATATAACCTGGGAAGAGCATCTCAGAAAGCTCTGAGAAGTCTTCTACCTGTTAGAAGTCAAGGCATCGTGATGTAAGTTTTTTGAAACAGACAGCTGTACATCAAACGTATTATTGACAGTTTACATAATCCAGATCTAAGCATCATCGTGGTGGGTCATGTGACCCCTTACAAGATCAAGAAGGAATGCTCTCTTTTAAGGATTTGTCTTGTTGATGCTGGGAGAATATTGCTGTTTATGGTTGAGCAGGTATTTCTGCTGATGGGGGAGGTTTGGTCCATGCATAATGCAGATACACAATGCTCAGTGGAGCGGGAAGAGGAGGCCAAAGGGCAGAGAAGTGTTTTTGTTTAAATTTTTCTTGTCTTGCCATAAAATATGAATTTTATTTAACATGTAGAACCACTTATTTAGTACCTACTGTGTGCCAAGCCTCTAACGTGTGTCATTCATGCCTAAGCCTTACAACAACCTTGCAGAGTAGTTTTGATCACTCCTCCTTTAAGAAGATGGAAGCTGGAGCTCAGAGAGGTTCCGTAACTTGTCAAAGCACACCTACTTAGAAAGAGGCAGAGTCTGGATGTGAGTTCAGGCCTTTAGGACAATCTCCCATTCCTGCTAGCTCCCAGGCTTCAAGTTACACAAATCTCTGTCATCTCCAAATTTCAAACTCTATAACACAAAAGATAATTTTCTTATCAGCTATGTGAGCTTAGATAAGTCACTTGACCCCCCTTGGTCTCAGTTTTGTCAAGTGCAAGACGGTGGCTGGGGGGAGGGGTGGGTGAGGGGGGGCACATGAACTCCAAGGTGCACTATGGCACAGAGGTGGTGTAATTGTACAAATCAGGAGCAGGTGGAGCTTCACCTAAAGGCAAACAACACTGGGGCATAAACCTAGCTAGAATCTGCCTCTGTTTTCTAATCTGTGGACGTGCACAGGGCCTCAGGGAGTGTGTACAGACCCCATACAGACCTTCCACCTCCCGGCAGTATGCACACAGCCTGTGAGCATTCCAGACTGCGTGTGCAAAGACCTCCTGAGTCTGCCAGGCCTGTGGGTGTTTGCTTTCTGCCTCTGGGCATTGCCTCCTACTTCTTCTAGGCTGGCCTCCCCTCAGGAGAGATGAACTCCAGCCGTTCCTGAGGAGATGAATCGACAGCCTGTCGTGCGTGGGCTGCTCTCACCAAGCTCGGCCAGGCCATTCCTGCTTTCTGAGCCCTGCAGAGGCCTCACCCATGTGCCAAGCCTTCCCCAGCCCAACACGCTTCCTCTTGTTCCCCTCCATCCAGCTGTCCCACTGCCCCATCTGCTTCTCAGGTGGTGGAGCCGTCTGCAGGAGCGTAAGGCGGACCCACGCCCCACCCAGAACAGAGGGAGTCTGTCAGCAGCACAGTGGAAGAGGCTGGGATAGCCGTGGGAAAGTGCTCTGGAAAGGCTAGCAGGGCTAAGGGGTCATAAGTATATGTTCATGATAAAAAAAAATCACATAGATGGCAAGAGAGTGAGCAAAGAAAACTGAAAGACAGAAAGGAGAAGTGCAAAGGGGTAGGACCTCCACAGGCCACGGCGGGGCTGAATTCTCTCCAGGTTACGCGGAGTCCTGTCCTTGACCAATCAGAAGCCAGCTGGGGTTCAGGTAGCCCAGGGCCACTCAGGAGCCCTATTCTTGTTTGATCATGAACCCAGCAGCCACTGTGAATGCACGTGGGAGGGATACAGGGCCCTGTCCCTGATGGACCCCTCCCTCCTGCCCTGAGGCCCCAAGATGAACAGAGATGAGTTGTGGCTGAAACAGGGCAAGGGGGGTGGTAGAGCGCAGGGTCTCTGGAAAAGAAAGGCGTTTGATGTCAAAGCCTGCTTTGCAGCAGGAAACAAAACTTCACAAGGATTCAGGGGGTGGTACCTCATCTGGCTTCCTTCCTTCCGGCCCTGGTCTAGAAAAAAGCCTGAAGCCAGAAAGCTCCTCATCCCCACACACCCCGCATCCCTCTACCCCCATCCTCCCAGCAGGGGGGCTCCCTTCCCCCACTCACCCTCCCCGACCCGATCCGTGGCTTCCCTACCACAGGGAGAGGGGCGGGTGGGTTCCATCCTCTGTTCAGGTTCAGGACACAGGGTCCTCACCCCTGCAGTCCCTGCCCAGCCAGGGCTGTGGTGGAGGGGAGCCCAGCCCCCTTCTCGCCCACCAGGGCTCCTGGGCCCCAGCACCTTAGAGAAGGAGGGAGGGGAGATTGGGCCCGGGGGAATCTCCCTGGGCTGTACTCTAGACAGTACATGAAAAGCATGCAAATGCGGTACAAAAATAGCATGCAAATCAACACATCTTCCACCAATTCATCCTTTATGTTCCCCTCCTCCCCCAAGGGTCCCATCATCCTTTAGGCCGTGGAGGAAGAGGTTTCTTTATACTCCCCACCTAACAGCCTCAGGGACTTTTATTCTGCTTTCCCTTCCCGACCCCTAACCTCAGTCCTTCCTTATCTTCACCCCACCCCGCCGATTGCCTGACCTTCAGTAGTTTGAGAAACAGGGTGCTTGCCACCTGGGCTGCGGAACCTTCAGGAGGGGCCTCGTTGTGGGTTCAGACCCTAAAACAGGGATGGGGTGGAGTAGAGAAGGAGGAGCCTCGCTGGGGGATCCACTCCTAGCTTCTGACCCGTAGGCACTTTGCCAAAGTCCAAAGACTCCAGACAGGGTGTGGCAAGGGCGTGCTTTGCCTCTGGCCCTTTACCCAGGCCAGACCCCCTGTTATTATTACTGCTATTATTGCTATTTTATCATGAGGAAAGAGTCCCTGGACCCCAGAGAGTGGGATTCAAGAAGCAGAGTGGAATTTGATTATGGTAATCGTTACACAATGTGTATACAGATTGTACATAGATTGTACACCTTAACATAGATTGTTCACCTTAAATATTTACAATGTTTAGTTGTCGAAAAAGAAAAAAGAAGGAGGAGGGGGAGGGGAAGGGAGAGGAGGAGGAGGAGGAGAAGGGATGGATATCATCCCTGAACTGAGATAATCAGCCAAGTTTAGAACTTAAGCATTTGGAGAGTTAAATGTAAAACAGTTGCCTCAAGCTACCTGGAGCAGTTTCACAGACACAGGTTCTTTTAGAGAGCCGCCTGGGGCCCAGGCTGCCTTTAAGGGACAGAAATGGAGCTCTGTCCCCTGTTCTCAAACTGCCAGGCTGGGTACCTCTGCCCCCATACCTGGTCCATCACTGACTCCAGCAGGGCAAGCTCAGCCTGGCCCTGCCTCTTGCTGGCCCTTCCACAGTTCAGCTGGAAGGAAGGCCCTCACCTTCCCCAGCTTGGCCCAGACCCAGACTGGGCCTGGCAACAGCTCTGGGGTAGGGAGGAAGCCCAAGGACCTGTTAGCTTGACCCGGCCCAGGACAGGAAAGGCTTCAGCCAGTTTCAAAGGCTCTTTAGCGAAGGGAAGGAAGCCACTTTGGGGTGGGTTCCAAGAGCAGACCAAGGTCCTTCCAGAGGGGGGGGAATAAACGAGGATGCCAGGCCTGGAGCCTTGGGAAAAGTGTCCCAGATCCTGCCTGTGGCTGAGCTATAGAGTCCAGAGGGAGCAGAGAAGAGGACCCAGATCTGCCCCTAAACTCAGCACTCATGAACAATTGAACTCGCAGCTCCTACACTAGCTATACCTTCATGGCCTGGCCTCCAGAGGTGGGAGACAAGTGGCTATAAGTGAGCCCACCTCGGGATATCATTCCCGTGACACCAAGTAGTACTCTATCCCCAAACCCGAAGGGGTGAAATTCTCTCCTCCATTGAAAGGCTCTTATTTATTTATTTATTTGTTTAAATTGAAGTACAGTCGATTTACAATATTATATTAGTTTCAGGTATACAGCACAGCGATTCAACATTTTTATAGATTGTACTCCATTTAAAGTTATTAGCAAATATTGGCTATATTCCCTGTGCTGTAAAATATATCCTGTAGCTTATTTTATATACAGTAGTTTGTACCTCTTAATCCCCTACCCCCTCTTGCCCTTCCCCCCATCCCTCTCCCCACTGGTAATCACTAGTTTGTTCTCTATATCTGTGAGTCTGTTTCTGTTTTGTTATATTCATTCACTTGTTTCATTTTTGAGATTCCACATATGAGTGATAACATATAATATTTGTCTTTCTCTGCCCAACTTATTTCACTAAGCATAATACCCTCTAGGTCCAGTCATGTTGTTGCAAATGGCAAAATTTCGTTCTTTTTTATGGCTGAGTAGTATTCCATTGTATACATATACCACATCTTCTTTATTCATTCATCTGTTGATGGACACTTGGGCTGCTTCCATATCTTGGCTATTGTAAATAATGCTGCTATGAACACTGGGCTGCATGTATCTTTTCAAATTAGTGTTTTCATTTTCTTCTGATATATACCCAGGAGTGGAATTGCTGGATCATATGGTAGTTCTATTTTTAATTTTTTGAGGAGTCTCTATACTGTTTTCCCCAGTAAATGCACCAATTTACATTCCCACCAATGGTGTACAAGGGTCCGCTTTTTTCCACATCCATGCCAACACTTGTTATTTGTGGTCATTTTGATGACAGCCATTCTGACAAGTGTAAGGTGATATCTCATTGTGGTTTTGATTTGCATTTCTCTGATGATTTGCATTTCTCTGATGATTTTCTCTGATGTTAAGCATCTTTTCACGTGTCAAAGACTTTTAGAACAGTGACTCTGCAGCTTACCTTGGTGTCCACTCTTCAGTTCATGTCTCACTGTAGTGCCTTCAGCTGCAGCCTAAATCCCTTTTTCCTCATTGTTATCAGGAAAGAGAGTACTGAGTCTGAAAGGGATCTTGATAAAGTCAGGCAGGTCGTCTCCCCACCCCACACTGACCGCCTCCTGGGTCAACCCAGACAGGGCATCCCAGGGAAGTCTGCCTGCTCACAACTGAATTCTCACTTCCAGCGCATAAGCAACTCACGCGCCGGGCCTGAGCTCTGCTAATGTCATTATGTACTTCACCTGTTTAATCAGCAGAACATCCCTGGGAGGTATGTGCTCTGACAAGCCACATTTTACAGACAAGGGCATTAAGGCTTGGAAAGCTCTGCTATCTTGCTCAAGGCCTCGTTGTTAATAAAGGACAGAGCTGGGACTGGAATCCGGGTTTGACTGGCTCCTTAATGACCACTCCGGGCTTCCTTTCCCTCATGCTCCCCAAGTGCTCCTAGATCATGGTGGCAGAGGTGAGCTCACCAAGTGAGGACTTACACTGACCTTTTCTTATTTTGACTGTGGGCACCATCAAAGCCTCACAACATCACATCATGTGAATGGCAACAACGGGGCAAGTGTCCCTGGAAGACACATCTTAAAGTTAATTGGGGCAAGCCCCTCTTCCATTCAGCCCTCCCCATCTTCCTTCTTTGTCTGGATACTGCTTCCTCTCCCAGGAGTCCAAGATTTTTAGTTCTTCAGACTCTTCAATGGGGGCAACAGACATCATGGAATATCTCACCCATCTCTCCCCTCTCCCTTGGACCAGAGTGCTTGACTCATCTTCTTGAAGCAGCTATTAATTCTGATAGAAAGGGAAGAAGTAAGGAGCTGAGTGGAGAATTGGGGAAGAGGGAACAAGACCAGATTCTACCATGGTAGGTGGGTTTCCAGGC
Organism: Balaenoptera musculus; assembly: GCF_009873245.2. Taxonomy (NCBI): domain Eukaryota; kingdom Metazoa; phylum Chordata; class Mammalia; order Artiodactyla; family Balaenopteridae; genus Balaenoptera; species Balaenoptera musculus. The sequence continues at coordinate 145,732,972 of NC_045785.1, read as the reverse complement.
TTAAATTCATTCCAGAATAAATAGCACTACCCACCTTTCATTTGTGGGCAGATTGGAGATGTCAGCCTGACACTAGCACAACCCACTGGGGTCTCAGAAGCACCTGGATTGTCCCACAGGCCAACCCCACAGACCCCTACCCAGCCCACTGGCTACCCACAGCTCCCCAGCCCCAGGCCTCCTGGGTCCACGAGGAGTCCTTGATTCCCTGCTGAGAGCTTCACCAAGACAGGGAAATTTTGGCTCCAAAACCCAATATTTCGAGTCCTATCTTCTGGGAAATGGCTAGGAAAGTTGAAGGGGGATAAGGCGTCATATTCCTGATGTTAAAAACTCTCCAATTTCATACACTGTTGGTGGAAGTATAAATTGGTACAACCTGGAAAACTTTTTGACAAATATACTAAAGCTAAACATAAGCTTACCTTAGCAAGGTTATTTCTTGTATACAGTCAATAGAAATTAGTGTTTATGTTCACCAAAAGACATGTGCAAGAGTGTTCATTGTAGTTTTATTCATAATACCTCCAAACTGAAAGTAACCCAAATGTCCCTCAATAGGAGAATGGATAAATGAATTGAATATACGCTGTATAGCAATGAAAAAGAATGAACTGCTACATACAGCAACAAGCATGAATCTCAGAAGCCAGACATAAAAGAGTGCTTATGATATGATTCCATTTCTGTGAAGGTCAAGAACAGGCAAAATAAAATATAGCAGCTACCTCTGCCTAGGGCAAGAGTATTTTCTGGGAGAGTGCATGAGAAAGCTTCTGGGGTGCTGGAAATGCTCTCCACGTTTATCTGGGTTGGGGTTTCACAAGTATACACATGTGTTACATATGTAAAGATCCATCTGGCTGCACACTCAAGATCTGTAACCCTTGTTATGTAAGTTATGTCCACCCACCTACCCACCCCCACCAGCACCCCCAAAAAAAGAAGGCAATAAAAATATTAGATGATTTTGTTTTGATTTAGTTTGGGTTTTTTTGTTTTGTTTTGGATCTAATTAATTTCACTGCTGGGAAAAATTAGCTGGTTGGCTCAAGTCTAACCTAAGTCCATCTTATTATAGATAAACACTATCTCATCATTTATGGCTCAGGTAGAAAATAGCTGTTCCCCAGTGTCTTGGCTAAGTCAGAGACTGGCTTCCTGTGAGTGAGTGAATGTGCGTGTGTGTGTGTGTGTCTGTGTGTGTGTGTGTGTGTGTGGTGTCTTACGTTATGTTCAATTACACGATAAACCACCATAGGGCAGGGATGGTACGTGTGAAATTCCCTTTAACACTGCACCACCCACAGGGAAATTTATTTCAACAAAATTTATGGGTGCCTACTATGCACTATTCTGGAGACTGGGGATATAGCAATAGAACTGACAAAAATCCCAGTTCTAGTGGTACCAATTAAGGCTTGTGGCCAGTGATTACGGGGGGAGGAAAGATCTTGGGGGCCCTCACATCGTCCTCCTTTTCCAGTGAAGAACCGGGAGCTGCCCCTCTGTGGGCTGGAAGGGAAGGTGGGATGTGCACCAAGAGAGCTGTCGACCGCAGTTGTTGCCAGTGTTTGCAAATGGCTAGAGGCGGTTTTAGCTGCGATGTAAGGTGGGTCATCTCCCCAGAGCAGGCAGGGACAGTCCCTACCATGTCAGGTCATTAGGGTGGCAAGTGTAATGGAAGGTTGATGAGCTGCAGAGCAGACACATTTTGATTGATTCCTGGTCCTATCACCTCTTCTCCATGTCACTGTGGGCAGGTCACTTAATCCTCTCTACCTCCTTTTTCTCATCTGTAAAATGGGATGGTCATACCTACCTCAAAGAGCTATTTGTGTAGATTAAACAAGATAGATCAGTGCTTGCTTGGTGCACAGTGGTCGTGAAATAAATAGTAGCTATTCAAATTACAGTTGATCCTTGAACAACATGGTCTGAACTGCGTGGATCCACTTACGCACAGATTTTTTTCAATAGTAAATAATACAGTACTGCACAATCCACGGTTGGTTGAATCTGTGGATGCGGAACTTTGAATACAGAGGAACCGGGGCTACGAAGAGCCAACTGTAAAGTTATACTCAACGTTAGGTCAAATGTACAGAGGGTCGTGCCCCTAACTCCCACATTGTTTAAGGGTCAACTGTAATTGGAGAGACAGAAGGTACACATGCATATGAAGTCCTTCACCCATCTCCCACTCTGACCTAAAGGAGGCTTATTCCCACTTCCTCAGCCTTGCACCCAGCAATTCAAACTCCTACACTCTCTGCCAAATCAGGACGCTTCCACCTTCAAATCCCAAGACACACCTTCTTCAGCAAGTTTTCCCGAACTAACTTGTCCCTTCATGGCAAGTATCCCCACTGCAGACCTCCATATCTCTGCCACCCAGTGAGATGTTGCCCTCATGGATGAACTCCTATTGTTTTGCCCATGAGACAAAGAGATGCTTGTAGGCAGGGGCTGTGTCTCCCGATGAGATTAGAATCCAGACACCAGCCACTTTGGAGTCCTCTATGCAAAGATCTTCAGAAGCCACACTCCTTTCCACCTCAAGGTCTTAGCATGTGCCACTCTCTGGCCCTGGAATGCTTGTCATTCAGCTTCTCTCACCCCCTACTCCCAGCAAGTTGCCCAAGGAACTCTTAGATACTCTCCAGGACTCAGCTTAAACACCACTTCCTCCAGGAAGCCTTCCCAGACTACAATTCCTTATTTTACCCTCTTGTGGCAACCAGTAATTCTTCAGGGCACTGACAGCTAAAACTAGTTAAATACAAACAAGGCTCCCCTGCGAAACTGGAAGTTCAATGAGGACAGGTACCTTGTTTTCCCTGGTATAATCTCAGCTCTTAGCTCTGTTCATGGTACGTAGTAAAAGGGCAATGAATACTTGTTGAATGAGTGAATGAATGAATGAATGAATGAATATAGCCTCTCCCCACCACTCCCAGGTCCCAGCATGAATCTGTCCACAGAACATCCTCAGGGGCCAAAAAGGACAGGCTTAAAGACCTTCTGCTTTCAGCCGAGGTCTATATCTTTGTGGCAACCTGCTACCTTTTCTTGGTTGAGCCTTGAGTTTCCAGGTTTTCTGTACGTTGCAATCCCCCCATCCCCTCAAGGAACACATTCCCCAGTCAGAGGAAAACGCTCCAAAGGGTTTCCCCCACCAGGAGGGACTGGCCCGCGGCTGGTACCACAGCAGCAAAACCACAGGCTAAGTATACCCTGCTTTGCATCCTGTTTGCTTTGAAGCACACCTGGCAGACACGCATCACAGGCTGGGAATTGCGCCTCACCCACTCACCACTCCAGCTCCAGGAAGCAGCCCACAGGCCTCCACTGAAAGAGCCCACTGGATCCTCGGGTCCACACCTCCCCCACCCCGTGCCTGTGTTTTCCTTTGCTCAGTTCTAAGAGGTGGAGGGTTCCCACCAAAGCCTTGGGAAGCAGCCAGAACCCATGGGGTTACACGGCGTGGATTCCCACCCCAGCAGACCGTGGCCCAGAAAGTGCTGACTCAGGAGGGTCTGGTTACTGCCTGCTCCTCCAGCTGCAACAAATCACTTCACTTCGCTGAGCCTGGTCCCTCACTGGTAAATGGGGGTGGTGGAGTGATCATATCTGCGCTTCCCGCCTCCCAGGGTGGTCATACAAGCCAACCAGGGACATGGAGAAGAGGCCCTGCAGTGGACTAGCCACCATACAGGGCGCTGAGGAAATAGAGATGAAAGAGGCCGGTCCCTGCCCTCAGAGAGATTAAGTCAGCAAAAATGAGCAAAGAGACACTCATAATACAGTGTGATTGAAGAGTGGGAGGGGTGCCACCACCAATGGGCCATGATGCACACAAGAAGAGCAGATGCCAGGGTCACAGACACCTGTGGAGTGTGTAAGATTGTCAACTGGGAACTCAGGCCAACCAGATCGCAACTCTTGCCCACTAGCTGTGTGACCTTGGGCAAGTTACTTACCCTCTCTGTGCCTGTTCTGGGCCTCATAGATGTGTGGTGAAAATGAGGGTATGTAAATGAACCTGTGTAAAGTGCTTTGATCAGTTCTGGGGTAAAGTAGGTTCTAAATAAGTGTTAGCTGTCATTATTGTTATCAGTATTAATTCATTCAACAAAGACGCACAAGGCTCTATTTTAGGCACAGGGACATGTCAGTAAACAAAACAGACTGGAAAGACCTGCCCTCGTGGAGCTTGCATTCTGGAAGGGGAGCAGGACAACAAACCAAAGAAGCATGCTATTTAATACACTTGATGATGAAAGAGCTTTGGAAAAGAAGGCAGCAGGAAAGGGGAGTAAAGAGCCCCCAGCATGGGGGAGGGTTTCCATGTTAAGTGCGGTGGTCAGGGAAGGCCAGGTGGGAAGGCGAGGGTGAGCAGAGGCCTGAAGGAGGTGAGAACGAGCTGAGCCATGAGGAGCCGGGGTCCAGACAGAGTGGCAGCAATGCCTTCTTCTCCTCTGCTGCTGTGAATACATCTTTAGCTGCAAAAGCAGGTTTAGTGAGGATTAAATCAGAAAACCAATGGCAGGCATACACTAGGCGCAGGATACATGTGAGCTCCTCTGCTCCCCCTTTTATCCCACAGGGCTCTCTCCAGTCATTAGAGAATTCGGGTTTTCCAGAGCAGAGAATGCTTCCTTCCCAAACACCTCTAAGGCCTCTTCACCTCTGCCTGGGGCCCTCGTGGGCGGGATCTGAGCTGGGTGCTGAGTGTCCTTGAGAAGACTTACGAGCCTGGGCCTGGAGGTTGGAGGGTGAGTGCTGGCCCGTCGCCTTCTAGCTGTGGGATCTCAGCCAGGGACAATAATAACAGCTGTCACTCGTGCCAGGCACGTTATCATTTCATCCTTCCACCAGCCCTGGGAGGCAGACGAAAAAGGTGAACCCCAGAGAGGCTCTCACAGCCAGAAGGTGGGGAAGCCGGGGTCTGAGCCTAGCCCGTGGGACCCCAATGCCCCAGCTATCAGTAGGGTTGCCAGATTTACCAAAAATAAACAAATAAAAGCAAAATCAAAAACAGGACACTGGGTTAAATTTGAATTTTAGATAAACAAGAAATCATTTTTTAGTATAAGTCTGCCCAAATATTGCATGGGACATACTTATCCTAAAAAACTATTCATCACTCATGTGAAATTCAAATTTTTATTTTTTTTAAGGCCATGCCATGGGGCATGCGGGATCTTAGTTCCCTTCACCAGGGATCAAACCCGTGCCCCCTGCAGTGGAAACACAGAGTCTTAACCAGTGGACCGCCAGGGAAGTCCCTGAAATTCCAATTTAACTGGGCGTCTTGTATTTTACCTGGCAACCCTAGCTCTCAGCCACTCTATCACGCATCTCCCAGCATCAGAGGTCACTGTCTCTCGAGGGTGGTGCAGAAACTAGAGGTGAAGGCACTGAGGAGGCCAAGAGAGTTCCCGAACGCCCCTTGCTTGAGGTGAGCTCTCAGTGTGAAGGTGTGCGGGCGCTCACCCCAGCCTGTCAGTAAACAAGCAAAAGGCCCCTGCTCTAGCTCCTGAACTTTAGGGGACCCAGATCTGACCATCTTCTGGCCAGAAGAGTCTGAAGGGCCAAGATGGGTCCCCCTGTCCCCCGCCACATACAGTACTGCACCCTGCAAGTCCCTGCCCAATGAGCCCCCTGGCAGGGCTGGGAGGGTCCCTACCTGAGCCTACTGAGGGCTGACCATATGACCGGTGGGAGCACTCCTGGCTAGAACTGCCTGATAAAATACAGGATGCCCAAGCCTCGATGGGAGGGGAGTTTGGGGGAAAATGGATACATGTTTACGTATGGCTGAGTCGCTTTGCCGTGCACATGAAACTATCACAACATTGTTAATCAGCTATACTCCAATATCCAATAAAAAGTTAAAAAAAAGAAATACAGGACTCCCAGTTGCATTGAATTTCAAATACGCAAGGAATAATTTTTTGGTATAAGTATGTCCCAAATATTGCAACTTTTCCCTGGGTCCAAGGAGTGGCCAGGGGCTACTTACTGTTTGGCAAAGTGTAGCCCTGCAGGAAGGGATGTCTACCTAGGCACTCGTGGCACTGGTGGCCCCTCGAGATACAGGACAGAGCCAGGAGTGGGAAGAGAAGGGAGGTGGGCCTCCGTCTGGGAACATCTTTGTTCTGCGCTGAGCCCCACACAAGCCAGCGCAGCCCACTCATCTCTGCCTTCCCCGCCCTCCCATCTCTAGGTCAGCAGCCCCGCATCCCCCAGAGGGACCTAGGGGGCTGGCCAGCTTCTCCTCCCTGCACTGGGGGGCCTCCAGTGACTCACCTTAGACACCAGCCCCAAAGCCCCTCCCTCCCTATCCCAACACCACCCCCAAGACTCCCTCTGCTTCCCTCCTGTGGCCTCCCCTGCCTCCCAAAATCTGCTTCCCCCAGCAGAGCCCCGAGGGCATCGGCCCCAGAGATGCGCTGGAGAGATCCGGTAGTGGTTGCTCTGAACTAGACAAGTCTGATTCAGCCAGCCCCAAGCCGGGAAGGTCAGACACTGGCCAGCAGGGAGGGCAGCTGGTGCAGGAGGTGGACATGAGGGCGGGTGGGAGCTCGGATGGCCTCCTTGACTCATTCTAGAACACTGCAGAAAATACTGTTCTCTCTTCTGGAGGAGCTTCTCACCAGGCTTGAGGTGAATGGTGAAGACAGTGAACACCCACCCCTGGGCCCCAGGCTGCACAAGGGGCTCTTCTGTGGATGCCTCCCATGCCCCAACCGTCCCTCAATCCTGGCGCTGAGCTGGTGCCTGCAAATTGCTTAGAACGGTGCCCGGGACACGGAGCACTCAGCATGCTGGCCGTTATCATCGTCACCCTTACTATGAATGGCACCCGATGACCCATTTCTAAGCTCATCTTGCCCATGGGATGGTGAATTCCTAAGGTCGGCGTTTTGTTCATTTTAGTGGTCGCAGTGTCTGGCATGAACAACTATGTGCTCGGTAAATGTTAGTCTAAGGAAAAGGATGGATAGTCTTCGATCGTTCCTATTTTATGTACCTGAATTTCCCCCAGTCCTCCCCATGCTATGGGTGCAGGCGGACCACAGTAAAATGTCACTGACTTGTATCTTTGTTGCGCCCCCTTTCACAAGGCCTCAAACCCCTGCCAACTCTCGACACCCCCCATGCCCTGCCCCGACCCCAGACGCCTCTACCTGGATTTCTGCCCCCCAGGTGTGCAGCACTGGGTGTCACCAGGCACAGCTGCCAGTTGCTTGGAACTTGGGCGTCGCTGGTTCTGGACTGTGAGGGTGGATACTTCTCCCCTTGGGGTTACACTTGACTGGATGGGCCAGAGTCTTTGTGGGAATGGTCTTCCTGTTTTATTTAGAGTCCCCTCCCTGGGGCTCAGACAGCATCAGGCTGGGCTGTCCCCTCCTGTGATGACATGCAGGTCACTTCTCCCCTCTAATGTTGGGGACTTGCCTCCTTGCTGGGGTAAATCCTCTCCACAGTGGTTCCAGGAACTCGGCACAAAACTTCTATAGGTCGGGGGAGGGTGGGATGAACTGGGAGATTGGGATTGACATATATACATGAATATGTACAAAATAGATAACTAATGAGAACCTGCTGTACAGCACAGGGAACTCCACTTTGCTGTACAGTAGACACTAACACAGCCTTGTAAAACAACTGTACCCCAATTAAAAACAAAAGACAAAACACTTCTATAGGTCAGCTGAGCTAAGAACAGATGCCCTCAGGAACCTACATGCAGAGGCAGGGCCAAATCCAAAGCTGAACCCCAGATGCTGTGTGAACAAAGAAGAGAAAGGGAAATCTCTCCTAGCAGCCTCAGGAGCAGCGGATTACATCTCCACAGTCAACTTGATGTACCCTGCATCTGTGGAATACCTGAATAGACAACGAATCATCCCAAAATTGTGGCGGTGGACTTTGGGAGCAACTGTAGGCTTGGGGTTTGCTTTCTGCATCTAATTTGTTTCTGGTTTTATGTTTATCTGAGTATAGTATTTAGAGTTTATTATCATTGGTAGATTTGTATATTGATTTGGTTTACTCTCTTCTTTTTTTTATGTATAGATATATTTTTTTTTCCCTTTTTCTCTTTTTGTGTGTATGCGAATGCTTCTTTGTGTGATTTTGTCTCCATAGCTTTGCTTTTACCATTTGTCCTAGGGTTTTCTCTGTCCATTTTTTTTTTTTTTTTTTAGTATAGTTTTTAGCGCTTATTATCATTGGTGGATTTGTTTTTTGGTTTGGTTGTTCTCTTTCTTTCTATTTTTCTCCCTTTTTTATTACCTTTTAATTTTTTTTTTTTAATAATTTTTAAATTTTTTATTTTAATAACTTTATTTTATTTTTCTTTCTTCTTTCTTTTTTTCTCCCTTTTCTTCTGAGCCCTGTGGCTGACAGGGTCTTCGTGCTCTGGCTAGGTGTCAGGCCTGTGCCTCTGAGGTGGGAGAGCCGAGTTTAGGACATTGGTCCATCAGAGACCTCCCAGCTCCACATAATATCAATCGGCAAAATATCTCCCAGTCATCTCCATCTCGACGCTGAGACCCAGCTCCACTCAACAACCAGCAAGCTACAGTGCTGGACACACTATGCCAAACAACTAGCAAGACAGGAACACAACCCCACCCATTAGCAGAGAGGCTGCCTAAAATCGTAATAAGGTCACAGGCACCCCAAAACACAAGACAGAAAGCGGTCCTGCCCAGCAGAAAGACAAGATCCAGCCTCATCCACCAGAACACAGGCACCAGTCCCCTCCACCAGTAAGCCTACACAACCCAGTGAACCAACTTTAGCCACTGGGGACAGACACCAAAAACAACGGGAACTACGAACCTGCAGCCTGTGAAAAGGAGACCACCAGGGAAGTCCCCCTCACAATGTTTTTAAATACATAAGACAAAATACATAGAGTTACAAAGGAAACTAATTATGTTGAAATTGTTATCAAAATACTAAAATTAATTTGTGCTACAAAAAAAAAAAAGACTTCTCTAGGTCAGCACCACCAGCCAGACACCTCTAAATGCTGCCTTAGGGCCCCTGCATGGGGGACCCTTGCCATGGCTACTCTGAGGAGTCATATGCACACACACCCTCACACACAATCTCTCACACACACAGCCTCACCCTCACACACTCGCTCCCATGCTCATACCCTCATCCCTCCTGATTTCCTCTACTGCCAGCAGCTCACAGATAAGTTACAATGTGACCAACGCACAAAGCACATACTGTAGTGAAGTTGTTTACTGCTCAGGAGCCCCAGTTAGTGGGGGTCATTGAAGTTTTTAAAATCTCTATTTTCTCCTGTTTCAAGATCAGCCCTGCCCCTCTACATCCCCTTCTCCTAGACCCCTGAGTCCCGCTGCTGCCCCTCTCTCAGCCCAGAACTTCTTGCTTGTTGTGCCCCATCCACACCCCCAAAGATCCAGAGCTGGGGAGACCCAACCCTGACCCCCAGGTCAGACGAAGGGGGACAGAAAGGCTTGGCATGTCCCCCTGCCACCGCTGGATGCTTCACTGGACCAGTGAGAGCATCAGAAGGACACGTGCTCAGAAGCAGAGACTGAGGGCTCCCTTGCTCCAAGCATCTGAGCCCAACTTCGGGGCCTGCCCTGCTGGGCACACAAAGATTTCTCGGTCCCAGGCTCAGCCTGGGCATTGCTGTGAGCCCCGCATGCTGCCTCCCTCTGTGTCTCTTTTTCTCAGCCCTCCTCCGTCTTCTCCTCATCTCTGCCCAGGCCCCCCTCTGACCCTGCAGGTCCAGCTTTGCTCTCCCCGCCCCCATTGCCACCCCTCACTGCCCCTGCTCCTTCCCGTTTCTCCCTCTCCATCTTGCTGCCTCCATCCCTCTGAGTCACTTGCTTCCCCTCTGTCCTCTCCTGGCCTGGCAGCTGGTGGCCCCCTCCTCGTCGCCTGAAAAGCAGGCCCTTTAAGAAATCCCCTTCTGAGAGAGCCACCCTCAGACCTGGGGACAGGAGGGGCAGATGGGGGAGGGATGGAGAGCAAAAATAGCTCTTTATCTGAGCCTGAGGGAAGCCAGGGCCAGGGAGGAGCAGGAAGGGTTCCAAGGCCGGAGAAGAGGATGAAGAAACTGCCACCTGGGTCTGTGCCTGGAGTAGGTCCCTGCAGGGAGCCCCTGGCCTTTGAATGCCTGGGATCTGCAGCTGATCATTGGAGCAGTGGGACCTCGCAGGCACCTGGGCTCAAGGCTCCTGATCAGGGTTCGCAAGAGCAGGTGATGGGCCCCAGGACACTGAGGTGGCTCTCAGAACAGTCAGACCTGGGTTCACGTATTCATTCCATTCTCCATTCCCAGTTACCTGGTGCCTGCAGGGAGCCAGGCACAGCGCTGCGGCTGGGGGCCTTGCTGTCTGGATGGCCCCAGGGGACCCTCTCCCGCAGCCTCCGTGTGCCTCACCTGGGCCTCCCTCCAACAGGGCACTAAGCAAGCAGGGCCTCATCCCGCCTCCACGGAGCTCAGGGTGCAAGGGTGGCAGAGGACTTGCTAACCAGGCAATTGCAAGGCGGAGAGACAGAGGCTGCGCTGGAGAAGGTACAGGTTGCGGTGGGCCCCAGGGCTGGCCCCTAACCCAGGTTTTGGTGGCCTGGTTCTTGGTTTCCAGAATATGGTCTCTGTGTAATCTGATCCCACTCTACCTTTCTTGCCAACCTCTTGTCCACTGTCCCTGTGCCCCCAACACATACCCCAATTCACACCACTCTAATCCAACTGGTCCCATCGGTCCCTGTGGACCTCTGCATCATCCTTCCCTTCAAGTGAACATCCTGTCCCTTCCGCCCACCCAAATCTCCACATCCTTGTGGACCCACCCAGGGCCCCACCCTCTGTGCAGGTCGGACCGTGGGAAGCTCTCCCTGGTCCCCCGGCCCCTCAGTTCCAGCCCATGCCCTGCAGGCACTGATGGATGCCCGTTATTCCACGTGCGTCCTCCCCAGCTGCTGCGACGTTGCCCAACGACAAGGATGTGTCTTAGGTATTTTTTTCCAGAGACATAGATCAGCACCATCATCATGCTTAATATGATTTTATTTAGATTTTATTTAGATTAACATTATCATGTGTATGAATTCTCCCACAGAAAGAAACTCTCATTTGGTAAGAGCTTTCAACGTACCTATGATTCCGGGACATTATTTCATTTAATCTTCATTGCACCCCTGGAGAATGGACATTGTCACTCCTATTTTACAGGGGAGGGGAATGGCAGCTCCATGCAGAACAAAAGCAGAGAGACGAGATTCAGCACCACTTGGTGCAGCTGGTCCCTCCCTCCTCCTTGAAGCTCTCTCTTCATGTGGCTTCAAGGACACCAGTCTTCCCTCCTACCTTCCTGTCTCTCCTTCTCTTCTCCTGGGCTTCTCAGCACCGGAGTCCCTGAGGCCCAGCCCTTGTCCTTTTGTCTGTCTGCACTCCTACTCCCCAGGATCTCATTCAGGCTCCTGGCTTTAAGCACCGTCTATGGGACACCAGTCCAAGATGCATTTGCAATCCTGACTCCTATGCCTAACGACCTGCCTGACTTGTGCAGCAGGAGTGACGGATATCCCTAAGGCTGTAGCTCGAAGGCTTACTCCTGAGCTTCCCCGCCCCCGCCAAAGCCTGCTCCTCCCTCATCTTCCCGTCTCAGCTGACAGATGCTCCATCAGTTGCTCAAGTAAATGCCCTGAGGTCTTCTGTGCCTCCTGTTTTCCTCCCACTCCCTAAACCCAAACCTACTGACTCCTCCCTCAGCTGTATCAAGAATCCAACTTCTCGGGGCTTCCCTGGTGGCGCAGTGGTTGAGAATCTGCCTGCCAATGCAGGGGACACGGGTTCGAGCCCTGGTCTGGGAAGATCCCACATGCCGCGGAGCAACTAGGCCCGTGAGCCACAACTACTGAGCCTGCGCGTCTGGAGCCTGTGCTCCGCAACAAGAGAGGCCGCGATAGTGAGAGGCCCGCGCACCACGATGAAGAGTGGCCCCCGCTTACCGCAACTAGAGAAAGCCCTCGCACAGAAACGACGACCCAACACAGCCATAAATAAATAAATAAATATAAATAAATAAATAAATAAATAAATAAAAAGAATCCAACTTCTCCACCTCCACTGCATCTGCGCCTCTCGTTTCTCGTCTGCACATCCCACCAGGCTCTAGCTGGTCTCCGTTTCCACCTCTTCCCTGCACAGCATCGAGAGGGTCTTTTACACATAGAAGTCCGCTCACGTCACTTCTCTGCTCAGAAATGGCCTCCATTCTCCAGCCCTGGATCCCCCCTCCCTGATCCTCATCTCTTTCTACTCTGCCCATCACTCACTCCAGCTCCTGCCCTCCTGCCCGTGCCCTCTGGCCTGGAACACGCGTCCCCTGGAACTAAGTGGGAACTGCTCCAGTTCCCTGGCTGCCTTGTTACGACTGCAGCCAAATCTATGCCAGCCCTAGCCGCACACGCACTCCTGGTCCCCCTTTTCTGCTCCGCTTTGTCTTTATTTCACAGACCTTATGATCTGATTTACTTCTTTCTTATGGTTGTAACATATTGTCTCCTCATTCCCCACCAGAAGCAACCTGGGGGCAGGGGTCTCTGTCTTTCTAGTTCTCTGCTGTATCCCAAGCAACTATGATGGTACCTAGCATATAGTAGAGGCTCAATAAATACGGATGACAGAATGGACAGATTATTCCTTTCTCCTCTTTCACTTCTCTGTGTGCAGGAACTTTATGAGGCTTATCTGGAAAGCTGGCCAGGTAGACAGGCTGCATTTTCTTAGCCCAGTGACTTAGGAACAAGGAAGAGAAGATCTTAGAAAGCCAGGAAGCTGCCAGGGCAAGCTTGGCTGATCTTACTACAGACAACAGCTGCTCAGGTTGGACTGAGCTCTGCGACCTCTGCCTGTGGCCCCTCATCACCCTCCTGTCCTGAGCTGGAGGGGCCCAGATGAACTTGTCACCCTCCCTGCCCATGTCACCCAGCCTGTCGTGTGCCCCACCCATCACCCTAACCTGCTTCCTCTCATTCACTCCTCACAGCTTTTCCAGACCCCTCCCTGCCAGCGGAAGCTGCCTCTTGAGTTCCAGTCACACACATGCCTCTTTGATGTGGATGCCGTCAGCACTGGTTACAACATAAATACTACCCCAGCCCCACACATATGCACCCCTAGAGTGTTTGATACCACAGGAACTGCTATGGAAGGAAACTGATTCCATTCAAATCCTAGCTCCGCTACTAACTAGCTTTGTGAGTGTGGACAAGTCTACTTAATTTCCTCATCGGTAGGGAGGGAATTGCTGCTGCCTCTTAGGGTTGTTATAAGGGTTAAAAGAGGTTATATTTGCAGAGAATCCAGTGCTGCACCCGGTACCCAATGGGTGCTAAGTAATGGCTACTACTCTCATGAATACCTACTTCTTGGATGTCTATTGTATGCCAAGCACTGTTAAATTCACCTGGCCCCTTGGAGGGGAAATGGTCCCTCTTAATGGGCAGTATCAAGATGAAGGGCTGCAGCCCAGAATTGCTGCTGGAATTCTGCCTTGGATGACAAGCAGATGGAAGACATGGTGTATGTGACTTGTGGCTGGATGGGGAGAGACCCCCAGAAACTCTCCTAACTCCTTGCCGTCTGAGAAATGAGTGACGTTTATTAGGGAGAAATATCAACCGGCAGTGGAAGAAGACTTGAGGCTAATCTGCAAAACCCATGGAGAGAGAAAGGGTTGGGGGTCAGGCAACTCTAGTTCAAACCTCAGTTCCATAGAAAAAAGACTAGAAAGATATGCACTTCTCTGCGTAGGGCTTGCTTTCTCTCCCCAGACCTTCTATCCACATGCTGTTGGCAATGGTTTCCCAGTAGACTGCCACCTCTGCGTCCCCAGCATCTCTGACATCAGTGGGCAGTGTGGGAGGATTGCTGGTCACCAGTGAGGGCTGCATATTGACGCCATCGTCACTAGAGTTGCCATTGCGCTGTGTCTGCTTATGGGCACCACACTCCATACATTTGTTATGCCATAAAACTCCTGACTCCCAGTTAGCTGAGCTAGGTGAGCTCTGCCTGAGAGGGTCAACACTTCCAGATGTCTTTAAAGCAAGAAATGGAAAAACAAGAACCATCTCTGCTGCTATGAACCTCCAGGCAAAGTTAGGGAGGCCGAGCCGCCCTTCTCCACCCCTGCCTGGCTTCCAAAACTCTGTGCCTCACTCTCTCCATCCCCAAGATCTGCATTTAAATCACATATTTAAATATTCACAGCTTGGCCTGAAATAGACTAGAATCATGAAGCTTGTAATGTCTCCCAGGGATTACCAAAATCCCTTAATCCCCTTCTTTCCTATAATATCATATAGGGGAACTGATTATGACAAAGGTATTTTTAAATTGCACAATCATTTTCAAAAACATGGCTCTAGAGTATGTCAAGGAACGTCTTCTCTACCAAAGAGTCAACCGTAGTTGGACTTTTGCACCAAATTGTGTGTGTGTGTGCGTGTGTGTGTGTGGTGTACGTGTACATTTTAATCCCAGCTGCCTCACTGACCTTGGGACCTAGTACAGGTGCTCAGCACCCCCATCCTCACCGGTAATGGCCATTTGACATTCCTTTAAGAATCCACTGAGCCCCTTTTTTTGGCAGGCAATTCTCCAGGCCTTGGGCACAGAGCAAACAAAACAAATGAGACTTAATCTTTTGCATGGGGGAGCCAGACAGTCAATTATGCATCTCAGATCATTTTAAGCACTTAGAAGAAAAATAAAGCAAAGTAGGGGCACAGTGACATGCCTTTTAAGCTGCTGTGTGGATCACGCTAAATGCCAGGCCCTCTGTAGGTGTCTAGTTTCCTTGTCTCACCCCATCATCCCCTGCAGCACTCTGGCCAGATGTGAGAATGCCCCACCCACGCTCCTCACATTATGATGTATTTTTCCTTTTTCTCCTTGTCAGCAGAAACCAGGATAGAAATGGCAGTGGACATGGGGATGAGCATGTGAGAAGATTTCAGGGATACTTTTCTATTTCTTCCACAATTATTTATCAAACCTACTATGTGCCAGGCAGTTGGTCTGAATAGTCTTTTTAAAATTGGAGCGCTTTACATAAACAGCTTTAGTTCTGGACCCTCTTGACAAATTGGAAGCTCTGGCAGTACTGGGCATGCTTTCCCTCGGGACAACAATTAGCCAGTGCCAAGAGGTAGCTGCTTACTTCAGAGAACGTGAATATTCTCTGGTTCACTAGCCCTTATTGTCTCTGACTCCTGGCCAGTTTCACTCCCTGGCTCGGCTGGCTGTGGCAGTCATTGATTTGAATTTGCAAGCCCAGACTCAAGCTTTCACTATAATGAATACATACAAACTAAAATAAGAATACTGAAAGAAACAATTGTCAACTTTTTGACATTCTGCCCATGGAGAAGTGAAGTCTGTGTCCCTCCCTTGAATCTGAGTGGCCTGTGCCTGCTTCAGTCAACAGAGTCAGTGGAAGTATCCATATGTGACTTCAGAGGCTAGAACAGAAAAGGTCATGCACTTCCGCTTTGTTCCCTGGAGCGCTCACTTCTGGAGCCCTGAGCTATCATGTAAGAGGTCCAATTGCCCTGGCAATGCTATGCTGTAAGGAAGCCCAAACCATATGGAGAGGCACGTGCTGGCATTCTAGTCGATAGCTGAGCCCAGCCTTTGAGCCATCCCCGTCCAGGCACCAAACATGTGAGTTAAGACGTCTCCAGATGATTCCAGTCTTCAGCCATTCAAGTCATCTCTAGCTGTTCAAGCCTTCTAGGCTGAGGCCCCAGACACGTGGACCAGAGACAAGTTATCCCCACTGTGCCCTGTCCAAATTTTTGATCATACTAAAATATTTGTTTTTTATATCACATTTGGGATAGTTTGTTATGCAGCAATAGATAATTGGAACAACGTCCATTGGGAAGTATCAGTTGAGCTCAGAGCTTAAGTATAACTGGGTAAAGAGTGGAGAATTGGGGCAGAGCATTTCAAACAGGGGGGACAACAGGTACAAAAGCCCTCTGGTGGGAAGAATCTGGCAAATTAAAAAACAACAAAAAAAGAAAAAGAAAAAAGAGAAACAACAACAACAAAGAAAGCAACCAGAAATCTTTCCGGGTATTTCAAGCACAAAGGTATTTAATATGGGGAATTAAATGTTTAAAAAAAATTGGGAGGGCTGGGAAAAATAATTGGAATGGCTGGAAAAACAAGTCTGCAAAGCTGCCACTATAATTCAGATTTGGTGTCAGCTTTCAGAGAGTGAGGAAGTTACAAGAAACACAGGAAACTTCCCACAGTGATCTCTCTCCTTTAGGAAGGTAGGTGATTTGAAAAAAAGCGCCCAGAGGCCTCTGCAAATCTTCTGTCTATGAACCCAAAGCTCATGTATTTGTCCACTGCTGCCCTGCTAGAGAAATATTATTTCTGCTTCTCTTCTACTTCCAAGTCTATCATAAGTGCCTCTTGTTTGTGAAAACTAACCCAGATACTTCCTGGTAGGGGATTCTGGGAAATGCAGTTACTAGGCTTCTAGCCCCTGTGGTACTGGGGAGAGCACAGAGGGGATGGGGGGACTGATGTCACAGGCAATCTGGCACACCTGGCCTCTCCATTCCTTGACGTCTTCACTTCTAGTGGTCTTGTCCTCTACCTCACTTCAGCTGCTCACTCCATGGTCATGTCCTAGATATGTTATTACCAATAACTACATAATCTCAGTTTCATGCCTCTTACCTTCCCATCTTCTCAATTCATGCCCTCTAGTACCTGAACTCCAATAATTCTTCAGTCCCCTGAGACTTGCCCACCTTTCCTCTTCCTTTCAACTCCCCAATGCCCTTCTTACCCAGTTTAGATGATCCAGTCAATCATTATAATCACTCATTTGCATACACCCTCAACTCCCTTGCCCCTGTAATGTACTCTTCACTGTACCCTTCTGGAAAAACACCAACTTTGGTTAATTCTAGCTCTCTACCTAGTTAACACCTGCACTGCAACAGCTAATCATGTCTAGAAAACATCAACGGTGCTAACTGACCTTACTTTAAATTCATAGCCAATTAAGGTCAAGTGGACACTTCTGCTTCCCAGCAATCCCACCTCATTTCCCTCTTCCATCCACCCTCCCACCCTCCAAGAGGACTATTTCATATGTTCCCCTCTCTTCCCAAAACCTCCTCCTCTATCATCAACTCTCAACTGCTGCATTTACTTCCCCATTTTACTGAGAAAACACAAGTAATTACAAGAAAACTTCCACATGCTCCCACCACATCTGCCAGCTTACGTCTGGACCCCTATATTATGCTTTTCCTCCTGTTAGTATGGATGAACTGTTTACACTCCTACATGAAGCCAAAGCCTTCACTAGAGCCCATCCTCTCTCATCTACCCAAGGACTCAGACTCCAACAGTTTCTCTCCTTCATCGTCAGATTTTCACCCTCTATCAGATCACTCCCATTAGCCTATGAATACATTATTATTTCCCCTATCTTTCAAAAATAGCCCTCTCCTAATCCCACATCCCCTACCAGCTACCTCTCCATCTCTGCTTCACTTTATAGCAAAACTCTCCAAAAGGGTCACCCATACTGCCTTTAATTCCTAACCTCCATTCTCTCTTGACCCTACTTTCATCGGTTTTTTCCCCCTCACCTCTCCACAAAACACACCTCTAGGTGACTAATTCCTTGCCAAATAATTGATTCTTGATTCCCATCTCACTTGACCCCTCAGGACGTTTTAACCCCCTTGATCACTCATTCCTCAAAACACTTTCCTCCCCTGGCCTCCAGGACACTGACTGCTCCTGGTTTCCCTCCTACCTCACTGGCTTCTCCTTCTCTGGGTCCTTTGCTGGCTCTTTTCTGTCTCCCGACCCCAAAACATTGAAGTGCCCTAGAGCTCTGTCCTTGGACTTCTCTATCTCCTCAAAAGCCCATTGAGATTGGTGGTCATGATACTTATTTAGGCCTATTCTCAACCAGGCTCATGGCTTTAAATACCTCCTTTAGCTGCCAACTCCTAAATTTATATTTCCAGCCAGATCACTCCACTGAACTCCAGACTCGAACATCCAAATACCTATTTGATACCTTCTCTGGGATGTTTAACAGTTATATCAAATTTAAGACGTCTATCACCAAATTCCAGATCTGGTCCCCTGAACCTGCTTCTCCTATAGTCTTCCCATCTCTCTGTGGGGCCAATCCATCCTTCCAGTTGTTTGGGGGAAAAGCTTGGAGTCATCTCTGACCCCTCAGTTTCTCTCATACCCCGATCCAATCTGTCAGGCAATCCTGACAACTCTGCAGAGTGTGTCTGGAATTTGGCCACCACTCACCACCTCCAGCACTAGGTCTGTGTCCAAGCCTCCATTACCCCTCTCCTGGATCATTACAAGAGCTTCCTAACTAATCTTGCCCTGATCTTGCCCCCGCCCTCCTTCATTATATTCTCAAGAAAGCAGTGAGAGGATCCACTTAAAACCGAAGTCAGATCATATTGTACTCAGCTCAAAATCCTTCATCTCACTCAAAATAAAAGCCAAAGTGCAAATGCCCTAGTACTTTTTGGATCCTATCTTCTGTCTCCTATTCTGTTTTGGCCACACTGGCCTCCTTGTTTTTCTCAAGCATGGAAAGCTTGTTCCCACCTCAGGACCTTTGCACTTGCTGGTCTCTCTTCCTGCCATGCCCTTCCTCCATATCTGACTTGTTCTTTGTTTTCTTTTTGGCCTTTGCTCAAATGATTCAAATGATCAAGGACACTGAGGTTCACAGGAGTATCCTCAAAACCTAAAACAATGCCTAGCTCATGGTTGGCGTTCATTACTATTTGTTGCATTAATTTAATGAGTAGCTGTGGAGGTCACAGGTGATAGATGAGGCTGAGAGGTGGGCAGGAACCAGATCAGCAGGCTTGCTGGTCTTGCTAAACATCTGGAGGAGGGCTGACATGATCATGATTGCGTTTGGAAAAACGTCCCTGGGCTCCAGGAGGGAGAAGACCTCTTCTAGAAAGTGACTCTTGTCTTTGTGGGGAGATAGGATTATTTGCTTTCTAGAAAGGCCTCTTCCACTTAGAAGGAGCAGAGGACTCTGGGACTAAGGAGGTCTCTGCATTTTGACAAGACTCAATACCACACGGGGCTGTAATTATGGGTAATCAGCCCTGTGCTTCTGAGTCAGCAGCTCAATCAAGCCCTTTACAGAGACAGGTTGCTGCCCCGCCTCCTTCCTCCAAACCTCCTGCACTTGGGAGCCTGCTCCACCCTGCTGAGGCCTCACTGCTCCAGGAAGCATTAGAACGTGCCCGACGTGACATTCTCTCACCTCCCTTGTCACCCAGTCTCACCCCTCCTTGTCCTCCTGCACTCCTTGACCTAAACAGATTTCAGGGGAGGTCAAGTCCAAGGGGCGAGAGACCAGCTGAGCTTCTCTGTCCCCCAGACAGTAGGCGAGGAAGGCATGGGGGCTGAGTGGGGAGCAGATGCCGCCTGCAGACCCTCTGAGCATGGAGCCCCCAGGAGCCAGGACGCTCAGCCCTGGGGCAGCCCTCAGTTTAAAGCTCCCTCTTAACAACACTCCAGCTATCCAAACAACTAGACTATTTATTCAGCATCTCTTTGGCCTACTGGGCTCCTCAAACTAAATTTGCCTTCTGCACATTCCTTGAGGGTTTTAATAACCTACCGTTAAGAACAAAAAGTCCATTTCTACTAAACTAATAAATCAAGCCAAGGTGGAAATACCTTTCAAGGACCTCTCCCTTCCCAACTCAGCTGGACTTACACTGCAGAGGGAAGCAAAATTAATTTTGACTTTGCTGCCAAGATGCACCTAATTATTTAACTTTGCCAAGGAAGTGGGAGGGAAATCACAGTTAGCGAGGCAGAATGTTCCATCTCCAGGCACTCAGGAGTTCAGGATTCTTTCTTACCTTCTCACATGCTGGGTTGCAGGATTCTTGCCAGCTGCTGACCTCCCGAGCCCTGCTCTAGTGGCCTCGCCTGGCACACACCACCTCATGAGGCTGCAGGGCCTTGTGGGGAGTGCCAGGCTGAGCCAGGGGCAGCCAGTTTTGCTCTGTCGCCAGCCACAAGTTACAGGCCAATCCCAGATCAGGCATCCTACAAGTGCAGGGCTACTGGCAGCAGAGATCAGACAGAAGGGAGCTCCCTGAAAGATGACAGGCCAGACAAGAGAACCAGCAATTCAGACAGAGAGCAGTCTCCCTCTGGCTCTTCCAGCTCAGCACTCATGTCCATCCAGCATTTCCACTTTCTCCTGACCCGAGAAAAGTTCCTCTTTTCCCAGGTCCTACTCTTAAAAATCTAAGTACAGTGAAGTTGATTCATTGGCTGATAGATTCACCCGTGAGGAGAAAAAAATTCTGTCCATTTTTGGGGAAGGGAAGAAGAAGAAGATGGGACAGAAGGAAACAGTTGAGTGCCTTCTGTCCACTCTCACAGGGTAGCCTGGTATTTTGAAAGGTGCCTCGGTATCTGAGCTTGGAACAAGCAAGAGTTGGGTTCAAATCCCAGTTTGCCTTGTTTTAACTATGTGGCTTTGGGCAAACTACTTCACTTCCCCAAGCCTCTGCAGCTACATCTGTCAAATAGGGATAAGTGTACCTCCCTTCAAGGGTGTTTGCAAAGACTAAGGTGTTAAGGGGAAATAAGAGAACCTAGAATTCCTTGTCCAGCCAAACTAGACTCTCTCTGAAATAAAGGTATATCCCCAAAAGAAGAAAAATGAATCCATGAGGGATACGTAAGTTTCAGGAAGTAGTAAGCTGGGGACTTCCCTGGTGGTTCAGTGGTTAAGAATCCACCTGCCAATGCAGGGGACATGGCTTTGAGCCCTGGTCCAGGAAGATCCCACATGCCGCGGAGCAACTAAGCCTGTGCGCCACAACTACTGAGCCTGCGCTCTAGAGCCCGTGAGCCACAACTACTGAAGCCTGTGTACCCAGAGCCCATGCTCCGCAACAAGAGAAGCCACCGCAATGAGAAGCCCGCACACCTCAACAAACAGTAGCCCCCGCTCGCCACAACTAGAGAAAGCCCGCGGGCAGCAACAAAGACCCAACACAGCCAAAAATAAATAAATAAAATAAATAAAATTATTTTTTAAAAAAAGTAGTAAGCTGAAATACATATGTGTGTCTGTGTATGTGTACATATACAAAAATGTATGTATGTATATATGTATGTGCGTATGTATATCTACTTGTACAACATACATATTTGTATGTTGTATCTATATTTAGGTGTATATAAACGTTTACTGTAAAAACAAGCAAAAACAAACAAAAATTCCTCGAACTAGACCCTTGTTAAATTTGGTAATTACTCTTTGTAATATCAACATGGATGACATGGAAAGACAGCCACACTCATGGATTGAAAGATTTAAAATTCCTAAATTCAGTTTGATTTCTCCTGAGACCTGTCTCTTTGGCCTGCAAATTGCCATCTTCTCGCTGTGTCCTCACATGGCCTGTTCTCTGTGAAAACACATCCCTAATGCTTCTTTCTTCTTATAACAACGTCAGTCATAGTGTATTAGGGCCTCACTCTATCAGCTTCATTTTAACTTAATCACTTCTTTGAAGACCCTGTCTCCAAATATGGTTACATTCTGAGGTACTGGGTGTTTGGACTTCAACATATGAATTTGGGAGAACGGACACAATTCAGCCCATAACATCATTTAATGGGGAACGGACAGTCTTTTCAACAAATAGTTTTGGGAAAACTAGATATCCACATGCAAAGAATAAAATTGGACTCTTACCTTACGCCATATGAAAAAATTAACTTAAAGTGATCAAAGACCTAAATGAAAGACCTAAAACTAGTTTAGAAGAAAACATGGGGGAAAAGCTTCATGACATTGGATTTGCGAGGATTTCTTGAATATGACACAAAAAGCACAGCAACGAAAGAATGAATAGATAACTTGGAGTTCATCAAAATTAAAAAGTTTTGTGCCTCAAAAGACACTATCTAGAGAGTGAAAAGACAACCCACGGAACGAAAGAAAATCATATGTCTGATAAGGATTCATGCCCAAAATATATAAAGAAATCCTAAAATTCAACAACAAAAAACAAGTAACCCACATAAAAAAAATGGATAAAGGACTTCAAAAGACATTTCTCCAAAACAGATATACAAATGGCCAATAAGCACATGAAAAGATATTCTACAACACTAGTAACTAGGGAAATGCAAATTAAAACCACAACAAGATGCTGCTTCACACCCATTAGGATAGCTGTCATCATAACAGTGGAAAATAAGAAGTGTTGGGGAGGAAGTGGAGAAATTAGAACTTTGGTGACTTGCTGGTAAGAATGTAAAATGGTGCAGCCACTGTGGAAAACAGTATGGTGCTTTCTCAGAAAGTTAAACATAGAATTACCATATGATCCAGCAATTCCATTTTTAGGCATACATCCCTCAAAATTGAAAGCAAGGGCTCAGATACTTACATATCAATGTTCATAGCAGCATTTTGCACAGTAGCTGAAAGGCGAAAACAACCTGAATTTTCATCAACAGATGAATGGGTAAACCAAACGTCATATATCCTTACAATTCAGCCTTAAAAATAATAAAATTCTGATACATACTAAAACATAGATGAACCTTGAAAATGTTATGCTAAGTGAAGTAAGCCAGATGCAAAAGGAAAAATTTATATGTGTCCACCTATGTAGGGTACCTAGAATAGGTGAATACATAAAGACGGAAAGTATAATAGAGGTTACCAAGGTTCTGGCGGAAGAAGGTAAAGAGGAGTTATGCTTAATAGGGATGCAGTTTCTGTTTGGAATGATGAAAACGTTCTGAAAAAGGATAGTGGTGATGGTTGCACAACAATGTGAGAGTACTTAATACCACTGAATTTTATGTTTTAAATGGTTAAAATGGTACACTTTGTTATGTATATTTAAATCACAATAAAAAAATATGCCATACAAAAATGTCAGCATGGATGGATGTGCAGTAAAAAGAGAGAGGAGAAAAGTAAAGATATGCCATGTTTCATATCTTACTCAAGGAATTAATATAGATAAGACTGAATTCTAGACGTTGTTAGAAAATAGTAGACTTAAGAATATATGTTAAATATTTTAAAGGGTTGAAATACCTGCAAGAATATAAGTAGAAGGTAAAACTTTCTAATAAGTAGAGGAAATAAAAAGCAGAAAATAAAAATAAAAGCAAAACTATAAAGTATGGAAATACAAAACACACACAAAATGGCATGACCAAGTGTAAAATAAATCAGTAGTCTCAGTCAATATGAATAGGTTAAATTTGCCTATTAAAAAACTGAATCTATGATTGGATTTTAAAAAAGTATCCAGCCATAGGCTTTGAACAAGAGATATTTATTATTTAATGACATAGGAAAATGGAAAATAAAGAAATGAAAGAAGATATGTCCTGCAAATGTAAAGAAAATGAAAGTAGGTGTAACAATACAAATGTCAGACTAAATAGAATTCAAAATGAAAGGCATTAAAAGTGATAAAAAGGAATATTTTATATTAATAAAAGGAGCACTCTCTCAAGAAGATATTATATATAATATATATATTAGTTATATATATATATTATATATATAATAATGATGAATATTGATATGCATAAAACACATTGAGGGCTTCCCTGGTGGTGCAGTGGTTAAGAATCCACCTGCCAATGCAGGAGACATGGGTTCGAGCCCTGGTCCCGGAAGATCCCACATGCTGCAGAGTAACTAAGCCTGTGCACCACAACTACTGAGCCTGCGCTCTAGAGCCCATGAGCCACAACTGCTGAGCCCGTGTGCCACAACGAGAAGCCACCACAATGAGAAGCTCGCACACCACAATGAAGAGTAGCCCCCGCTCACTGCAACTAGAGAAAGGCCGCGTGCAGCAACGAAGACCCAATGCAGCCAAAAATTAATTAACTAATTTAAAAAAAAAAACACTGAAATATATAAAGTAAAACCTGATAGACTCACAAGTAGATATTGACAAATATACAGTTCACACATTTCTCTCAGAAAATGACTAATCAAGCAGACAAAAAATAATTACAGATATGGAGGATTTAATAACACAAATTAACAAATTGCTCCCAACAAACAAATGAAATACATGTGGAATTTGAAAAAAATTGATCGTGAATTGACCACAAAAGAAATTTCTGCAAATTTCAAAATGTTGACTTCATACAGCCTCATTCATTAACCAAGATACAGTAAAATTAGAAACCATGAAATAAACAATAGCTCCCCAAAGTTTTACATACCCTTGGATTAAATAAGAAGTCAAAATGGTGATGACATATTCTTTGGAAAAGATCCAGAATGAGATTAGTACATATCAAGATCTGTAGGAATTCAACCATATCAGTAGTCAGAAGAACGTTCACAATCTTAAATACATATTAAATAATTGTAAAGTTGGCACTTCCCTGGTGGTCCAGTGGTTAAGAATCTGTCTGGCAATGTGGGGGATGCTGTTCGATCCCTGGTCCGGGAACTAAGATCCCACGTGCCTCAAGGCAACTAAGCCCGAGCACCACAACAAAAGATCCCATATGCTGCAACTAAGACCTGACGCAGACAAATAAATAAATAAATAAATATTGAAAATTCAAGAAAATTAATTGACAGATTATTAGAACTAATTAGAGAATTTAACAAGGTGGCCAAATACAAAATCAAGATGTAAACAAAACAGAACAAAAAAAGGTAGCTTTCATACACTAGTCACCCCCTTAAACAATGTCATAGATAAACTTGCCAAAATATTTGAACCTGAATCTAATAAAGATTTTAGATCTAACTACGTTCAGGAAATACTGGGTACATTAAAGACAGAGTGCAGAGGCAGATACATCTTGAATGTGGGAAACTTTTCAGGACAAATGACCAGCTTTTTCACCAAATTAATGACATGAAAAAGTGAAGGGGTAATGATGGATATATGTCATTATATATTTGGCCAAACCCATAGACTATATAACACCAAGAGTGAACCCTAATGTCAACTGTGGACTTTGGATGATTATGACCTTTCAATGTCAATTCATCAATTGTAATGCATGTACCACTCTGGTGGGAGATGTTGATAATAGGGGAGGCTGTGCACGTAGGGAGGTAGATGGGAAATCTCTGTACCTTCCTCTAATTTTGCTGTGACCTAAAATTTCTCTAAAAATATTGTCTGTAGGGACTTCCCTGGCGGGCCAGTGGTTAGGACTCCACGCTTCCGTGCATGGGAGGCGGGATCGAGCGCTTGTCAGGGATCCAGGATCCCACATTCCATGTGGCGCGGCCAAAAAAAAAATTAAGTCTTTATAAAGAATTAAGTCTGGACTTCAGAAACAAAACAGACATACAAACAAAAAAACCCAGCAGGGACTTCCCTGGTGGCGCAGTGGCTAAGAATCCGCCTGCCAATGCAGGGGACACAGGTTCATGCCCTGGTCCGGTAAGATCCCACATGCCACGGAGCAACTAAGCCCGTGCACCACAACTACTGAGCCTGCGCTCTAGAGCCCGCGAGCCACAACTACTGAGCCTACGTGCCACAACTACTGAAGCCTGCGCGCCTAGAGCCCGTGCTCTGGAACAAGAGAAGCCACCGCAGTGAGAAGCCTGCCTGCCGCAAAGAAGAGTAGCCCCCATTCACCGCAACTAAAGCCCGCGCGCGGGGATAAAGACCCAACACAGCCAAAAATAAATAAATAAAATAAATAAATTTTTTTAAAAAACAACCAGCAATATATGTTGCGATATGAATAAATCCAAAATGTAGTAGCCAGGAATATCACTAATAAAATATTGTCTCTCTACCATTCATAAAAAAATTAAAATGGTGAGGGGAGGGAGAACTGCTAAAGATTAGAAGAAATTAAGAAACATATCTGCCAACTTATTTAGATACAATTCAAACAAATTTGAAAATATATCTTTAAACAATCAAGAAAAATTTAACCTGAACTGGGTATTAGGTATTACTGAGAAATTTTTGCTAATTTTGTCAGGTATAATTATTAATATTGTTATTATTTTTAAAGCCTTATCAGCTAGAAATAAATATCGAAGTACTTACAGGTGAACGAAATAATATATCTGTGAATTGCTTTAAAATACTCAAGCAAAAAAAAGGAAAGAACTGTATTTATTCAAGCTAAACCAAAAATAAATATAAACTATATATATATTTGAACCCTACCTCATCCATTCCCCAAAATAAAAATGTTTATTACCATGGGGCATAGAATTTCTACTGCAACTTGATTCAAAAAGCAAAAACTATAAAGAGAAAATTAATTGATTTGTCCACATCAAACGTATAAACATCTTGTGTATAAAAAGACACCATTGAAAAAAAGTTAAAAAATAGGCAATGGCCTAGGAGAAACATAAATAATATCAAGAATATATTTTTAAAACTCTCATAAATTAGTATAAAAGAGATAACCAACCCAAACAAGGAAGCTATGGAAAGAATTTGAATATGAAATTCACTGAGGACTTCCTTGGTGGCGCAGTGGTTAAGAATCCGCCTGCCAATGCAGGGGACACTGGTTCAAGCCCTGGTCCGGGAAGATCCCACATGCTGTGGAGCAACTAAGCTAATGTGCCACAACTACTGAGCCTACACTCTAGAGCCCACGTGCCACAACTACTGAAGCCCACGTGCCTAGAGCCCGTGCTCTGCAACAAGAGAAGCCACTGCGATGAGAAGCCCGCACACCTCAACAAAGAGTAGCCCCTGCTCGCTGCAACTAGAGAAAGCCCACGAGCAGCAACAAAGAACCAACACAGCCAAAAATAAATAAATAAAAAGAAATAAATAAAAAGAAATTTACTGAAGAGGAGATATCAGTGGCCAATAGCCAATAAAGACATGAAAAGACACTCTACTGATATTCAGATATATACAAATTAAAACAAAATTGAAGTACCACAAACTTTCGACAAAAACCTTACTTTAATAATATGAAAAATTTTCAAGAACTCTCACACATTGTTGGTGGGAATTCAAACTGCCATTCTGAAGGGCAATTGGTGGTATCTATTAAATTTAAATTACGTATACCCCATGACATTTCTTAAAATCGACTTTCTTTTTTTAAAATAATTAATTAATTAATTATTAATTTTTGGCTGCGTTGAGTCTTTGTTGCCACGTGCAGGCTTTCTCTAGTTGTGGTGAGCGAGGGCTACTCTTCATTGCGGTGCATAGGCTTCTCATTGCGGTGGCTTGTCTTGTTGCGGAGCACGGGCTCTAGGCACGCAGGCTCAGTAGTTGTGGCACACAGGTTTAGTTGCTCCGCGACATGTGGGATCTTCTGGGACCAGGGCTCGAACCCATGTCCCCTGCATTGGCAGGCAGATTCTTAACCCCTGCACCACCAGGGAAGTCACAAAATTAACTTTCTTAAAAGGCAGATCCAAGTGTGTGAGGAAACATGGTTAAAGATATTCATTGCCACATTGTCTCCAAGAGTGAAAAACTAGACCACCGTAAATATCCATCAGTAAGAGTCTGACCAAATAAACTCATCACTAGGGAACACTGCATGTCAGTTACAAAGGAAAAGGTAGATCTTTAAGAACTACCTTTGTGGAGTTGCAAAATGTTGCAAAATAATTCAGTTGGGAAACACCTCCACAGAAAACAATCCTGCATAAATTAATACAGGTATTAATTATATATAAATAATATATATATACACATATAATAATATATATACATATGTATATGGCTTGAAAACCTATTTTAATATAATACTCATATCAATTTAATACCTATATATGCATATACACATAGGTATTTATATATATTAATATATATGTATTTGTATTTATATACATAGGAAAAGGTCTTGAATGATACCAAATTGAGGATCTTAGAGGGATGACGATTAAAGGACAAAACCGTATTGAAGCCATGTAACTCAGATTGAGACTTGAACCCACGCACCAGGACCCAGCCAAAACACACACTGGGACTTGAACCCATGGTCTTTTAACTGAGATCACACACATCATCTCAGAACTTAAGGAAGCTCAGGTTCTTGACGTCTTGTCACAGAAAGAATTCAGTGAGAGACAAAGTGATAGGTAAGAAGTGATTTATTTAGAGAGATACACACTCCACAGACAGAGTGTGGGCCATCTCAGAAGACAGAAGAGGCCTTGAAATATGGTGCGGTTAGTTTTTATGGGCTGGGTAAGTTCATAGGCTAATGAGTGGGAGGATTATTCCTGTTATTTTGGGGGAGGGGTGGAGATTTCCAGGAATTGGGCCACCGCCCCCTTTTTGACCTTTTATGGTTGGCCTCAGAACTGTCATGGCACTGATGGGTGTGCCATTTAGCTAATGGATTACAATGAGCATATAATGAGGCTCAAGGTCTACTGGAAGTCGAATCTTCCACCATCTTGGATCTAGTTGATTCTAACCAGTTTTTGTCATGTCCTATGGCTATGTAATTCTTTTAAGTGTTGTGACTGCCCCCTTCTCTCCTGTTTCAATATGATCATAAAAATAGAAAAAAAATCCTTTGATAAATTCAAAAGCCATTATTTTTTAAAAACCCCTAGAAAACAAATAGAAGGAAACTTCCTTGAGCTTTGTCAGTATTATATTAATTATTGACTAAGAGAATGCATCTGAGTATAAATTGTGCAATTAAAACTTAGTTTATCTTTTTAAACCCCAAAGTTGAGTAGATTGTTTTGGCCTCACTGACCAGAGGAGCCTTAGGACAGAGGGGAAGGCAGCTGGGGTGCAGATTCTTCATCTCTGCAGGCCTTCAATTGCTTGTGATTAGCATTAACTCAGTGACTTCCACTGTTCCAAGTAGGTTTTCCCCAGGAAACATTTAATCCCAGGCCAATGACCTTCCCTCTACCCCCAACAAAGCCCACATGCATGGGGAAAGTAAAACTGTAGTGAAAAGCCTTTGAATCTATGACTTCATGGATATCCACAGATATATTTGACAGAAAGCAAATAATTCTGCAAACACACAGAGACAGAAACAGAATATCAAAATATGACAAATCTGAATTAGCAAACCAAAGCCTCTGTGAATCTACATTCTTAAAACACACGCAACATAGATTTTTTTGAAATAGTGATCTCTCTTGCCACATTCAAAACAGGTTTCAATTCACCAGAATCCATCTGTAAATGATGAGCCTAAGAATGGAACAAGGAGAGTACCGTGTTCCAAGATCAAATGGGAAAGACATGTAACTCCTTCTAGATCAGGAAAGGGCAGGTAATCAGACATTGATTGAATTTAGCTAGCTTTTGTGATTTGGCTCCACCCCCCACTTCAGTCCTTGTTGCTCCAATGCACGTTTACTTTGCATATGGAGGTCATGATGCCCATTTTCAGTTGCAATTCTGGACGTGCAGGCACCACAATTTTATCAATCTTGGGTAAGGATTAAGAATTGGACAGAGTAGTGGGGTGGCTGTTCTGCTGGCAGGGGAGTACTCTAAAAATGTGAAAATAATCGTAGTGACCATCTATTGAGCTTCCGCTAAGAGCTAGCACTGGGCTAGGCACGCTCCCTATATCACCACACTTGAACTTAGTCTCCTAAGACTTTTTGCAGGTTAATAACTTGCTCAGGGTTATATAACTCGTGAATGCCAGACTGAGCACTTAAACCAATTCTCCGGTTCCAAAGTCCATGCTCTCGCCTGCTGCATTCAGCAGGTTCCTTCTTCCAGAGAGGCAAAATCAAACTGGGAGATCCCTACTTCTGGGATAAAGCATTTGCTCAAGGCTCCAGGAGTCCAAGCAGCAAGATGAGGTCAAGGTCAGGCTCAGAGAAGTGACCCCTAGGATGCATGGGACCGAGGAGGCCTTAGGGCTGGAGCCTGTCATCCAGTGGGTTGACTTTCACGCACAGAACTCTGCTGAGTCACCAAGGCAGTCACTGCTGTTACACAACAAACCAGAACACCACTAAACCAGCCCTGTTCCTCAGGGTTTTTTCAACCCCAGGCTTTAATGACCCAACAAAGGACTGGTGGCTGATTAAAGGGAAGTCCAAATGTTAGGAAAACCTACCTTGGGGAAGAAATCTGATTTCCAGTCTGTTCAAAGAATAGAGAAATTTTTTCCTGGAAGAGACCTTCCCTCAATGGCCTCCATTTCTGTCCTCCAAGAGCTGGCTGGCTCCCACCTCAGGCCTCCTGCTTTGTTCTTTCCTCTGCCTGGAAGGCTCTTCTCTCAGAAATTGAGGGGCTTGCTTCCCCTCCCTCTTAGCTCTCTACTCAAATATCTGTTTTTCATTCATACAGGCTTTCCTGGCCTTTATATCTAGAATATCAACACTTGTGTCTATCAATATAGACACAAGTAAATTCAAACTCAGCCCTCTTCCCTCCTTTATCTTTTTCTCCTTAGAATTTAATCTGATGATATTTTACTTCTTTATCTTGTCTCTACTAGAACAGAAGCTTCGCAAGGGTAGGGATTTGTGTTCACTGCTCTGTCCCTAGCACTTAGGACAGTGCCTTCTGCATAATAGGCGTTCAATAAATATTTGTTGAATGAAATCAATCTGTGCTTCAGAGAATAGTGAAATCCTGGAAAACTCCCACAGGTTTAAGTGGTTCAGTAAGGGAAAAATCAAGAGCTTTGAAGGCCCAGATTTGAATCTAGGCCTAGCCTAGATGAATACTCAATCTAGTTTAATAATTTATCTCAACGGATAATCTAGAGTAATACTTAATCTCACTAAGCCTCATTTTGTGGTTGGTTGAGGAGACTATTTGCCTCCTGGGATTGTAGTGAGGACCAAAAATAGTTTCCTGAGCCCCATGCCAAGGAATGCATTATTCCTTTAATCCTCACAACAATCCCATGAAGCTATACTGCTGTTATCCCCAAAGAGACCAAAGTGATGTGCCCAGGGTGATAAAGACAGGAAACAGGTCGTGGGACTCCAGCCCTCATCTGTCTCTCTCCAAAACCCATACCCTAACCACCACCCTGGATGTAGAATGGGTTTGTGTGCATAAAATGCTGGGCCCTGATGGAGAAAAGGTGCCCACAATGTCCCTTTACTTCTCCTCCACCCAATCCCTCAGCAGAGCTGCTCCTGACTAACAATGCTGACGCACTACCCCTGCCACTGATAAGAGCAGGGACAGCCGACCCCTCTGCCCTCCCCAGCCTGGTGACTTGCCTTGTCTTTCACATTCAAGGATAATCTCCTCACCACCACCAGCCCCCCACCGCCCCACCTCCGGCAACCACCACACCTGTCCCACCAGGATCTTATTTGGCACCAGGCCCTGGTATTTTGTCACTTTTGCATAGAGTAAGTGACATATAAGGAAACAATATTACTACTTTAGGTCAGTATATCACAAAAATTCTTCTATAAGCTCCTTTTAAATGTGATCTCACAATTCAACCTAATGCTGCTTAACAAGTGGCGTAAGTTGACTTATTTATTTAAGCAAGAAAAAGTATTTGTAGACACATATATTTACATATACACATACATAGTTTTAAAATATAAGTTGATGTATTACCATGTGTTCCAGCATCAAAAATAGACAAAAAGTGCTTTCAAGACCTGATTTATACGCTTAATAAAATTAGCTGTTTTTGGGGTTTTTTTTTTAATGCATACAAAATGCTAGTGTTTTGCTTTAATGATGAGGTAAGAGAGAAGGTTTCAGGTTGCTCTCTGCAAGCCCTTCTCCACAAATTCCACACTGTGGGCAAGAGCAGTCTTGACTTCCAATAAATGAAAAACCACATGGGATGGAATCAGCACCATCTTTTCTCTTTTGTACATTGGATTTTGGAGGAGGGTAGACAGGTTAATGCCCTATTAAATAACAGTTATTAAATGAATGTGACACAATAATCTGGAGAAGCAGATATTGAAGCAATTCTGCAGCATCATTATTTTTTTGCTGCTCATTAACTTACGTTTCAAATAGATGCTTCTTCTGTGACTTGTGTCTGTTATAATTAAGAGATGGAAAATACAATTGAAAACCCTAAGACAGGGACTTCCCTGGTGGGGCAGTGGTTGGGACTCCGTGCTCCCAGTGCAGGGGGCCTGGGTTTAATCCCTCGTCAGGGAGCTAGATCCCACATGCATGCCGCAACAGAGTTCGCATGCTGCAGCTAAGGAGCCCACTTGCCGCAACTAAGACCCAACGCAACCAAGTAAATAAATAAAGATTTTTAAAAAATAAAATTAAAAAATTAAAGAAAGAAAGAAAAGAAAACCCTAAGACAGCCAAGGCCCCAAAGCAGCTAGTGATGTTCAGTAAAAATGCCTGAGCTGCTGACTCAGGAGCTGCTCACTGTCAACACACTCAGAGGTTCTCAAACAGTTCAGTAAGAAAAAAAAATTTTTTTTAAAAAGGTGAAAATTATATTATCCATTGATTTAGAAGAAGAAAGGGGAGGAGGAGGAGGAGGAGGAGGGAAATGGTTGTCATTGCCTCCTTTGGTTCTGCTTCTCTGGAATTGCTGACGGTGGGCCAGGCCTGCTGGGTTAGTGCAGTGGAAAAGCACATCCAAGACTCTTTCCACTCTGCCATACCACTGTCCCTTAAAAGGATTTCTCATAAAATCCCTGAATCTCAGCTAGAAAGTTCTCAAACATATCAGATCCAAACTCTGCCCTTTGCAGAAATCACCACTGGGTTACCCAACAACATGAGGGCAGAGAGCACACACCCAAACACCGTCATCATTGATGGAAACAGGTCATGCCCACTCCCTCCACAGCCTACATGAACTGTTGGGATTGTCTCTCTTGTTTTGTGCCTCAACCATTTTCCTTCCTCCCCCAAGCTCTTTCCCCATATCTGTCATAGAATCAATCACCAGGTAAACATCTGTTTGTCCTCAAGATAATTCTCTATCTTGCAGGTAGTGCTTGTTACAGAAGTTACCTGAAGAAAAAAAAAAATGTCTAATAATTTTAAGAAAGAGAGAGA
Source organism: Balaenoptera musculus (assembly GCF_009873245.2). NCBI lineage: Eukaryota > Metazoa > Chordata > Mammalia > Artiodactyla > Balaenopteridae > Balaenoptera > Balaenoptera musculus. The sequence continues at coordinate 145,699,900 of NC_045785.1, read as the reverse complement.
AATGTGGTACCATTGAAGAGACTGGTATAAGCCTAAGAGTCAAGAGTGGGATTAATCAAGGTCTTAAGGGGCACTAATTGGGTTAGGAAGAGAGAGAAAGACATAAGAGAAAGAATGGAGAAGAAGAAGAAAGGAAAAAGGAGAAAAGAAGAAGGGAAAGTAAGAAAAGAGAAGGGAATAAAATGCCAACTGGCTAATATTTATTGAGCGCTGAATGAAGAGCAAGCATTGTTCAGAATGCTTTACGTATGCTGATTCATTTAATCTACAACAACCCTATAAAAGAAACATTACTATTATCCTCGTTTTTCAGATGAGGAAACTAAGGCAGACACCTTACCAAACATCGCATAGTCAGTGAGTCTGGGATTTGAAGCCTGCAGTCTGACTCCAGAACTAACCATTTTGCATACCATGGAATTTGAAGAGCCTCCGTCACTCGGTAAGAGTACCCTAATCTCTAGATTGAAGATAGTACTAGCATTTAGTTCACAGAGTGATTAGGATTACATGGGCTAAAACATTTAGCACAGTGCTAGAGCATAGAATGTGGTAGATACATGTTCGTTTTTGTTCCATGTGATCCTCACAAGGACCTTATAAAGAATGCATTATCTCCATCTCACAGATCTGAAAACTGAAACTCCAAGAGATATTGAATCAGCCAAGGTCATACGCCTAATAAGGGGTGGGGTGAGGAAGAACAGGATAGAGAGAAAAGAGAGAGGAGGAAGAAGAAAGGAGGAAAGGAGGCAGAAGCAGGCTCTAAGTGGGACAAGAGGAGAAATGTAAGGAGAAGAAAATGGAGCCTGCTGTGGTGAGTGCCTCAGGTGGCCTCAGGGCTTTTCAAGATGACATCTGTAATCCATACAAGGCTGATTCACTCAGCATGAACTCGCCTTTCATTCAGATTGGGTCTTTTATTTTTAATAAACAATATATTTATTTTTTATTTTTATTTATTTTTAAAATATTTATTTATTTCATTTATTTATTTGGTTGCACCAGATCTTAGCTGTGGCAGGTGGGCTCCTTAGTTGTGGCTTGCCGGCTCCTTAGTTGCAGCATGTGGGCTCCTTAATTGCGGCTCACGGCCTCCTTAGTTGTGGCATGCAAACTCTTAGTTGTGACATGCATGTGGGATCTAGATCCCTGACCAGGGATTGAACCCAGTCCCTCTGCTTTGGGAGTGCAGAGTCTTATCCACTGCACCACCAGGGAAGTCCCCAGAATGGGTCTTGTTATAACCCATGAGGTAGTCTGGACTCCCACCAAATCCCTTAAGAAATTGTTTATCCCTTAAGCTTGATAACTCCACATAAAATCTCAGACCATGTGTATAGTTAAAGAAAACCCCTGGACTGCCATGGTTCAGGCGTTCTTTCTGGAGGGTCTAAGGAAGAATCTGTTTCTTTGCCGTTTCTAGCTGCAAGAAGCTGCCTCCATCTCCACTGATACTATGTAAAAAATAGACAACTAATGAGAGCCTACTGTATAGCACAGGGAACTCTACTTAATGCACTGTGGTGGCCTAAATGGGAAGGAAATCCAAAAAAGGGGACATATATATATATATATATATATATATATATACACACATATATATGTATAGCTCATTCACTTTGCTGTACAGTAGAAACTAACACAAGCCACTGTACTCCAATAAAAATTAATTTAAAAAAAAAAGCTGCCTCCATTCCTGGGCTAGTGGCCTCTTCCACCTTCTTCAAAGTCAGCACTGTAGCATCTTCAAATGTCTTTTTCTAACCATAGCCCCTACTTCTATCATCCAGATCCCTGTCATCATATCTTCTCTCTGACTCCTGCCTCCTTATATACTCCTGCCTCCTTATATAAAGACCCTTATGATTATATTGGGTGCATCCAGATTATCCAAGATAATGGGTTCAGCCATCTCAAGATCTTAACATAATTACCCTTGCAAAATCCATAAGGTAACATACTCAAAGGCTCTGGGAATTAGGATATGAAAATTTTTAGGGGACCCTATAATATGCTACCTAATTTTTTTCAGCTCATTGACTTTTAATAATGTATAGAAACTCAAGACCCAATAACTTTATCAATAAATACTTCCTCATCACCATCACTTTCCAGAGGAATCTAAAACTTGATGCAAGAGCCCAGGGCAGGGACTTCCCTGATGGCCCAGTGGTTAAGAATCTGCCTGCCAATCCAGGAGACATGGGCTCGAGCCCTGGTCCGGGAAGATTCCACATGTCGTGGAATAACTAAGCCCGTGTGCCATAACTACTGAGCCTGCGCTCTAGAGCCCGCAAGCCACAACTACTGAAGCCTGTGTGCCAAGAGACCATGCTCCACAACAAGAGAAGCCACCACAATGAGAAGCCCATGCACCCCAATGAAGAGTAGCTGCCACTCACCACAACTAGAGAAAGCCACGCACAGCAAGCTTTCTCTAGTATTTATAAATAAATAAATATTAAAAAAAAAAAAAGAGCCCAGGACAGGTGTCATTGATGGTCACTTTTATTCCAGGCTATAAAAAGTCCTGATAAACTGTCACTATTTGCAGATGACATGATACTCTATATAGAGAATCTTAAAGTCTCCACCCAAAAACTATTAGAACAAGTAAATGAATTCAGCAAGGTTGCAGGACACAAGATCGATATAGAGAAATCTGTTGCATTTCTATACAGTAATAATGGAATATGAGAAACTTCCCTGGTAGTCCAGTGGTTAAGACTCCATGATTCCACTCAAGGGGGCATGGGTTCAATCCCTGGTCAGGGAACTAAGATCTCACATGCCGCAAGGGCAAGGAGTGGCAAAAAAAAAGAAAAGAAAAGAAAAAGTAATATGAGAAAGATAAAGTAAAACAAAAAATCCCCTTTAGAAGCACATTTTAAAAAGCAAAAACAAAAACAAAACAACAGTAACAACAAAAAACTAGGAATAAACTTAACCAAGGAAGTAAAAGATCTACACTCTGAAAACTATAAAACATTGATGAAGGAAATTGAAGATGATTCAAAGAAATGGAAAGATATTCTGTGCTCTTGGATTGGAAGAATTAATACTAAAATGGCCATATTACCCAAAGCAACCTATAGATTTAATGCAATCCCTACTCAGGACATTTTTCACAGAACTAGAATAAATAATCCTAAAATTTATATGGAACCACAAAAGACCCAAAACTGCCAAATCAATCCTGAGAAAAAAAGAACGAAGCTGGAGGTATCACCCGCCCAGGCTTCAGACTATACTACAAAGCTGCAGTCATCACAACAGTCTGGTATTCTCCACAACTAACTGCTGAACAATCATTGACAGGAAGACACTGGAACTCACCAAAAAAGATACCCCACATCCAAAGACAAAGGAGAAGCTGCAAGGAGATGGTAGGAGGGGAGAAATCACAATAAAATCAAATCCCATAACTGCTGGGTGGGTGATTCGCAAACTGGGGAACACTTATACCACAGAAGTCCACTCACTGGAGTGAAGGTTCTGACCCCACGCCAGGCTTCCCAACCTGGGGGTCTGGCAATCAGAGGAGGAATTCCTGGAGAATCAGACTTTGAAGGCTAGCGGGATTTGATTGCAGGGCTTTGACAGGACTGAGGGAAACAGAGACTACACTCTTGGAGGGCACACAAGAGTAGTGTGCACATGGGGACCCAGGGGAAGGAGCAGTGACCCCATAGGAGACTGAACCAGACCTACCTGCTAGTGTTGGAGGGTGTCCTGCAGAGTTACGGGGTAGCTCTGTCTCACCGTGAGGACAAGGACACTGGCAGCAGAAGTTCTGGGAAGTATTCCTTGGTGTGAGCCGTCCCAGAGTCTGCCATTAGCCCTACCAAAGAGCCGGCTAGGCTCCAGTGCTGGGTCGCCTCAGGCCAAACAACCAACAGGGAGGGAACCCAGCCTCACCCATCAGCAGACAAGTGGATTAAAGTTTTAGTGAGCTCTGCCCACCAGAGCAACACCCAGCTCTACCTGCCACCAGTCCCTCCCGTCAGAAAGCTTGCACAACCCTCTTAGATAGCCTCATCCACCAGAAGGCAGACAGTAGAAGCAAGAAGAACTACAATTCTTCAGCCTATGGAAGGAAAACCACATTCACAGAAAGATAGACAAAATGAAAAGGCAGAGGACTTTCTACCAGATGAAAGAACAGGATAAAACCCCAGAAAAACAACTGAATGAAGTGGAGATAGGCAACCTTCCAGAAAAAGAATTCAGAAAAATCATAGTGAAGATGATCCAGGACCTCGGGAAAAGAATGGAGGAAAAGATCAAGAAGATGCAAGAAATGTTTAACAAAGACCTAGAAGAATTAAATTAAAGAATTTAATTTAACAATACAAACAAACAGATGAACAATACAATAACTGAAATGAAAAATACACTAGAAGGAATCGAGAGCAGAATAACTGAGGCAGAAGAATGTATAAGTGACCTGGAAGACAGAATGGTGCAGTTCACTGATGCAGAACGGAATAAAGAGAAAGGAATGAAAAGAAATGAAGACAGACTAAGAGACCTCTGGGACAACATTAAACGCAATAACATTCGCATTATAGGGGTCCCAGAAGGAGAAGAGAGAAAGAAAAGTCCCAAGAAAATATTGGAAGAGATTATAGTCGAAAACTTCCCTAACATGGGAAAGGAAATAGCCACCCAAGTCCAGGGAGTGCAGAGAGTCCCAGGCAGGATAAACCCAAGGAGAAACATGCCGAGACACGTAGTAATCAAACTGACAAAAGTTAAAGACAAAGAAAAATTATTGAAAGCAGCAAGGGATAAACGACAAATAACATACAAGGGAACTCCCATAAGCTTAACAGCTGATTTCTCAGCAGAAACTCTACAAGCCAGAAGGGAGTGGAACGATATATTTAAAGTGATGAAAGGGAAGAACATACAACCAAGATTACTCTACCTGGCAAGGATCTCATTCAGATTCCACAGAGAAATCAAAAGCTTTACAGACAAGCAAAAGCTAAGAGAATTCAGCACCATCAAACCAGCTCTACAACAAATGCTAAAGGAACTTCTCTAAGTGGGAAATACAAGAGAAGAAAAGAACCTACAAAAACAAATCCATAACAATTAAGAAAATGGTAATAGGAACATACATATCGATAATTACCTTAAATGTGAATGGATTAATTGCTCCAACCAAAAGACACAGTTTCGCTGAATGGATACAAAAACAAGACCTAGAGGGAAATGCAAGAGGGAAGAGATATGGGGATATATGTATATATATAGCTGATTCACTTTGTTATAAAGCAGAAACTAACACACCATTGTAAAGCAATTATACTCCAATAAAGATGTTAAAAACAAACAAGAATGGTAAAATAAATAAATAATAATGTTGGTGAATTTAAAATAAGAATCTGGATTATTAAAGTTACAAATCTTTGGTCTTTATACCTTTAATAAAACATGCATCTATTAATAATGAAAACAAAAAACAAAAAAAAAGACCCATATATATGCTGTCTACAGGAGACCCACTTCACACCTAGGGATGCATACAGACTGAAAGTGAGGGGATGGAAAAAGATACTCCATGCAAAAGGAAATCAAAAGAAAGCTGGAGTAGCAATTCTCATATCAGTTAAAATAGACTTTAAAATAAAGAATGTTACAAGAGACAAGGAAGGACATTACATAATGATCAAGGGATCAATCCAAGAAGAAGAAATAACAATTATAAATATATATGCACCCAACATAGGAGCACCTCAATACATAAGGTAACTGCTGACAGCTATAAAGGAGGAAATCAACAGTAACACAATAATAGTGGGGGACTTTAACAGCTCACTTACACCAATGGACAGATCATCCACACAGAAAATTAATAAGGAAACATGAGCTTTAAATGACACAATAGACCAGATAGATTTAATTGATATTTATAGGACATTCCATCTAAAAACAGCAGATTACACTTTCTTCTCAAGTGCACATGGAACATTCTCCAGGATTGATCACATCTTGGGTCACAAAGCAAGCCTCAGTAAATTTAAGAAAATTGAAATCATATCAAGCATCTTTTCTGACCACAACATTATGAGATTAGAAATCAATTACAGGGGAAAAAATGTAAAAATTACAAACACGTGGAGGCTAAACAATACGTTACTAAATAACCAAGAGATCACTGAAGAAATCAAAGAGGAAATCAAAAAATACCTAGAGACAAATGACAACGAAAACACCATGATCCAAAACCTATGGGATGCAGCAAAAGCAGTTCTAAGCAGGAAGTTTATAGCAATACAAGCCTACCTCAAGAAACAAGAGAAATCTCAAATAAACGATCTAACCTTACACCTAAAGGAACTAGAGAAAGAAGAACAAACAAAACCCAAAGTTAGTAGAAGGAAAGAAACCATAAAAATCAGAGCAGAAATAAATGAAATAGAAACAAAGAAAACAATAGCAAAGATCAATAAAACTAAAAGCTGGTTCTTTGAGATGATAAACAAAATTGATAAACCATTAGCCAGACTCATCAAGAAAAAGAAGGAGAGAACTCAAATCAATAAAATTAGAAATGAAAAAGGAGAAGTTACAACAGACACCACAGAAATACAAAGCATCCTAAGAGACTACTATAAGCAACTCTATGCCAATAAAATGGACAACCTGGAAGAAATGGACAAATTCTTAGAAAGGTATAACTTTCCAAGACTGAACCAGGAAGAAATAGAAAATATGAACAGACCAATCACAAGTAATGAAATTGAAAATGTGATTAAAAATCTTCCAACAAACAAAGTCCAGGACAAGATGGCTTCACAGGTGAATTCTATCAAGCATTAGAGAAGAGCTAACACCCATCCTTCTCAAACTCTTCCAAAAAATTACGGAGGAAGGAACACTCCCAAACTCATTCTATGAGGCTACCATCACCCTGATACCAAAACCAGACAAAGATACTACAAAAAAAGAAAATTACAGATGAATATCACTGATGAATATAGATGCAAGAATCCTCAACAAAATACTAGCAAACAGAATCTGACAACACATTAAAGGGATCATACACCATGATCAAGTGAGGTTTATCCCAGGGATGCAGGGATTCTTCAACATATGCAAATCAAGCAATGTGATTCACCATATTAACAAATTGAAGAATAAAAACCATATGATCATCTCAATAGATGCAGAAAAAGCTTTTGACAAAATCCAACATCCATTTATGATAAAAACTCTCCAGAAAGTGGGCATAGAGGGAACCTACCTCAACATAATAAAGGGCATATACAAGAAACCCACAGCAAACATCATTCTCAATGGTGAAGAACTGAAAGCATTTCCTTTAAGATCAGGAACAAGACAAGGATGTCCACTATTGCCACTATTATTCAACATAGTTTTGGAAGTCCTAGCCACAGCAACCAGAGAAGAAAAAGAAATAAAAGGAATACAAATTGGAAAAGAAGTAAAACTCTCACTGTTTGCAGATGACATGATACTATACATAGAGAATCCTAAAGATGCCACCAGAAAACTACTAGAGCTAATCAATGAATTTGGTAAAGTTGCAGGATACAAAAGTAATGCAGAGAAATCTCTTGCATTCCTATACACTAACAACAAAAGATCAGTAAGAGAAATTAAGGAAACAATCCCATTCACCATTGCAACAAAAAGAATAAAATACCAAGAATAAACCGACCTAAGGAAGTGGAAGACCTGTACTCAGAAAACTATAAGACACTGATGAAAGAAATCAAAGATGACACAAACAGATGGAGAGATATACCATGTTCCTGGATTGGAAGAATCAACACTGTGAAAATGACTATACTACTCAAAGCAATCTACAGATTCAATGCAGTCCCTATCAAATTACCAGTGGCATTTTTTACAGAGCTAGAACAAAAAAATCTTAAAATTTGTATGGAGATACAAAAGACCCCAAATAGCCAAAGCAGTCATGAGGGGAATAAACAGAGCTGGAGCAATCAGACTCCCTGACTTCAGACTATACTACAAAGCTACAGTAATCAAGACAGTATAGTACAGGCACAAAAACAGAAATATAGATCAATGGAACAGCATAGAAAGCCCAGAGATAAACTCATGCACCTATGGTCAACTAATCTATGACAAAGGAGGCAAGGATATACAATGGAGAAAAGACAGTCCCTTCAATAAGTGGTGCTGGGAAAACTGGACAGGTACATGTAAAAGAATGAAATTAGAACACTCCCTAACACCATACGCAAAAATAAACTCAAAATGGATTAAAGACCTCAATGTAAGGCCAAACACTATGAAACTCTTAGAGGAAAACATAGGAAGAACACTCTTTGACATAAATCACAGCAACATCTTTTTTGATCCACCTCCTAGAGTAATGGAAATAAAAACAAAAATAAACAAATGGGACCGAATGAAACTTCAAAGCTTTTGCAAAGCAAAGGAAACTACAAACAAGAAAAAAAGACAACCTTCAGAATGGGAGAAAATATTTGCAAATGAATCAATGGACAAAGGATTAAACTCCAAAATATATAAACAGCTCCTGCAGCTCAATACTGAAAAAGCAAACAACCCAATCCAAAAATGGGCAGAAGACCTAGACAGACATTTCTCCAAAGAAGACATACCAATACCAAGAAGCACATGAAAAGCTGCTCAACATCACTAATTATTAGAGAAATGAAAATCAAAACTACCATGAGGTATCACCTCACACCAGTTAGATTGGGCATCATCAGAAAATCTACAAACAACAAATGTTGAAGAGGGTTTGGAGAAAAGGGAACCATCTTGCACTGTTGGTGGGAATGTAAATTGATACAGCCACTATGGAGGTTCCTTAAAATACTAAAAATAGAATTACCATATGACCCAGCAATCCCACTACTGGGCATATACCCAGAGAAAACCAGAATTTAAAAAGACACATGCACCCCAATGTTCATTGCAGCACTATTTACAATAGCCTGGTCATGGAAGCAACCTAAATGCCCACTGACAGACGAATGGATAAGGAAGTTGTGGTACATATATACAATGGAATATTACTCAGCCATAAAAAGGAACGAAATTGGGTCATTTGTAGAGACGTGGATGGATCTAGAGACTGTCATACAGAGTGAAGTAAGTCAGAAAGAGAAAAACAAATATCTTATATTAACGCATATATGTGGAACCTTGAAAAATGGTACAGATGAACCGGTTTGCAGGGCAGAAATAGATACACAGATGTAGAGAACTACAGTATGGACACCAAGGGGGGAATGTGGGGGGTGGTGGTGGTGGTGGGATGAATTGGGAGACTGGGATTGACATGTATACACTAATATATATAAAATATATAACTAATAAGAATCTGCTATATAAAAAAATAAAATAAAATTCAAAAAAACCCAAAAACAGTCTGGTATTCTCACAAAGACAGACACATAGATCAGTGGCACAGGACAGAGAGCCCAGAGGTAAACCCAAGCACCGACAGTCAATTAATCTATGACAAAGGAGGCAGGAATATACAATGGAGAAAAGACTGTCTTCTCTTTTTTTAAATTTTATTTTATTGGAGTGTAGTTGATTTACAATGTTATGTTAGCTTCAGTTGTACAGCAAAGTGATTCAGTTATACATATATTCATTTTTTAATATTCTTTTCTCATATAGGTTATCACAGAATATTGAGTAGAGTTCTCTGTGCTATACAGTAGGTCCTTGTTGGTTATCTATCTTATATACAGTAGTGTGTGTATGTTCATCCCAAGCTCCTGATTTATTCCCCCACTCCATGTTTTCCCTCTGGTAATCATGAGTTTGTTTTCAATATCTGTAAATGTGTTTCTGTTTTGTGAATAAGTTCACTTGTATCATTTTTTTCAGTTAGATTCCACATATGAGTGATATATGATATTTGCCTTTCTCTGACTTACTTCACTTAGTATGACAATCTCTAGGTCAATCCATGTTGCTGCAAATGTCATTCTTTCTTTCTTTTTTATGGCTGAGTAATATTCCATTGTATATTTGTACCATGTCTTCTTTATCCATTCCTCTGTCAATGGACATTTAGGTTGCTTCCATGTCTTGGCTATTGTAAATAGTGAACATTTGGGTGCATGTATCTTTTCAGATTATGGTTTTCTCCAGATATATGCCCAGGTGGGATTACTGTATCATATAGTAGTTCTATTTTTAGTTTTTTAAGGAACCTCCATACTGTTCTTCATAGTGGTTGTACCAATTTACATTCCCACCAACAGTGTAGGAGGATTCCCTTTTCTCCACACCCTCTCCAGCATTTACTGTTTGTAGATTTTTTTCTTCAATTTATTTTTTGGCTATGTTGGGTCTTCTTTGCTGCGTGTGTACTTTTCTCTCTAGTTGTGGCGAGCAGGGGCCACGCTTTGTTGCAGTGTGTGGGCTTCTCATTGTGATGGCTTCTCATTGCAGAGCATGGGCTCTAGGCGCAGAGGCTTCACTAGTTGTGGCACACGGGCTCAGTAGTTGTGGCTCGCTGTCTCTAGGGCGCAGGCTCGGTAGTTGTGGTGCACGGGCTTAGTTGCTCCACGGCATGTGGGATCTTCCCGCACCAGGGATCGAACTGTGTTCCCTGTATTGGCAGGCAGATTCTTAACCACTGTGCCACCATGGAAGTCCCCAGAATATCTTACTGTACAAATTTAATGCCTTTCCATTTTAACTAAGCATTTCTCATGCACTTTGGCTGTAACTTTTGCAGTTCAAGGTGCAACAGCAAAACTGGCACTAATTTTTCTCTCTCCACCATTTCAGATAGATTTGTTCTTACCGTAGATCTTAACAACCTCAGCATATGATTTTTTTCTTTCCTCACTAGGAGCTTTCACCTTTTCACTTAAAGGAAGCGCTTTACAGTTTTTCTTTGGCATATCCCGATTGCCAGCATCAATACTCTTGCGCTTTGGGGGCATTAAGTAAAATAAGGGACACTTGTATACCAAGCACTGTGATACCTTGACAGTCAATCTGATATATCTGATGAGATGGCTACTAAGTGACTAATGGTTAGGATACACTGGACAAAGGGATGATTCTCATCCCTGGGCAGGATGGAGCAGAACAGTGAGAGATTTCATCATATACTCAGAATGGCAGCAAGGCAGCAATTTAAAACATGAGGTGTTTTTCTTTTTGAATTTTTTTATACAGCAGGTTCTTATTAGTTATCTTTTTTATACATATTAGTGTATATATGTCAATCCCAATCTCCCAATTCATCCCACCACCACCCCCAAAAACGTATGAATTGTTTGTTTCTGAATTTCCCATTTAATATTTTTGGACCACGGTTCGCTTTGGGTACCTGAAACCTCAGAAAGAGAAATCAAGGATAAGGAGAGACTGCTGTACTGTATATGTAGACGTGGGCATGTGTATTTGGGAACTAGTTCAGGCTCTTAGCATTGAATACCTAGTAAACTGATGTCTTCCGGTCTCTTTGTCTACTTCCCATTACAAATCTATCCTGTACAATACCCTTTCCACTTTCTCATTTATCCACTCAAAAATTGAATGTCTCCTCCATTCTTATAAAACCAAATTCAAATCTGTTGACATGGCACTTTTAACCTTGTTTTTCACAATCTCCTACCCCTGGACTCTCAACCCTCTATACTCTGCACCCCCTTACCGCTCAACCCCTACCCCTATCAATTTTAACCTACCCAAATCCTGTCCAAAGGTTTTTATCCCTTTTTTGGAATGTCTATTGTCTTTATCAATTCTATTAATTATCTACTGCCATTTATTGTCCATTGATTTCTCAACTGTTTATCTCCCAACTGAAGTACAATTTCTTTTAAGAAATTCTTTATATGAGACTGCATTTATGACAGTCCTGAACTCATACAACCAAACTCATGTATTAATGTGCTCTTGTGTCAATAGTTCCAGATGATTACATAATTGTAAAATATTCAATAATCCTTGTTAGTAACTATGCTTACAAATTAAAAAAAAATAAATAGCAAGTACTAAAAGGAGCAGGTTAACCTGTAACTACATAATTTGTAAGTTTAATGCTTATAACAAAAACATTTCATATCCATTGAATATTTGTTAGTGAGCCTTTGTATTGTTACCCTTTCAATTTCGATGGCAATTTTTACCCACATTTGTTTTCTTCCACACCACTGTCCTGTAACCTGGTCACCCTGCACACTAGGAACACGTTAAGCTGAAATTTCCCTTTCAGTGACTGAAGTCCAACTCTCTTCTACATAACCCAGCTTAGCACAGAAGGGGAGGCCATATGCACAAAACAATGAACTAGATATTAAAATTAGTTTATTTTTCTACTTAACTTTTAATAAATGAGAAGAAACACAGTAGTCTGTCTCATAAAGAACATTTATAATACATAACAATCCATAAAGCCTCATGGTGAGGTAGGAACAGCTTTGGAAACAACGCACAGTCAGAAAACATACAAAAGTTAGGTAAAATGTTGCAGCACTAAAGACATTTTATCTGCATCTGCATTTCATGAGATGATAATTGCATTTAACTGTGCCACATCTGGCCCAAAGGACACCCTATGGCAGACACAGAACAACACAACATGTAAGTTTCATAAAGAATCACAGAATACACTGATACACTTCATTGTGCTGTTTCAAGGCAGAACCATAACATGGCAATTTTTTGTGTCTTTTTATATATAACCACATATTAATTGTATGTTACATTCCCTTCAGCATCTTTTTGCCAAAGACACTAAACCATAAAGTTTTTGGTTTAAAAGTTTAAATTGAATGACATACAAAAAGCTCTTGTGCCAGTGAAAATGACTGCTAAGTATTCCAGAGCTTGTTAGTAAAACTAAATAGCATTGTCACATAATATTGGTAGAGCTACATCAAAATAGTGCTATTACAATTCCCATTTCAGATGGTCAAACACTGTATGACAGTTTCAATTTAAAAAACGAGAGACCCTCCACCTTCCCAAGAGTTTTAACACTGTTTTATGACTTAAATGAAACTCTATTAAAATAAATATTTCTATATGGTAGGATTCTTCTCCTTATTTGCGTATGTATGAACATCTTAGGACAGCAGGTAAATGACATTTCATCAAATGGTATCTGCTTAAAAACGGTAAAAAGCTTCAACTCAATACCAGTTAGCCTACTAAATACTTCACATTAGATTCCATAGGACTTTTCCCTCAAAACTTTCAAAACTTCAAAATTAACTGAGGATGTTACCAAAGATACAAACATATTAACATAGTCTTCTACCTGTTGTGACTTTCCAAGGTGCTCTTGATGGAAATTTTTCCTGTTCAAATTACATACCATAGTTATTCAAATATATTGTTTTCTAAAATGTTAAAATACATACAGCAAAGTGTTTGTGAGTTTCTGACTATTCTTTTAGGTTCTAGTCCATACTTTTAGAGCACAGATGCTCTTCAAAAAAAAACCTTATTAAAAAATCATATAAACTAAAACGTGACAATGGAGAATTAAATCTCTCTCATCACTAAGGCGGCATTTGGCTTGGAAAAAATGTCTGGGTTGGTTTTAATTCAGGCACATGTAGCACCTCCTTCTTACTAAATTGAGACAACAGACACATTTCTAAACACATATTCTAAATACACTGATCTTGCTCAAATATAAAAGAGCCAGCAGGCGAGATGCACCTCCTAAAACTGATGCAGTGTTATAAAACAGCATTTAAATATTGGGTTTAAGTCTCCTAATAATTCATGGTATTTCCCTCATTTTCTTGCAGGAAGGAATAAGCTATTTTGGAAAAGACACTTAAATCCCACAATATTTAAATATAAAAGCATTTTTAAAAAAGATAATGCTAATATAGCTAAAAATGGGTTAGAAAGTGCATTGTAAAGAAATAAATAATTCTCTGCTAAAACTCAAAAGGTGAGTCAGTGCCCACTGATTTTGCTATTATGACAAAAGTCCTTTGAAAAAAGAGAATCCTATGGTACCACTTTGTTACATGAGTTACTTAAAATTATCAAAAGTGAAATAACTGAAATCTAAAGGCTGTTACTTTCAAAGCACTTTTGGAAAAAAAAAAAAAAAAAAAGCCCTTGTCCCATGCTTATACACCATTTTAAAAAATCCTCATTCAGTCGATGTCTTATGTATTACACAACCTTTAAGAAATAGACCCAACAGAGCATTGTAAAGAAAAACTCACTGAATGTAATATATTTTACCAGTTATCCTTTTGTATCATTACTGACATGTTTCTATAACATAAACTGTTTTGAGATCTTCAAAAAATGGTTCTGTAAAGTGTTAAATCAGGAATGTACATGATACAATTTGAAGCTTTCTCTTGTTCACCCATGAGATTCCCCAATTTCATGTTTAAAAAAATGTTTGCAAAATTCAAAGTAACTACCCAGTTTAGGAATTGAAATACACAATATCAGAGAAAAGTATTAAATGATAAAGATGTATTGCAAATTGGCAGGTTATGGTTTTGGCCCATTATAGCAAATGTGAACTTACAAACTGTGTTCCTAAAATTACCTCATTCTCACTGGAAAAATCGGGTGTTCTTAAATAGGCCCATTGCCAGCAATAGGCTTATACTAGGAAAAAAACACACCATCTACCACAAAAGATCATCCCTTTAAAAAGTTAACTGTCAAATGCCACCATTTTCATCTTAAGACCCATTAGATAATGAATTATTTCAAATCCCAAAAGGTAGCCATCCCAAAAGTAGTCAGCTATAAAAGTTACTAAAGTAGTCAGGATACCTCGTTTCTAGAAAAATAGAGCTATACATGATAACTGATATTAATATTCATCCTTTTGAGGACAAAAATCGAGTTTCTTCACAAAGCATAACCCCTCCCTATCAAGAAAAATATAACTTAAATACCCTTAAATAATACTTGTGTATGGATTTGGAATCCATACCAACAATGAAATAGCTAAGAACAATTTCCTGTGTAGATATTATGGCATCTTGCAAAATAAGCTACTATTGGAAGATCTGAGCAATGTCAAGACAGAATGACTTACAGAATCTCAATTATTAATTGTGCCTTAACTAACTTTGCTTTTTGAGAATTTAGTATCCAAATTGCATTAACCTTCAGATTCCTTTTTTCTCCCAAGTCAATGGCTCTTGGCAGAGCACAGGCATTGCTGGTTGGGCTCAAAAAGCTCTGTTTGAATCCATTCATGATTGGTCACTGTGAAATGACTAACTCTGAAGTTATTTTTAAAACCCACAGTTTAAAAGATTAGATTAATAAGCTTTCATTTAACATGTAGTTATTAGATTAAATTTAATGTCCTTAAAAATATTTACTGTATAAATTTTATGAGTAAACTTTCAACTCAATGTTCCCAATGCCAATCTTTCAAAGAAAGTAATGCTGGTGAACATGTCCATGTTTTAGACCATGTTTTTTTTTTAAAAAAAAAAAAAAGGTTAAAATTCTCAGAATAATTTAGAAATGTAGTTTGAATATTAACATACAAAAATCTAAATATTTAATTTGGTAAACTTTCCTCCCTGCTCCTACTCCTACTCCCCATATGCCCTATTATATGTACACTACAGTTCAATTTGTTAATTATTTCACTATTTGTTAGAATAATACTCAGCAATATAAGATACAGAATAGTAACTGATCTTCAGTATCATAAATACCCCCATGTGAAGAAAAAAAGGAACTTTTCCTAATAATTTTCATGAGTCATTCTTAAAATATGTTGCCATTATGCTATGCAATGATCTCAAAGGGCAAGTAAATATTACATAAAATGTCAAAAGAAGCAAACCTGTTGATGATTTTTAAAGTTCCAGCATTTATAATTCTAATAAACAAAATATAACACTGGGGGAAAAGAAAAGCAGAGAAATTCCAGTAACAATTTTAATTTATTTATCCCCCTAATTTTTTTACCATGGAAAAACTGGAAATCAAATGTCATATAAGGTTTATACTTACTTTAAACAAAAATGTAACATAGTGTTAAAACTGGCTTTCCAAAACTGTTACAGCATAGCTGTACTCTGCACTAATAATCACAAAGTTGTAATATAGAACTCTGTTAAGCAGTCCCATTATGTTCTTACAAAAATAGAATTAAACTGTGTGACCAGACAAGGACTTCAATTACACTACTTGGCAAACATAGAATTTCAATGGAGTCTTTTTCCTCTTGCAGTTTAAAGCAAAAGTCAAATATCACATCTTTTCCAAGACTCACAAAGATGATTCAGGTTGTTTGTTTGGCATTTTTTTAATCTCTATCACAACAGCAGGGATGTTTTCAACTTTAGTCCTCCTGGGCTGCTTCTCTAGATTGTCACTAAATTCTAAACAAGAAATGCTAACTGTTGGGGCCTTTTCTGCATCCTTTCCAGATTGGGCTTGTGGCCGTGTCCCACAACATTGCTTCAAAGCACACTGAGTTCTGCAGGCAAGTTCACATGGGACTACACTTGACTTAGAGCCTACACTAGCAAATTCAGGCTGAATGGTAGTAGCGTGAATTCCGTGATTATGGAAAACGTCTTTAATGATCTTAGCCACCTGCATGTATGATGTCGGGTCTTCACATTTTATGTGAGCAGTGGCAATGATTCTGCTTCCAGCAAGTTGCCAAACATGTAATTCATGAACTTCCTCAACTCCTTCAACATCTCGAAGTTCTTTTATCAAATTTTTGATATCAATTTGTTTAGGAACAGTTTGGAGAAGAATAAGAGCAGACTCCTTAAGTAATGGATAAGTTGTGTAAAGAAGTATACAAACCATTACAATACAAAGAGTTGGATCTAAATATAGCACCCAGCAAGGACCAGCCTCATAAACTGTTGCATGAGTACTATTAATTAATTCTACAAATGCTTTGCAGGGGTCAGGGGTACATGGGTTCACACACATCTCCCCTTCAGGACAACCTTCCCAAGAAAAGTAAAAGACTAAGGCATTTACTACTACAATCACTGAACCCAAAGCATCTCCAAAGACATGCAGAAAAACTCCACGCATGTTAAGCTGTCCAGCCTTATCATCATCATCTTCCAATTCCACCTGGTCAGGTTCTCTGATAAGATTCCCATTCACTTGTACTTCCATTGCATCATTTCTGGACTTTTCTGGATCTACAAAGAAATAAAAATTCTGTATCAAACACATCTAAAGTGTTTATATAAACATTCTTGCCTAATTCCATTTAAGTGATAGAAGTGAAAATTTTTAATAAAACGTAATAAGAAATGTGCTCGGAGCGATTTAATATACATTGACATACTGGGAACAAGCCAGGACATAATGGTCAGGGCTAAATTAAGTCATTAAGATGATATTGCTTCCCCATACTCCTAACCACCCTCCTCTCCTACCTTCCCACCTCCAAATAAAGTTCACCTTTTCTGTGGGGGTGGGGTCCTGTGAACATTCTCCTATACTTGTTGGCATACACCAAAAAGAAAACAAAATTGAACGCTATCACCCAAAATTAAATGCAAATATGGATAAGTCTAATACAAATGGCTGACCTGACGCAGAGGTCTAGTCACTTTTCGTAGTCATTAAGGTGTTATGGTTAACTTTTAAACTTTTATCATTTATATAAATGATAGAGTCTCTTGATAGAAGAAGTTTAGAAACTGACAAATCAACAATAAAAACCTATCAGCAATCACAGAGACTTCAGGAAAAGTTGGAACTAAATGATCACTATCTACCCTACTAGCTCCTAAACCAAACGTGCGGATCCTTTAAAGGAATTATACACACCAGAGCAGCTTAATATTCTTTGGAATAACACCTGGCAGAGTGGGAGTGAGAGGAAATTCAATTGTTTATTAAATATTTTCAATGTACAACTCGAATTTCATTAACATGATATCCTGCATCTTGGAAAGAGGAAAACTGTCTATGTGGTATCATACAACTAGGTAAATAGATGTAAATGGAAAAAAGTGGAAGGAAATACACCAAATTGTTAACATCACTGAGCTTGGGTAGTAGGGCATTAGGTTGATTCCTTTACCCGTCTCCTTTCTTTCAACATTCATTTCCCAATTTCCTTCAAGCGCGCTTAATGTTTAGAATGAAAACTATCCATTAAAAATATAAGATGAATAAATTACCATCACTTTTATCTTAGTACGATTATGAAAAATCCTAAGTGAAATGTTAAACATGCCCATACAGGTTCTAAGTCTAGGATTTTCAGGATTAGGTTTAGATTTTAGAAAATTAACTGAAACATACATTGCTGCTCATGACAGAAACCTTTAACGAGGGTTTTGAGCTCAGGAGAGTCAATCACTAGATAGCCCCGAATACAATATTAAGGAACTTGTTTGAAGGGCATAAGAACTACTTGGGCAGAGCAAGGTTCCTAACAGCCAACAACTAAGGACCAAGTGGGGATTCTCTCCGTTTCCCAATAGGCCCAAGAAATTAGCATTTTTTTGATCCTGCTAACGCCAAAATCAGACAGCCTCTTGAAACGACAGCCTGTAAAGACTGTTAAGTGCGGTTGCGGACCGCAGCGGGCTGACGGTCACCTCCTGACCTTTTGCCCGCTCTCACCACCACGGTGCCCATCTACAGGAGCCGCTCCCCCGGCTCCTGACACCGGGCTGAAAGGGGGGCCGCGTCCTCCGGGCGAGGCGGGGTGTGAGTGCCGGAGCGGGAAGGAGTGGCCAGGTAGGCGGCGCGGCGCGGTCGGCTCCGGCACCAGGGGGCGTGCGGGACATCCTGCCCGGGGCCATCCCGGGGTCTGGGCTCCCCAATGCCAACCACCTGCGGCGGCGACTTTCTCTCCTCACCTGTCCGGTCCAGTTTCAGCCCGTTGGAGTTGCTGCTATTGGCCACCAGGATGTTGGTCTCCTCCTGGTCGGGACCCTGCTCACCTGGGGCCCTGTTGTCGCTACCCCCGGTGCGGGGGCTCTTGCCGCGGCCCCCCTTGGGGAGGCCGTGGCTGTGGCCCCCGTGCGAGTGGCCGTGGCCGGAGTCGTTGCCAAAGCCGCTGTGATGGTGGAAGAGGCAGAGCCCCAGCACGTTGACCACCAGCCCCGCCACGCCGACCCCGAGGACCACCAGCGGCTGCTGCATCTCGTGCGGCTCGATGAAGCGCTCGATGGCCTCTAGCAGGATGGCGAAGCAGAGGCCGGTCAGGAAGATGGCGTTCACCAGAGCCCCCATCACTTCGGCCCGGATCCAGCCGAAGGTGTTCTTCTGGGTGGCGTGGGTCCGCCGGGCGAAGCGCTCGGCCACCAGCGCCACCACCAGCGCCAACACATCCGACAGCATGTGGAAGGAGTCGGAGAGCATCGCCAGCGACGAAGTCACCCGGCTCACCACCACCTCCAGGACCATGAACATGAAGGTCAGCATCAGCATGCACAGCAGCCGGCCCCGGTTCCGACCCCAGCACCCCATGGCTGCGGCTCAGGAGCCCGCCGAGCGCGGCCCGGACACTCGTGAGGTGGCGGCGGCGAGGCGCCGAGGGCCGGCGACCCGGCGACGGAGAGAGGGCGGCGCGGGGCTCTCACCGCCCGAGCCGGGCCGCTCGGGAGTCTGCCGTGGGGCCTCGGCGGCCGGACAGGGGCGAGCCTGGGGTCAAGCCGCCGAGCCCCCGCGCCTGCGGGCGTCCCCGGCGGGCCGGCGGCGCGCTGCTCCTCAGGCGTCCGTCCTCGGAGCCGGCGCGGAGGCCCGGCTCAGCCCCAGTAGCCCCCACACCTAGAGCGGGCGGCGGCGGCGGCGGGGAGCTGGGGCTCCCGGAGCCCGCGGACGGAGAGCCGGAGCAGGAGCAGGCGAGCGGCGGGGGCGGGCGACCAGCAGCTCCGCGCTGCAAAGGCTCCAAGCATCTGCGGGCTCTCCGCGCAGGTCTTCCCCTCGCTGGTCTCCCTCCGGGGTCGCTCGGACCGAGGAGCCAACGCCTGAAGAGCTAAAGAGGCGGCGGCCACAGCAGCTGCACTCGGCCCGGTATCGGGCGCCTTCTTCGCCCCCCCGCCTTTGCAGACGGTTTACAAAAAAACTTTGCTTTGCACTCGGAACCCCCGTTTTCACACGGACCCGAACGTGACAAGGCCTCGCCGTCCCGCCCACCAGGCCCGGCAAGCTTCCCCATTGGCCAGGACCCCCTCACGACAGCTGTCGCGCCCCGCCCATCCGCGCTCGCTATTGGATGGAGGCTCGTCGGGGCGGGAGGGGGCGGTGTCACAGCGCCAACAGATGGGGGGCGGGGCCTTTCCCTTCAGGAGCCGGGCGTGGGCCGGGGGCCGCGGCCGGGTGCAGCGATGGGCGTCGTGGGGGAGGGAAGGGGGCGCGGGCCGCGTGCAGCAGGAGGGGGAGGGACAGGGCGAGGCAGGAGGGGTCCCCCAGGCGTGGCGGGGCTTTTGCTCTGGGGTTGCGGCTTCTCGCAGCCCCCCGCCGGCCAGCAAACAGACTTTGATCCTCCGAGCCGGGTCCACGTGGGGCGGGCCGCGCGGCCGCTCTGTGACAGACGGCAGCCTGGGAGGGTCTGGGAGGGGGAGCCCTTGTGTGCGGGGCCCTCGGGTGGTCGCTCCTGTCCGGAGAACCGAGATTA
This sequence comes from Balaenoptera musculus, assembly GCF_009873245.2. Lineage (NCBI taxonomy): Eukaryota > Metazoa > Chordata > Mammalia > Artiodactyla > Balaenopteridae > Balaenoptera > Balaenoptera musculus. The sequence continues at coordinate 145,679,307 of NC_045785.1, read as the reverse complement.
GGCACACAGACTCATAAACAAGTGCAGCACGTAACTTGTGACTCTGCTCAACACCGAGCTGAGGAGTTAGTTCAGGGCGGTCCTGCGAGGGGATGGACGGAATCTTTGTAAATGTTTCAATAAAGCAAATCATCCCTATCACCACCATCCCCAGGAGAGCTTGTGTGAAGTACTATATTTCTGTCACTGATTATTTAGGGACCATTTAGGGTACGGAGTTAAAGCAGGAGAAACCTGGGTTCTGGTCCTTGCTTTGCCACTAGCCAGCTGTGTGACTTTGGGCCAGTCAACCGATCTCTAGACCTGTTTCTCCATCTATGAAGTAAAGGATTGGACAAGAGGAACTCTTAAGATTCCTCCTGACTTTAAAATTCTAAGGCTCTATGACTTAACATTTTATTTATAGGCTAGAAACAGCAGAACCCTGTGTCGGTTGCCATGGGGAAGGGGAGGAGCAGTAAGAATACAGAAGAATGAGCTTCTGTCCAGGTGAAGGTAAAATATAAACATATAAAAATTTAAATTACGATGAAATACTCCTAATTGTGCCAACACTAGTTTAGATTGGATACATATGTGCTGTGCTCTGAGTGGAGATTAGCTAATTTGAAAGTGAAGCCTTCCTGCTTCACAAGTGGAGAGATGGCTGGAGTCAGAGTGGCCTGAACTGGACTCCCAAAGGCCTCTCCACAGCCTCTGAACAGCAGGAAGGACCTGGAACTGCTCTGGACTGCTGGAAGACAAAGGTAGTGCTAGCCAGTGCCTCGGGGTCTGTTAAACAAGGCTTGTTTGGGGGCATGTTTTTTCATTTAAAAAAATATTTTTATTATTTCTATAAAAGATTTTTCACTTGTGTATGGTGTGTTTCTTATCTCCCCACCCAGACTAGAGGGCCAGATCCTCATCTATTTCTGTTCTTCTGGAATAGAAAAGAATGGAGGAAAATTTCTGAGACATTTATTACAGAAGAATTGATAGGACTTGATTAACTGGATATTGGGAGAGTGAAAGCTGATGAGGAGAATTTAACAAAGATGGTTTTTAACTTGACAAGGTAAATATTGCTTTAAACAGGTGAAGAAGTTGGGAAGGGGGTGCAAGGAGCTGATTTTAAGGGGAAAATACTGGGCCTGTTTTTAAGGTGCTGAATTTGAAGTCTGTATGGTGGCAGCGCTAAGGAGTGGGGAGAAGGGATTGGGGACTTCCATAATCTCCTCTCCTTTGGTGTAGACAATTGATGTTTATGTGCTCATGTATGTAAACACAGCCTCAAACCTCCTTCTAACCAGCTGCTCCTATATAGAAATTGGGAAGCCACGTTTGGGTCAAGATATCCTATGGAAATGGCCAGGAGGCAGTTGGAAGACCATTTTGCCTCCTATTGGGAGGGGCTGTGTCCCTTTATTTAAAAAAATAGATTCCTTTATGGAGTTCCCTGGTGGTCTAGTGGTTAGGATTCAGTGCTTTCACTGCTGTGGCCCGTGTTCAATTCCTGGTCAGGGGAACTGAGATCCCTCAAGCCGCTTGCGGCGTGGCCAAGGCAGGAAAAAAAGATTCCTCCAAGTGTGAGAGCATAATGCCCAAAGAGGAATCAATAAGGAGATGTAGAAGGCAAAGATTCTCAGCAAACAAGGTAGCAATCCTTTCAAACACAAAGCGGACTGGATTGGGAGATGTTTAGACTCACATAAAAGCAGGCTCTTAGGTTCAATACAGCTCAGTAGTCACTTATGAGAACCTGCTTTGTGCAGCATCTTCTTTTTTTTTCCTCTTGTAAGCCACTTCCCAATGTGCTTTATACTCTCATAACCTAGAAGGGGAGAGGGGTGTCAGAGGTACATTTTCCAGGTTAGAAAAAGTCATAATCATGCATTCCAGAAAGAGTAATATCATTTATATAACAGCAAAACATTTCAGTCAAATAAACTTTTCTTCCCCCCACCCAGCATAGTGTAGTCAAAATACTTCAGTAGCTTGACTCAAATTTGTCCTTTTTCAGCTGGTTATCCTAGCATAGCGTTAACACAGCCAGAAAGGGGTTAAAATGAAGAGGAAACCATACCATTATTCACCACCACCCCTGGAAGTTGTGGCCCCAGGATGAGTAAGATGGCTTGGCTGTTTCTTCCTAATTCTTGAGAAGTCTCCTGACAATTTGCTTGGCTTCCAAACTGACTAAACTCAGCATACTTTAAAGATGAGAAAATAATGCTTCTTTTGGAAAAAGACTGCCAGTTTGAGTGAAAGTCAAATGTTTAACACAAACTTTGCAATTTCAGAGCCCTCTAAGACCTCTCCCTGCTCTATCAACGCCAAGCTCCTCCAAATTGGAGCTTCCTAGCTCAAGGATCTAACCTGCACGTTATCAACCCAAAGTGTAGGTTTAAAAGGATTCCTGTAAAAAACAAACAAACAAAAAGTGCTAAGCACAGACACACCTCTGAATCTTGGTTTTTAAAAATCATGAGTGTATGAAGCTGTACCGTGGACAGACAGATGAAGAAAACCATGTGAAAACCAGATTACATTTGACTTTGGTGGATGGCAAATCACTTCTAGTGTTCAATCTTGAGGCAGAAATGATGGGGAAATCAGATCTGTTTGTTTTGTTTTGGAATGTATTGAATAATTATTACAAATATAAACTAAAATCTCTAGCAACCACATGAGGGCCAAGGCTTGAATTTTTAGCTGCTCCCTGAGGGAACAGGCAGTAGAAAAAAGAATAAACAAGTAACAATGCAGTAATAAAGCCAAGAAACATCACAAAAGGGCTAAGAGGTATAAGGGAAACCATATGAAAGAAAGGGTCAGAGCAGGAAACCCTACTCGGAAGCAAAGGAGAAACAGGAACAGGGTAGGGAGTAGAATGTACAGTGAGAGGCCCAGGACAAGCACTGAGCTTTCTGTATTTGTTGGTTAAGCTAAAGAATGGCAGGTGAGAGTGAATAGCAAAGGAAAACTCATTTTTCTTAGAGACTGAAAACTGGATCTAAGATCTCCGGTCATGCCTGGAAATTAAATCTAGAAATAAAGGCCCTGACACCTATACAGAAAGGCTTGTTAAAAGCATTTGTGAATTTTTTGGGTGCAGTGTTATGTAATACCAGAAATTGTGGAAGGCACAGTTAGTCAGTTTTAAGGTTTAGGCTGACTGCCCATTCTTTCTTTAGCCCTTCTACTCTAGGAGCTGGAGATTGTAATTCAAATTCAAGGTACAGAAGTTTTTAAAAAATATAATTTAATTTAAAACGTGTTTCTATGACTCTGTCCATTACTTATCTATAAAGATGATGTTGACCAATAAACTATTTTGAAAGTATTACACGCCTAATGAGTTTTAGAAAGTTCAGGGAACTGTTCCTTAAAAATTACTGACTTTGGACAAGTTATTTAAAACTCTCTAGGCCTCACTTCCCCCATCTTTTTAGTGAGGCGTTCTGAGAGATGGCCACTTCACTGGAGTTAAGATGTGAGTAAAGGAGAAGGTACTGCCTGCCTGATACTCTCACGGTGGGTGGGAGTGGGGGGCTTTCAGGCTACCTGTACCTGGGGTCACCATGAATCCAGGGCTGAAATTTTTAACTTGCAGATTCAGACACCACATTTTAATCATTTTACCTGGGGTAAACTGATTCATACGGACTCAAAATGGACTAATTTGCTGGCCATAACCCCCCACCCTTTGTTCACTTTGTCTTAGAGGGGAGAGCTCATTGCACAGAGCCTGCCTCTCTCTTGCGGGCAGGGCCTCTCAGAAGCAAGGTTGTATGGGGAGCAGAGAACTAGGCCAGAGGAGCTGGATCTTCCACGGAAGGGAGCAGTTCTCTCTCCTGAGCTGTTAGAGTCTCCTGCCTGTCTCTGCACATACACTCTGCCCTCCTGTGTCTGAGTTACACTCCAGTTTGCTGCCAGAGTGATCTTTTCAAAACCCAGATCTGATCATTTCAAAATACACATCCTCCTCCACCACCACCACCACCATCACAGCTGCAACCCCTCAGTGGCTTCCCAGTGCTCTGAGGAGACAAGCCAAACTCGAATGCACAGGGCTGGGCATGGTCTGGCCCTAGCTGCCCTGCCCAGCCTCATCCCATCACTGCACCTAACAGGCCTGGCCTTTCTGACCACCGTGCCTCTGCGTGCTCCCTCCTGCAAAAACAGCTGTGCACACACTGTTCCCTCTGCCTGGGACACTCTTCCCTCCCTTCTTCCCCACCTTAGTTCTTGCTCATCCTTCAGCTCTCAGCTTAAGGGCCACTTCCTCAGGGAAATTTTCTGTAACCCCTCTGACTGGGTCAAATCACTCTAGTACAAGTTCTCTTGGCTCCTGGTCCTGATCTTTTGCCACACAGAGCAAGAATGCAGTTTACATTTATCCATTTGAGTATTTGATTAGGATGTAAGCTCCATGTGGGCAAGGGCAGTGTGTGCTTTTGTTCATTATTGTATCTATCCCCAGCCAGCCTGGCTCAGTAAGTGTTTATTGAATGAATGAATGAATGTTGATAAATTACCTTTCTCAAGCTTAGTAATTCGTGTATTCATTCAACAGATCCTTACTGAACATCCATGTTTCCCTGTCTAGACTGGAACATGAGAATCAGAGAACCCTTTTCTTCTAGACAGTGTAGAAAACACTGTGACACAATCTTATTAATTACCTCATCGTTTTCTTTACTTCAAGCAGGCTACCACCGTTTTGCTGTGATATTATCTCACACAAGGTGCAATTCATTGAATGAAACTAGGACCCACCCTTGAAACCCATCACGGCAACATTCTAGGTTCTCAAAGTTTTCAGAGTACTTCCACACCCCTTATTTAAGGGGCATGATGACCCTATAAAGTTTGCAGGGCAGATTCTACAGATTATGGGCTGAGACTCCAAGAAATGAAGAAAGTTGCTCAAGGTCCCACTGCTTTTGAGGCCCTAATTGCACCAGCAGCGTGTTTGTTTTTAACTTCATACCCAAATTTGGGAGAAACAAACTCAGTTTGAGGCTCCAGACCTCACATGCACTAACTACTACAAATCTATCATTCATCTCAGTTTTAAAGGTCTCTGGTTCTATGATTTTCTTATTAATTTGTAATTACTATAAGGACTAAGGGGAGGTGGCCTACTTGTGAGTGACACCTCTTTAACAGGTCACTCCAAAATCTGATTCTCTAGTGGTGTGCTCCAAAATTGGGTCCTGATCACACATAACTCTGTAGAGTGAATTACTCATTGCTTTGCCTACTGCTTTTATGTACCTCTTACTTTCAATTTCTTTAACAGCTGGGGTGCCTTCCAAAGGACTAACATTAGGGAAAATACTGACCCCTCACCTGGGGTGGCTTGTTAAAATGCTGATTCAGTAAGGTCAGTCGTAGAGCCTGCCATTCTGAATTTCCAATAAGCTCCTGGGGGATGCCAATGTTAGTGTTTCTCAGACCACACTTTGAGGACCAAGATGTTAGAAGCTTTTTGTTCTTAACCTTGGAAGGAGGCTATTCCGTGGAGTTAAGCTATTCCCATGCAAAAAAAAAAAAAAAATCCTCAAACTTTAAAATGTTTTGATTTTACTTTTTATTTTATATTCATCTGTCATATTTGAATTTTATTTTGTTATAAATGATATCACTTCTATATTAAAATTTTTAAATGAAATTAAATGTCTTATCCTTGTAGGAAAGCACGCCTTAAAATTAATCAAGCTCCAGGTGTGAATATGCATTTCAGTTTTTGCCTTCACTGTGTCAGAAAAAAATAATTACTTGACAGCTTTTGGAAATATTTTTGTTATTCTGACTAACATTAATGGCTCCCAAAGTCTGAATAATAGGTTGGGCTGAAGACTCAGAGTATGACTGGGGGTCTCTTGCACTCAAACCTTTCATTATCCAACATGAAAAGCCTTTGCTATCAATTACTGATCAAATCCTCATAAGGAGCCTAAAAGACTTAAAATGAATAAGGGGTGTTTAATATTTAGGCAGCACCAGGAGCAGCAATAGTCACCAAAAAGCGTAGTGGGAAGTGAGGTTAGAGATGCTTCCCTCTGCCTGTCTGCTGATTCTAGAAGAGAGCGAAGATCTAGCCTCATGGTAGCTGCATCTACAGACCATTCCCATGAGTCCTTGTTATTGACTTTATTTATGCTTTGCACTGGCTTCAAGGCTTATTCCATCATAAGGTCAGAGTTGACCATCTCTTAAACTCAAGAGAGACATCTTTCAGTCCCCAAAGTGCCACTGTCAAAACTATGGGGATTGCATTTCTAGGCGCTGCTCAGGTGCCTTCAAATGTGAGAGCAATCTTTTAATGGAAAAACCAGTGCCTGCTAAATTGGGGCAAATGGAGATTGTTTTATCTCTCAATTGCCTCCTGATGTGGAACCTAGGAAGATGGAAGAGATAAGTCTAATGGAAAAGAGCATCTGGCTCCACATGTTAGGATGAAAAGAAGGATGAGCTATTAAGCATTCCTCTCTGCTTCTGTGGCCAGACCTCCATTCCAGGCCTACATGTCTCTCAGAGCAATTATGTGAGCACTTCTAATAGGACTCCCATTCCCGCCTTCCTCCAATCTATTTAACGCAGTGCTTTCTGATCAATATTCCCGTATATCAATGCTCACATGACACTCTTGCTCAAAACCCTCAGTGGCTGCCCATTAACCACAGAATAAGGCACGCCATTTTATCTAGGTATTTAAGGCATCCTGCATGTGACCTTGTCTATCCAAACTTATCTCTCGCTCCTCTTCCACAAGCCTGCTACTCAAACCAAATTATCCCTAGGTAAGGATTGCAAGTTACCTAATGACCATGCCTCCATTTCCTCTATGTGGACCAAAATATTAACTTATCTCACTGAGTTGTTGTGAAATAGATGAGTTAATATGTATAAGATGCTTAGGACAATGCCTGGCACATGGAAAGGTCCTGTAATGGGTTGAATAGTGGCCCCCCCCCGAAAGATATGCCCATGTCCTAATTCCTGGAAACTGTGAAAGTTCCCTTATTTGGAAAAAGGGTCCTTTGCAGAGGTAATTAAGGATCTTGAGATGAAAAGACCATCCTGGATTATCCAGGTGGGCCTTAAATCCAATGACAAGTGTACTAGCAAGAGATACGTAAGGCTGATGAGACAGACAGAAGAGAAGACCATGTGAAGGTGGAGACCGAGATAGCTAAGGAGTGGCAACAGCCACCAGAAGCTGGAAGAGGCAGGAAAGGAATCTTCCCTAGAGCATCTGGAGGGAGCACAGACCTGCCAACATCTTGATTTCAGACTTCTGCCTCCAGACTACAGGACAGTAAATTTCTGTTGTTTTAAACCACTGCATTCATGGTAAATTTTATGGCAGCTGCAGGAAACTAATACAGGGCTAAATACATTTTAGCTATTATTATCATTAATTAATCACAAAGTGTGACTTTGCCATTTCCTCTCAGCATCATTTTTTTAAATAAGTGAAGCAATTTTATTTTATTTATATTTATTTATTTATTTTGGCTGTGCTGTGTCTTAGTTGTGGCATGAGGGATCTTTAGTTGCGGCATGCGGACTTCTTAGTTGCAGCATGCAGACTCTTAGTTGCGGCATGCATGCGGGATCTAGTTCCCCGACAAGGGATCGAACCCAGACCCCCTGCATTGGGAGCACAGAGTCTTACCCATTGGACCACCAGGAAAGTCCCTCAACATCATTTTTTATCTCACTGTTCTCTTCAAGTGTCTGGTACAGTACCTTGCAATTAGAAAACAGAATTAATTTTTATAGGAAGGAAGGGAGAGAGGGAGGGAAAGAAAGAGAGAGGGAGAGCGAAAGAGAGAAAGAGAAAGAAAGAAAGAAAGAAAGAAAAGAAAGAAAGAAAGAGAAAGAAAGAAAAAAAGAAAGAAAGAAAGAAAGAAAGGAAGGAAGAGAAAGAAAGAGAAAAGGAAGGAAGGAAGGAAGGAGGGAAGGAAGGGAGGAAGAAAAGCCTACCCCTACCACTTAGTTGGTGCTACACACCTGCAATAGCTTTCCTGACTGTTCTATTCCATAAATTCTAACAAAGAGTGACAAAAACACTCATGGTACTTTTCATCTGCTGCCCTGTGGTGTACCTTGTATGTCTCTCTCCCCCCAGAGCTGCTGCTTTTTTTTTTTTTTTTACTATTTATTTATTTATCTATTATTTTTTAATCCCTCCCCTCCTTTCCTCTTTGGTAACCATAAGTTTGTTTTCTATGTCTGTGGGTTTATTTCTATTAATATTTTGTACATAGGTTCATTTGTATCATTTTTTACTTTTAGATTCCACATATAAGTGATATCATCTGTCCCCAGAGCTTTTTGAGGACAAGGATCATTTCTTTTATCTTTCTGGATCCCAAGGGCCTAGCACATAGTAAGTAACTCAAGTCCGTGGCAATAATAATAATCCCATTGGCAAACGTTGTCTACTAATTTGTTACTCATTCTAGAGTTTCCTTAAGCCCTAGTAGGTATTGTGTTCTTGTCAATGCTAGCAGTTTGCTCCTTGTGTCAACTGCCTTTCCCAACTAATGCAGAACCTTCTAGTCGTAATATATTTCCAGGAGCAGCAAGAGGAAGATGAGCTTAAACAGACTAATTCTTCCCCTGGGGAGACTCATGTTGAAATAAGTGGGCTATAGGCCTATGCCTGAAAATCCTTCCTTACACATACAGAGGTATTGGTTTTCCTGGTGTTTCTCACAGTGGAATTATTCCATTATTTGTTCACTTGTGAGCCTGTTTTCTGTGCAATCCACATAACTCCTTAGGTTGGTTGGTGAACCCGTAAACAGCAGGGAGCCCGCTCAGCCTTAAGTTTCTCCCACCTGATGACTGTTATTCTCATGGCTCAATGCAGATCTCTCCTTTTTTTTTTTTTCCTCCACACAGTTTGAGAACTCAGAGATTGACCACTAGTTGCTAATGTGATATCAGATTGACTTAAAAAAAAAAAAGTTTCCTTATTTGGACATATTTTCAAACTTAAGAAAAAGTTTCAAGGACACTCCCCCCCATGCACCCTTTACCTAGACTCACCTGTTGTTAACATTTTACCCCATTTGCTTTAGCATTTGCTCTTTCTCTGTCTTTCTCTTTCTATTTTGAACCATATGAAGGTGGGTTCCACACATTAGGATCCTTCACCACTAAAAACTGTGTACATTTCCTAACAATAGGAATATTCTCAACATAACCACAGTGCATTTTTACCAGCTTTATTTATTTATTTTTACTGAGAGGACTTCTTTATTTTTTAATTTTTATAAATTTATTTATTTAATTTATTTATTTTTGGCTGCGCTGGGTCATTGTTGCTGCACGTGGGCTTTTCTCTAGCTGCCGCGAGCCGGGACTACTCTTTGTTGCGGCGCGCGGGCTTCTCATTGCGGTGACTTCTCTTGTTGGGGAGCACAGTCTCTAGGTGCGTGGGCTTCAGTAGTTGTGGCGCGTGGGCTCAGTAGTTGTGTCTTGCAGGTTCTAGAGCACAGGCTCAGTAGTTGTGGTGCACGGGCTTAGTTGCTCCGCGGCATGTGGAATCTCCCCGGACCAGGGCTCGAACCCGTGTCCCCTGCATTGGCAGGCGAATTCCTAACCACTGCACCACCAGGCAAGTCCCGGGAGGACTTCTTAAAACACATATCTCTCACGGAAAAGCCTGCCCTTAGCAAGGCACAGCAGGATTCTGGAGACCGTGGAAATCCCCTCACAGGCTCCTCCAGCCACGTACTCTGCTCGCTTCACCTACTGCTCCAGCTTTACCAACTTTATAAATTTACATTGTCCATATTCCAATTTTGTCAGTTGATCTAGTAATGTCTTTTGTAGCATTATCCACACTGCCCCCTCCTGTACAGCATCAAGTTTTGGGTCAAGCTTGAATTTAGTTGTCTTGTCCCTTTAGCCTCCTTTAATCTAGAACATTTCCACAGCCTTTCTTTGTCTTTTATGATGTTGACATTTTTGCAAGAATACAGTTCCCTTTGCCTTTTTTTTTTTTTAAATAGAACATTCCCATATTGTATTTGTCTGATGTTTTTGTTTATGCATTCTTGGCTGGAATATTGCAAACTGATATTTTGTCCTTCTAAGGGTATCACAGCTGGAGGCACACAATGTCCATCTGCCCCTTGTTGGTAATGTAAATTTTTCTCACCCATCAAGGTGCTGCTCAGTTTCTCCACTGTATAATTAATTTTTTTCTCCCTTGAACTAGTAAGCAGTCTCTGGAGAGATTTTTTCTCTTTGGCTGTGTTGGGTCTTAGTTGCTGTGTGGGGGCTTTCTCTAGCTGCAGCAATCAGGGGCTACTCTTCATTGTGTTGCGCGGGCTTCTCATTGCAGTGGCTTCTCTTGTTGCAGAGCACAGGATCTAGGCGCGCGGGCTTCAGTAGTTGCAGCACGTGGGCTGAGTAGTTGCAGAGCGCGGGCTTCATCAGTTGTGGCTCGCGGGCTCTAGAGCACAGGCTCAGCAGCTGTGGCACACGGGCTTGGTTGCTCCGCGGCATGTGGGGTCTTCCTGGACCAGGGATCGAACCCATGTCCCCTGCATTGGCAGGCAGATTCTTAACCACTGCATCACCAGGGAAGTCCCTGGAGAGATACTTTAAAACCATGCAAATACCAGAAAACTACTAGAGCTAATCAATGAATTTGGTAAAGTTGCAGGATACAAAATTAATGCACAGAAATCTCTTGCATTCCTATACACTAATGATGAAAAATCTGAAAGAGAAATTATGGAAACACTCCCATTCACCATTGCAACAAAAAGAATAAAATACCTAGGAATAAACCTACCTAGGGAGACAAAAGACCTGTATGCAGAAAACTGTAAGACACTGATGAAAGAAATTAAAGATGATACCAACAGATGGAGAGATATACCATGTTCTTGGATTGGAAGAATCAATATCGTGAAAATGACTATACTACCCAAGCAATCTACAGATTCAATGCAATCCCTATCAAATTACCAATGGCGTTTTTTACAGAACTAGAACAAAAAAATCTTAAAATTTGTATGGAGACACAAAAGACCCGAATAGACAAAGCAGTCTTGAGGGAAAAAAACGGAGCTGGAGGAATCAGACTCCCTGACTTCAGACTATACTACAAAACTACAGTAATCAAGACAATATAGTACTGGCACAAAAACAGAAACATAGATCAATGGAACAAGATAGAAAGCCCAGAGATAAACCCACGCACCTATGGTCAACTAATCTATGACAAAGGAGGCAAGGATATACAATGGAGAAAAGACAATCTCTTCAATAAGTGGTGCTGGGAAAACTGGACAGCTACATGTAAAAGAATGAAATTAGAACACTTCCTAACACCATACACAAAAATAAACTCAAAATGGATTAGAGACCTAAATGTAAGACCGGACACTCTAAAACTCTTAGAGGAAAACATAGGAAGGACACTCTTTGACATAAATCACAGCAAGATCTTTTTTGATCCACCTCCTAGAGTAATGGAAATAAAAACAAAAATAAACAAATGGGACCTAATGAAACTTCAAAGCTTTTGCACAACAAAGGAAACCATAAACAAGATGAAAAGACAACCCTCAGAATGGGAGAAAATATTTGCAAACGAATCAACGGACAAAGGATTAATCTACAAAATATATAAACAGCTCATGCAGCTCAATATTAAAGTAGCCAACAAGCCAATCCAAAGATGGGCAGAAGACCTAAATAGACATTTCTCCAAAGAAGACATACAGATGGCCAAGAAGCCCATGAAAAGCTGCTCAACATCACTAATTATTAGAGAAATGCAAATCAAAACTACATTGAGGTATCACCTCACACCAGTTAGAATGGGCATCATCAGAAAATCTACAAACAACAAATGCTGGAGAGGGTGTGGAGAAAAGGGAACCCTCTTGCACTGTTGGTGGGAATGTAAATTGATACAGCCACTATGGAGAACAGTATGGAGGTTCCTTAAAAAACTAAAAATAGAATTACCATATGATCCAGCAATCCCACTACTGGGCATATACCCAGAGAAAACCATAATTCAAAAAGACACATGCACCCCAATGTTCACTGCAGCACTATTTACAATAGCCAGGTCATGGAAGCAACCTAAGTGCCCATCTACAGACGAATGGATAAAGAAGATGTGGTACATATATACAATGGAATATTACTCAGCCATAAAAAAGAATGAAATTGAGTCATTTGTTGAGACGTGGATGGATCTAGAGACTGTCATACAGAGTGAAGAAAGTCAGAAAGAGGAAAACAAATATCGTATATTAACGCATGTATGTGGAACCTAGAAAAATGGTACAGATGAACTGGTTTGCAGGGCAGAAGTTGAGACACAGATGTAGAGAACAAATGTATGGATACTAAGGGGGGTAAGACACGGGGGAGTGGGGATGGTGGTGTGCTGAATTGGGCAATTGGGATTGACATATATACACTGATGTGTATAAAATTGATGACTAATAAGAACCTGCTGTATAAAAAAATAAATAAAATAAAATTTAAAAATTAAAAAAAAAATACCATGCAAATATCTTGCTTATTTACATTCCCCCCTTAAATTTAGCATCCATTGATGGTTCCTGCCTGATCCCATCTTTATTCTGATGATTGCCAAATGATTTTCTGGTTCCAGCGGTCCCTCCACGTTTATCAGTCAACCCTCAGTATTCTATGTATGTATGTATGTATGTATGTATGTATCTATCTATCTATCTATCTATCTATCTATCTATCTATCTATCGTCAGTAAGGGCATTCATGAATCCTCTTTTTTCAGTGGTTTATAATTCATCACTATACTTCATTTTGGTGCTGAATTTGTCGCAGATTCAGCCAGCGGGACCTCTTTCAGACTGACTCCTGTGTCAGATAGACATTTAATGAAGATTTCTAGATTTCGATTGAAAGGTAAAATACAAGACTTTAATAGTTATTCTATGTACCCTAGCATAATAGGAGAGAACGTAGTGGTGGTTAGGGTTTGGAGTTGAAATAGATCCTGGGTGGAGTCTGGCTTTCTGATTTATTGGCAGTGTTTCTTGGGTAGATTACTTACCCCTTTCTGTACCTCAGTTTCCTCATGATAGTGTGATAATATTAGCAGCATAGGGCTGTTGTGAGATCTAAGTGAGATAAGGCATGTAAACTGCTTAGTAGAAGAACGGATACATAAGTACTTGATGCTTGTGGGTTAGCGCCATTATTTCATTTCCCCATGTGACAGCTTATACATGAGCTGGCTTGTCTCAGTTGCTCCTGCTGCTTCCTACTGCTAGCAGCCATCATCTAAAGTCACCCCCGGTTCATATCTATCTGCCCTTTTACAATACATGTCAATTAACTGAATTGTTGAACAGTGTAGGTCTCCAGGGATCCAGAGGTAATGTAGCCCCACTTTCCTTAGCTGAAGATGAGGAGTCTGAGACCCTGAGAGGTTCGATGGACTGCTCCAGGTCATCCAGGAAGAGTGGAAGAGCTCTGAGGGGTGCCCAGTCTTCAACTACACACTCTGTATGTCACAGCCTATCTCTACCACGATCAAGAGCAACATTCAGGGACTTCCCTGGTGGTCCAGTGGTGAAGACTCCATACTTCCACTGCAGGGTTCAATCCCTGGACAGGGAACTAAGATCCCGTGGCCAAAAAAAAAAAAAAAAAAGCAACATTCAGTTGGTTTCTTTTCCCAGTCAAGGGGTATTATTCAAAGCATCAGTGGGAAAGTATCTCATTTTCTGTATGACTCATCCTCGTTCCAAGATTAACTAACATGCTCCACTTTCATTCTTTGCCTCCCACTCAGTTTCACATCCAGCAGGAGCCCTGAGAGTCTCTGTGCCCTCTCTGCCCAACCCCACCCTGTTCTCTCCCCTCCCCAGCTGTGCTGTTACCTCCTGGCCCCAGACTGTCCCACCATCCTCAGATTCCACTGGCCATTTTTGTTGGACTCTGGTTTAAGAAAGGCATGTCTTCCTGAAATACCACTCTAAGCTATGTTGAAAATAGAATAAAGAAATATACTTAAGTTGCAGCAGATGTACAGGGACAAGTGTTTGTCCATATGTTTCCAACATTCCATTAAGGTCCAAGCATTATAGCAAAAAGCATGTATTTCTGGACATATATATTTTATTTCAACCTCCTCCAAAAAGAAAAAAAATTAAGGATTCTTCTGATGTGCTAAGATGTTGTGGAACCAAATAGAACTGGGAATAAACGTGCCATTGGCTGAGGCTTGGGGGATCTTTTCATTGTGCCAAGATTTTTGGTTTGGGGCTGTTTTCTGAAGCACATTCTGACCTGTATCATTTGACCCTGCTTACATCAAAATGCTAGTAAAATACTGAAATATTTATAGATGGAATGCTATGATGTCTGGGATTTGCTTCAAAATAATCCATGTATGTGGAGGAAAGTGGGTTGGGGGCATAAATGAAGCAAGATTGGTCATGAAACGATAAGTGATGAGTACGTGGGGCTTCTGCATCTTCTTATATGATCAAAATGATCTATAATGAAAAGTATTTAAATGCTAGTTCAAATTTTCGTAATTTACTTTCTACCTTCGCCCGCCAACCCCCCGTTTATTTCTTTCTGTTTATTTTTTGGTCTGCTTCTCCCAAGTCTGCCCTTTCTTGAAAGCCATTTCTGGCTGCGCACCCTTTAATAAAATCTTCCTGACTGCTTTAATCCACTAAATTACTAACACCTCTTAGCACCTAAATGTGTGAGTTAGTCTTGTAGCCCCCTAGCTTGGACACTTTTTAAGGGCAGGGCCTAAACCTTATACTTTAGGGTAAAGCCCACACTGCACGGCCTAAAGCCTGCCTCAGTCATTTCCTCCTAATTGATGGACATGCTTGCTGGTAGATTGGAAGAGATTGGTGAAAAGTGTTCTGAAAAGTGTCGATGTAAAGAACAGTCTATAGATTTGTCATTTTTTTTTTTCTTTAAAGCTTGTCTACATAGAATTTGAAATATCTCATTTTACCTTTAGGGAGAACTGGCTTAAGAGAAATACTTCTCTCAATTGAAGCATATCATGCTAGGCAGTGATTCAGGAGCAATTGATGCAAATGCTAATGAATAGTTTACCCCAAAGGAGACTTAATGAAATCAAATCCTATACGTGGGAATAATCTTAGAACTTTGCATCTCCCCCACTGCACAGTCTAATGGAAGGAGGCAGTAGGGTGGGAAAATATCAAGAAGAAAAATGTCAGATTTTAGCTTTCAAAATTTTGCCAGGGAGCCATCTAAGGACCATCTCATTTTAGGTTTGTCCATGCTGGTTTAATGCAGGGTGAGAGCCAAATTCAAAGGGAATCTCACTGAGCTGCAGTTTGCTTATTAGTTCCCTCACACAAACTGATCTTTCAAAATGCTCAGAACTGGTGCTTTTTCAGACCAGGGGAAGAGCCACTGCAAAGCTGAAAAGAGTCCAAGAAAAATTTCTCTTTCTTTCTTCTCCCACTGGGGAGCACAGGGAAATCATCCCTGTGTTGAGAACTTCTCCCGTTTGTAAGTCCTCCTGGGAAGGAGGTGCCACAGCCTCCCTCTAGATCAGATTTTACTTTAATAATAGCCCTCAGAATGAGAAAAATCCCTTCCATCAGGCTAACCTGAAAGCCATCACTCTGCAGTTTCCTAGGTTGTGGATACCGTCGCTCACTATCTTCTGCATTCGTGTTCCGTTGATTCGTCTTCAGCCTTCTCTTCTCTGGGGAAAATAATCCTTGAAGAGGGTGGATCAGGGAAGTGCAGTTGTCTGGCATTCGGGCAAAGCACAAAAGAGCCAAAAATACAGACTAGTCTGCCTTCGCCTGCAGAAGCTCCCCACAGAGCCTCTCGGAGAGGGTCTTTCAAGGCTCCCCTGGAGCCGACTGTTCAAAAGAACAAGTGAGGCCTCACAATAGAGAAGCCCTGTTCTCTCCATGAAACACTGGTTGGGATGACGGAAAGAGTTACAGCAAGAGAGTGTTTGGTTAGACTTAAGGAAGAACTGTGGGGAAGTGCAAACTTGAACCGAGAGGTTGGAGGCATTATGAAGCCTTTGCCCCCAGATAATCAGTAGTCTTGGACGCTTTCATTGGTCACCTGCAGTGAAGCAAGCGAGCCAAATGACCTCTTGAAATGCCTTCCAGCGTCAGTGTCCTTTGATTCTAGAAACCCAGCAAGTTTCCATGCTGCTCTGATTGTACTCTGAACTCCATGTGAGTGACCTGGACTGGGCTTTAACGACTCCACTCAGTCTCTAGATTTCCTCAGCTGTAAATCACCGGTGGTCGTGACGGGTGGCGAGTCTCTAGATTTCCTCAGCTGTAAGTCACCGGTGGTTGTGACGGGTGGCGAGTCTCTAGATTTCCTCAGCTGTAAGTCACCGGTGGTCGTGACGGGTGGCGAGTCCAAGGGGCCAGGAAGCTGCATGACTCGCAGTGGCCAGATTCCTTCCAAATAAGGCGGCGCTTCTGAGACGGCTGTTAACGGCGTGTGGCTGAGCTCCTGCAGATGGGCCTAGTGGAGACACTTTGGATGGAAGTTTTCCAGGGTAGCCAGAGGATATTTTCCCCCAGGAGTAATGCATTTTAGGGCACTCTTAGGCGTGCTGCAGATAGGGGACCTTGTTTTTCAAAAAAGAGAGACCTGAGGAGTTTACATTCTGTTCCCCCAACACCCTGAAATGCCTTCTAACTACAGCATGAGTCAAACATAAGCATGGGGGGCTTCCCTGGTGGCGCAGTGGTTGAGAATCTGCCTGCCAATGCAGGGGACGCGGGTTCGAGCCCTGGTCTGGGAAGATCCCACATGCCGCGGAGCAACCGGGGGCCCGTGAGCCACAATTACTGAGCCTGCGCGTCTGGAGCCTGTGCTCCGCAACAAGAGAGGCCGCGATAGTGAAAGGCCCGCGTACCGCGATGAAGAGTGGTCCCCGCTTGCCGCAACTAGAGAAAGCCCTCGCACAGAAACGAAGACCCGACACAGTCATAAATAAATAAATAAATAAATAAAAGACCGTGAATTTCTTTAAAAAAAAAAAAAAACAAACATAAGCATGATGCTGGGCGTGTACTATCTCTCAACAAATACTTATTTCTTGACTGATGTTGTGGGATGTGTCTCCTGCATTCAGTGAAAATGCCCACATTCAAACTTGACCACTAGGAAAGGCCAGCAGCCGACAGGCCCCTCTGGGAAGCTATAGCATAAATGGTGCGTTCTTCTTCATCAAAGACTTTGGGCTGACCATGACTTTGAGAGCCAGGTTTTATAAATGAGTGACCACAACCACAAACCACAGGGCGTTAAGAGTTCATGTACAGAAGCAGGAGGAGACATGTGTCACACATTTCCCTATCTTGTCTGCCACAGTGGAATACAAAGGGCAAGTGGCCTTGTCTTTGGAAATGAAGGACAGATTTATCTGGCAGCTGTTACCCAAATGGCAGGTCTGTCTGTTCGGCAGAGGCAGAAATCACTGAGCAGCGCTCCCAGGCACAGACTGGAGCCACACTCCACTCTTCAGGGTGGGCACTTGGGTAACAGAGGACAACTAGGCAGTTTGGGTAAGAATGCCTGTTTCTTTGTTCTTCTACTTACATAGTAAAAAGAGCACTGGATCAGAGTCAGGAAACCTGGCTGCTAGGCCTGGCTCTGACAAATAGTCCTTGCCACCTTAAACAAATTCCTTTCTCTCTCCGGGTCTCGGTTCTGCCTCTGCTAATTTAGAGATTCATTGGTGTAATTCAGATGCTGGGGCCCCACCCAGACCTACAGAATCAGTCTCTAAAGGTGAGGACTGGATAAGTGAAGTTTGCAAAAGCTCCCCAGGAGGTTCTGATGTGCACACCATAAAAAAGGACCACCGGATTAAGATTGATTCTCCGGGATTGAGAGGAAAGATGAAAGTCTGTAGGTAGCTCCATACAGCTGACAGTTTATCCCTTAGCTCAGCTTAGGGCCCTCCATCTCCAAGTGTGGTCAGGGGCTCACTGCCTGTCTGTGCAGTTTCTCCTGTAGTGTTTGGGATTGGTTTTGAAAGTTTATACTGTCTAATGAAAATGCCGGTGTGCTCAAGCCTTGAATCCATTAAAAAAGTAATTAAGATAATTCTATAATTACCAGACATGACCTCACGAGTTACCTTTATCCTAATGGAATCTGCTGAGAATGCTTCTTCTCCCCTTCTGGAGATGTGATCTACAACCGCCTAGGTTCTCTAACAGGGACCTCTGAGAAAGCCCTCTGGCCGAGCTAGAGATGTTGAAAAGGATTACGCTCACAACAGTTTTCTCATCTGAGGACTTTCCTTCGAAGGTCTTACACACATCTGCGGGTGGTGAGATTATCTGGCAGGGAGCCCAGGAAGGCCCAGACCCTGTCCTCTGGGCAGCAGCCCCTCTCCATGAGGTCCTCAAGGGAAACCCATGCTCAGAGAACGAGGTGACAGTAAGGGCTGCGACTCTGAGACACGGGCCCTGACCCCCAACATGGAGCTCGTTGTCTGGGCTGGACTGAGTTCACACAGAACCCCTTTGACTTAAGCATGAGGCAGCTTTTTTCCTTTATCCTTTTTACATAAGTCCACCCCCAAGGCTGGTTCTCACCATGTCCGGAGGAGAGGACAGTCCAGGCAATAAGAAAAGAGCACAGGAGCAGGACTGCAGGGCAGAGGGCGCTTGTGCCACGACCAGGAGCAGAGCAGGTCCAGGCCGCCCACCTCAGGCCTCCCAGGTAGGGGCAGCTGTAGCCTGTTTGACTTGACAGACAACTGGAAGAGTCCCCAAAAAAAGGAATGCCAGAGAGAGCCAAAGAGAAGGCAGACGCTACTTCTCCAGCAGGAGAGAGTGTCCAGAGAGAGAAAAAAAAAAAATGATGGTCCACCTTCTGCTTAAAGGCAGCTGGGAAGAGACTCTGGCATCCCCGAGGACCACTCACTGGGGTTGAGTTCCCACCAAGTGTACCCCTCTTGTTAAGAGCAGAGATTGTGTTTTTCTCCCCTATTTTCCTAGGATTAGCATAGTTCCTGGCATAGGGTGGGTCCCAGGTACTGATAGACTGAGTGTCTATGCCCCAAAATTCGTATGTTGGAGCCCTAACCCCCAATTTGATGGGATTTGGAGATGGGGCCTTTGGGAGGTCATTGAAGTTAGATGAAGTCGCGAAGGTGGGGCTTTTATGATGGGATTAGTACCCTTATAAGAAGAGACACCAGAGAGCTTGCTCTCTGTCTCAGCATGCACAGAGAAAAAGCCATGGGAGCACACAGACAGATAGCAGCCACTTGCAAGCCTTCATTCTGTAGGCCTCAGAATGAAACCTACCTTGCCAGCAGTTTGATCTTGGACTTCTAGCCTCTGGAATTGCGAGATATAAGTTTCTGTTTAAACCATTCGGTCTACGGTATTTTGTCATGGCAGCCTGAGCTAAGACAGTGCTCCATACATTTTAATTGAATGAGTGAAAGACTGAACAAATGAATAGAATTTTGCTTTCCGTAGAGGTATAGTAGGATGGGTATAACACCACATCCTCTGAGATGCTAAGGATGCTCAACTCAAACAGGCTTAAGCAAAAATGGAGACTGTATTGGTTCATGTAACTGAAAAGTCCAGGAATTACTCTTTGAGCACAGCTGGCTTGAAAGACACCAACACTGCCTTCAGGAATGTTTCTCTCTCCATCTCTCTGCTCTGTTTTGTTCTGTGTTGACTTCATACTCAGCAGCAGTTCTCCAAGCTTCTCTGTGACCAGCTTAGCAACCCCAGTTGAAAGCAATTATTGCTTTCCCAGTAGTTGTCACAGAAGTCCCATGGTTGACTCTCACTGGACTGACTCAGGACACATGAGCCTCCTGAATGCCCTCGTGGCTAGAGAGTTGGGAGGTGTGGATGGGTGATGTGCTCCTCCACAGGGGCTGTAGGGTCAACCTCGCAGGAATCTCTTGGCTTCCGGAGGGGGAGGGAAGGTTCCCCAAAGGCAAACCAGGCCCCTTACCTGAAGAATGAGACTAGATACTCCTCAGGCAAAACAAACACAGAAACAGCAGGTGTCCAACACAGGTAGTATGTGACTTTCATGGATTAATATGAACAGCAAAGCCATAAATTAAGATTTTTGTTTATACATCGCTGTTAAGGTTAATATTGTGGGTAATTATTTTGCTTTAGTTGAAATAAATGGGAATGTGAAAATGAGAATATGCTTAAATTTTATACAAAAGTCTTATCCAACAGGATCCTTTCAAAAATAACTTTTTTTTTCTGGTTATGCAAGTAATACTTATACATTATAAAAAATTTTCAGAAAATACAGCAAAGTACAAGGAAGAAAATAACCATCCCTTATAATCCTAAAAAATACTAACTACTAAAATCTTTTCTGTAACTTCCAGACCGTTTTTAATTTTATATATGTGTTGTGTATTGTGCAATCTATTTTACAGAATGTATTTTAAGAAATATATTTGAGGGGGCTTCCCTGGTGGCGCAGTGGTTGAGAATCTGCCTGCCAATGCAGGGGACACGGGTTCAAGCCCTGGTCTGGGAGGATCCTACATGCCACGGAGCAACTGGGCCCATGAGCCACAGTTACTGAGCCTGCGCGTCTGGAGCCTGTGGTCCGCAACAAGAGAGTCCGTGATAGTGAGATGCCCGCACACCACGATGAGGAGTGGCCCCCGCTTGCCGCAATTGGAGAAAACCCTCGTACAGAAACAAAGACCCAACACAGCCATAAATTAAATAAATAAATACATAAATAAATTTTTAAAAAAAGAAATATATTTGAATGTTGAACATTTTTTCATGTTTATAAATATCTAAATCATTGTTTTTAATAACCACACAGTATGATATTTATTTAACCAATCGATGGACATTGTTTTCAATTTTTCACTATTATAAACAATGCTCCCATGGACAGCCTTGACCATATAACTTTACACACTTGAGAGATTATTTCTCTGTGATAAATCCTGAAAGTGAAACTGCTGTGACAAAAGGCACAGGTAATTTTAATTATGGTGCATATAAAAAACTAGCTGTTTATGTCTTTTGCTCATTTATCTATTTTCTGGTTGATTTATAAAAGTTCTTTACATATTAAGGATATTATCTCAGGTTGAAATTTCCAGAAACTTGACTCTGAGACAGATTCCCATGCAGGAGTTTATCCCTTGGGATCAAGACCTAAGAGGGAGTGAAAAAAAAAAAAGCAGGATTGGGCAGAAGGCCTCACTCAGCTGACCCCCATGGAGAGCTCTGGAGCTGAGGTGCCTTTCACAGTTCTGTCTTGAGGCAAGAGGACCAGGTCTTTATACTCCTTTACTGACCAGTCGTTGGATGAGAGCTGCCCCCAGGAAGTGGGGAATGACCGTGCAAAGTGGCTCCCTGCAGCTGAGGACAGTTGTAGAGGAGGAGCCCAGCTGTGAGCTGTTAGACACTTATACTCCCAACAGCTGGGGAGACCCCAGTACTGTAGGTGGGATCTGGGTGATGCACCCCAGCATTCACTACAGATATCTCTGACTATCATGTATGCTGTGGATGTTTTTCCTACTTTGTCATTTGTCTGTTGACTAGTTAATAGTTATTGTTTGCTTGTTTTACTGAGTTTTTAAAAATGTTTTATAGAGTCAATTTGGGTTTTTTTCTTAATGGTTTCTGACTTTTATATCATCCTTAAAAAGTCCTTCCCCACTCCAGGATTAATAAAAAAAATCTATTTTCCTCTACCATTCTCATTTTTGTTCCTATTTACATCTTTAATCCTTCTAGAATTTATTGTGATTTAAGGAATGAAGCAGGTACCTTTTGTAATGATAAGGACCAGTTTTCCCAACACCGTTTATTAAATAATGCATCTTTTCCCCATGGATTTAAAATGCCATCTTTAGCAAAACTAATTAACTATGTTTCATTTCATTTCTAGCTCACTATGCTGTTCTGTTGATCTGTCCATACTTGTACTAGTGTAACTAGTACAATTTATTTTATGTTTCAGTTGACATACAGTAAAACTCACTCCTTGGGATATACAGTTCTGAGTTTTGCCAAATGCATAGAGTTGTGTAACCACCACAATCAAGATAGAGAAGTTCCATCATTCCCCCAAATTCCCTCACGCTGCCCTGTTGCAGTCAAATCTCACCTCTCCCTTTAACCACCAGCAATCACTGATGTGTTTTCTGTCCCTGTTTTGCCTTTTCCAGAATGGTATATAAATGGAATCATACAGTATGTAGCCTTTTGAGTCTGGCTTCTTTCACTCAGCACAATGTCCTTAACGATCCTTCCATGTAGATGCACGTATCAATTGTTCCTTCCATTTTATTGCTGAGCTCTAGTCTACTGTGTGAATGTGCGGCAGTCTGTTTATTCATTCCCCAACTGAGGGACATTTGAACTGTTTCCAGCTTCTGGAGTAAAGAAACTGATGAATAAAGGTGCTGTAAATATTCAGCTTTTGTGTGAATGCAGTTCTTCACTTCACTTGGATAAATACCCAGGAGTGGGATTTCTGGGTCCTACTTTTAATTACCACATACGTATCTGAACATTGTCATGTGTATTCATATACAAAAAGGAAAGGGACTCCCTCGTTATCTTATTACTCTTCTTAATCTTCTTCTCCTTCTCTTCTTCCTCCTCCTTTTTATTCCGTTAGGATATCAGCTGGAGTTGCATTAAATTCGCTGATTTGTGTAGGAAGCCACCTATTTTAGGTCATGTTACCGCTTACCAAGGCGACAAGTTCCTAAAACTAAACCACGAGTAGCCTTAATATCTGATAAACAGACAAGTTGTGACTTTGCTAATTGTTCCACTCTTACAGACAAGAGCAAGTACCTCTCGCCTTAACTTACATATACTACTTAGTCATTTCCCTTGTGTGCAAGCCAGCAAGACCAAGGTGGGCCAAACTCCTCTGGGTCACGTGAGCACAACTGCATGAAACCTGTGGACAGAGGCTCCAGAAAAGCATAGGTGATCCTCAGAACCACCACTAATTGTTCTCAAGTGTAGTCCATCCTCTTTAGAATCTCCCCATTCTGACACATAGTTCAGCGTAAATCATGGAGGAAATGCATCCCATTAGGACGCTGGAATTTCCAGGTGGGAAGGGTCCTGCAGAACTCCCCACGCTCCTTGCTTGGAGACAAGATTACGTTTGAGGCACAAGGAACATACATTCTCTGACTTCCTTCAGTAGTTACGTCCAATAGGTATCAACCCTTACCATCTGTGTCTAAACCAAAACTTTTGTTTTCAACACATTTCCTCCTAGCCTTTCCTTGAAAAGACAGTAGTAAACTCTTGCAAAACTAGAACTACTTGTTCAAAGCCAGCCCTGAGCACGGTGCTTTCATCAGGGTAGGCGATTGCAATTATGTTGTTTATCCACGTAGGCGCACTGAATCTCAGCCACCTCAGGGACTTCCTTTTAATTTGTTTGTCTCTTTTTGTTAATTGGATAAGATCAGTGAAATGAAGCGTCTCTTACAGAAGTGCCTGCAAAAAGGAAGTCACTGCAAATGCACCAGTGTGGGATTCTCTGGGATTTGCCAATAATAAAGGGATATAGAGAAGAATCTACACTTCCCATCTGCCTATGGCACTGGTGAAAGCTCGGCTGCTACTCTATGTCAGGAAAGAATCTGTTTCTTTTAAGGGCTCGCAAGGTACTCTGACTTCCCGGTGTTTTAATCTATCCCATGGTTTTCAACCTACAGTAACGGTCAGCCTACAGCATGGTTTTCAAGTAGGACATTTATTCAGTCATCTATGCTTTCATTCAAACCTTGGGTTGAATTGAGCACAGACTTTGGGTTGGAAATTAGATAGTCCTTGACGTTCAGGTTATTTATGATTGGTTAGAAACTATAGTTTGGACATTAAGAATGAAGGCTCTGAAGTGAAGCCAGGGGTGGAGCAAGGCTTTGTGAGGACTACAGCAAACATATTTTGGGGGCCCTCTTTAAGAAAAAGAACACACAATTATGAACACAAAATTAGGCACAGGGCCTTACAAGGGGCCGGTAAGTGAAACATCAGCTCGTGAGTTTCTCAAAAGCCCCTTTTGAGCCAGGCACATTTAGGTTTAAACCACAGCTGTGTGATCTTGGGTAAGTGACTAAACTGCTCTCTGCCCGCGTCCTCATTTGCAAAATGAGAAAAATGATGAGATGGTAAAATACACTTCATGGTAGCGTGGGGAGGGCTCCAAAGATGGGGGCAACAAGCTCCTAGCCCAGTGTCTGACCCATGAGAGGTGTACAATAAATGTTAGCTATTATTAAGAGTGTCATTATCAATACGAGCTTTCACCCCAATAGGATTTCATACCCACAAAACCTAGCTTCCTGAACAGAATTTAGGAAAGAGAAAGAGAATGAAGTCCAAGTTCATATATTCTTGCTAATCCAGCTTGTAAACTGTTTGACCGTGAAGCTCAGCCCCACTGGTTACAACCACACCACACGCAGCGGACAGCAGGCATTCCTGCCTCTGGGTTCATGTCTCCTTGCATCGAGAGCTGATTCATTCTGAGGTCATAAAATGTTTATCTTCAAAAACAGTGTATTAATATCTGATTGTGCAATTAAACAGGACCTGTCTAGTTTTGCTTTCCTTGAGTGAAATATGTTCATTCAGCAGAAGTGAGAAGGATAAATACAAACAAGTCTTTTATTTTTTTATTTTTTTATTTCAATGCACAAGAAAGACCATTTGGAAACTATTAAATTACATCCTTTGTATTTGTACAGCACATTCCTCTGATTTGATGCCGCGATGTCCCTATAAAGTAGGTGAATATATGCTTCCATATTGCCAGTTTACAGATTTTAACTTGGCGTTCTAACCACATTTTTCTTTTTTTTTTCTTTTCAAGGTCCAAAACTACCCTTCCCCTCCCCCACCTCCCCACAAAAAAAGACTTAAGTATTCTCTGTCTCGAAGCCTGTCGTGGACATCAGCCCTGAGAGTCAGGTTCTCACCAATGCCTCCCTCCAAGAGAAGCAGCCAGGACAATTGGAAAATAAGTCGATAAGTTATCAGAGAAGACCACTGCTGCTTCCTCCCTTTGAAATTTTGTTTTTGAAATCTTAGTGGATTTGGGGGACTTCCCTGGTGGCGCAGTGGTTAAGAATCCACCTGCCAATGCAGGGGACACAGGTTTGAGCCCTGGTCCGGGAAGATCCCACATGCCGCGGAGCAACTAAGCCCGTGCGCCACAACTACTGAGCCCACGCGCCTAGAGCCTGTGCTCCGTAACGAGAGAAGCCACTGCAATGAGAAGCCCGTGCACCGCAACGAAGAGTAGCCCCTGCTCGCCACAGCTAGAGAAAGCCAGCGCGTAGCAACGAAGACCCAATGCAGCCAAAAACAAACAAAAAATAAAAATATATTTATTTTTAAAAAAAAGAAATCTTAGTGGATTTTGAAGACTGAGATAAATGAAAGTCTTATAGACAAAATACAATTATGCTTCAGTTAACTAGGATCAATGGGAGTTCCAAGAGGTGGCTGGGAGGAGGCAATGATTTAATTATCCCATAATTTTTTTGATAGCCACCTCTAGCCATGCCAAATAGTCATACAATCTGAGCAGAAACAGCATGCTTGCTGTGTGAACATGATTTCAGGACAAGCTTCCAGCCTCCCTTCCAACAGATTGTTGGCCCTTAAGCCTCTCCTGTGTAGACGCTATGACTAGAAAAGCAGATGAGAATGTTCTAGTAATCGAAGTTAACTGAGTTATCTAACAGTAACCAGAAAAACTTATTTGCTTCAGTCTCTGTAGTAGAAACCCACACTTATGATGTGTTCATTCAGTTCTTGCTTTAGTAGATAGAATGGCCCTAATGTACATGTTCGTGAAATGGGGCCAAGTCTTATAGCTCAGCCCAATGGCTGGTGCAGAGAAGGCATTCAACAAATGTTTGATAATAGAATTACTAATAAGTCAGGGAGTGGAACAAAGACAGAGTTTAACTAGTTCACCAATTTTCCCTAGTCTTGTCTTTAATTATATAACTGACATGAAGCATAAATCACTTGAATGTGATAAAAATACATAATTTTTTAAAAAGTCCCATTGCTTGGACTCTATAAGCTTTCAAAGCATTCCTTATTATTTAGGTTCATTTAAAGTCATTCTTTTGGAAGAGATATTT
Organism: Balaenoptera musculus; assembly: GCF_009873245.2. Lineage (NCBI taxonomy): Eukaryota > Metazoa > Chordata > Mammalia > Artiodactyla > Balaenopteridae > Balaenoptera > Balaenoptera musculus. Next base: position 145,653,116 of record NC_045785.1, on the reverse strand, counting down.
TTTGTAGAAATATTTACATTCAAGTAACCTCCAAAGATGTCTCAGAGGTTTAAAAAAGACAATACATGTGAGTTAGAAAAAGAAGTGGGTGAACGATCTAATTCATCCAGTCATCAAATATTCCTTGAGCATCTGCTGTGTGCCAACCTCAGAGGGTTCATTGGTGAGCAGAACAAACACCACCCCTGCCCCAGAGAGCTACAAATGAACATAATATAAACATAATTACAACTTAAAATTAGCTTCTAGTAGGGACATCAGTGGAGTGAGGGGGTGTTAATTTAGTTTAGGTGGATTGGAAAGTTCTCTTTAAAGAATGACATTTAAGTGAGATGACATAAGAACAGGAATTAGGCAACAAATATCAAATATCGTGGAGACTATTCCCCACAAAGGGATCAGCCTATGAGAAGATCATGAGGGAGAAAGAAATTTAGTACGTCCTGGGAACTTTACAAAGCGCAGAGAGCAAGAGCAAGGTAAGGCAGCTCATGCAGGCCTTGTGGGCCACTTGTAGGGGACTGTTCATTGCCTCTGACGCTTCCAATCCCCTCTCTTCCTCCCCAACACGACCTTGGGCATGCTCCCTGGAGACTCAGGTGGAGCTGCCATCCTCTACACTGCCAGGAACTTCAGGGGATGCTGATCCCACCCCCAACGTAAGGAGTGGCTCCTGATTGGTCCAAGCCAATCAGTAAAGGGCATTTCTCTAGTGAGTCTTACTGGGTTAGGGGTGTGCACATAATCTAAAGTGGCCCAATCAGATTGCAGAGAGAAGGTGAGATTCCACGACTAAGGGAGATAGGGAAAACCTTCACCATCTCTCTTCTGCCCTTCCAGTTGCTCAGCCAAGGGAGGAGTCCACGCTTACTTAGATGAATCCAGTGCCATGTGCAGCAGAGCAGAGAAGTGGACAGAACATGGATTCTAAGTAACGTTATTGAGCTGCTGAATCAACCAACCCCAAATCCAGCCTGAAATCACCCATATTTCCTTGTTGGTTAAGATCCTTGAATTTATCAATTATTTCATATTTTTGCCAAACACCGTAACTTTTCTGTATTTGAGGATCTTTTATTATTTTATAATGAACTTATTTATTTACTTATGGCTGCGTTGGGTCTGTTGCTGCACTTGGGCTTTCTCTAGCTGCTGCGAGCACGGACTACTCTTTGTTGCGGTGTGCAGGCTTATCATTGTGGTGGCTTCTCTTGTTGCAGAGCGTGGGCTCTAGGCATGAGGGCTTCAGTAGTTGTGGCACGTGGGCTCAGTAGTTGTGGCTCGCAGGCTCAGTAGTTGTGATTCAGGGGCTCTAGAGCGCAGGCTCAGTAGTTGTGGCTCATGGGCTTAGTTGCTCCGCGGCATGTGGGATCTCCCCAGACCAGGGCTCAAACCTGTGTCCCCTGCATTCGCAGGCGGATTCTTAACCACTGTGCCACCAGCGAAGCCCTCTTTTATTATTTTGTAAAACTATTCTAATGTATCTCACACCTTGCCTAAAATCTAATTGGTTTAAGAGCATTTAATTGAGAATGATTGTAAGGTCAGTTTGACACGTGTTTTGTCAAGATGTTCTTATTTTTCAAAATTGCATTGGCAATTCTTGAAACTTTTAATTAAAATTAAAATTTGAATCAGAAAGTAAATTTCCATCAAAAAAATTCTTGAATTTACTCTTCTGTTGGATTCTTTGGACGCTACCATCCTAGCTCCCCTGACTCTCTGGTAAATCCTTCTATCTCTTTGCCTTCTATCTCTATCTTCTTAAACCTTCCAATCTCTAAATGTGGTTGTTCTGCAAGTTTCCTCTGACCTTCTCTCCACACCTTCTCTCTGGGAGATCTCACTACTCCCATGGATTCCTTCTCTACTTAAGGGTCTGCTCACCAAGTGTTGGCATTTCCTTATGACAGCTCCACATGATGGTGCATTTTGAATACCTCCAGGAAACTCACTGGCAATGCAAATAAGTTCCACGTTGACGTAAAGTTTCACTTTAGCATCAGCAGCCCCTCCTGGTTTCCCGACTTCAGAACTAGTTGCTTAAAATGTATATGAAGAAGCCAGAGGGTGTCTCACAGAGCCCAGGAACAGGAAGTACATGCAGAACATTGACAACCTTCAGGGATCCAGGCAGCATCTCCCAGGCACTTTCTTGGAAGCCATATCTGCATCTGCGACATTCTTCTCCATATTGCAGACTGGCTTCCTGTGCTCCTCGGTCCATGTAGAAGAACAAGGCCAGTAACAGGTCACAGACTTGCCTATCCTATCTTCAACCTCCCAGAGAGAGACAGACATTGCTTTCTCAGTTCTAGTGCCAAGCTGAGGAAGGGTTCTGATAGTTCCATTTCAGGTCAGGTGCCCGTAGACAGGGCTTGTGTGTTAGCACAGTGGCCTCCACAATAACCATGGAGGGATGGTGGGGAGTGGGCAGTTCCCAGAGGAGGGAAGGGTCCATCCCCAGAAATGGGAGGAGTGCTAGGCTGCCAAAACAATGGGACTCTAGGACAAGGACCCTTCCCTGTGAGTGAGGGGACAGTTCTCAGAGAAGGGGTTAAGGATGTGGGACAGATACTCCAAAATTTTAACCAGGTCAGAGACCGTGGGGTCATTTTTGACTCCTCCCTCTGCCACCACCCACCCACTTCCCTAATGTCTAATGAGACACTCCTATTACTTCTTTCGAAACACTTCCTAGTTGCCTCCCTCTTTCCTTTTTGACTCTAATTTCCTGGTTTCCTCATTGTCTAACCTCCTGCACTCTCTAGTGACCCCACTGGTTTGCCAGGCTTTCCCCTCCTCCTAACCATTCTACAGTCAGACTAACCTTCCTAAAATACCACTTGGAAGAGGTTACATCTCAGCTCCGAAAAACTCCAGTGTCACCTGACTGCCTATAGAATAAAGTCCAATCCCTTTGGCTGGCTACTCAAGACCGTCCCCAGCTGTAATCAGTATCCTTAATTGCCTTCTCAGCACCTGTGACCACCAAAGTCTTTCCAGTGAATCTTCCAGCCTTGTACCCAGGGTATGATTTCACCTACCCCCAGCCTCAGGAGCAGGGTTTGAATGGCTTAAGCCCCCCAGCGATGCCCCATCACCCCAGTCCTAGTGACTGGTTCAGGAAAAGCTGTGGAGATAGGTCCACACCAGCCAGCATATTTTCCAGGCCAATGTCATTGGCTCAGGGAATGGTCTTTGAGCCCAGATGACCCACCAGAGTGAACCACGGGATTTCTGCTTGTCAGGCTGAGACACAAAGGCCCTTTTTTTCCCTCTTGGACATAAACAGAGAAGTTAATATAATTCTAAGGGCTGCTACCAGCTATCTTCATTCTCAGGAATAGCTGAAAGCAGGGCAATTTGCCTAAAAACAATTTCCCGAAAACCAATTACTGAATCAAATTAAAAATATACGCATTTTCATTGACGGTTTTAAAAAAGAATATTCCTTCAATTATGTTTTTGGCAAATTGGTTGCTTGCCAGATTGACTTAGAGCCAGGCCGGTGGGATTAGGATGACGCCTCCTTCAGAAGAAGAATGGAAAGGCACAGATGCAAGGTCATTGTTGTGGCCTTTGAACTCTGGATTGGGCCTTGCCTGAAGCCTGCCTCACGTGCTGACTTTTCCCAAACATGAGCCAGTCCATTCCTGTTAGAGTTTAACCAGGGTTTAGTGGGGTTTTCTTTATGAGCAACTGGAAGCATCCTAACTGACACAACAATTATCTTTCTGAATGTTTCCAAATTCTGATCTATGAGCCTTCTGGATCCTTGGCTCCACTCCCGGGTCCCCAGTGACACTCCCCTGTGGGAGGTGACTGTGCCCCCCTCCCTGACTCTCTGCCAGGGCCAGTGAAGCAGCAGGCTGTTTAAGGGCCACGCGAACACTCCCAACCGCCCCCTGAGGCAGGAAGGGGCAGGTTTGTCCACCTTAAAGATGGAGAAGTGGGCTTCCCTGGTGGCGCAGTGGTTGAGAATCTGCCTGCCAATGCAGGGGACATGGGTTCGAGCCCTGGTCTGGGAAGATCCCACATGCCGCGGAGCGGCTAGGCCCGTGAGCCACAACTGCTGAGCCTGCGCGTCTGGAGCCTGTGCTCCCAACAAGAGAGGCCGCGATGGTGAGAGGCCCGCGCACCGCGATGAGGAGTGGCCCCCGCTTGCCACAACTGGGGAAAGCCCTCGCACAGAAACGAAGACCCAACACAGCCAAATAAATAAATAAATAAATAAATAAATAAATAAATAAAAGATGGAGAAGTGAAGGCAGAAGACTTCTTTGGAGCTACACAGGTCTTGCTGGTGGCTGGGAGTTGTGGAAGCGCCCACGTATTCTGCCAAGGTCCCTTCCAGCTCCGAGGCTCCCCTCCCTCTGCCTGTCTTCCCACTACCCCCATCCCAATAAACCAAGCTTCTGTTCATTACCCAGACCCCCTTCCCATCACTTTCATTCCTCCACGGGGTCCTCCTGTCGGCTGGAGCCCGCTGAATCCTGACTTGAATAAAGAGGCGCTGGAGGAAAAGGGAAGAGCTGTGGGCCAGAGAGGGGTGGAAGAGGAAGCCTAAATTCAGCTGACAGCGCCTGAAGGCAGAAGGCATGCCTCAGGCCCAGAAGAGCCGCACGCTGGACTGTTTGCCAGCACGGGAACGCACCTGCCAGCGAGGTGCAGCAAGAGAGGGCGAGGCCTGCGCGCCCAGAGCCCGCGCTCCGCAACAAGAGAGGCCACGACAGTGAGAAGCCCGCGCACCGCGATGAACAGTAGTCCCCGCTCGCCGCAACTAGAGAAAGCCCACGCGCAGCAGTGAAGACCCAACACAGCCAAAAAAAAAATTTTAATAAATAAATAAATAATTTTAAAAAAAGAGAGAGAGAGGGCGAGGCTTTCTTGTGAAAAGGGATGGAGAGGGCTTCCGAGGGAAAGAGAGAACCTCCAACCCTTCCCTCTTTGTCCCTCGCTTAGGCCGCCAGTACATCTCCTGACCCACTTGGCTGTGCCTCTCTCTTCTCAGAGCTACCTTTTCTGAGTAGGCACATAACACGAAGTAGGAAGGTCAGGTCTGCGAGAGACCTTGGAACTCATCTTGTCCAACACTATCTTTTTATAGTTGAAGAAAGTGAGGCCCAGAGAGGGGTCACGTCTTGACCAAGGTCACACAGCTAACGAGCAATAAAGCTGAGCCCCGCAAAACCGTGCTCTGGACCGCCCAGGGCTGCCTCTTATTCAGCCACCCGTGCAAAAGGCCCCCATGGAGAACATGCCAGCCACTTCCCAGTACGGTGTCCAAGAAGCTGGACCTCTTCTTAGCTCTTCAAGCCTGCCCGAGGACCTCGGTTTGTCCTGTCCCAAACTCTGTTCCCTCCAGTTACCTCCTCCCCGGCGGCGGGTGAGGCGCCCCAGGCGGGCTGCTCTGTGTGGCTCTGCTCGGGGAGGCGGCAGCCAGCATCACGGCCCCCATGCCACACACAGTGCAGGTGCTTTCTGGGCTCCGCGACCCGTTTGCCAAGCAGGGTTCTGGCTGCGCCCTGGAGTGGGCAGAAGCCCAGGGCCCACAGAGCCCCTCCCCACACAAACCCCGCCGTGCCGGCTGGCCCTGCTGCTTTCTGCCTCCCAGGCTTCCTGCCCTCTGCCGGGCCTCGGGACATTTCCGAGGGTGTGTTCTGCACCCTCCTGCTCACCTGCTACAGCCTCGCATGCAGTGGCTGAGTGGGGATCCTCGTGGAGCCCCCTGTCCACACTAGAGGAGGATGGCCCCCATGCCTTAGCTCTCTGGCCAGAAGTAACAGGCCACCATTTTGAAATCCCAGCAAATCTAGACACGACAGAACGGAAGATCCAGAGCCTGCTGGGCCATCCCCGGCACCTAGAACTGTTGCTTCTCATCTCTGAGGTGCATGCTGGTGGGATGGGGGCGAGAAGGAGGGGTAGGGCATCAGGGCTTGCATTCAAACTGTCTTAGAAATAGCCAGGATGAGTGTCCCAGGAAAAGGCTATTAATAGGCCTCCTTCCACACACTCAACTTTCCGGGGCTTGAGCTGTGTGAGAATGAGTCAGCAGATGGAAAGGCTAATGATGAACTTGGAGAAGCAGAACCATCTCTCCAGCAGAGGAAGTGGAGCTGTGAGAGTGCACTTTTCACCAACCTCTGGTGCATCCCACCCCGCCCTCCTTCGACTATGTGATCTGTTCAGCTGGTGCGTTACAGGTGTTGTCAGTTCCCATTCTGAAACCAGAATTTAAATCGGCAAAAACATCCAGAAAGTCCGTCTTCCCACTTACCCTCCCTTACTTTCTCTTCATGTACTAAGCCGGTGGCCAGGGAAGAGTGCCCGTCCCCTGGGGCGTGGAGGGCTGCGTGGGCAGTGTTTATGCCCCTCTGCACACCTGTCTACCTGCCGACTCACTCTAGGAGGAGCTCCCATTGTAGATTAGACACACCTTGTTGCACCCCAGGCCCCGTGACAGGCGATTTTACAGAGATCTTCCCATGCTCACAATAACCCCATGAGTCCAGGATATTGATATCTTGCTTTCACAGATGGAGAATCAAACCTGAGAGAGATTAAGCTATTTGCTGAAGGAGCCATGGCCAATATCACTTATTAAGTGGCTAACATATGCCAGGGACCTACAGTTTTTTAAGATAGGTAAAGATCCTTATTCTACAGATGAGGAAACTGAGGCTCAGAGAAACAGAGACAACCCAGTAAGTAGTGCCATGACTTGATCCTGGGTCTGCCTGATTCCCAAGTTCGTGCCCCCTCTGAGCCACAGGGCAGCAGGGACTCCAGCCACAACTCTGCCTCTAAATCCACCACACCCACTGCCTCTCCAGGAAAGCACTGTGCCTTGATTGAACGCCCTGATTGAATGCCCATTAGTCTGGGGGTGCCCACCATCAGCACTGGCTGACTGGCCTCCGGGCAGACCTTCTCTTATCCCAGATTACACTTTGCCCTTCCACCCTCCTGAAAGCTGGGGACCAGGCAGGGCTGATCCCAAAGTGTCCGTTCAGGAGAGCAAAAGTTAAGAGAGTGGCCTAAAGCCCATGGTGATATGAGCAGAGCTTACTCTCAGCCCCAGGTTTGAATGAAGTGGCCTTAAGTGTAACAGATACAATATCAGCCTGCCAGTTTTGATCACATCATAAAAGTTCTGTGGCTTACGGTTGGTGAATTTAGATGCAGGAATATTTGATTCTCAGGAAAGTTTTGTCCAAAAGGGGTAGTGAGGGAACAAAGAAGGGGTCTCAATGGGTACTTTAACCTCTGATTTCTAAGAACTTCAAGTGGTGGGGACAATGGCAGAGTCCAGAATATTTTAACACCAGGAAAAAAAAGGTGTAATAAGTCAACCCTTCTTGAGCCTCTTTCCCCAACTACCCTGTCGAAAATAGCCCTTCTCCTCTGTCTTTACTCTGCCTTAATTTTTTCATAGCCCTTTTCTCTAACTCACATTACATTATGTATTAACTTGTTTGTTTATTTCTTCCCTCCCCTCTCGTCCATAGGAATGTAAACTCCGAAAGAACAGGACTCTGTCGCTTGTCCACTGCTGTTCCCCAGAGGCTGGAATGTGTAAGAAGCCCTCAGTAAAGGTGTGTCGAATGAATGTGTGAATGAGTGAGTGTACCTTGCGGGGTCGTTTAACCACACAGAGATATCCTCCATGTTGGTTTCTCTGGGGAATGGGGGTCAGAGTCCTCTAAACCTGGCCTCCCCTCTCCTCAGCATCAACCAGAATGAACATCTCCTTGGGCTCTGCTCTTTGGGGGAAGAGACAGGGAGCTGGTGCTTATGAAGAGTCCCCTGTTGAGACCTATTAAGCCCTGAACAGAGAATGAAAAAGACGCAGTTTCCACCCCATCTAAGGGAATTCCCATTCTTGAGAGTCTCCCCACTGGAATGTGGCAGTGTCTGAAGCCAGCTGTGGAGAGCAGGGACACTTTCTGGAAAGCACCCCATCCCAGATGATTGTGGGCCCTCCAGCCTAGGCACCCGCCTCCCCCCATCCGCTTTTGTCCATCAATTCCCAGAGCCACAGCCAAACGGCATGTACACAGAGGGTGCGTGTTGCCTCTGTTCCCAAGCCTCGTGGATAACAAGACCCTTGACAGGCTCAGATGAAAGGGGGTTCTCCTTGCAAAGGCCCAGGTTGCACAATTCCACTGAGCTCCCTGGAGAGGGAAGCTGGTCCCTCTGAACTCGAGATTACCGCCGTGGAGATTAAAGGCTTCCTGTCGGAGACAGCCATCCCCCGGAGCCAAACAACACTGGAGGCTGGCTGGCGGCCATTTGTCAGGGCCACTCTTGGCTGCGGGCTGGATGACTGGCCAACCTGCCTGGGGCAAAGTCAAGGTGCCCAGGACAAAATCATCCCTTGGTGAGCGCAGAGCTGCGGCCCAAGCGCTTTCTCGGCCTCCTCAGCTCCAGCCTGGGCCCCTTTGGCAACAGCAGCTGCCTTGACACATCCAACGGGAGCAGACTGAAGGTCGTGACTTGCTCACTTTTCCCAAGGCCCCCTGAGAATTTCTGATGTGTGTTAGAGGGGGAAGGAAGGGCACGCTGGGGAAACCAGCTCAGGGGACTGTGAGGGCTGGGAAAGGTCACTGCCCCGAGCTTGCCGTGTTCACTCCACCATGTCGGACCCTGTTCTCCTGGCCGAGTGCCCCCAAACTGGCTAAATAGCAAAAGCATCTGGAGCTCTTGGAGAGAAAGCGAAACTCCGGCCCCGCCCCGTGAGCACTGACTCCATTCATGTGAGGTAGGCCTAGAAATCTGGGTTTTGACAAAACCACCAGACAATTCTGACACTGCTCCAGGGCTCTGTGGGCCAGCCCTCCTCACCACCCCGTCCCCTGAAGCCCAAGCATACCTTCCATGGGGCTGGGAGAGGCAGAGGCCCCGGTGACCAGGGCAGTGGACTCGTTTCCCAAGGGGGCCACGGAGCTCCTGACAAAGGCTCAAAGGCCGTGTCCAGAATCCTCGCGGGATGAGAACATCTTCATCCAGGGAGGCAGAAACCGCCCCTGCACAGTGAGACGTGTGCACCTGGGGTCGGCTCCATGAACCCCCGGAGTCCCACGTGCAGTGAACCCGCGGTACGCTGTGGGCAGCTACACAACGCGCATACTCATGGGATGCGGCCTGAGGGGGGAAGACAAAGGCTGGGAGCTGTCAGTCCTTTTACCCAGAAAGGATTCTCTCTCTAGGGAACCTGAAGCCCAGTGCTGGACCCGCTGGAAACACGACCTCCCTGTCTCATCAGCCGTCATCACTCCAGGACGGCATCAGGATCAACTCAAAAGGGCCCTTGTGGGGAATGCAGGGCCCGACAGGCTGCGGAGCCTCCTTACACATCCACACCCACCACACTCGCACAGTACACGTACACACAGGCTCACACCCTCACACCCTTGTTCACATGCTGCCTTGCACACACATCACACACCCTGACACACAGGCACTCACACCCATACGCTCACTCTCACACCCACACACACACCACACTTACACACTCACAGACTGAACATGGGGGCGGGCGTCTAGAGCTGAGGCAGGACCTTGCCCCTAGCTGTTTCCAAATGGCCTCCCCTGCTGCTCCCTGGTTCTCCCCTGGGGCTCAGGTTCAGGCGGGCACCACTGCGCTCCTCGGTCTGCAAGGTCAGGGCTGTGTGGGGCTGCCAGGGAGGGAGGGATGGAGCTAGGGAAGGGGGAAAGCTGATTTCTCAGGAAAAACACGCAAGTGGAAGGCACTCCCCAGCTCACTGCTCTCTTCTTGAAGACAGTTCTCTTTTCATCACAAGGACAGAGGGTCTGGGTCTCTGGGGACCAATATCCCCATGTCTCCACTGTGGTCAGTGCTGCATGCCCTCCCCCGCCAACCATGAGCCAGGCAGAACTTTGCAGCTTGATTAGCTAGAGACCCAGATCTTCCAGGTGTTTTGCAAACAAGCCCCTCCAAGCTTTTCAACCGGCCCCAGGAAACCTACCCACCCACCCTCCTGGGTCCTCCCAAGAGCTTACGGAGCTTTGTAACCTTTGTTACCGCTGGGCCTCCGGTCCCGGCCTCCACCCCCAGACTCCTCGCCCAGGCCGCTCATCCACCCCAGGACCAGGCCTTCCTCCTGGCACGCCCCATGACCCAGGCCACACTGCATAGGCCCAGCAGCCTTGGCCCTACTAACAGAACCCCGGTATCTTAACCAGTCCCTGGATGCCCGCAGGGCTGGAGTCCCAGCCTCCGACTCCTCCGCAACGGGACCTGCACATTCTTCCGTCCTCCCATTGTCCTGCCCGCCTGTGTTCTTGCCAAGAGCCGCCCTGGGGAGATGGCAGGGAAGGCTTCTGCTAGCAGGCTCACTCGACCCTCAGATTCTGCCCTCCACTCCCAGAGCCCCCTGCAGTCCACGGTTTCCTGCAGCGTTTTCATGCATCCTGGACGAAGAAGGTCCCTCTTCTGGGTTCCCGGCCTGAGCTCCCAGCCTGCACCACGGCCACCTCAGCGAACTCGGGGTCCACAGCTCCAGCCCAACCCCACTGCACCAGAGCGTGGGTAAGAGAAGATTTCTCAGAGCAAGGGCATCCCCACTCCCTGGGAAGCAGAGGGAGGGTCCTGTGCTCTGACCGAGAAGGGCGGGCCACTTGCTTCTAACTGGGGAATACGGGAAAGTGGGGAATTCCAACGTCACTGACCGGTGACTTCACAGCTCAGTTTGGCTCTGGGACCATAACTGGCAGAATGCCCCGAGGAAGCCTGGGCCTCCTCCTCTACGGTTACCGCAGCCCTGGCTTCAGAACAGGCACCCCAGAGGGCCCTAGCCCTAACGTCAACACGTATATTTCTTCCTTTAACCCTGACGCTTACTAGCAGCAACTCCCAGCACCCTAGAGCCTCCTGTGCCCCGCCTTGGCCTGGCTGGCTGGTCCCTCTGTTAACGAGACTCTGCGTTCCTCTTTCTCTCTTTGATCCAGATTTTAACTGGCTCAGCCCTCCCCAGCCAGGTGCCTGGGCCACGAGAGTCAACCCCTCCCCCAGGGTGGGTGCTGCTAGGAAGTTGGAGGCTGCAGAGTTTTGGTCTCCGCTCATCCTGGGTCTCAAACTCTCATTGGGATTCCGTGATACTTTGGGAGTCAGCATTGCGTCCTCCCAGGGTGAAGAAGCCGGGCATTTCCCCACCAAGCCAGGCATTGCTACTCATTCATTCATTCATGCATTCGATGTGTATGTACTGAGTACCTACTTAAGGAGGCAGCAGCGTGGCGGGGAGACAGGAGCAGAGATTAAACTCAGTGGAAGCACAGGGTCGGGGCAGGCAAGGAAAGCAGGGTCACGCTGCTCACTCCTGGACAAATGTCAAATGCTTTAGTCTCCTAGACTGTAAACTCCTGAAAGCTGTAAGGAGGGTACCATATATATTTTATTTTTATTTTGGCTGCACCGGGTCTTAGTGGCAGCATGCAGGATCTTCGTTGTGGCACGTTTATTTGTGGCATGCGGGATCTTTAGTTGCAGCATGCGGACTTCTTAGTTGTGGCATGCAGACTTCTTAATTGCGGCATGCGGACTTCTTAGTTGCGGCATGTGGACTCTTAGTTGCGGCATGCATGTGGGATCTAGTTCTCCGACCAGGGATCAAACCCGTCCCCCGGCATTGGGAGCATGGAGTCTTTTTTTTTTTTTTTAAACTTTTTCTGAGCTTTATTGAGGTATAATTTATACACAATAAAATTCTAAAATGTCAATGACAAATGTATCTAGTCATGTAACCACCACCATCACGATAGTTAATATAGAACATTTCCATCACTCCAGAGCGTTTCCTTTTAGCCTCTGGTACTCAGTATTCTGCCCCCACCTCAGACCCTGGCAACCGCTAATCTGCTTTCTGTCATTATAGTTTTGCCTTTTCTTGAATGTCATATAAATTGAACTGTACGGTATGCAGTCTTCAGTGTCTGGCTTCTTTCACTTAGCATAATACTTTTGAGAATCATCCACCTTGTGTGTATCAGTAGTTTGTTCATTTTTATTCCGGAGTAGTTTTCCATTTTATGAATGTACCACAGTTTGTTTATCCATTCACCTATTAAAGGACACGAGTTGAATCTAGGTTTTGACTCTTGTTAATAAATCCCCATAAACATTCAACTACAGATCATTGTATAGATAAATGCTTTCAGTTCACCAGGGAGCATGGAGTCTTACCCACTGGACCACCAGGGAAGTCCCACCATATATATTTTTTCAGGTTTCTAGAGCATAGCACTTAGTCTAATACATAAGTGTTCCTTAATAAAGGATTACTGGCTGAATGAATGAAGACATGCATAAATAAATGAATGAATTGAGGTTCTGGTCCCGTGGCCCATTGTCCTCTAGAAGGAGACCTTCAGCTCTGGGAGAGCAGTAGAGAGCACCTGGTCAGGGCATTCCTGCCCCTCCACACTCCCCCACCCCCTGCACACACACACACACACACACACACACACACACACACCCTACTATCCTTTAATGACTATGCTTATAGAACTGTGGGTTTTCAGGCTTTATGAGGCAAAAGGTCGGATGCTGAGACACTGCAGGCAAAATTGACAGTTGTATCCGCTAGAGAGAGAAGAGACAATGGTGGCCTTGGTGTTTGTTTAGAAAGTGAGTGCTGGGTGGGTGGGAATGGCAGTGGGCTCGGGGTTACACTGATTCTCATGCCTCTACAAAAGCTTCCAGAGGAATGCCATTTGGTTCTGGTCTCTCCCATCCTTCCAGAAGCGCACCTCTACAGCATCAGCGTGGGTGGGTGTGAGTGTGTGTAAATATATCAACAGTCAAGGGCCTCCTTAGAATAAATATAGAAAATGTGAGCCCCTGCTCAATCTAGTGGAGCTGGCAGACAAGAAACCAAAATGTGAAATACAGTGTGGAGAATACAAAACACAGGGTGGGCCAATGCTTAGTGAATCTGATCTATCATGATAGTCTGTTGTGAAATGGAAACTCCAGGAGGACAGGGACTTGTCATCCTCGTATTCCCAGCCCCAGGAACTGTGCCTCACAGAGAGACACAGAGTAGGGGCTCAGTGAATGTAGCTGGGACAAATGAATGCTGAATGTGAGCGGGCTTCAAAGAACAGAAAAATCAGGATGTAGAAAACTCAAGGTAAGAAATCAGAACCACCAGTCCCCAAGGAAATGGAGCAAATTCAGGGAACTCTAAGATAATTCTAATTTGTGACCTCAGAGCGATCCAAGGAGATGTGGATTGCTTCTATAAATCCAAACCAGGTGATGTGGGAAAGGAATGATTAAAGAAAAAAGGTTCTTGGAAATTAAAACTGTGATTGCTAAAATAAAATATTGACTATAAGGCCTAGAAGGAAAAGGTGAACCAATCTCCCAGAATGTGAGCCCAAAAGAAACTGACAGAGAACAAATCTAAGAAGCCAAACATCCAAGAGAGAAAATAAAGGGAGAGAAATTATCAAATAAATAAGAAAGTTTCCCAAATCTGAAAAAAGGTTCAAACCTTACAGTTTGAAAGGACCCACCAAGTGCCATACAGGATGAATCGGTGGGAAGAACAGTCCTCATCAGTAGACACATCTTCATGGAATTACCTGGGTCTTCACATGCAAGTGTAAATGGTATTTTGACCACAGACCTTCAGCGACTCCCTCCTGCCATATTTCTAATGGCCGGCAGGGCCCTGAGCCATTCCAGCCCAACCTACCCGAGAGGGCAGGGGCAGGCTTGCGGAGACATTATCCTTCCCCTGGTTTGCTTACTGTAGGGCAATAAAAGCAAATAGTTTCCAGCTTGCTGATATATGTATTTTCCTTTGTTCATTCCCCGTGCAACTGTCCCCCCCCCATGCTAAGTAACTTTATATGACCTTTCCCGAGTGGTTTAAAAGCATGGACTCTGGAGCCACCCTGTCTGGATCTGAATCCCGTCTCTGCCTTTTACTAGTAGCTTGGGCAAGTTATTTAACCCCTCTGTGCCTCAGTTTTCTCATCTATAAAATGGGAATGAAAATAGAACCTCCCTCAGAGGGCTGTGAGGATTCAATCATTAATATGCATCAGGTAGGTCTAACAGCACCTGTCCTGAGAACAAACACTAGATGAGTGCTGCTATGATTATTTAAAGACGTAAAGGTAACCAATTGAATTGTAAAGTATCGTCAAAATAACCAAGGGGGGGTGGGTGTGGCCAGGAGCGGAAGGTGCTAGAGATGAGCTGGGTTCCTAGTCTGTCAAGCCATGGCATTGGTGGACACCAAGGAGGGTGGACCAGTACCTGCCAGGTTACCCTCACCGCTGGCAGCTGTGAAGGGACCATCAGTAGAACTGAAACCAGAAACCATGGCAGGCGATTCCCTCTGGAAGTAGGACTGAAGGTGACAAGGAGGTTTCTCATTTAAAGTCCTCTGTGCTATTTGGTTTTCCCCATACATATATAGTGTCTATATACCTTTAAAAGAAGTGTACAGTCTCTTAGTTTTAAACAAGTGTCTAGGACCAGCGGTGTGCGGGAGTCCATTGCATGTACCCATGGGCCGGGGTGAAAGTATTTACATCATGGGAATCTCAAATGCTGCAGACCAGGGCCCCTTACTCAGAGAGCTGTGTTATCAGCACAACACTAGATAGGCCAGTTATGCCTGTGGTAATTTTTAACCCTTTTGATACCTCCTGCTTAAAACTCCAAAGGTTGGAAGCATGGTGAGCCCTTTCGTGGTCTGTGTTCACCCTGAGACTTAAGCAGAAGTAAAATTTCACCCACTGCTCTTCAGGGTGCGTCTGGCCTGCCTGAACCCCTGAGGATCCTGGCATGGCAGTCCGGCCAAGGTGTCATCCTGGTGACAATCCCCTTCTGTCGCGGTGACAGAAATGTGAACCCTGGGTACCAGCTATTCATTATCCAAAATTCATCTATTATGTACCTAGCGTGTGCCAGGCACTAGGCCCAGTGAGCCCTAGTCCCAGCCACCAGCCCCTTCGGGCAGCTTCCTGCCTCGTCAATACAGCAAAGGCCCTAGAGACTTGGCAGCATCTGGAAAGTGTAAGCCCTTTTAGAATAGTGGTTCTCAGACCTGAGGCAGCAACAGAATCACCGGAGGACTTGCTGCACACAAGTGGCTGAGCCCCGGAGTTTCTGATTCACTGGCAGTCACGGTGGAGCCAGAAAATGTGCATTTCTAACAAGTTCCCAGGTGCTGGATGCTGATGGCGCTGGTCTGGGGACCACACTTTAAGAACTACTGCGCTAGAGATTCCAAACCAGACAGTGACCCTCCAGGCAGGAAAGAACAATGAAGGAAGGTTTGTATCTCCACCCTATAGATAATTTACTTAAAGTCTCCCGGCTCAATTACTGCCCTTAGCCAGTGAAAGCTTTGGCTGAGACCAGTTGCCTGGTGTGGATGCAAACACGCTTGTGGAAATGTACAAACATTTGCGTTTACTCGTGGGCAATTCCAGACCTCAGTGCACAGACCATCCCTCCAGGTCTTTAGAGTTGTGGTTATATCTGGGAGGTCTGCAGTCTTGAAGCCCCGACTTCAGACCTGGGTCTACCTCTTGCCAGCTGTCGGACCCTGGGCATATTACCCACCCTCTCTGGGCTGTCATTTCTTTAGCTGCCAAGAGGGGCCAATAATAGCATCGACCTCACAGGACTGTTCGGGGCAGATGCTACGTGGCACGATGCATGAGAAGTGCTCAGAGCACGTACGGTACATGCCTGACACTTGGAGGCCCTCATTAGCCTTGACGGAAATAACGGTCCTATTGTTACCGATTTGTGTTTCTACCTAAATTTTTATATTAGAGGTGGTTTGGGATTGGGGAGTTGGGGGGTGCTTGTTTGTCATATGCACTCTGTGTCCCACATCAGACTAGCATCTGGGGTCTGGGACAGTCACCTTCCTCCTGTACCTTTTAACAGTGTCCTGCTCCCAGGGCACGAGACGAATGACAGAGAGAACTCTGAGGGCTCAGTTGTTCCAGCTCCACGTTGGAAATGCAGAAGGAGTTAAGATTTCCAGGAGAGGCCTCTGGCTCAGAAGTTTCCTTTCTCTGAAATAGCTATTTAAAAAAAAAAAAAGGATAGGAGAAATTGTGTTTGTACATGTTTTTATATGTACATTTTGACTGCCTATTCCCACTCATCCCATATACTGTCAAAAGAGGTCTTAAAAAGTGTACATTGTAAATTCCATGTGGCCAAGGGCTCTGTCTGTTCCTTGTGCCCCGTATCCCCAGTGCCAGGCACAGTGCCTGGCACAGGACTGGTATTCAGTAGATGTATGCTGAATAGCTTGACTGACCACTGACCCAAGGGAAGGGGCTGGATGCAGAAGCTTGGGAAAGAAAAAAAGAAATCAGATACTGGGTTTCTCCAGCTGGTAATGAGGTAGTCCCAGAAGAAAGAGCTGGCGCAGCAGCTAAGAGCAACGGCCCAAGTGTCGGCACTTGCTGGCAGGTGGTCTGTGATCCTGAGCTAAGTCAGGACCTGTGGGTAAAGTCAATCATGGCTGCTGAGGCCTTGAGGCCTGTGGCTCCGACTAAGCTGATCATCACTTGTCCTTCCCACGAGTGCTCCTTCCATCTTTGCTCCCGCTGGTTCCTGAACTAGGGTTGCCACATTTAGCGAGTCAAAATTCAGGATGTCGAGTCAAATTTAAATTTCAGATAAATAACAAACCCCGTTTTAGTATAAGCATGTCTCGAGCAGTATTTGGGACACGTACTAAAATTTCGTACTGTCTATCTGAAGTTTAAATGTGACTGGGTGTTTTGCAGTTTTCCTGGCAACCCTATCTGGGCCCAGAGACCCTCTTGAGCTCGTGCACTCGAGGAACCTCTCATCCTTTGAGGCCCAGTCCAGATGTCATGTCTCAGAAGCTTTCTCCAATGCTACACTCCACCCTAGGCAGATTTCATTGTTCTAGCCCTGTGGTTCCATCTCACATCTGACTGTCAAGTACAGGTTGGCCCATCTCCTTCCTCTGCCCCCTGCATCCCCTGCTCGTGGACAAACCTGTCATTTCACACCCCTGGCCCCTGGGGGGACCCAGGACATAGAAGGACGAGTGTTAAGAAAAGGGATGGGGAAAAGTCAGAACCACAGACAGAGGGTAGAGAGAAGAGAACAAGTCTCGGACTGTAGTTATGCGATGCCTCTGACTGGCTACTATATTAGAACTTTGTCTCCTTACCTGATTCTTTGTAGATTCTCTGAATGGTGAAAATCAACACAACTTTCTTTCCTAGCAACTCGGGCCATCATTCAAGGGTCCCTTTATAGGTATTCTCTCCCCTATGGATGATCTCAATCCCCTGAGTAATTTGATTGAACAAAAGTACACTCTATGGGAGCAGAAAGGAAGCCAAGGACATAGATCGCAAGTGATTTTGCCATAAGAGAACTTGGACCAATAGTGGAGCGCCTGAAAGGCGGGGCACAGGCTGCCCCCATCTTCACATCTCAGACTCTCGGCGGAGTCACGTGGCTCTCTGGGCTGCCTGTCCTTCTCACCAGGCTCACAGGCCTTTCCTGGGCTGCGGAGATTCCTAGCATGTGTTCCTACAGAGAGACGGAACTGCAGGGGCCCTCCCTACCCTGCCTCTCTTATGAGTCATCACCTCCAGCAGGAGAAGAAGGCAACTGGTATCTCTACTGCAGGGCCTCTTAGTGGAGAGGCTTTATCTTATCTCAGCAGCCCTGGTGCCGCTCACTGCATCCACAACAAATGGCCAAGAAGCCAACTGGTAACCAGACCACCTTCCTTCCCCACTGGTCAACTCCTGGAAGAACGTGCAGCCAGACTTCCCTGCCAAGGCAGGTCACAGGGCCCTCTCAGTACCTGGCAACATTCCTGACTCTGCCCTCCTCAGCACCCCCTGGAGGACTGTGGAGCCAGAGGGACTCTCCAGAAGGGAGGCCCAGTCAGAGGACCGACTGCAAGACCCCCTGCACGCCCAGATCCCTGTACCTCCTCCGCCCTCTGCCGCATTGACTCGGGTCCTGTGGTTGCGGTCCTCTGCAGAGACCACCCCGTCCCCCCACCCAGAGGCCCCGCAGGGGACAGAATCCAGAGCGAAGCCCTCCCAGACCAGTGACCTCAGCTCTGGGGGTTCCACCCACAGGGGGCTGCTGAGTTTGGACTCAGTGGAGGCTGCAGCTAAAAGTAGGGCCTTCCGGAGGCAGTGAGGAGTGGGAAGGGAGACAAAATGATCTCACTGGCCCCGAGGCAGAGAAGTCCCATAAATGTCTGTGGGGATGGGGCACAGCTCCCGCTGAGCTGGACGGGCAGATCGGAGAGAAGGGAGGGCAGTGGGGTGGTATGTCCAGGATGCACTTACAAGCCTAATTTCCTCGCAGCGCCAGGGTGCGAGGCTTTGCTTTGGCAGCTGCTATAATTATATCTCAAATGGAAGAATAATAATTCCTTTCTACATGTTGCCATTAGAGCAGGGCTGTTGAAAGGGTGGGAAGGGAAGCAGCATCCTTTCTTCCAGACCAGCCTGTCACACTCCCACACTTATTCCTGGGCCCTCTCAGGCCCAGCTGTTTTCATTCTGCTTCCTTCACTCCAACAGGGGAGGCTTTGGTGGGCTGTCAACACTACGGCCTAGGCACTCACTGCTCGGCTCCAGGGGAGGGAAGGCCAGGCTCTCTGGCCCCATCAGTAGAGGGAACTGTGAGTCTTAAGCCCTCCACACTCTTTCCTGGGCTTCCTGGGGAACCAGGGCTGGCTGGGCTGGTGGCTACTGTCTGTGGTTCCAGATCAGAGGACAGGTAACTATTGCATGTGAACCTGGGAACCCCAGCTTCCCCTGTGACAGCTTTTTGCCTCACCTCACCCCTGACGGTTAGCCCCTAGTCCCGGGGCTCTAGTGATCATCCTTACTCCTGGGCTGGGAGACGGAGGCAGCCGTGGAGGAGCCTGGGCCTTGGTGCCACTCGTGAGATCAGGTAATTCACGCTCTTAAACTGGAGGTCAGCCTTAAACCCTTGATGTTTGGCCCATCTCCCATGGCTAAGGCTCCTTGTATCTGAAATGTCACCCCTGGAGAAGAGACAAGATGGATTAACAGGAGAGAGGTGATGCCAGAGCCTCAGGTCTTGGGATGACAACAACAGTACAGGCTCCTATCTTGAGAGCACAGAACCCATGCCCCGTACTGAGCCCTTCCCGACGCGATCTTATTCAGCTTACCACAACCTATAACGCGAAGGCCCACTGTCACGATGAAGACAGTGAGACTTAGGGCGGTAAATAACTTGCCCAAAGTGCTACAGCCGGCAGTGAACTAAGAGCTGACTGGCTTCCAGTCCACCCTCTGAGGGTCTGCACTGCGTCCCCTTCTGGGGATAGCAGGCTCAACTAAGGGGCTCTGTGGTTCCAGACCCTCTGTGTTTCCTGGAGCCTCAAGGGTGCAGGCTCATTCTCAGAGCACTGAGACGGCTGTCCCTGGGCTGGGGGGGGGGGGGATGCCACTGGCCAGAGGTAGAATCCACGATACTCCTTTTGTGCCATGTGACTTTAGGAAATTACCTAAACCTGAGCCTTGGTTTCTTCAGTTGTCAAACTAGCATGATGGTGCATGTGCCTTAGAGACACAGGAGCTAGTGTATGTAATCTAGCGCCTGGGTCAGGCTTTCAGTTTTGCTCTTCAGTAAAGCATCCTACCGTTCAGCCTCCACTTCCCCGTTTGTAAATGAGAAGAATGATTTCCAGCCCCCTTCATGGCTTCTCCCTCTTCAGGCTCATGTCTTAGCCCATCCTTCCTCCAGGCTGGGGAGATGGGGAAGGCAGCAGAGTGAAGACCACTGAGGTTCCTCTGCCAAGTTCATGAGTGATTTTTGACCTTGACCTTGAGAGGCAGACCCACCGGGGGCGGTGGGGCCTGTGGCCTAGGAAGGCAGAACAACAGTTTATAGCTTTGTTTTACGGGAAGGAGCAGCTCCGCCCAGTCCCTGGAGACTGTCCAGTGACCTAATAGCTCGGGAATGGACCCTAGGAACGTTTCTGGCTCCGGGGGGGAAAGCGTAATGGGAGGTTTCTGCGAGGACCTACCGCAGAAACAAACGGTGGTGCCCAGATGTATGCCTCTGAGGCCACACCCCCCTCCCAAACTCCACACATACCCCTTCCGCTCATCGCGGCCAAGCAACGCATCCAACCCCCATATATTTCTGAGAGGCGGATGTCGGAGCACTCTTAATGGTAGCACCTCTGCCACCCCCAGCCAGCCCTGGGGCCCACCAGACTAGTGTGGAGGCTGCAGTAAGGCTGATTGAGAGCCCAGGGTTGGGGGAGCTGCTCCAGGCTGTCTCGGGATCAAAGCGGCCATAGCCCGGGACTTCCCTGGCGGTCCAGTGGGTAAGACTCTGCACTTCTACTGCAGGGGGCGTGGGTTCCATCCCAGGTCAGGGAACTAAGATCCCACATGGCGCGCAGCACGGCCAAAAAGAAAAAGAAAAAGAAAAGGGAAAGTGGCCGTAGCCCTCCGTCCCCCAAGCTCCACCCCCAACCTCAACCTGGCTGGTGGTCAGTAGAAAGCAAAGCAGGCTGCCTAACCCCGCCTTCCCGTGGAATTCCCCTCGGCGGGGGGCCGAACCAGATGCCTCCGTGTGCCTCTGTCTCAGGGTCCATGCGGGCCACAGCCCTGCGTGGGAGGCAGCTGGCCAAGAGGAGGGCCTGGAAGCCAGGGGAAGGGGATGGGCGGGTCGGGAGTGACCTCAGCAGGCTGGCATAGTGCAGCCCCTGCCAGAACTCATGGCTCCCGTGGCTAAACACCCACACATTGGCATGGGATGCAGCCTGGTGCCAGCCAGAGAGGGAGAAGGAGTGTGCCAGCCTTCCAGGATGCCCACCCCGGGAGTGAGGTTCATCCTCCTCCTCGGCCCGGAGCTGGGGCACCAGGAGGTGTGAAGCAAGCAGAGATCTCAGCATGGGATGAGAAGGGCTCGGAGGGGACCATCCCACCCCATCACCACCCCCCCCTCCATGAAGGGCTCTGTCCTGGGCACGCTCAGAGGGAGCCAAGACGAGTAAACAGAGTTTTGAGAATTCTGTAGTTTCAAAATATCACAGGAGCATCATGAAAGAGGTGAGTGGAGCTTTATGGATAGGCTTCTGGGCTCATCTCCCCTTCACAAGCCTGCCAAGATTAGTCATCAAGCTTCAAAAAAATTCCTCAGACCCTGAAGAACGTGCCACCCCCTATCCCCACACCCACTTCAGCCATGTTGTTAACTCCAAAGGTTTCTGTGGTGTCCAAGGACCCAAGTTTGACTTAATGACTTAATGGCTTGCTTGCTGTGTATCCTTGGAAAAGTTACCTAACCTTTCTGGACTTTAGTCTCCTCAGCTATAAAGTGAGAGCAATAGCTACCACGCAGGGTTGTTATAGCAATGAAATGAAAAAAAAAAAGTTCCTGACAGTGTCTAAACATACAGGTAGCATGTTTATTCCCTCCAGCAATGCTGACAATAGATACAGCTGTATAATTTCCACACATACACATGTTCCCTTATTACATTATCAGGTAAGCCCTAGCACCTTAAGACCGATTTGGAGCAATGTGCAGGGCTGGCCAAGCCACCCATGCCCGACCCCGCCGTCTGCTGCAGCCTGGGCTCAGGTTATCATCTGGCCTTGTGGAAACAGCAGGGAGCAAAAAAGCCCCACCCACACGCTCACCCACCACGAACCTGACACAGCCTCTTCCCGCAAGCCCAGCAGTCAATGCCCCCTACGTGGGTGGCAGTGCAATGGGGTGCGCTGGGGACTAAGAAGGGAGAGAAAGACTTGGAATTTCCCCTACAGGCCAACAACCCCCGCCCATGAGCAAAGTCAAGGTGATGAGGAGGAGGATGGCAGGTTCGGGAAGAACAGAGAAACTCATCGACCTCATAGGAGGGCTCATGTTCCAGCAGAGAAGCTGATGGGTCTGCATGGCTAAGGCATGAGCTTCAAGGGTTCAGGCCAAGGAACCAGAGCTCCTTTTTGGAAAGAGAGGGTGGGGTCACTGAATGAGCAGAGGAATTACATGATAATCATTGGAATAATAATAATGATAGCAGCTAACATGTACTGAATGTTCAATGTGTGCTCGGCACTGTGAGCTTTAATGCATCGTCACATTTAACCTCACAATAAGCTTGTAAGGTAGAGATTACTGACTGCGTTTTATACATGATGACTCAGAGAAGTTAAGAACTTGCCCAAAGACACACAGTGAGCAACTGGCAGAACCAGGATTTGAACCCCCATTGTCTCTATAGCCCATGCTTATGAGCAGGAAGACATCCAGGGATGATCACTCAGGGTGAAGAGGTGAGGGCCCCAAGATACGGGAGAAACACTGACCCAACTGTGTGACTGATGGGACGGAGTTAAAGATGACTCCAAGGTGTCCAGCACTTAGCTCAGGGCCTCGTGCCTGCGAGAGTCTCCAGAACTGTTTGCTGAATGAATGAATAAATGAACAAATGGATTAGCGATGTCTGGCATAGTCACTATAGAGACTCAGAAATCGGGGTTTGAGAGACTTCACGAACCTAACTGGGAACTGAGGGGTTTCATGGGGGTGAAGCGGAGCTAGCACTTTGGAGAGAGGTAACACCCAGAGAAAGAAACAGATGAGTGAGTGCCTGCCTAGAAGAGAGAGAAGGCTTTATGAGCAAGAAGGGAACTTTGAGGGTTTCCCATAGTCAGGTGGATTGGAGAAGAAAGGAGAACAAGAGAATGAGAGGGCAAAGAAGGGGTCAGAAAGAAGTAGAAGGAAAAACAGTGTCCCTGGTTGTCACACATGATAAAGAAGAAAGGTTTGGGAACAAAAAGAGACCTTCCAGAAGCTCCCACCTCCTCATTTTCCAGAGGCCTCCCTCCATGTATGAGACAAACTGTCGTGGCTCCTGGCTAATACACGACAGCCCACCCCTCTCACCTACCCGAGGACGTGGCTCCTCCTCTCCTAGACTATTATCTCCCCTCTTGGCTGGATCACTCTACTGTCTTAAAAAATATATTCTTTTTAAACCTCTCCATCCAGCTACCACTCTATCTTTCCCTATTTACAACAAAACTTCTCCCTAAAGGAAATAAAAACCAATGTCTATACACAAAAGTCCACAGCAGAATCATTCGTAATAGCCACAAGGTGGAAGCAACACATGTCCATGCATGGAAGAGAGGATAAACAAAATGTGGTAAATACACACAATGGAATATCATTCAGCCATAAAAAGGAATAAAGTACCGACATATGTTACAACATGGCTGAATCTTGAAAGCATTATGCTAAGTGAAAGAAGCAGTCACAAAAGACTACACATTATATGATTCCATTTATGCAAAATGTCCAGACTAGACACATCCATAGAGACCAAAAGTAGATCAGTGGTTGCCTGGGGAAGAATGGATTGGGGATTGACAGCTAAAAGGTAAAGGGTTTCTTTGGGGAGCGGGTTGAAGATGTTTTAAAATTAGGTTATGGTGATGGTTGCACAATTTTATGAATATATCAGAAGTCACTGAACTGTGCACATTAAGTGGGTGCTGTGAGAAGTATATCTCAATCAAGCTGTTTTTTTCAGCTGCATGGATGGACCTAGAGATTATCAGGCTAAGTAAGGTAAGTCAGACAGAGAAAGACAAGTGTCATATGATATCAATTATATGTGGAATCTAAAATATGACACAAATGAACTTATTTAAAAAACAGAAACAGACTCACAGACGTAGAAAACAAACTTATGGTTACCAGAGGGGAAAGGGGGTAGGGGAAGGATAAATTAGGAGTTTGGGATTGGCAGATGCAAACTACGATATATAAAATAGATAAACAACAAGGTCCTACTGTATAGCATAGGGAAATATATACAATATCTTGTAATAACCTATAATGGAAAAGAAATCTGAAAAGTGTGTGTGTGTGTGTGTGTGTGTGTGTGTGTATATATGTATATCTATGAATCGCTTTGCTGTATACCTGAAACTAACACAACATTGTAAATCAACTATACTTCAATAAACATCTTTTTAAAAATAAAGCTGTTTTTTTAAAAAGTTCCTCACTCGTTGTCTGCACCCACTGTCCCTGGTCTTCTCCCATCCCTCGACCCCAGTCTAGTCAGGCTTTTGCCCACTGCTGAAATGAACTGCTGCTGTCAGGGTCATCAGAACTTCCATTTAAGCCCCTAATGCAGTGGTCAGGTCTTACCCTTGTCTTCCTCATCAGCAGCATCTGACTTGGCTTGTTCCCGCCATCCTCCCAGAAGGACTTTCCTTTCTTGGCCTCCTTGATCTCCCGAGCCTGCCTCCTACCATCTCCCAAGGCCCCCTGTCGTTTTCTTGGCCGGTTCCTCCTCATCTTGCCAACCTCTGGCTGTTGGGCCCACGCTCACTCCTTAGTTCCATCACGCAGTGTCAGAACCTTAACCACCATCTCTACACTGATGACCTTAGAGTCTTCAGCCAGTGTCTCCCTGAACTCCACACTGGCTCGACATCACCAACCGGACATCCAATGGGCGTCTCACACTGACCTGCCAAGGATGTGGAGAAATCAGAACCATCATCCTCTGCTGGTGGGAATGTAAAAACGGTCCTCAAACTGTCAACCATCGAGCTACCATATGACCCAGCAATTCCACTCCTAGGTAACATACCCAGACATAAAACAGATGTCCACACAAAAATATGTACCTGAAGACGTTACCAGAAATACAGTATCAACGTTCATGAATTACTTACTTTCAAAAATCAGTCCAAGTAAAATCAAGGTGATGTATCAAACAGCACCACCTGTCTGCATTCAGATATTCACAGGAGACAAGGGCTTGTTTCTTGCCCTTGGGCTGGGAATTCCTCAAGGTCATGGGGGGAGGGAGGTGAGACCCACTGATCAAAATAGCGAAGAAGGTGCGGTAGGTGAATGGGGTAGGGGTGGGAGGATGGGGCCGGGGTGGGGCGGGGTGGAGGAGGACTGAGAAAGGACTCCTGAATTTTCTCTAAATTTTGCTTCTCTGTGGATGTTCCTACCTCCCTCATGAGATCAGAATTTTCTCTAGGAGGCTTCTCGAACCCTGCGAGCCTTGAGGGAAGGGTTATGTCTCTCGCATCAGATTGGGAGCTTCTCGGGGTAAAAACCACACGTCTCTGCGTCATGCTGGGAGTTTGCTGAGGGCAGAGCTAGAAGCCCTCTTCCTCACTATTCACTGCACACCCTCCCCCCTCGCCAGCGTTTCCCATCACAGGCCACCACAGCACAGCCACCTGGTCCGGGGGTTACAGACAGACAGACAGAAGTGCTAACGGCCATAAGAAGGTGCTGCCAGTGGAGTCTTCTGCCAACATAGGTATTGGCGGCCAAGGTACTCCCGGGCCACACCCTGTGTGGTGAGATTGGAGGTTTTGCCATCCTAGCTGAGTCTTCTGTGGTTTTCCCCAAGACCACAGACTGTGTTACTGCCTGAGATTTTCCCCTCTGCTCATAATCTGGGTCAGAGGGGCTCCCCTGAAACACCCCCCTACCCCCCAGGCAGAACCACATGTCCTGGTCCCTGAGGAAGATAGTGAGGGATGGCAGGCGTCACGGGGCCGGGATCCCAGGAGCAGATGCGTCTTTGCAGAGGGCAAACAGGAAGACTCTGCTGGCGGCGTACTCAGCCCCAGCTGCTCCTCTCTGCTCACACGGGGAAGCAGCCAAGGCCACGGGCCTGGCAGGGACACTCAGGGCTGTGCAGCAAGCTTGCTAAGCTCTGGCTCTTCCCCTCCCCTCCATCTCATGATGTTTCCAGGGGAACTGCATCTAGGGGATGGGCTCCCCAGACGGAGTAGCCCCACAAATTGCTTCTTTTCTCAGCCATTTTGGGAGTTCGTGTCCCGCTCTGCCACGTCCCGTGTGTGACCTGGGCAAGCCAACTGGCTTTTGCGGTCTCAGCACCATCGTCTGTGAATCGAGGCTAAAACGATGTCTACTTGTGAGGATTAACTAAGATGATGCCTATAAAGCAACTCCAGCAATGTAAGGCCTCCAGGAGGCCCTCCCTACATGTTATCTTAGTATTGTTGTTGTTTCTGCTATCCCCTCCTGCTGTGCTTCTGGAAGTTTCTGGTAAGCTGGTCACCACAGAAGCATATGGGATCTGCGCAAACCTGGGGTATGTTCGAGGCCTGCTTTATCAGAAGGGAGAAGAATGAGGCCCCAAGGACACCCTCCCTGGGCCTGAAAGGGAGGGAGCTGTCAGCTGGAAGAGTCCTCACTGTGACCCAGCCACACAGCCCTCCCGGTGGGCAGCACCCTGTGTGTCAGATCTATTCAGGTGAGGGGGAGAGTTGGCCTCTATCTGCCCTGAGTCTTCCAGAGAGAGGACCCCCACCTCTCACAAGACCCGGGAGATGCAAGCTTTCTTAAGAAGCCATACTCCTGCCTTGGAAAGATGAAGAGCTGGGTCTGCTTCTATGTTTTTCAAGGCAATCAAGGATTTGAAATGACTTATTTATTTGATCTAGTGATGGCTCAGTGGTTGAGAACGATGCTGTGCAATAAAACTTTCTGTGATGATGAAAATGTTCTATGTGTGCACTGCCCAGCAGGTAACCGCTGACCATGTGTGGTTTTTGGGCAGTTGAGGTGTGGTTAGTGTGCCCAAAGAACTGAATTTTTTCATTCATTTCAGTGTAAGTAGCCACGTGGAGCTCGTGGCCGTGTCATTGGAGAGCACAGGTGTGGAGCAGAGGCTCTGAGCCAAGCAGATCTGAGGCAGTCTAGGCATGATGTTTCCTTTCCTGAGCCTTGTTCTCTCTCTGAGTCATGGAAATCATAATGGCGCCTGGCTCATAGGATTGATTTGAGGATTTAAAAAGGAAGTGAGTAGAAAGCACTGACTACAGTAAGAATTCAATGAAGACCAGCTATTATCATTACTTGTGATGTTCTCTAAGCTCGGGGGCCTAACTCATTTAGTCACCAAATAGCTGAACATTATGATGTGCCAGGCACGATTCTAGGCACTGGGATGCAAAAATGAGCCTTTAAGATCCTGCCCTTTCCAGGAATCTCTAACAGAATGAGGGAAACTGAGGTAATCAAGGGTTGCCATGCAGTAATGGTACTAACTCTGGTGTTGTAGGATCCCAGAGGAAACCTCCAAAATAGTCTAAGGTGGGAGAAGGAGGTCAAGGAAGACTTCCTGGAGGAAGCCACGTTACTTTCTCTACATTTACTGGTTCAAATTGACCTTACAGCTTCAAAACCCACCACCACTTGACCTTGTCTTTGTAATTTTTTGTATTAGTTTCCTTTGCAGCTGTAACAAATTACCACAAGCTTATTGGTTTAAAACAACACATTATTATTGTCTTACAGCTCTGGAGATCAGAAATCTGAAATGGCTTTCACCGGGCTAAAATCAAGGTGTCCTCAGGGCTGCATTCCTTCTGGAGGCTCTAGGGAATAATCTGTTTCCTTGTCTTTTGCAGTTTCTAGAGGCCACCTTCACTCCTGGCTCATGGTCCCTTCCTCTATCTTCAAAGCCATAGCATCTTCAAATCTCTACTCTCTTTCTTTCTCTCTCTCTCTCCTGCTTCTCTCCTATAAGGACTCTTGTGATTACATTAAACCCTCCCAGAAAATCCAAGATAATCTCCCCCATCTCAAGATCCTTAATATAATCCCCTCTGCATAAGGTAACATATTCACAAGTTCTGGAGATTAAGAGGTGGACCTCTTTTCTGTTAGTTTTTTTAATAGCTTGAGTGACATATAATTTACATACCATACAATTTGCCCATTTAAAGTGCACAAGTCAATGGTTTTTAGTATATCACAGATACGTGCAATCATCAACACAGTCAATTTTAGAACATTTTCATCACCTCAAGAAGAAAACCTATACCCTTCAGCTTTCACCCACCTACCCTCCCCTACCCTGGCCCATAACCCTAAGCAACTACTAATCTACTTTCAGTATCCATAGATTTCTCTATTCTGGACTTTCATGTGGATGGAATCATACAATATATGGTCTTTTGTGTCTAATTTTTACTTAGCACAGTGGACTCAAGGTTTATCCATGTTGGAGCATATGTCAGTATTTCATTCATTTCTATGGCCAAATAATAGTCCATTGTATGGATATACCACATTTTGTTTATCCATTCATCAGTTAATGGGTTGTTTTCATCTTTTGGCTATTGTGAATAATGCTGCATAAACATTTGTGTACAAGTTTCTCTGTGGATACCTGTTTCCATTTCTAATGGATATACATCTAGGAGTGAAATTGCTGGGTAGGACATGGACATCTTTGTGTGGGGGGGGGGCGGGGGGGTGGTGGTTTGCATTAGTCTGGCTACCACACTCTTACTTCAGTCTTGAAAAAATCTGATAACTGAGGCCAGCCTGTGAATTCATTCACTTGGGTCAGGACAGCAGCTACTGCTGCATGGGGAGGCAAATTCATAGGCACACACAGGGCAGTAGGTGGGATGAAGCAGTGCTGATGACAACCAGAGCAGAGATCAGTCACTGTGAGTCTGCACACACCTCCCCTCTCAAATGTTCACAAGTCACCCAGCTGCACGTCATTTTTCCTTGAAGTCTCTGCAATGAATCTTTTCTACAAACCTTTCCTCCTACTGGAACTTGTCTCAGTGGGTTCCTGTTCCCTGTATAAGACCCCAATACCACCTACCTCACAAGGTGGCTTTGAGGATTTGGTGAAGGCTCAATGAGAAAACTCAAATGAAAGTGGTGAAGACAGAGTTAGGTGCTCAGCAAATACAACTCAATCTAGATCTGCTACATTATCTAGCTTTTTCAGAAATGAAAGTTGGGGGTTTGGGGAGACCCAGATTGAGCACCTTGTCCCTCGGTTTTCCCACCAAAGAGAATAGAGTGCCTGACAGGCTGCCTCCTGGAAACCACCAGAGGGGGAACACATGGCATCTCCTTGCCTGCACAAGGCTCAGGGTCACAGCATAGACAGTGCCTTTCATTTCTGCTCCCTCTGGACAGCTTACAACTAAAGTCTCTCTCTGGGAGCCTCCTTAAATTAAGGGTTTGAATTCAAGAGAGTTAATATTTTTTTATAAGGAGGACAAAGGTTGGGTCAAATTGGCCAGCCTGGTTAAGTCACAGGCTAGGGGAACTCAGCAGAGGCCAGAAAGGAGAATTATCTGGGCACAGGCAGCTAAACAGCCCTTATCATGGGGCAGGCCACCAGGGGGAAGGAAGGGCACTTAGGGTGGGACAGGGGGAGGGAGATGAACTCAGACAGGTCAGGAGGGTGGAGGCGGAGACTAGAAGGAGATGTAGGAGGGACCCTCAGGAGGAGAGTGCAGTACAGAGGGCACAGGAAGTGAGGCACGGCAGGGAGATCACTCACAGCCACCAACATTCATTCATTCACTCATTTAACAAACATCGACTGAGTGCCTGCTGTGCGCCAGGCCATCTGGCAGCCAAGGTGATGGAGGAGGCATACCTGCTTTTACAGCCAAGGCTCCATAAGTCTGCGGCGCCCCGAGAAGGTGGGCAGCTCGCTCTTCTGGTTCCCCTTCCCCGCGACGCATGGTCTTACCTCCAGGGGAGTCTTCTATCTTAGGGACCAATAAATGGAGAATTATTCCGCTGAAAAACTATCATGGGCCCAACCTCTTCAGTGTCAATGTTTATTCCTAGAGGCAGCTCCAAAGGCAGGGCAAGAGTGAGGAATAAGAACGCAGAGCCGCGGTCTGTGAGCTGACACGTGTCCCGGGAACCCCTTGTCTCTACCCTGAGGATCTGCTCTCCTCCAAGATGCCTCCCACCAACCAACAACATATCCAGGATCATAGCCCAGTAGCAGAGGGAAGGAACCCTCAGACGCCTAGGGACATGGTAGGAGAAGGGTCCAGGGTTTGGAGACAAGAGCAACAGGGAATCGCAGGGCGAGCTCTGAGACCAAGACAGGCTCTGAGTTCAAATCTGGACTCTGCCACTCATGAGCTGTGTGACAATGGGGATGTAAACCCTCTGAGCCTCCGTTGCTTCGCCTCTCAGATGAGGATAGTATCCCCCAGGGTAGTTGTAGCAGCTTAAATTGGACAACATGTGTGAATGTGACCAGCCCCAGTGTCAGGACCCACCTGCTCAGGAGGGGAACCCAGGGCCAGGAGCCCATCTCCTCCTCCCTGGGAGACACGTGATCATCGGCTGCCACAAGCTTTCTGGCTGCTGGGTTCCCATACTGTAGTCTAAAGGGCAGTCCTGGCTGTTTGTAAGAGGGATTACGGCCCCACCCTCAGGCTGCTGAACTTTGCACAGAAGATGGGTTCATACATTTCCCCCTGGAACTTTAAATGTGCACAGCACTTATCAGTTTCACTACCAACTCTGTAGGGTAGATAAGAAAGATATCAAGAAACCCATTTTACAGATGAGGAAACAGAGGCCCGGAGAAGTTACATTTTCCCAGGGTCACTCAGCTGGGAAAGACCCCTGGGCGGCCAGTGAGTTCAGGGCATTTTCCACAAATGGTGCCACTGCTCACAGGGGACCTCCAAGCCCCAACCCTCCAGCTTCTTCCATAGTTGAGGCAGATGGGGACGTGAGAGCCCTAGGCAGGCTCATAATCTGGTTCCCCTCCTCTAAATATTCACACAGCGTTTATTCAGCCAACGTATAAGAAAACCCGATTCTTCCTTTCAATAAAAGTCTTCTATTTTTTAAGGTCAAAATAAGGTATTTATGACATACGCTGTATATAACCAAACATTTTCACCTAACTGGATTTGTCTTTTCAGTTTTCCCATCACTCATACCATTAGTCATTCCCACTCATCAGGAGAGAAGTAACTAGCAAAGATATAGTTACAAAATCTTTTTTTAAACATGCCTTAAAATTTTTTTCCTGGCATTCATGTCAACAAAACATTTCTCCTTTTCTGTGGTTCTGCTTGTTTTGGGGTTTCTTTTCCAGTTGTGAAACTAGGGAACTCCTTGAGAGATGCATCAGTTAAAGCTGTAAGGAACCTAAAACTCAATTCAATCAGAAGAAATTCATCATTTCACAGATCTGCTAATCCAGAGGTAGGACAGCCCTCGGGATTAGCTAGGGCCAGTAGCTCAGCCCAGGCCCTGTGATTCCTTTAGCTGTGTTTTCCTCCAAGCCTTGGCTTCACGTACAAGCTGGCTCAGGTCCTAGGAGCAAAAGGCTGCAGTGAATGACCAAAAGGTGGAAACAACTCAAGTCTCCATTCACAGATGAATGGATAAGCAAATGTGGTCTATACATACAACGGGATATTATTCACCTTATGAAAGAAGGAAATTCTCACATGTGCTATGACAGGGATGAAACTTGAAGATATGCAGAGTGAAATAAGCCAGTCACAAAAGGACAAATACAGCATGATTCCACTTACATAGGTATCTAGAGTAGTCACATTCATAGAGACAGAAAGTAGAATGATGGCTACCAGGGGCTGAAGAGAGTAGGGGATTGGGGAGTTATTGTTCAAAGGGTAGAGAGTTCCAGTTTGGGAAGATGAAAAAAGTTCTGGAGATGGATGGTGGTGATGTTTGCACAACAATGTGAATGTACTTAATGTCACTGAGCTGTACATTTAAAAATAGTTGAAATGATAAATTTTATGTTATGTATATTTTACCACAATTTTTAAAAAATATCTACAGTGACCTCAGGATTCACACCACTTTGAAGAGAAGGACTCTCTTTTAAGGGAAAGAAGGTTTCTTTCCCAGATGGCCCTAATAAATCAAGCCTCTCATTAGGGTCACGTTCTCTCTTTCCTAAATCATCCCTGTGGCCAGGAAAAATGCTCTGCACTGATTGGCTAAAGTCTAGGTCCATGACCCAATCGCTGTGTGGAAAGGTTTGGGATTATCCTTAGACCAGTCAGGCCAACCTCTGAGGTAGGGGTGGAGTCAACTTCCCCTGAGCCTTATTGGGCAGGGGTTGTGGGGGGAAGATGGACACATGATCAAAACAATGGAGGAGGTGGTGAGAAGAAGGGGAAGGGAAAATGAGGCTGGTTGGATATAGCAGAGACTGTTGGCCATCCTCCAACATCCTTCTCCGTTCTTCCTGGACACAGAACCAGACTACATTTCCCAGCTTCCTTTGCTCTTATGTGGGGCCGGAGGACTAAGTATTGGCCAGGGGTATGTGATTAGGTCTTGTTTCATCTCTAAGCCTTAAGTATTGGCCAAGGGTATGTGATTAGGTCTTGTTTCATCTCTAAGCCTTAAGGAGGCAGTGGGCCTGCCTCCTCCATGCTCTTTTTACTTTTCCCTAAACCCTCCACTATGCAGAGGAGGACATGGCCTCTGGAGGATGGAAGATGGCAGAACAAGTCAATGGAAGGAGCCTGGATCCCTAAACAACTGCCCCCCAAACTAGAACCGCTCACTGCACCATTGTTACATGCAAGAGAAAGAAACTTCTATCATCATTCAGCTGCAGCAGAGGTAGGCAACAGTGGCCTACTGCCTGCTTTTATAAATAAAGTTTTATTGGAACACATCCATACTCATTCAGTTATGTATTGTCCGATGGCTATTTCACGGTCCAATGGCAGAGTTGAGTAGCTGCAACAGAGTCTGTGTGACTTAAAATATTTACTCTCTGGCCCTTTATGGAAAAAATTTACTGATCTCTACCCTATATCATTATTGGATGTCTTTGTTGCAGCAGTCTAACCAGCCCTTGGCTAATGCAGTACAACCAAAACTGCTCACTACAGGAGACACATTAACGTGCTTTAAATTCTGATGATAAATAACTTATTCCCAGTAAATAGCACCTGCCACATGGTACCACTCACTTCAGGTGACTGTCAACCTCAGGCTTGCTGATCCAGCAACATTGCACAAGGCAGCCTGTGGAAAACTTTTCAGTAGAGGTTAGTAGACCGGGGACAAATATATATTTTATTCCTACTCAATGGTTTGTTTTCTTTGGCAGAAGCTGGATCAGCTCTCATATCTTAGTTCTGAGCAGAGACAG
The DNA here is from genome assembly GCF_009873245.2 of Balaenoptera musculus. Taxonomy (NCBI): domain Eukaryota; kingdom Metazoa; phylum Chordata; class Mammalia; order Artiodactyla; family Balaenopteridae; genus Balaenoptera; species Balaenoptera musculus. The sequence continues at coordinate 145,620,081 of NC_045785.1, read as the reverse complement.
AAACCGGTCCCATACTTATGCTCAGCACCCCAGGAAGTGGCCCTCCGATCCACCCCTAATAGGCCTGTGGACACTGTTTTGGGTGCTTCTCTCAGGCTGGTTTCTGCCTGCCCACCCCTGGCTATAGCTGACCAGGGCCCTGGAGCCAGAGTAGAGGTGCCTGCTGGTCCTGGGGATTCTCAAAAGACAGGGCTCTTGACATTCTCCTTTGGGGACAGTTCTGACCCATCAGTAAATGTGAGACTCCATGAGTCTTGAAGTCATCTCTGGAGGGAAATGCCCCAGTAGTGCTGAAGACCTGAAGGGTCGGTGTTGATGTAGGCTCTGAGGTGAGGGAGGGAAATTCCTTAGGCCAACTTTAGCCAACAGCTCAAGGGTGGAGCCCAAGCACTGGGGAGTCTGATGTGTGGATTTGAATCTCAGCCTGGCCGCTAGCTAACGATGTGATCTTAGGCAAGTTACTTAACTTTCGTGTGCTTCCAATTGGGCTGATAACCGTAGCACCTCTCTCACTGGGCTGTTACGAACTTGACAGGAGATCTTGCTCAGCAAATGTTAGCGCTTGGCTCCAGACTTTTAAACTCCCTATCACTACAAGCTTTAAAAGACTAGATAAAATAGTTTGGATGTGCAAGTGCAAGGAGGCCTTTGTGAGAAACAAGTCTGCCAGGAGATAATTCCCAAGGTTTCTGACTGTATCAGAATTCTCGGTGTACAGGGCAGAGCAGGGCCAAGGGGAGGAGTGGGAAGGGAGGGAGAGGACTGTCCAGTAGCTTCCTTCCACTAAAAGTTACTGGTCAGAGAATGGATGCTCACCAGACCTGAAAAAGTCATCTCTGGGCCTGATCTGCACGTGAACCTTGAACCCTTGAACTGGTTTATCCTCTTAACCAAGAGTAGCATTCCAGCCCACCTAAGCTCTTGGAAAATGCCCATTTAAGGTTGCTGAGAAGGACCTGGCCAAACCTTCCTTATCCTTGAAACCTCTCCAGGGAGGCCTGGACCGGGGAAGCCCCCATGCCACCCCACATGGCACCTTGAGCACTCCCATCATAAGTTCATCTCTTTTTGCAATTTGTTCAACAAATATTTATTGAGGGCCTACCACGTGCAGTTCTTTGTTTATTGTCTGTCTTCCCACTGTACTCCCTGAGCGAGGGCAAGGGCTCGCCACCACCGGCTGGTCCTCAGATCTTCTGAACAACAGTCACGACTATTCATGACTATTGGTCAGTGAATGACGGAGGCCCTCAGTGCTCTGTGACTCTAAAGTATAATCACAACTGACATAAATTCAGTGCTGTCGGTGTTCCAGGAGTGATGGAAGTGCTGTCTATGTATTCAGCGACTCTGTGAAATAGAGGTTCCCATCCCACTTGGACAGACAAGGAAATGGAAGCTCCCAGCTCTCGCCCCGCCTGACCTCACACAGCTGGTGACTGAGATCCGTGTGGCTCCGCGTCCCTACCGTCCATCATACGGCTAACCAGCCATGTGCTACCCATGCTGGCTGCCCCTCGCTGGCTGGAGACATAGATATTATTTCAGATCTTTGATTAGAAAACTAACGCAGTGGACTCCGAGCTTCTGTGTTTTCAAGGTACCGTTGTGCAAACGGATCCTGGGCCAGCCTCCACCTCCCAGGTCAAGGAGGGTCGGGAGTTGTTTACACTAACGTAACAGACTATGAAGAAGAGCAGCCCAGCTGGCATTCCTGCCTCTGGAAGACCAGATATGAGATGATGTCAACCTCCATGGGGAGGCCATGTGGCTAGATGATGGGGACTCCGAGAAGTCTCCTTCAGATGACAGCCTCCCTACTTTGAGGCTCTACAAGTTGGGCCTGTGGGACTCCACTCGCCTCCCTTCTGATGAGGCAGAGGTGAGCTTAGGCCTCCAAACATTCACAGCATTTGCAGGGCCCCCTGCCTCAGTGTCAGCCGGCTGGCTTCCGCCCCTCCCAGAAGCCCAGGGCCTTCAAACCAGCCCCTGGTAAGGCATCCTGCTGTGACCCACTGGGAAAAGGAATGCAAAACACTGAAACTGGTCTCCGTTTTCTGCAAGTCACAAGTTAGCCTTAGCCCCGGGGAAGGGAGTGGCGGGATGGACTAGAAAATCACAGAGAAGCGAACAGTCCACAGAGAAAGGGAGAGCCGTCCCGACTTCATCACCTCTGGAGACCAGGGGGGAGGATGGGGAAAGTGCAGAGGCAGGGCTGGGCAGGGAGTTTAATCAACTCAAGTCTACTTGAGTTTCTTGTTACCTTCTCAGAGGAAGTCAGGGACTACCAACCAGGGCGAGAGTGGGGCGGGGTGCAGGGGTGGAGGGGGGGAAGTATGAGAGCTCAGTTCGGTTCTAAAACTTCACAGCTTCATGCTTGCTATTTTGATGATCCCTTGCCTGATTTCCCAGAGGAAAACCAGCCCAGGGAAGGAGGTAGAAAGTAGTCAGCATTCCACTCCCCAGCTCTGTCCTGGGCCGGGGTCGGGGGGTCGGGGGGGTGGTGGGGGCGGCGGGGCGGGGGGGGGGCATGTGACAGCTTTCCTGGAGAGACAGGATATTCAGCAAGGTCCCTGGGACTTGATCAGGGAAAGAAGGCAGGAGTCACTAGTGGGGCCTGTGGGCCTGAGAGGGGGCCTGGAGTGGTGCAGTGGCAGGTCCATGGCCAGGGCTGGGGCCTGAGGGGTGGGTTCCATAATGACATAGAGCCCAGGACAGTAGAAGCAGCCTGACTCAGAAATCTCCATCTGCATGTGAATCCCTCCCCCTCCAGCTAGTGATCCACTAGCTGTGTGGCCTCCTTCCACCCCCATCCATCGTGTCCAAGCCTCAGTTTCCCCAGCTGTAAAATGGAGATAATCTAGTAATTGTGATGAAAAATGTGAACTATGACATGTTATAGCCAATACAGAGTCTAATGGAGAGTAAAGGCTCAATAAATGCTCGTTGTCCTGTGGCCTCCCCCCCTTCTCCCCACCTCCTTCACTCCAGACCCCTCACATACCAAGCCAAGGTTAAGGCTGCAGCCCACAGTGAGAGCAGGGTCACATCTGTGGGACATTCACTGCCCCACACGCCCCTGAATCTTCGAGGCTGCTCTCCTTGGCTTGGGCTGATGTCCATGCACTCGGTGGCCCAGAAAGCATGGGCTACACCAAGGCTTGGCAACTGGGTGTCTGCCCCCCACCCCGGCGCCCTCCGGCAGCCTGAGCTGTCCCCACGGTCATCGCCCTAGACCTTGGCATTGTATGGGCAGATGATGTGAGCCCAAGCTTCCCTCCTGCACAGAGTTTGCCAGCCTGCCCCTGGCCCTGGTCCTGGCCAAGTTTCACCTGGGCAGGCTGTGTTCCCACTTCTGCACCTCATCCTGCCCAGAGGGGACGGCTGCTGAGGGAGGGGAGATGCTTTGGGCCAGAGCTGCCCCGACAGGCTGGTGTGGTGGGAACCCTAGGTCTCTTCTGGCTCTCGCCGCCCACAAGCCTGGCATCCAGCCCCAAGCTGGCTGCCTGCAGCTTCCTGCGTCTCGTTTGCTTATCGCTATTTGTTTTGGAGGCTTCTAGGAGGTGAGTCTCCACCTGAGGGAATCTTTGACTCTGGGATTTGTGATGGCTGAGACTTTGAACTCTCAAGAAAGCCCAGCACACAGCTGGCCACCTCAGGCCTGGGGGTGGGGACAACTTGACGTCAGTGGGCCGTGGCTATGGCAGCAGGTTCCTCGCACGCTTCTCAAAGTAGCCCATGAGCTGAAGGAAGCTGAGCCTCCCAAGAGCTCATCCGTGGGACCTGCCCAAAGCAGCTCCGTCCAGGGCACCAGTGTTGCGGTGCGTCTCTTTCTGAAAAGAGAAATTATAGCATTTTGTATTCCTCCCACAATTCATTTGGATTTGTTTTACTATAAAAGGAGCACCTAGAGGAAGGTAATTCAAGGAAATTGTGGACATGTTCCTGTGATGACCAATTAGCAGAAACCCCAAACCTACCCCAGTTTGAGAGGCCAGGGTGAAGAAGTATCTTTCATAAAATCTCTGCTCAATAAATAACTTTTAAAAGCACAAATCAACCATTAAAAAGAGTGAAATAATGCCATTTGCAGCAACATGGATGGACCTAGAGATTGTCATATTGAGTGAAGTCAGACAGAGAAAGACAGATATGGTATGGTACAGCTTATATGTGGAATCTAAAAAAAAAAGAAAAAAAATGATACAAATGAACTTGTTTACAAAACAGAAACAGACTAACAGACTTAGAGAACGAACTTACAGTTACCAGGAAGGAAGGGTGGGAGGAGAGGGAGAGTTAGGATGTTTGGGATTGACATGTACACACTGCTGTATTTAAAACGGATAACCAGCAAGGACCTGCTATATAGCACAGGGAACTCTGCTCAATATTATGTAACAACCTAAATGGGAAAAGAAGTTTGAAAAAGATAGATACATGTATATGTGTAAATGAATCACTTTGGCTGTACACCTGGAACTAACACATACAGTGTTAATCAACTATACTCCAATATAAAACAAAAAGTTTTAAAAATTGGTAGAATCATAAAAGAAGCAGGTTTAAACATAGAGAATTTGCAAAGAATAAAGAAAAAAAAAAAAAACTCAAGTTATTCCCTTCACAGAGATAACTGTTTTGGTGTATATTTTTGCTAGGTTCAAGCTATCATACTATATACACTATTGAATACTTTGGGTCACGTTAGCATTCTAACCTAAGCATTTCCCCAAATCAATCAATTAATGTTCACTGAGATAATTTTAAAAACTTTAATGGCTGCATAGAGTCCACCACGTGGTTGAACAAGTTTTTATTAACCATTCCCTTTTTGACATTTAGGTTGCTTCTACTTTTTGCTCCTATAAAAAAATGTTTAATAACCGTCTTCGCACATTGATCTGAGAACATACTTAAGATTAACATCCTAGTGGTGGAATTGCTGAGTCACAGGGCAAGAACCTTCTAAGGCTCCTGGCACATCCTGCCTTTGCCGGTTTCTTCCTTTGCTTCTGTGAAAACCATTCCCACCCTGAGATCAGGGAAGTTATACCTGAAATTTCAGTAATGTTATGAATTTGTCATTACATGTTTGGATTATAATCCATCTGGAGTAATCATAACACCAATAATAATACTAGGAAATATTTATCAGGTGTGTTCTATACTAAGAACTTTACATGCATTATCTCACATACACCTACAATTATGCTACAAGGCAGGAACTATGACCCTTCTTACTATAAAGAAACAGAGATTTTGAATTTAATCTGGTACATGGGATGAGGTAGGGATTTAGATTTATTTCCCCACATGACTTGAACATCATTTACGAAACAGCCAATCTTTTCCACACTGATTTGAACGTCACATTCCTCATATACTACTAATTTTCTCTAATACGTAGGGTCTGTTCCCGGGCTTTCTCTTCTTTTCCATTGAGCTGCCTGTCCTGATTCCATTCCTCTCTGTATTCATCTCTGAAGCTTTATAATGTGTTTTAATATCTGAGAATGTAAATCCACACTGTTCTTTTCTTCCCCCAAATTTCATGACTCCATTTATATGCTTATTTTTCCAAGTGAATTGTTCCATGTAAATTCATTTGTCAGATTTAAAAAACAAAACAAAAAACGTTAGATATTTTTATTAGAATTGCATAAAAGTTATAAATTTGAGCAAATTGCATTTTACAGTAATGAGTTCTCAACATGGCGTGTTTTACCATTTATTTAATGTCCCTCGGTGTAGTTTGGCAGATTTTTTATTATGAGTATTGTGCATTTCCTGTAAGCTTTACACTTTGGTGTGGCTATTGTAAATGGGACCTTTTGCATTACAGGTCTTCAAGCCTGGTGTTTGCTGCCCAGACAGTGCCCGATTCAAGGGCAACTAAACACCTGGGGGACAAGCAAAGTTCCCGGCCCTGGCCCAAGCTCTGGCCACAGCGGTGCCCAGCAAACCCCAGAACCCAGCAAGAGGAGGCTTCACTGGTGGGTACAGCTGCGGCAGGAGCACAGAGGGGATTAGCTGCTTATTTTAAAGCAGTGGTTCTTACTGTCTGGGGTCAGAGAGAGTTTTGGTGAAGATTATGGACGTTATCTCAGAAAGATGCCCAAATGCTGCCAATACTTCCTGAGGATTCATGGACCCCAAACACATCCAAGGACTGTAATTAACATCTGCATTAAAAGGTTGATCCAGCTATGAATTTCCTCCAGGGTGGGTGGTGCTGAGGACAAAGTGCTTGAGCCTGTGTGACCTTGGGTGAGTCACTTCCCTCTCTGATTTTATTTTCTCCTAGAGAATCAAGTAGCTGCCCAGTCCTGTGACCAGCAGTGTCTGGGAATCAACTGAGCTTGTGTTTGTAAAAGTGCTTGGAAAACTGCAGCTAAATATGAGGAAGGTGAGACAATTATAATGCCAGGAAAGGGGAGTATGATGAGGCCCAGCTCTGATGGGCAGTGAAGGCATCTGAGTTTCTTAGAGAGCGTTATTGGCTCCCATGCCACCACTGCCCCCTGTGAACTTGGCCTTCGCCGCCAGGAATGGTTGATGAAGGCCTTCAAGGCTCTCCACTTCTGAGGTTACGAGACTGTTATGCTGACCCCAGCTAAAAAACCACAATTAAGTAGCTGGACGTTGGAGGAGAAGTGTCAGGGCTTGCGGTTCACGGATATCAGTACCTGGTTGTTATAAAAATTAATAATTAATCCTTTCCTGCGTGCTGGAGGCCAGCAGCCAGGAGCCTTCAGAGGCCTCGCACGGGGTGACTGGGTGCAGGACCGGCCGTCAGGTGCCTGACAGCCCTGGGCCAGCCCTCCTCTCTGACCCCCGCAGGGCCCCACTGTAAAATGAAGGGCTATAACCGCATGAAAAGTGAATTCACAGCTGAAAAATTCTGCAAAATGTAGTAATACATTTACAATTATGCCTTACGAGAGACTTTAAAGGCCTTCCAGCTGTTCTCCTCCGGCTTCCCAGCAGCTGAGCCAAACTGACTTTCATGGCCCAGCTTGAACTTCGGGCTCCAGACCCATCGGCCTGCTTGTGTGTGTGTGGGGGGGGGGGGGGGGGGGGTGGAGAGTGAGGGGGGTAGGGAGGGAGAGGAGGGGAAAAGAGCAGGGTCACTAGAACCTCTTTCTAATCAGTATGGCTTCTTCGCCCTCCTCCCCAGGGTAATCTGGATGCGGGAGGAGACATGCCGCATGGGTCTTCCATCCACGCACCTCCACAGCACCAGCGTCTCCAGGGCAGAGGGCAGAGGGCAGAGGTCAGAGGGCAGGGCAGCAAGGGGATTCTCGGCGGTATTTTGAACACTCCACCTCGAACACGCCCCAAGCGCTGTCCTTCTTCCAGCCTCTCCTTGGAGAGTGAGCCACACGCGGCATGGAATGGCTCTCTGAGCTTCCAGTACCTGGCTCGGTGGCTGGCATACAGCAGGAGCTTAATAAAGGACTCTGAGACAAATGAATGAGGCTTTCTCCCACGCTTTGCTGAAACCTCCTCATATCCTTCCTCTGCTCCCTCTCTGACAATCCAGGTGTCTCCTCTCTGGATTTCTGCTCAAATTGGACAGACCTCCAACTGAAGCATCACCCCCCACCCCCAGGTTTGTGGCCCCAGCCCCACGCCCCTGTGTCTCTGCTGAGCCCACGAAGACGCTGCCTGTGTGTGCGCTGTCTTACAAGGCAGCAAGGACTCTATCGATCAGCATTACAGATCATCTTTGTTATGCCTGCTTAAAAAAAAATGCTTACACTTGGCCCAGAGGAGCAAAGTTGTGGCCTCTGTTTCCTGTAACGAATCTAATAAATATTGTCACAATCTCCACCTGGTAGGGAGGGTAGTGAGAGAAACCTTCACTAGGCTAATTGACTTTAATTGACTGGTTTGGGGTAAATATTCAGTGAATTCAAAGTTCAACTCTAATGAGCCATTTCGCCTCTCCCGGTGCCCTTGGTAATGAGGCGTCAGGAGGAGTAGCCCTGCTGCGTTGCTCAGGGTTCTGGTGGGGACGGATCCCCAGCTGGTCCCTCCATGGCCCTCTGCTCTGGGTGATTGTCTGTCTGGTCCATGAGCTAGGATGGCCAGTCTGTCCCTGCGGTCCCAGGGACATTTCCTGCTGGCATCCATGGTGGGTGTAACCCTTGGCCTGTTCTCTTGGCACACAGACATGTTCCCAAAAGCTCTGCTGACTCTCAGAGCACGGCTGTAACTCCTATTCAGCCCAAGACCCTTGTGTAGCCCTATGGCCCCAGCCAGATCCTTTTTTATTTTTATTAAAAAATAAATTTTTTTTGGCCACGCCGCACGGCTTGTGGGATCTTAGTTCCCCAACCAGGGATTGAACCCAGGTCCTCAGCAATGAAAGCGCAGAGTCCTAACCACTGGACCGCCAGGGAATTTCCCCCCAGCCAGATTCTTATCGGAACCCTGCCATGGGGACATGAAGCAAGCTGGATCTCTTCCAGTCTCTTCTACATCATGTGGTGCCCAGGGCTTTGGGAATGTCAAACCGGGCACCCTCTTACCCCCGCGCTGCCACAGTTCCCAGCACAGGGCTTCCTCTACCCTAAAACCCTCCCACTGCCAGAGTTCTAAATGGGGACCGGAGCCCAAAGACCCTCTGCTTTTGCCTTTCCCCTCAGTCTATTCAGCTTCCCTCCTCACTCTGGGACTTCCTCCTTGAGCAGGAAGGCCAGCACATCCCCGACCTCGGCCCATCTTCTTCCCACAATTCCCTGGCCAGGCGGGGAGGGCTCTTCTTGCTTCACTTTTCGCCTTGCTATCCCTCACACCCTTGCTGCCAGCATGGTCCATGAACAAGCAGCATCGGTATCACCTGGGACCCTGGTGGAAATGCAGATTCTCAGGCCCCACCCAGACTTACTGAATTGGAATTTGCATTTTAACAAGATGCTCAGGTGATTCGTGTGCACATTATAGTCTGAGAAGCACAACTGCTCACATTACATCATGGGTGCTTTCTGTCTTGTTTGATGTCAGACTCTATAATTTGGTCCTCTTGGCCTGGTTCTTAACATATTAATGGGAGCTCAGCAAGTTTGGGAAATCCTTTTCCTTCTTGCTGAAACCCAACTTCTGAATGCTGCAGACTCAAAAATCTTTCATCAGTGCCTTGGAAGTCACAAGCTGAACAGCGACTTTTTCTTTCCCTCAACATTTTTTTTTGAATTTTTGAATTTTATTTTATTTATTTTCTTATACAGCAGATTCTTATTAGTTATCCATTTTATACATATTAGTGTATACATGTCAATCCCAATCTCCCAAATCATCACACCACCATCACCACCCCCCCTGCCGCTTTCCCCCCGTGGTGTCCATATGTTTGTTCTCTACATTTGTGTCTCAATTTCTGCCCTGCAAACCAGTTCATCTGTACCATTTTTCTAGGTTCCACATATATGCATTAATATACGACATTTGTTTTTCTCTTTCTGACTTACTTCACTCTGTATGACAGTCTCTAGATCCATCCATGTCTCTACAAATGACCCAATTTCGTTCCTTTTTATGGCTGAGTAATATTCCATTGTATATATGTACCACATCTTCTTTATCCATTCATCTGTAGATGGGTACTTAGGTTGCTTCCATGTCCTGGCTATTGTAAATAGTGCTGCAATGAACACTGGGGTGCATGTGTCTTTTTGAATTATGGTTTTCTCTGGGTATATGCCCAGTAGTGGGATTGCTGGGTCATATGGTAATTCTGTTTTTAGTTTTTTAAGGAACCTCCATACTGTTCTCCATAGTGGCTGTATCAATTTACATTCCCACCAACAGTGCAAGAGGGTTCCCCTTTCTCCACACCCTCTCCAGCATTTGTTGTTTGTAGATTTTCTGATGATGCCCATTCTAACTGGTGTGAGGTGATACCTCATTGTAGTTTGATTGCATTTCTCTAATAATTAGTGATGTTGAGCAGCTTTTCATGTGCTTCTTGGCCATCTGTATGTCTTCTTTGGAGAAATGTCTATTTAGGTCTTCTGCTCATTTTTGGATTGGGTTGTTTTTTTAGTATTGAGCTGCATGAGCTGTTTATATATTTTGGAGATTAATCCTTTGTCTGTTGATTCATTTGCAAATATTTTCTCCCATTCTGAGGGTTGTCTTTTCGTCTTGTTTATGGTTTCCTTTGCTATGCAAAAGCTTTTAAGCTTCATTAGGTCCCATTTGTTTATTTTGGTTTTTATTTCCATTGCTCTAAGAGGTGGATCAAAAAAGATCTTGCTGTGATTTATGTCAAAGAGTGTTCTTCCTATGTTTTCCTCTAAGAGTTTTATAGTGTCCGGTCTTATATTTAGGTCTTTAATCCATTTTGAATTTATTTTTGTGTATGGTGTTAGGAAGTGTTCTAATTTCATTCTTTTACATGTAGCTGTCCAGTTTTCCCAGCACCACTTATTGAAGAGACTGTCTTTTCTAGATTGTATATCTTTGCCTCCTTTGTCATAGATTAGTTGACCATAGGGGTGTGGGTTTATCTCTGGGTTTTCTATCCTGTTCCATTGATCTATATTTCTGTGTTTGTGCCAGTACCATATTGTCTTGATTACTGCAGCTTTGTAGTATAGTCTGAAGTCAGGGAGTCTGATTCCTCCAGCTCCGTTTTTTTCCCTCAAGACTACTTTGACTATTTGGGGTCCTTTGTGTCTCCATACAAATTTTAAGATTTTTTGTTCTAGTTCTGTAAAAAATGCCATTGGTAATTTGATAGGGACTGCACTGAATCTGTAGATTGCTTTGGGTAGTATAATCATTTTCACAATATTGATTCTTCTAATCCAACAACATGGTATATCTCTCCATCTGTTTGTATCATCTTTAATTTCTTTCATCAGTATCTTATAGTTTTCTGCATACAGGTCTTTTGTCTCCCGAGGTAAGTTTATTCCTAGGTATTTTATTCTTTTTGTTGCAATGGTGAATGGGAGTGTTTCCTTAATTTCTCTTTCAGATTTTTCATCATTAGTGTATAAGAATGCAAGAGATTTCTGTGCATTAATTTTGTATCCTGCAACTTTACCAAATTCATTGATTAGCTCTAGTAGTTTCCTGGTGGCATCTTTAGGATTCTCTATGTATAGTATCATGTCATCTGCAAACAGTGAGAGTTTTACTTCTTTTCCAATTTGTATTCCTTTTATTTCTTTTCTTCTCTGGCTGTGGCTAGGACTTCCAAAACTATGTAGAATAATAGTGGTGAGAGTTGACATCCTTTTCTTGTTCCTGATCTTAAAGGAAATGCTTTCAGTTTTTCACCATTTAGAATGATGTTTGCTGTGGGTTTCTTGTATATGGCCTTTATTATGTTGAGGTAGGTTCCCTCTATGCCCACTATCTGGAGAGTTTTTAACATAAATGGGTGTTGAATTTTTTCAAAAGCTTTTTCTGCATCTATTGAGATGATCATATGGTTTTTATTCTTCAATTTGTTAATATGGTGTATCACATTGATTGATTTGCGTATATTGAAGAATCTTTGCATCCCTGGGATAAATCCCACTTGATCATGGCGTAAGATCCTTTTAATATGTTGTTGGATTCTGTTTGCTAGTATTTTGTTGAGGATTTTTGCATCTATATTCATCAGTGATATTCGTCTGTAATTTTCTTTTTTTGTAGTATCTTTGTCTGGTTTTGGTATCAGGGTGATGGTGGCCTCATAGAATGAGTTGGGAGTGTTCCTTCCTCTGCAATTTTTTGGAAGAGTTTGAGAAGGATGGGTGTTAGCTCTTCTCTAAATGTTTGATAGAATTCACCTGTGAAGCCATCTGGTCCTGGACTTTTGTTTGTTGGAAGATTTTTAATCACAGTTTCAAATCCATTACTTGTGATTGGTCTGTTCATATTTTCTATTTCTTCCTGGTTCAGTCTTGGAAGGTTATACCTTTCTAAGAATTTGTCCATTTCTTCCAGGTTGTCCATTTTATTGGCACAGAGTTGTCTGTAGTAGTCTCAAGATGCTCTGTATTTCTGTGGTGTCTGTTGTAACTTCTCCTATTTCATTTCTAATTTTATTGATTTGAGTCCTCTCCCTCTTTTTCTTGATGAGCTTGGCTAATGGTTTATCAATTTTTTTACCTTCTCAAAGAACCACCTTTTAGTTTTATTGATCTTTGCTATTGTTTTCTTTGTTTCTATTTCATTTATTTCTGCTCTGATCTTTATGGTTTCTTTCCTTCTGCTAACTTTGGGCTTTGTTTGTTCTTCTTTCTCTAGTTCCTTTAGGTGTAAGGTTAGATTGTTTATTTGAGATTTTTCTTGTTTCTTGAGGTAGGCTTGTATTGCTATAAACTTCCCTCTTAGGACTGCTTTTGCTGCATCCCATAGATTTTGGATCGTCGTGTTTTCATTGTCATTTGTCTCTAGGTATTTTTTGATTTCCTCTTTGACTTCTTCAGTGATCTCTTGGTTATTTAGTAACATATTGTTTAACCTCCATGTGTTTGTATTTTTTACATTTTTTCCCCTGTAATTGATTTCTAATCTCATAACATTGTGGTCAGAAAAGATGCTTGATATGATTTCAATTTTCTTAAATTTACTGAGGCTTGATTTGTGACCCAAGATGTGATCTATCCTGGAGAATGTTCCATGTGCACTTGAGAAGAAAGTGTAATCTGCTGTTTTTGTATGGAATGTCCTATAAATATCAATTAAATCTACCTGGTCTATTGTGTCATTTAAAGCTTTTGTTTCCTTATTAATTTTCTGTGTGGATGATCTGTCCATTGGTGTCAGTGAGCTGTTAAAGTCCCCCACTATTATTGTGTTACTGTTGATTTCCTCCTTTATAGCTGTTAGCAGTGCCTTATGTATTGTGGTGCCTCCTATGTTGGGTGCATATATGTTTATAATTGTTATTTCTTCTTCTCAGATTGTACCGTTGATCATTATGTAGTGTCCTTCCTTGTCTCTTGTAGCATTCTTTATTTTAAAGTCTATTTTATCTGATATGAGTATTACTACTCCAGCTTTCTTTTGATTTCCTTTTGCATGGAATATCTTTTTTCATCCCCTCACTTTCAGTCTGTATGTGTCCCTATGTCTGAAGTGGGTCACTTGTAGACAGCATATATATGGATCTTGTTTTTGTATCCATTCAACAAGCCTGTGTCTTTTGGTTGGAGCATTTAATCCATTCACGTTTAAGGTAATTATCGATATGTATGTTCCTATGACCATTTTCTTAATTGTTTTGTGTTTGTTTTTGTAGGTCCTTTTCTTCTCTTGTGTTTCCCACTTAGAGAAGTTCCTTTAGCATTTGTTGTAGAGCTGGTTTGGTAACGCTGAATTCTCTTAGCTTTTGCTTGTCTGTAAAGCTTTTGATTTCTCCATCGAATCTGAATGAGATCCTTGCCAGGTAGAGTAATATTGGTTGTAGGTTCTTCTCTTTCATTGCTTTAAATATGTCATGCCACTCCCTTCTGGCTTGTAAAGTTTCTGCTGAGAAATCAGCTGTTAACCTTATGGTAGTTCCCTTGTATGTTATTTGTCATTTTTCCCTTGCTGCTTTCCATAATTTTTCTTTGTCTTTAATTTTTGCCAACTTGATTACTATGTGTCTCGGCGTGTTTCTCCTTGAGTTTATCCTGTATGGCACTCTCTGCTCTTCCTGGACTTGGGTGGCTCTTTCCTGTCCCATGTTAGGGAAGTTTTCAACTCTAATCTCTTCAAATATTTTCTCAGGTCCTTTCTCTCTCTTCTCCTTCTGGGACCTCTATAATGCGAATGTTATTGCATTTAATGTTGCCCCAGAGGTCTCTTAGGCTGTCTTCATTTCTTTTCATTCTTTTTTCTTTATTCTGTTCTGCAGCAAGAATTCCACCATTCTGTCTTCCACGTCACTTATCCATTCTTCTGCCTCAGTTATTCTGCTATTGATTCCTTCTAGTGTATTTTTCATTTCAGTTATTGTATTGTTCATCTCTGTTTGTTCTTTAATTCTTCTAGGTCTTTGTTAAACATTTCTTGCACCTTCTCAATCTTTGCCGCCATTCTTTTTCTAAGGTCCTGGATCATCTTCACTATCATTATTCTGAATTCTTTTTCTGGAATTTGCCTATCTCCACTTCATTTAGTTGTTTTTCTGGGGGTTTATCTTGTTCCTTCATCTGGTACATAGCCCTCTGCTTTTCATCTTGTCTCACTTTCTGTGAATGTGGTTTTTGTTCCACAGGCTGCAGGATTGTAGTTCTTCTTGCTTCTGCTGTCTGCTCTCTGGTGGATGAGGCTATCTAAGAGGCTTGTGCAAGCTTCCTGATGGGAGGGACTGGTGGTGTCTCTCAACATTCTTACTGTAACAGTCCTGATCCTCCCCAAGGCATGCTTCTTGAAAATAGGGGTGAGGAAAGAGGCAATGTTACAGGACTGTGAAAGAGAAAAACATAGTATTTCAAATACTGCTCTCCCAGTTATCACAGCTTTCACTGACTCAAGCTTGGGTGATGCCAGCTTCCCACATGGGGGGTAGAGGGTCCTCTTCACAAGGGTGCAAAGGGGGGATCCTCTCACCTTAGCACCCCGATGGCCCCACATTTCCTGAGCAAGCAGACTGCCTTTATTTTCTAGGCCAATAGGGGATAACCAAGCCTTTTCTCCCTTTTGTTTTGGCTGCTAGGAAGTTTAAAGTCAAATTTGTGGCCCAAAAATGCTAAGTGTTTAATTATGTGCAATCCTCACACTGAACCCATTCCTGGCTCCATCCTTCTTCTTTAATTTTAATGTATGCATTTTATTTTCTTATAAGCCACTTTAAAATCTTTCCTGAAGTCAGGGGAAATAAATTCATGGGCAGGTACAATTCTAGGTCCCTGACTACAGTTTGTCCCACTTAATCTTTTTTTTTTTTAAATGAGATGCTGGTGTTTTTATTTTTATTTATTTATTTATTTATTTTGGCTGTGTTGGGTCTTTGTTGCTGTGTGCAGGCTTTCTCTATTCGCATTGAGTGGGGGCTACTCTTTGTTGCGGTGTACGGGTTTCTCATTGCAGTGGCTTCTCCTGTTGCGGAGCACGGGCTCTAGGCACGTGGGCTTCAGTAGTTGTGGCATGTGGGCTCAGTACTTGTGGCTCGCAGGATCTAAAGCACAGGCTCAGTAGTTGTGGCACACGGGCTTTGTTGCTCTGCAGCATGTGGGAACTTCCCGGACCAGGGCTCAAACCCATGTCCCCTACATGGGCAGCCAGCTTCTTAACCACTGCACCACCAAGGAAGTCCCTGTCCCACTTAATCTTTTTTCCAGATGAGGAAACTGAAGCTCAGAGAGGTTAAACAAACAGGCCAAAGGCAGGGCCCTTGCTGAGTGTCTAAGTGAGGCTCTCAGCTCTCTGTGTTCAGAGTTGACCCCCAGTAGGAAGCCCTTGGTTGTGGTTCTCTTGGCAGGTGGGCCAACATTGTGCTGAGAAGGAGCAGAGGGGAGATTCATGTCAGATTTGTTCCAAACCCTGGGACTCTCCATCAAGCATCACGGGGATTTGCCCAGCATGCTCTGGGGCAGCCAGCCCTGCTTGAGAGGATTCCTTTTGCTGGGTCCACCATTTCCCTAGTCAATTGACCAAGGAGGTTCTCAAGGGCCAAGCTGCGGCCAGTGATTCTGTGACTGGAGCAGGTGAACTGCCGTGTGGGAATAAGTATTTCAAAGGTGTGTGCCAGCCTCATCCCCGAGGCCCCAAGTATTTGAGACGGGGCTGTGTTCTCCAGATGCTGGGTACTCCATGTATGCTGTTTTCCTCGACTCGAGCTAAGGCTGCCTTCCTAGGAAGAATTTGGGATAAATGCAAAAGCTGACACAAAGGAGCTATTCAGAAAAGAATGAAGAGAGTTTATATGCACCAAAAGGAAAGGGTTATTGCTAACTGAAAAAAGCAAATAAAAGAGCAGTACATGTATTAAGATCCTATGTGTGAGTGTGTCTTAAACACACATACTCAGATAGATACATATATGTAGACGCACACACACCACAGACCTCCATACACAGAGATTCCCCACTCGAAAGCCCCTCCCAACCCTGCCACACACAGGAAGTTTAGAAGGAAACACCAAACACCAAACTGTTAACAGCTGCTTCTGGAAAGAGAGACAGAAAGTGGGATCATGGATGAGAGAACTTCTACTTTTTAACTTTTACTATATATACTTCCATATTGTTAGAATCTTTTTTTTTACTGTTGATTTCTCCACTTTAAAAAAATGCAAGTTAACAGAATGCTCTTGAAAAATTTGTTGGAAACCAATGATATAATTAAGCTAGGAACTACTTACATATATAATTAGGAACTGCTTATATGCTCCAAAAACTATAAATCATAAATGCAGAGAAAATGTAGTTTATCAAAGGGCTGAAAACAGAAATAACAAGAAAACATTTTTTAATGGATTAGAATACCACAAAAGGACAAAGACCAAATTTACAATTTACAAAAATAAATCTAAGTTAGATGAATTCCTCCATTAAAGGACAGAGACGTTTAGACTGTGTTTAAAAAAAAAAAACAACCTAATTATATGCTGTTTATCAGAAACTTATTTAGCAAAATTGCAATAAAATTTATAAGTAAACATAACAAAAGTATTTTATGCAAATGCAACTAACAAGAAACAATACCAATATCAGTGACAGTATACTGATTGTGAACAATATCAATGTCAGACAAAACTTAATTTTTACAAACATCTTTACACAAAGAGAACCATTTTACTAACAGGGATATAATTCTCAAAGCTGAAACTCTCATAAACCTTTAAGTGACAAATAACACTATCTCAATGTATTGAAGGGAAAGGTGTTAGAAATAGGAGAAGAAACAGAAAAACAATAGCAGTGAAAGATTTTGACACATTTTGAGTTTTTAACAAACTAAACAGATGAATAATAAGCAAGGACATAATTAAATATGCATATCAAAAGATATACATTCTGTATCAGTCAGGGTTGTCCAGAGAAAACTAACCATCATGTCTTAAAAAGAACATAGATTTTTTTTTGTCTCCTGTAATTCATAGAATGTTTCACTGGTCACATACTAAGCTGCAAAGAAAAATCACATTCTAAAATCTGGTCACAATCTCTGAACAAAATGCAATGGACATATTGTTAGGATTTTTTACATTGATGCTATCACTTCATAATTCAAGGACTTTAAAAACAAATGTATTGAATAAAATCAACCGCTGTGAACATTTCCTGTGAATGTGTGGCTACGATTAAGGAGCACCCAGTGGCATCGAGAGGGCCAGCACGTTGTCTCAAGAGAAAGTCGGGGCAGGTGGGAGGAGGGGGGGTTTCCTTCCTGGCTGGGTGTCAAGTGATGGGCAGCCTTGGATGTCTAGGGTTTCAGTAGCTCCAGCAGAGCTGCAGAGCCTCAGAGCCCTGGCTGTGGCCATGGTGTCAGAAATGTAGGCGGAGCCTTGGTGGAGGTAAGCAAGGGTGCCCCTACCGGCGCCTCTGAGTACGGTGTTGAACCCAGCCTTTCAGATGTGGGAGGTTCCCAGGTCGCTGACCTCTGCCCTTCCAGTGTGGGGTGAGCCGGGGTTACAGGGAAGGCGGGCCCTCACACACCCATGGATTCCATCAGCTTTCATCATCCTGCTCGCTGCGCAGTCCATCCATCCAATATGGATCCATATTTTCCCAGCCACCAAGTCCAATGAATGATAATCCTTTCTTGCTGGAACGTAGACGTTCTCTCCATTCTTTTCTAATCAGCTTCCTTGCATCATCTTTTGCTTTCATCCTCAGTTCATTCTGGGAGGGCAGCCTTACCTGGAGTCTTTGAGGGATATGGGCTTTATCCTGGAAGGAAAGTCACCTGGAAACAAAGTATCTCCAGGGAGGACAGGCCTGAGTAAGGTGGCCCTGGAGAAGATGCTGAGGAAAGAGGGGAAGGCCTGGGGTCCTGTAAGGGTCACTGGAGAACCCCCTCTTGGGCACCCCCTCCCGGAACAGTAACCTGTCTCCCCAGGCAAGCAGGTCTGAAAGGCCCCTGGACCCTAACCATGCCGGCTCAGCATCATTCAAGTGTCTTGGGTAAGGCTATGGGTTATCACCCTTAACTCATCATTAGGGGAAACTAGATGGTTTGGGGACAAAGGTAAACTTTTGCTGTCTTCCAGAGACAGGCAGTAGAGGGTTATAGTCAAGAGTATGAACTTTGGAGTCAGAAATATTTCAGAAGCCAACCGTGCTTCTTCCCAGCTGTGATCTCTGCGCCTCAGTTCCCCCGTGTAGAATGTGACACTGATGATGTCAACTTCTCAGGGGGTGTTGTGAGGACTGAATGAAATAATGAGAATAAGGCATTTAATCAAGGCCCACGTGCAATCTCTCAGTAGCAAACCAATTGCACGGGCTGTGCGGACAGGGTGGGCTTTCCGGTCTAACAGACCCATGGTGCCACCTTGTGGCTGCTGTCTCTCAGAGCATCTGGTTACTCTTTCTCAAATCCAATGACCCTTTTTCAAATGCCTACAAGCAGGCTGTGCTTGGTGAAACTCATTATTGTTTAAACAATAAAAGACTGTAATGGTAAGTATGGTGTTGATGTCATGCAACGCACCTTAGAAATATCTTAGAAAGTGATGCTGAAGAAACATCATTTGGGAGGACTCTCCCGTCTCCCCCGTCAAAGAAATCCTCTTCTTAGATTATGGCCATCGTTACCCAAATACCCTCAGATGTTCCGAGCTTTAGGGGTGGAGAAGCATAAGCAAATAAAAACATCTCTCCTCAGTTTCCAAGCTTCTGCCCGCTTTCAAGTCCTGCCCTATCACAGCTCCCAGTCATGTTCAACTTTCCCCTCCCCTACTGATATCTCCTCCCCGACAACATGCCCCACTCAGACCTCCCTTTTCCTTTTCTCCTCCACCCCACTTCAACACTAATGACCACCTCTTCTAAAATTGCATCCCCCGAATCCCTCCGCTCCTTTCCTGCTTCATTCCTCTCCGTGGCACTCAGCACCGACTCCCCCTACTTGTTTCTTCTTTGTTTACTATCTTGCCCCATTTGAACAGCACCTCCCTGAGGGCAGGGATTTTAGTCTTTCTTCCTTGCTGTAACTTCAGCACCATAAACAGTGCCTCGCTGTAGTAGGTGCTCAGTAATTGTTGGTTGGTTGATTGAAGGAAGGAATGAAAGCAAAGGTGGCGTCTTAGACAGGGGAAACTAGAGAAGCTCTGCATGCCACAGGATTAAAAACGGAAAGAAACCTTATTTCCTAAGGTAGGAAAGGAGTTTCCTAAAGAAAGGGCTGGTTTCACAAGTGTGGGTCCAGTGCAGTCACATAGGCCTCACATGTAGAAGGAGCTGGCATTCAGAAGGGTCCACCTGGAGTCTAATGCTCTGTGCTTGCAGTTTTGAAATTCATACTGTGTTGCCGAATTCGTGTTTTGTAAGTCAAGTCCAATGGGGCAGGGGCGCAGGTATGGGCTCAGGGCCTCGGCTCACATGGTCCCGCCTCCTGCCCGCTGCCAGTTCCCCCACCCCTGGGGCACCGGGCCCCATCCAGCCTCCCACACTCTGTTCCCAGAGGGACGTCAGCATGGGAAGGGGAAGGGTGCCCAGAAGTATCTCGGGACAGGGGATGGCGGCAGCTGCCTCCCAATGCCTTTCCCCCCTCCTGGGCTGGCAGCCCCATAGCATGGCTGGTGGGCAGCCAGCTAGGGGCCTTATCTTGGCAGGGGCGATCCGGGCACCTCGATCAAGGTACAAAGAAAGTCCCAGCTTGGAGGTGTAAGATCCTTGGGGGGACCTATCTGCTGCAGTGGAGGCTGTGGGCTCGACTTCTCCAAACCGGCAGTGTGTAGGGCAGGCGCCAGAGTCACGCGTCCCCAGGCACCTGTCACAGGCACGTGTGTGTGTCTCTTCTGGCCAGCTTGAGTCGCAAAATATGAATTACATAATTTCAGTGATTCCACAGATGAGCTAAATGTGCTGCTACTTGCATTTAAAACTGGCATCACACTACATAAAAGATGAATAGTAAAGTTCATGCTAATAATTTAAAATTTCAATTTGTTTACTTATAAAATTAAATACCAAATAACACCACAATAAGCAGAGAGACCTTGGAAGGACAAGGCTTTATATATACCTTTATTTTTATCTATTTATTTATAAACTTTATTTTTGGCTGCATCGTGTCTTCGTTGCTGTGCGCGGGCTTTCTCTAGTTACAGCGAGTGGGGGCTACTCTTCGCTGCGGTGCGCGGGCTTCTCATGGCGGTGGCTTCTCTTGTTGCGGAGCATGGGCTCTAGGCGCGCGGGCTTCAGTAGTTGTGACACTCGGGCTCAGTAGTTGTGGCTCGTGGGCTCTAGAGCGCAGACTCAGTAGTTGTGGCACACGGGCTTAGCTGCTCCGCGGCATGTGGGATCTTCCCGGACCAGGGCTCAAATCCGTGTCCCGTGCATTGGCAGGCGGATTCTTAACCACTGTGCCACCAGGGAAGTCCCATATGTACCTTTAATGGTACTTGTTTCCTGCTTTTTGAACCACATTTTTATTTTGCACTGGGCCCTGCAAGTTATACTCAACATTTACATCAAAGTGGTTCTGTTAGGATTAATCTGTGGGTATACCATAAAGGCCTGGTAATCAGTTTCTGATTGTATTTCGATAATATTATATCTCTGATAGAACTACGTTATCAACTGTGTAATAAACCTATAATAAAGTAGCTAATAAAGGAGCTATTTCTTCCCATTTATGACATTATAACCCTTCATAACTTGGTCTTATTTCATTAAGCTAAAAGGATTAGCATTGCCAGGAAAACATCACATGAAAATATGTGATGGGCACAGCAAGGACTGCTAATTCATATTAAAAGTCAGACATGTAAAAAAAAAATCCATCAAAACCAAAATAAATTTCCTTCAAGGGTGGGGTATATTCCAACAGGTTTCAGCGGAGATCAGGTTTCTCAGGCGTGGTACTCTGACGTTTAGCTGTGGGGCCGTCCTGTGCACTATAGGATGTTTAGCAGCATCCCTGGCCTCTGCCCACTAGATGCCAGTAGCACCCTCCCTCCGATCATAACAGTTAAAAATATCTCCAGACATTGCAAATATACCCTGGGGGGCAAAACTGCCCCCATAAGAACCACTGGCTTAGGTGGACAAATGAGATGGGTAGTAAAGTGACGTACGGCTCTTGCAAGCGTCACATTCTCTTCCCTACCCTCCAACGCCTAAATATCATAAACACAGACTCCCTCCAACTAAGATCAACAAATACAAGCGACATGAATACAGGAAAACTAAAGAATTCTTTTATTTAGTGAAAAAAGAGTAGGCAAATGACAGACAGCTCACATACTGTTAAACAGAATAAAAAGGGAAAAAAAAGAGTTAGAGACATCATAGTGATGGAGTTTCACAGAAGGTGACAGATTTAAACTACAGAGCAAGGGGATATTTATAAGAGAGATGTCAAGGTATTAGTGACCAATCTATATCCAATTAGGTTTTCTCTAAGCTCAAGAACATTTAAAACCTCAGACTTAAATTTTAACTCTAGACGTGACAATTGTAAGCACACCACTTCAGTCCCTTAAAACTTGTCAGTAAGTGCTGCTCCTGGGTAAATATCTTTTTCTAATATTATTTCCCCACCCCAACATATAGAACATAACATTTCATGTTCCAGTAGTAATCACACACAGGATTAAAAACCCAACCGGCCAAGAAAGTGTTATTCTTTCTATGAAGCGTTCTTTACAAAAGAAAGAAAAATGAAAGGGGTGGACATTGGTACAATTCTTGCTGAAGAACAGCAAGAGTAATACCAAACCACCCTGCTTACTATAGAAAAGGCACGGCTCGCGGAACCAAGTATACAGGCTACAGCAGTCGAATACCCATCTCGAAAGGGCTGGCAACATTAAGTACCATACACAGGTCTGTGTCTCTGTGTCAGGCTAGCGCATGCCCAGGATCTGTCTGCTTTTCAGTTGGTAAGTTTGTTCAATGTCTGACAGGGCTTGAGCGCGAAGCTGAGCAGCATGAAGCCTTTTTTTCAGGTCCTTGCACTTGGATTTGGAGGTGAGCTGATTCTCAGAATTCTCACTCCTCATGACATTCTCCTTACTCTCCCCACTGAAATGAACTTTCTTCTTCATTATCGAGGATGTAAGATCAAAAAGTTCTTTAGAAAGAAAAAAGAAAAAGGTTTTTGAGTTTCATGAACAGGAGATGAACTCCTCCATACTTATCAAACTTACTGAAATACTTATTGTCAGTTTGCATGTGAAATCTGGGTACCTGTTTATTCTCTCTGGGATAGGAGTGTTAAACAAAATTCAACTGAGCAAATATTAAAGATCTCACTGGCTTTATTCAATGATTCATAAATTGGGCAGCATCCCATCCAGAAGACAGAAAGGAGTTCCAAGGAGCTGTACAAAAGGAAAGGCTTTTATAGGTAGAAGGGGGCGGGACAAGGAAGTTACACCAGAAAAGAGGGGATTGTCTGTGGCAAGGTCACCTTCCTTCAGGGGACAGCAGGGTTCTATCAGGCAGATGACCTCTCTAGTGCTGACCAGGTAATTCCAGATCGACTGGTTTAAGATTCCATTCCTGAGAGAGGCTGAAACTGCCATTAAGTTAGGTATTAAGTCCTGATTTGGTGACGTTTGGTGACCAGTGACTCCATTTTGGACCTGTTGTCTCTTTTTTTAACAGGTTAGGGGCATGAGGTTGGCAGAAATCAATCAGCCTTTTAATCTATAGCCAAAAATCAAGGAACCTATGTTTTATTCTCGCAACAATCAACATTCCTCTTAAGGTTAAATGCACTGAAGATTATGGGCCACAATATAAAACTTCTGGAAATCAATGTTATTTATCTCTATTCTTGAAAGCAAGTGCCATTCTACCTAGAACACATTACTTCCAGAAAAGTATGGAAGCAGAAGCTCTTTCTCATAGCGAGCACCTACAGTTTTGGCTAAATACTTAAGAACACATTTTAAAGCGGCTTAACTGACCAGAAACTTGTTCCAAGAAGAACCTAAGCAAGATTCAGCATGGTAAAAGTAAATTGAGTGAACTGTACTTTTAGCATGAAAAAAATAATAATTTACTTAAAGTGGCTACACTATTAGGAACTGACAACTATTTGGGGGTTGGGGACTTGAAGGTTTGAATTCTAGAACCTTTTTGTTTTTCCTTTGTGTTCATTTAAAGGAAATATGTTCAAATATTTACTGAGCTCATTGTATGGGCCGTTGTGGACCAAACAAAGGCCCTATTGTGGTAGGAGGAGATAGACCATAAACAAATAAACAAGCCCATATGAGGAATATTTGAGGATGGTATGTGCTGTGAAGGAAATTAACATGGAGAGAGGGAGACAGAGGTGCCATGGGTGTTTGCAGTGATGAAGCCGCATAATAAGGTGACTTCTGAGCAGAGACCTGATGAGAGTGAGGAAGTAAGAAGTCACATGACTATCTAGAGCCGAATGTTCCAGTCCAAAGAAACGGAGACGCCCTGAGGGAGGAGCAGCTGCACAGAGAAACGCTGCCCTCCGACTGTCCCAACTTCCTACTTCATACGCTGCTTCTCTGCAAAGCATTTTAGGAGATTGCTTTTAGGCCTCAACTCCATTGTTTCAAATAGATCCACATTTATTACCACAAACACCTATATGTTTGTAAACAGACAGTGTAAACCGTAAATCCTACTAATAAGACAGTTTTATAAGAAAGTGTTTAAAAAAAGAATTAGTATTTCATTAAATAGACTAACTAGAGCTTTTAAAAAGATGCTGTTGCTTACTGTGGTGATCTCAATTTATTTGTTTTCCTCATGTCTGAATTTTATAGCCCAAGGATGGGGAGAGGATATTTCCAACTGTCTTGAGTTCACAAGGGCACCCCCTCTCCACTGCTTTGTTGTTTTTCTTAGGGCTCTAACATGCTCAGTACTTTAAAATATCTCCTACCCACACTGGACACCATTCCCACAGCTCATTTTAAGTAAGTCTTTGCCGTGATTCGCATACCGGTAGATTCTTCTACCTACGTATCCTACGAAGTGAAACACATCATCCTTCACCAGCTCTTCTCACCCTTTGCTCAAAGACTCTCAGGGCAAGATGTAAATAAACTCTTTAACTGGGAGAGCCGTCCCCAACAGGGCCTTCAATATAATTCTCGGCAACGGGCTTGATGCATGACACTTACCCAGATAAAAATTCCTCCTCACTCTATCACAGTAATCATGATTTAAGTCTAGTTTATCTTTATGGATGGCAGTGTGGAATCTAAGAAAAGCTGAAATAAATATTATAAGAATACTGAAATGGTAGATAGCAGTATTGAGAAAAAAGATATTTACTTCCATCACTAGTTTCATTTGTTTCCATCACTTATTACAGAGCATATGTAGATAGATATTAAGCAATCACATTTTGACAAACACGTTTCAATTGGAACGGGTCTTAGCAAAGATCCAAAAGTGATGGCCTATTCTACAGTTGGTTTATCACACCTTTTAAGCCATACTTTCTATGAAGGATGTGGCAAATATGAGTTGGTCGTGTGGTAATAGTAAAATGCTAGGATTTTCACTTGAAAATGGAGATAAATGTAGTTTTGAAAATATACCCAGAGAAAAATCTGAAAGGCACAGCATTTTTTTAAAATGACCTAGTTTTTAAAAATAAATATCAAATACTGAACACACAGTCTGATAAAGCTAATAAAACCGAAGATGAAATCATCCTGACTCATTGCCTCATGTCTCTGATCACAGTTAAGTCAGTCATTGCTAAAACAGAATTCTTATCTCCACTGAAACGCATATATTCAATTAACTCCATCATAAAATTCAAGACTCCGGAAATTTAAAGGGCTGCCAAAGCCACCTTCGGGGCAACACGGGTGCCCATTTCCTCATTTGTGGCACCAACTTCTGTTCTCTGAGCTGGTTCACATACCTGGACCACCCGCCAGAGAGAGGAACTTCTGGTCCTTCAGCAGGCTGTAATTCTTCAACAGACTTTCTGCTCTGGCCAGCTTGTTCTCTGCCAGTCTCTCACGAACACAAAGCTCACGTTCCTTCTCTTTGAGAAGGGAATGGAACGAGAAAGAAAGAAATTAACAAGTGGCTCTGGGTATAAACAATTCACATTTGGTAATCTTACCGCTTTTCCTTATCGCTAAGGCTAACAGCCTGGCCTCCGATGAGTCACGTTTTGTGCAGGGTTTCCTACTGTTTACTCCAGCCAACCGGACTGTTCCCGCTTCAGAATGCAGTGTGGTTAGTATGTCGTATGTTGTCTTAGGTTTTCCCCTAAGGACCGGCTTAAGCACAAGGGCAAAGTCAGCTTCACCCTTTGGTTGTGATGTGTGGGAATAACTCACGGGGGAAAACAAAGAGCTACTGCCATCCCCGCTCTCCGCGGAGAAGGGGCAACAGTTCATTTTCCGGGCGTTACCCGGCTGCACGGTACAAACCCTTCTCCCTCTGGGTGAATGACAGCACCCAAACAGAAGGGAAAAATCCACAGCTCAGTTAGGTGGTACTTCTTTAGATCAGTAACGAAGTCTATTATTTATTCATGGCCCAGCATTCAGAGAGTTCAGATTTCAGCTGCTATGTGAAATTACAAAACACTGGGGAAAGTTTTAATGAAATGTTTTTGGTTGTTTGTTTTTTGTGGGTTTTGTTTTTTTTTTTTTAGAGAATTCTTTTGACAGAAGAGACAAAGATTTTCAGGTAAGCACAGGCTGTACCTCCCACAGAGAGCATATCTCACAGTACTAGACAATTATCATTAAGAAGTAAAACATTAACAAACGCATTTAGATGCTTTATAAGTACGTTTAAATAGAAAAACACTTATGAAGTCTGCATTGGCATAGAGCTGCAGAAGCGAGATCGGGTGAGCCACGAGGGGGGAAGAAGACAGTCGCAGCCCGTCTCTTATCCCTCGATGTCAAAATGCAGAGCTGCACTGCTTCTGCTGCCTTGCAGAATCCTAAGACCTGGGTAGCAGCTCTCACTTTAGTGGAGTAGACAGAGTTTCAACATCAAAAACTCATTAGCACCCAGTCCGTCAATACCCATCAGAGTATTTAAATATCTTGTACCCACATCCTCTGTGGAACTGCCCAAATACATCTAGTCTTACACACTGTAGGATTTCAGACCCGGGCTGTGTTGGAGCAGCGTATCAGAAGGGAGAAGCGCTGGCCAATTCTAAGACCTTCTCTACAATGGGAAACCTCAGGGTCCGTATATGAAGAAAGATAAAGAAAAGAGTGACTCTACAGTACGGTGTGATGGCTACTGTGCTGGGCTGTCACAGCTAGGGCCCGACAATGTGACGACCACAGCTGATCTCAGAGAAAGAGGCTCAACACGAAGGTGCAGCAAGCTTGATGTGCATATCTTGGTTTCGCAAGTATTTATAAAAACATTCTAACAGAACATAGACGTGAGGTCCTCTATTCAGATGGGTTTCCACATACATTAGAATAAGCTTCCTGGAGTTCTCTGTGCCTCACCCCCACTCAGACTTACGCTCCAGGCTTTCTTCCCTTGCTCTGAGGGCTTGCTCCCGCTCCTGTAACTGTATTTCCTTCAGTTTCAGCTCACTCAACACAGGGCTGGAGTCCTGCAGCTTTCCTGGTTCTCCTAATCGCCGCCTTCTTCTCTCAGGATTTCTCCTTTGCTCTTCTGCAACCAAGTCTGCTATCAAAGGATTCTCAAGAATTTCTTCAACAGAAGGTCGATGGTAATCCTGGGAAAAAAATATTCAGTGTTACAGGCACACTTCATAATGGACTACTCATCCTGAAAGAGCAGTTACATTTAAAACAGCATATATTTCCAAGGCAATGGGTCTTTTTGTTGTTGTTGTTGTTGCATAGCATTATAGTTCAACATCTGTATACACTACAGAGTGATCACCACCACAAGCTCAGTTACCATCCATCACCATGCAACTGACCCCCTTTGCCCATTTTGCCCATTCTCCCCCCGCAACACACACACATGGGTCTTAAACACCTGAAAAATAAGTTCACTGGTGGCTTTAACTCATGAGGTTCTGGGTCCACAAAATAATGCAGATTTTAACTTACCTGTGTTCCCCTTTTAACCTAAGAAGGCTCAATCCCTGTGCTGTGCTGGGTAGCATTGCTAGGGTCGGTCTGTTTCAGGGCACGTACCGCCCTTGCATCTCTAAACTACATTAAGCAGGATGCTCTCTCACCGACCTTCAATCCTCTTACTTCACCTGAATCCTTCCTTCTCTTTGAACTCCCACAGCATTTAACTCTGTTCTTACACAGCCTGATCCCTAGGACATCTCCCTCCCCATCCCACTGCCAGATTTTTTTCTACATAATCTCTTTATTTCCCCTCTCCCCTTTTTAGCCAGCCCTCCCCCACCATTCCCATCTCTAATGATCTCTAATCTCTCAGAGCTAGAGGCAGAGTAATAAGGTCTTATTATTCCTGGCCCCTTCCTGTACCACCTGCCACTTTGAGGTAGGCAAGGACAAGGGGAACTGAGGATTTGGATCCTTCTTGCAATCTTTCCTTGCTACCAACCATCTGTTAGCATGGCAGAGAGTGGGAGGAGACATAAAGAAAGCACAGAAGGCAGGCCAGCAATGTGCCAAGGATACATGTTTTCACTCTTGGTAACAGTAGATTTAGCTAAAGAAATATATTTAATGTTTCTTTAGACTCATTGCTCCACGAGAGCATACACTGCAAAACTTAACTGAGAGATGGAAACATACAATATATCATCTTATAAACTTTACCTTTAAATTTAACATCCTTGTAATAATGTCATTTAATTCATCAGAGTAACGATATGGAATTCGCCTGAATTTGCCTTCTCTGATCTTCCCAGCTAGTTCTTTCTGGTTGAAAGCTGTAAATGGAGGCCTGGGGAAAAAAAATTTTTTTTAAATGTAAAAATGAAAATATATAATAAGAAACAAACCAAAAGCAGAGTTTAAGGTTCAGTTTGTATTTATGTTTCTACTTCTGGGATCTTCTGTAGCTAAGTTTCCCAACCTTGGCACTACTGACGTTTGGAGCCATACGATTCTGTTACGGGGACTGTCCTGTGCATTGTTTAGTATGTTTTGCAGCATCACTGACCTCTGTCCGTTAGATGCCAGTAGCTATCCCTAGCTGTGACAACTAAAATGTCTCCAGACATTGTCAAATGTCCCATGGGAGGCAAAACTGGGGGGCAAAATTCCCCTTCGCTGGTTGAGAACCACTGCTCTACAGAATACTTTAGAAGGGAAAAAACAGAAAGAAAAAAGGGAAAGAATCAGAGCTCTTTCCTGTCCAAACCCTAGACTGCTTCTCTAGATCTTTATTTCATTTCTTTCACAGGCTTGACCTATATGCTCTCCCCTTGAGCTAAGCTCAGTCTAACAGAGAAACATCTAACCAGGTTAGAAGCTTGAACAAGTCTAGATCCAGCCTCAGGGATTATATTATTAATTTGTAAATAATTTTTTTTAACCTGTCCATCTACCTTAATTTTAACCCATGGTATGATTCTTTCAGACTTGAATGTGCACGGATGCTCAAAAAGCTGAACCCGGTGAAAGGTGACAAATCTCTCTAAGTGTAAACCTCAGAATAAAAATCTGTCTTCATTTTACTTACATTAATGCACACAATTCATACAGCAAACAACCTAGTGACCAGATATCTGACTTCTCATTGTAGGACATGTGATTCATTTGTTCCTTAAGGGGGAAAAAAAGGTAAGAAAATAGGGGTTTAAAGTTCATTTTGTTTTAAAACTTATAAAATTAGTCCTGAGACAAAAATGGAACCTTAAAGTTTGGTAATATTCACTCAAGGAAAAGAAAGGAACAGATTTTATATCTATAACAAAAATTTCAAATACAAAAGGCTGATTCCTCTTACATTAGATCTTGTATCATAACAACAAAAAGATGGTACTTTATATTTTATATTCAAATTTATAATGGAAAAAAGGCAATGGTCTTATCCTAATACACTTTGTCATATATAATTCATTCACTTATTTTTCATTCACAAATATTTATTATGTTACTACAGGCAAGGCACTGGCAAGTTAAAGGTGAACATGAGATATCTCTACCCTCTACCCTCAAAGAATTCATAATCTAGAAACTCCATTTTAAAAGAACCAGAGAAAATTCTAGAATAACATCTAGCCCACATTTAAATGAATATAGACATAAATGGTTAATTGAATCATTCATTTATATATTTTTCCCTTAGTCCACTGTATATACCACAATAGTAACTAATATTCTCACTTCCTGTTTTAATTGTTTGCCCTTCTTCCACACGTACAGTAACAACAGTCCACCATGGCTCTTATTCTCAACAGAAGGCACAGAGGCAAGTACTGTACTGAAATCTTCAGGAGTCTTCTTAGTAATTTAAAGTCCAACAGGGGAGTCTGGTACCACTTCCTGACAATCAATCCCATAGGGAAGGCTAAACTGATCTATTTACAAGGGCAGGAGGGAACAGGAACAAAAGAATTGTGCAGGT
This sequence comes from Balaenoptera musculus, assembly GCF_009873245.2. Taxonomy (NCBI): domain Eukaryota; kingdom Metazoa; phylum Chordata; class Mammalia; order Artiodactyla; family Balaenopteridae; genus Balaenoptera; species Balaenoptera musculus. Next base: position 145,590,502 of record NC_045785.1, on the reverse strand, counting down.
TTCAAATTTTCCAAGAACCACCTCTGGATAATTTTCCTTTATATCAAAGGCTTTCTATTTGGAATTTGATCCAGTGAGAAAATGACACTGCTCTGGCCATGTCTAATCTGAGTCAAAAACAAAATCACTAATTTACAAAGTTTTACACTGTAGTCAGATTGGTTAACATAACTGAAAAAGATTGAGAAAATCCTGAAAATGTTTGTGAACAGCTAAAAAAATAAATCTCTCTCCATCTTTATCCGCTCATCTTTCATATACAACACATTGGTGCTATCACTTATTGATTCAAGCTTTTCAAAAGTCACTAGAGAGCCATAAACAGTTCATACCCTTCGACCCAGAAATTTCATTTCAAGAGCTAAACACCAAGGAAATAACCAAAAAGGAAGAAAGAATAATTCATACAAAGACATGCATAGCAGTGCTCCTTAGAATGGTGAGACATTTTGGAAACAAAATATTCAGCAACTGAGGAAACAGGTAAATGGGTGGACTCTGCAGCTCCACTGTAGGAAAAGGCAATAAAAAAAGAATAAGTACAAAAAGTTAACACTGCAAAAATATGTTGTCAGAAGTGAGTGAGTCTCCTGAGCCCTGAATCTCCATGCACAAGAATCATCTAGAAGGTCTGTTAAAATACAAAGTCCAAAAAAGAAAGTGGTGGAGGACAAACAAATAAAAAAAAAGTTGAGTGCAAAGACCTGTCCAGAGATCCAAATTCACTGGATTTGGGGCTCAGGACTCTGCATTTTAAACAATCACCCCAGATGAGTTCCAGCTGGTGTCCAGGACCTATGGCACTTTGGGAAGTGCTGCTCTTGAGGGCAGAGACAAAACCTATCTCATCTTTGTGATCCCAGAGCTTAGCACTTGGTAGTCATTCAATGAAAGCTTGATTTATATTGCTAATACAGGAACTTAATGGTCTGGTGGTCCATTTGGGAAAATATAAATTTAAAATAAAACAGTATTGTTAATTCTTGCCTATTGGATATTACTAAACAAACAAAAAGCTCAATTTCCCTGCAGTTGAGTGCTTAGCATTAAGATGTTTAAAAAGCATCTAAATTCTGAAATACTTACAGGAGACATATAATAAGGTGTGCCAACAAATGTTTTTGCAAAACTCGTATCGTGGTTTAATATCCTAGCTAACCCAAAGTCTCCAAGCTTAACGTTTTGCTTGCCATCCAGGAAAACATTGGCTGGTTTCAGATCCCGATGCAGCACAGTATGACCACCATCACTTCGTCTGTGACATTCCTTTAGGGCCAGAGTCAACTGAGTCATCACTCGAAGAACAAACTCTTCATCCAAGTATTGTCTGAAATCAAAGCAGTTATATAGCCTATAACTTCTGAATAAAACCATTACAAAGATGGGATGATGTGAATTATCTAGTTTTCAAAGTGTACACATAGGGAAATAAATTGATATGAAATATGGGTGCTGACGTACCAGGGATTTTCTAAAGTACCATGGACCCACCAAACAAACACCAGAAGACTCTTCCCCATTACTAAGTACTCTGTCCCTGATCCTAATACAGGATGCTTAACAGAAGCAAAACTAGGCCCATTTAAGAGATTTTACCTTTCCTTGGTCCCCTTGGCAATTGCACTAGCCAGGTCCCCTCCTTCGCAATATTCCATTACAATGTACAGTGTTGTGTTGGTTCGGTCAATAATTCTATCATAGTATCGGACGATGTTTGGATGCTTCAGCTCACGAAGTAAATTCACTTCAGAAACAAGCATGTATTTCTCAGCTTCTGTCATGGAGCCATAGTCCAGTTCCTTCCAAACTAAGATCTGAAATAAAAATTTCCAAGGTACAAATAAACTCATTATACTCAAAACCTTTTTAAAAACTTTTTAAAATTACTTCTCTAGTAAGTAGATCATACAGTGACATCATCTAATGTAGTTCAATGAACCTAAGGACCCCTGAGTTTACTTCCATAATCTTCCCCTAATTTTTCAGGAATAAATGATGCAACACAGGGTGATGAGGTACATTAGGCCTCCCCCAACCCCCTAACCTCCGTTGCTTAGTCAAAGCTGGTCAAAGCTGGGGCAGAGGTGGTCAAAGTCCTCGAGCATTCCAAGTCAAGATTTCCAAGGTAAGAGAACTTAGTAAAGGTCCTTCCGTCAGAGCCAATTTCCTCTCCATTGTTTCTTTGTGTAAAGTCTACCTACACACCTTGGGAAATCTGAATCCAACAATCTGAATAATGGGTATTTTAAATGAATTCTGACTACAAGACATAAAAGTTCGAGGTGCTGATGGTCATGACTGAGAGGGCTCTTCTTCTCTAAAAATAGCTCAGGAGTCAGCTAGCTGTCACCAACTGAAGGCCCTTAGCAGGTCAAATTGGGGAAAAGGAAGAAAATGGAAGAGAAAGGAAAAAAGATAGAAAAAATATATATATATAACATAAATATATAAAAATGTGCAGTCCCATGTAAATAGCAAAAGCGGTGTTATGTATTTGACAATATTCTATTTGGCACATTCTATTAACTTTATTTAAAAATTAAGGACAGATTCACAAATGAAAAATAAAAAAAAAGGAAAAAGGGACACAGTTTCCCATCCCTTGAGAGACCCAGGACCGACACAGACCTGGGGGGAGATGGCTGACTCTTCTGAGCACCCTGCCTTCCAGACGCACAGCCCCAGGCCCCTCGCTTCCCTTCGGCGGCAGAGGGCGCGCCCCCCGCAGTTTGCAAAACCGCGGCGGGGGCGGAGACAGGCGCCGAGCCCGCGCTCACCTTGCCGTCGCTCTTCCTCCGGATTTTCTGGCAGCGGCCGTAGGAGCCCGTGCCGATGGTGTACAGCACCTCGTAGTCCTCCGCCCGAGTCGGCATGGCCGGACCCGCGCAGGACACCTGAACGTCGCACCACCGTCGCGGAGATGCAGCCACAGAGTCGGAGACCTCAAGCCACCGCGCCAGGCAGCCCCAGTCTCCAGCCCTGTTTAACCGTCGCGGGCCCCCGCCTCGCAGTCTATTGGCCTGCGGTAAGGCCGCTTCGCCTCTCTGATTGGCTAAGAAGAACACAACACCCTGGGCATCTTGGGAAAAGAAGCTAGGCAACCGCGTCAGCGTCCGTGTCGGCGTCTGCTTCCGACCTCTCGGGAGAAAGGGGCGGAGCTAAAACTAAAGAGAGGGCGGGAGACCGAAAGCAGCAGTGTCAGGTGGTTCCCTGCCACCCTGCCACCCTATTCCTCTGGCTGAGGTCGCCAAGGCAACCGAAGTCCAGAGACCTCTCTTCAGACTTTTCTGCTCACTGCCTCAACCAGTCGCCTTTGCACTCTGACCTCTCACCCAACCCATTCTCTGCACACGCCCTCCTCTCTCAGGTTCCTGAGCCCGGGGCAGGGTCACGCCAAAGTCTGGGTGAGAGCTGAGTACAGAGGTGAAAAGGACTGTCTCTCCCTGAAGGGTGCGCGAATAAGTGCTGACAGTGCTGCGGAACTGTGTGAAGTGCTTGCGGGACAAGCACTTTACATGTATTGTCTCGTTTATAAAGCAGGAATTGGCGTTATTTCCAATGAGGAAATGGAAGCACAGGAAGGTTATAGTATTTGCTTAGGTCCAACATCCAGGAAGAGAAGAATAAATGCAAAAACAGTGGATACTCATAGTAATGATTTAAAGTTCACACATGACTTTAGGATGTAGTCCTCATAGAGAGACTATATCTTTGAACACCAAACTTAGAGGCCTGTTTAACATGCAGAGGATGTGTACAAAACCTCAAGGTGGAATATGGAAGTCCCTGATGTTTTGGAATACCCAGGAGAATATGGTGGCTGTAAGGCAGAGAGAGGTTTACCTTTAAGACTCCTACAAATTTTTTTTTTATTAGAAAAGACTACCAAATAGGTTATCAGGGGTGCCAAACACATAGTTGATTGACAATAAATGCAGCCTTCTCTGGGCATGCACAGAGACCAACATTTTCAGCTCGCCCAGCCAGATGGAACAGTCCCACTTTTACCTGGGAGAGGGGACCTGGAGACCTCCATCCAAAGGTGGAGGAGTACTTTACAAGAAGGCAATGCATAAATAGGTCAATTTTCTTTAAATATCTGTTCAGCATGGGATTGAAAGTAACTTGATTTCCTATTAATAAGAATTACAAACCTCTTTATGTTAAAAATAAGGAATTTATTACATGCACTGAATATAACATAATTGGAATTGCCAGCCAGGAGATTTTTAAAGTAACATTCAAGGGCACTGTCTTACCTCAAGGGAATGGAACCAGTTTAGTTTTCAAAAGTTATGTAAGGAGCCACAAGTGGCTCAGTTAATTGGCTTTTTTTTTTTTTATTTTAGTACCTCTTAAAGATTGACATCCCTGGAGCTCTTTCGCTGGCCCGCCTCAAATCCAACCCTGCACCTTCTCTCTGGCCATTCTTATGCTCTGATGCTTTGCCCCAATTCCCCAAACCCGGCACACTTTCTCAGTTCCCTCCTACCACCACCACCTTTGCACCTGTTACTCCATTTGTCTGGAATACTGTCCATCCCACTCCCTTATCCACTCCCCTACCCCTGATCATGTCTGTCTAGAGGACACAACTTGTCTTTCAAGACTCAATGCCAACTTTCTCTCCTGTACTCTGGAAAGCCTTTCCTAGCAACCTAGAACAAGCAATTCCTCCATCTATAGTGTTCATAAACCACTTTGTACATAAGTCCACCTTAACTTGTTATTTATATTATTTGTTTATATGGATCTCACAGTGGCTCAACTTCAAATTCCTTGTAGCTAGCATAAGCCCTGTAATAAAAGAGGCATGCAAAAAATCTTTGTTAAATGAAAATATGAGAAAGCAGCTTATTAATAATCATGTAAGAATTTGGATGAGCCCTCAAGTACTCACGTTTCGATAGCCTCCAGCCCTGTGGCAGCGACTAAATACTGGGTAAAGAGCCATCCCAAGAGTATGGAGAGTGGCTCCTAGGCACATATGTTCATTCAGCAAATATTTATTGAGCACTTTTCATGTGCCAGATATAATGATAGGAATTAATATGCTGAGTGTTCATTAAAAAAGAGACAGAGATGGTAAAGATATGGCATGACAAACCCTAAACACATGCCAAAGTTATCCCACATCATTGGGTGGGAGTGAGGGGCAGGACAGCCTAGACACTGAGAAGAAAGAGACATTGGTGGCTGAGGAACATGTGGAGGTCGATCAGGAACACTTTAGAGGAAATACCCCTTCCCCCATCACTTCCTCCCTCCTTCCTTCATATTCCACCCATCCTTTAAGACTCAACTCAAGCCCAGTTTCTTCCCTGAAAATTTCCCTGGCTGCCTTCAACCCACGGTGACCTCCTAAAAGAGCAATTAACTGTGTTCTTTACTCATTTAGGATGTGCCATATAATAGTCTGAATTACTTGCTGCTCATGCATATCTATCTTACCTGACCTATTAAATCGAAAACTCATCCTTTAACAAATATAAATCGAGGCCCCTCCAGGTGCTGAAGATACCCCAGTGAGCGGGACTGACTTGCAGTCTTGGAGGTGGAAACAGTAGATGTACCAAGGAGACAGAGAAATGCAACCATTACAAATTCTGCTAAGAATTAAGAAAACAAAGAACTGAGACAGAAATGGAGAAGACTACACTGAAAGAGAGAACTAAGGGATGACCAGCTCCATAAGGGTGGGACCAAGGCTTGAACTTGTCTATAACCAGGCTCCCACACCCAGGGTCTGATTCAGTGTCTTCACAATTTTCTTGCTAAATATTTTCATTGTTGTCAGTTTTAATTTAAATTTGGTGAAATCGCAAATAAAGAGATTATTTGCACTATGTCTGTGTGTTCTGCTCACAAGTGCTCTACAGGTGTTCCCAAAGTCACCAACAAATTTTTAAAACAAGCTCCTTGGAAGACTAATGGGCATCTCCAACGTAACGTGTCCAAAATCATACTCTTGAGCTTTGTCCCAGATTTGTTCTACTCGCTGTTTTCTTCGTCTTAAGTAATTAATGCAGGTGATTTTTTTGTTGTTTCTTTTGTTCACTGCAGTATCTCCAGCACCTAAAACGTGCCTGGAACGTAGTAGGCACTCAGTTGGCATTTGTACATTGAAAGAATGTACCAGCGAAGGAACAAACAAATGAGCCATCATACTCCATTGCCCTCGGCTTTCCTTTATATGTTACATTAAAGACCCACTAGAGGGCTGTAAATCACCGCATGATAAACGAGGAGTCAGTTCGTCTGCACCAGCCCATCCCCAGACCTGTCCTGACAGGGCACTTCGAGATTTGCATATTTAGCACGTCAAACCTCAGACAAGACGTTTGTGTGTCTTATCTCCACAATTACTTGGAGCCATCTGAAGTCATGGATTATGGAAATTCTTTAAAGTGCTTAATAAAGATTTCTAGAAATAAAAGAGAGAGAGAGATTCTTTAGAAAGAGTAGAAGCTAAAAGATGTTAAAGAAAGGTGCACGACATAGTATGTGCTCAATAAATAACCATGTTCTAGAGGAAAGAATGAGGTGTTATGGAGACTGACCCTAACAGTGACCCACCACTTGATCTAAACAGAAGGATAAGATGAAGCTAAGAGACAGCTTTGGGTTTAATGGCAGGCAGCTGATGGAAGAGGATGATAAGAAATTTTTCTTTGAGACCACATGGTGGTTAGTTCTAGCTCTGTCACATTTTAAAGAGGGATAGCGTCATGCTTGCACCCAAGGGTACAAGTTAGGGGAAGGCTGACTTCTGTTCAATACAAGGATAAACTTTCAGACAAAGAGAGCCACCCACAAATTTTATGTTTTTTTTAAAATGATATTTGTATATTCAGGATATATATTATCAAATTTCTAAGAATATTAATAATATAAATTGGTTAAGAAGAAAGTTAGAACGAATCACAGATGCTGAAGCCATAATGTGTATCTAAGGGACTTCAGGAGCTTTTAGAGAACACTCCTAATTTTCCCTTCAGGGGGCAGCACAGTGAAATTGTAGGAGCAGTGAGCATGAGGTCTAGGAACCCAGGTTCGGCTAGTTCTGTTTTGATGAACTGTATGACCTAGGGAATCCACTTCACCTCCCTGTAAAATGAGGGTTTTAAATTTGATGACCTTTAATGACCCTTCCAGCTTCACATGAAAACTGAAAACCCTCCTCCTGAAAACTCACCGGAACTGCTATCAGAGCCAGGAAACTGGTCTGCTTAGCCCTTGGTTTGACCCCAGATAACAGTTTTTATTAAGAAGCTATGTCTGCATTAGCTTTCTCATCATCCTCTTCATTTTTGACTTTTATCAGCAACATTTATTGAGTAACAGACACAGTGACAGGTGCTGGAGATAGAAAGATAAAAGATCAGCCCTTGCCCTCAAAGAGGTTCCCCTGGAAAGGTGAGACGTGTAAATCAGCTATCCCTATTCGGTGTGATAATCTCTCTGAAAGAGTTTTGCCTAAATGTTAAGGGAACCCAGAGGGAGGAGCCAGGATCTGATAGGGATGGCAGGGAGTGCAGGTCAGGGCAAGTGTTCCTGGGGGAGGTGACCTCTGAACTACATCTAAAGGATGAATTAGAATTAGGAGAGAGGGGACTGTGGGTGAAAACATGAAGGCATGCAGGGGCCTGCAGGTTAGGGGACCAAAGGCTGCCTATGGTTACCTTGTGAGACAGCCAGTTAGGTAAGCAGGATGACCCAGGAGTTGAGGCAATCTTCTGAAGGTGATGGAGTCACAGTGGAAGCTTTGAGCAGACGAATATTACCAGGCTGTGCTCTAGAAAGATCACCCCAGTAACAAGATAGAGAATGAACGTGGGAGGACAGGAATATGTTATGAGAGGTTATGGTAACAACTCAGGAGGAAATGATATCAGCTGAACTGAGGCAATGGAGGAGAAAGAGGGAGTCTAGAGCCGTTTGGGTGGTAGATTAGATGAGATGCGGTGAGCAGCCCTATGTAGGGGAAGTCGGGAGGACAGCTCCTGGCTTGAGTGACCAGATGGATGGCGGTGTCCTCCACTGCAGGAGACGACGCTGGAAGAGGGATGGCGGTGTCCTCCACTGCAGGAGACGACGCTGGAAGAGGGATGGCGGTGTCCTCCACTGCAGGAGATGACGCTGGAAGAGGGATGGCGGTGTCCTCCACTGCAGGAGACGATGCTGGAAGAGGGATGGCGGTGTCCTCCACTGCAGGAGACGACGCTGGAAGAGGGATGGCGGTGTCCTCCACTGCAGGAGACGACGCTGGAAGAGGGATGGCGGTGTCCTCCACTGCAGGAGACGACGCTGGAAGAGGGATGGCGGTGTCCTCCACTGCAGGAGATGATGCTGGAAGAGGAGCAGGTTGGGGTGGGGGACACTGAGAGCATGATGAGCCCACAGGCCTATGGGGTGGCTGGCCAGTGGGCAGCTGGATACAGAGTCTCAACAGAGTAGTCTAGGCTGGAGCCAGAGAACTGGGAGTAGGTGGTGACAGAAGCCAGGTGTGGGGATGAATATGCCCCAAGAGTGGCAGAGAAGGGAGACTGGAGGTTATACTGGGCTGTAAAGGAAGAAAAGTCAGCAAAGGAGACCAAGAAACATGACCAAAGGGGTAGAAGGCAATATGGAAATAATCTCTAACCCAGGTTTCCAATAGAGGAGACTGTTTTAAGAATGTGGGAGTGGTCCACGGGGCCGGATGTTGCAAAAAGAGCACAGAAAGGATGGGCAGAAATGAAAAGAGTGGATTTGGTCATTTGAAGAGCACAGGTGACCTCCCTGAGAGCATTTGCAAGTCGAGTGGGGCAGAGACCAGCCTGCGGGGGTTGCCGCTGGACCAGATGGGGAGGGCGGGCAACAGAGTGTGTGTGTGTGGACAGCCCCGCACAGCCTTCCAGAGCAGCTGCGGGCCCGGCCTTTATGTTTGTTTGCACCTGGGTCCTGTGCCCCTGGAGAATGAGTGACCTCTCCCGGAGGCATTTCCGCCCTCATTGTCACCACTCCCATGACACCAGCCTGCAGATGACGTCACGTAACACACTCATGACATGTCACCCAGAGGAGCGAGTGGTTCCTCACAGCCAACGCCTGCCCCAGGTTCCCAGCTGCTGCCAGCCACTGCCAGCGCGGTGGCCACAGCGACCTGAATGCAACCCACGGAGACCTTGGGAGAGGCTGCGTTTGCTTAGTGAGGAGGGTTTGGAAAGAAGTCAGAGAAGGAACTTTCATTTCGACTTTTAGGAGGCAGAACTCAAAGACACCGGCTCGGGCCTGTTCCACTATAGGGCCCTCCACGAGCTCCCAGGTGCCTCCGACCAGCAGCCGACTTGAGTCTGGATTCAGTCCAGAAGAGCCCTGCGCCCTTTGTGTTGTTTTTCTGTGCTAATCCTTTAACAAAGCCCAGCTAGAGAGTCACCTCCGTGCTGCTGCCTTTCGTTAGGGAGGAAGCCCCAGGGCAGAGGCAGAAAGGAAAGCCTGCAGAGACAGCCTGTTACGGTGACCAGTGACGGGTCGCTGAGCTCAGGTCCAGCACCCGGTAAGCCTGTCTCACTCCATCTCACAAATGCCCACGGGGAATTTACAAATGAGGAGCTGGAGACACAAAGACGTTAAATAACTGACTCAGGGTGCTGAGTGGCAGATCCAAACTGAAGGCCCGGTGGCGTCCAGTACGGACGGGATCCAGGATCTTGACAGCTAGTTTGTGTGACTTGCCTGGTCTCATCTAAGGGGGAGAGGATTTTCAACAGCAATGGCAACCACCCAACGTCTACCTTAGGTTCTGTTTTAACAGCTGCGCCTCGAGGCCTGTCATCTGCCTGCTGATCAGATTTCCCGGCCCTCAGTGGACCCCAGAGAGCTCAGCTACTGCAGCCGTTAGACACCACAGCGAGAGAGGCTCTGAGCTCCCGCTCCCGAATCACCCGGACCTGACGTGGATGCCCAGCCTGGCACACAAGCTGGGTGAGACCACGGCAGTGACCCTGTAGAGGGGGGGAGACGGTGCCAACCTCCCAGGGCTTCACTGAGGGTTGAATGCAATAATGTATGCAGTGTCTGCCCCGCTGCAGATGCCCCAGACAGGGTGGCTATTAGGGTCTTTAGTGCAATTCTCTCACTGGGTGGAACCCTGGAGGACGGCGCAATCCCTAGACTTTCTGCTGACGGCCGAGGCTTCCTGAGGGGCATTTTTTTTTTTTTTTAATAGCTACTTTATTTATTTATTTTATTTTATTTTTTTTTGGCTGTGTTGGGTCTTTGGTTCGTGCGAGGGCTTTCTCTAGTTGCGGCAAGTGGGGGCCACTCTTCATCGCGGTGCGGGGACCGCTCTTCATCGCGGTGCGCGGGCCTTTCACTATCGCGGCCCCTCCCGTTGCGGGGCACAGGCTCCAGACGCGCAGGCTCAGCAGTTGTGGCTCACGGGCCCAGCCGCTCCGTGGCATGTGGGATCTTCCCAGACCAGGGCTCGAACCCGTGTCCCCTGCATTAGCAGGCAGATTCTCAACCACTGCGCCACCAGGGAAGCCCCTGAGGGGCATTTTATCCAACCTGGCCACCCTGGCCAGCATGGCTAAGGGCAAACACTTCCTCCACTGGCCTGGCTCATTCCCTTGTCTTCTGTTCTCTCTGCCTGTACATGGCAAACTGCCTTGGGTGGGTTCTCAAGCCTGCATTCAAGGGTATTCGAGCACATATCTCTCAAGACAAGGCAAGGGGAGCAAGGCCAAGACATGGCTGTTGTGGGGGTGGTTTAAAATCCACTTCCCCGTTGATGAGCAGATGCAAACAGCCCCCAGGTGCCTGCCAGCCTTCTTTTTCTGCTCTTACCTTCTCTCTCTCCCTTGTTTCCTTCTCTTCCCATCCTCAGCTACCCATACAGGGCAGAGAGGGTATCTGAGGAGAGGAGAGGCCCTGGTCCTCGGCCCTTCAGAGCTTATTCCCTCCCCCACGAGCCTCGAGTTCCAGAACTGGCTTCACTCAGGTTTGAGACATGATGCAGAGACCTCACTCTTCCTCTCTTCTTTTTCAGGAAACATCTGGAAGCTCTGCTGGGGAGATCTGTCACATGGCCTCTAGGGAACTTCAGACTCCTGCATATTCTGCCAGAGTTCTTTGTTTGTTGAATATTATGAGAAATCATATATATATATATATGTATCTGTCTCCCAAATACATAGCTTGAACCCAAAGCACAATGTTGTTAGTTAAATCTCTTAGTTAAGAGAACCCAACACCTGAAATCAGAATTCACCACACACAGTAACTGGGAAGGGAATGATTGGAGACACAAACCACTCCACTTTATAAAAGGATTTGCTACTGATTATTTTAAATACCAATCTTCCAGAGTGCTCCTAAAACACAGTTTAAGTAGAAAATGTTGTTTGCACTTTTGTTTTTCTGGAGCAATGTTGTCGTGCATAGAGACCTAATTTGAGCAGGTCTTGGCAACTGTCAAACATACAACTCTTCAGGTTCAGGCCAGGCTGTTGCATCATCACGTTGCTGCCCTCACACTGCCCCTGACCCTGGGCAGCAGCAGAGGGCTGTCCTGGAGCACCTGGTGAGCTGAGGGCACAGGTATACCTGGCCTGATGGATGTGGCCCGTGGAGCCGGGAATGATAACAGCCACTCCTCTGCGCCAGGCACTGTGCTTCTCACCCTATTCCTTCACTCTTCGCCACGTATCCATAACTGGAGTGTCAGTTTATTCGCATTTTTCAGGAAAGAAAACCGAGGCTCGGGATGGTTAAGCCTAAGGTTTCAGGCCACTATAACAGTTCTCATCTGAAAAAGAGAAAGCAGAAATGTGCCCACCCACCCTACAGATCCTTAGAGGTCTGGCTCACGAGTCTCTAAGGAAGTTCCCTCATCCCAGCCCCTCCACTCTGGACCACCTGGAAACCATGGGCTCCTGCAAGGACTCTGGTCGGAACTAGTGCCTGCAGGGGGACAAGTCAGGGGTCAGCAAGACCCCTGGCTCGGTGGGCGTGCTCATCACCCTGGATGGCTGTATACCATCACACAGAGGGAAGGATACAGGTGGGGACGAGGGTTGTTTTTATACATGAAAAGGCTGCAGCCTTCTCACAGCCTCGCCACAGAAAAAGGGAAGCCAGACAGAAACTGAACAACTGGGCCACAGCAAGCCCTGCCCAGAAGGGAGCTGGTGAGACAAGGAGGACCTGCCCTGGGCACACAAGGCTGGGGCAGGATGACGCTGTCCAGCATCACCCGTTCACCCGGGGACCCAGGCTGAAGGCTGTTTCATCTCTACACCGCCTACCCCCAGCTCTCCGTGATGCGAGAGGCCTGGCAGGCGCCTGGAGAGGCCCAGGCCTGGGCTGGCGGCCTCCAGGAGTAGTAGCCAGGCAGGGAAGGGTGTCAGGACCTAGGAGGCCCGAGGAATCCAGGGTGTCCAGCAAGACCCAGTGACTCCCTGGAGTGACATGTTAATACAGAACCTGGGCTGTTCCAGTGCCTGGCAGAAACTTACTTCTGTGCTAATGGTGATGGAAGGGTTTGCTGTGCACATCACCAGGGCAAGAAGATTATGGAGAAGAGAGTTCTGTATTTCCTTAAGCAGCTCTGCAACCTCCTAGGCCTGTGTTTCCTCATTTGTAAAAAGTGGTCCACAGTACTCAAATCTGTCAAGGCATCAAAAACAGGGCAAGTCTAAGAAACCGCCAGTCTAGAGGACCTCAGGGAGCCATGATAATGACACCTAAATGTCATGTGGCATCCTGGAATCCATCTCGGAACAGAAAAGGGATGTTAGGTTAAAAAAAAAGGGAGGGGGGGACCACTACAGAAATCAGAATCAAGAATGGACTTTGGAAAAAAAAAAAAAAAAGAATGGACTTTGGTTAATGATGTAACAGTATTGCTTCATTCTTTGCGACAGACATACCACATTAATGTAAGATGTTAACAAGGGGGGAAACTGGGTGTGGGGTATGTGAGAACTCTCTGTGCTAGCGTTACGACTTTTCTACAAACTGAAAACTCTTCAGAAAGAAAAGATTTATTAAAAAAAAAATGTCAGCCTGATATCTAAGCTCTGCGAACTGAGAATTTTGTTCTCCTTTACCAAATGTGGATTTCTAACACATCTTTTCAAGTTGCTTGGCAGCATCTTGGAGCTTTCAGTTACTAACTGTGTGCCAATGACAAGTGGTTCCTTAAAGGAGGCCCATCAGGGGTCCTGCCAGGCGCCATCTCCAGCGGCCTGTGAAACTGTGACACTAACATTGACAATAATGTAGCTACTCTTCTGGGGCACAAGGCACCACAACCTGAAGACCAGATACTATAATAATCTCTGTTTACAGATGAGGAAACCAAGGGTCCAGGGGTTAAGTAATTTGCCAAGTTCAGACCACTAGAAAATGCCAGAACTGACCTTGCCTTTGCTTCTGCCCGACTCCAAAGTTCGTATCCTAACCACTGCTAAAGAAATAAAGCTGCACTGATTTTAATATATTTTATAATTAAGAAGCCTCTCCCTACCCCAGCCCAGAGTATACTGTATTCCAAACCCACACACTCTGAGTTCAGGGAATCTAAACCCATGGGCCAGAGTATGGCTGCATTCCCCAAAACACTGTGTGTAGACAATGTGTGAGAGCCTTCCTGGAGCAGCCTCCAGGCTTTCCCAGGCTCTATCAAATATTGGTGAAGTCCTGTGTCTCCAGGAGCCCCTAAGGGCCCTCATGCCGCCATCAGCCCTGAGAGGGGAAGAGGACCAGCATGACACTGTCATGCTTGTGGGGGACACTGTCCCCCTTCCTACCCAAATTACAGGGCACATGGCAAGGTGGAGACAGGACCAAATCCAGACCAGGGCTGCCGTCATCAGACTGCTGCACTGTGTGACATTCTCCAGAAGCCACCTGGGCAGGGACGCCAAGGCAACTTCTGTGCAGGGCCAGGTCACCTGCCGTGGGCATGAGGGGAAGAAAGTGGCCTGTACGATTTAGATATAGGCATTTAATACAAATATACCAGCACATGCTTGGGCATGATTTTTAATGGTCTTGTATCTTCTGACCACCGAGATGAAATGGCATCACGAAAAATCAGCGCCCATGGGAGGGAGGGGTTGAGGCAGATACCCAGGCTCCTGGGTGTGCAAGCTGGCAAATGATGGCACCATCCACGGAGAGAAGGAGGAGGGGGGAGCAGCTCTGGGGAGGAGCTCATGCCAACCCAGACGTGGAGCCTCTGAAGTGCCTGTGGTCCTCCCACTGGGGATTCTGACACAATCTATCCTGATTCTGATAGATGATCCGGGAAGGAGATACATAGAGATATGGGGTCCTCAACAGGTAAATGGTAGTGGAAGCCACAGATGCGGGTGAGGATGAGGTGGCCCGGAGGGTGGGGTAGAGTGCAGGGCAGAGTGAGGTGAGCAGAGGGTCACAGGTGGGCAGACACCAGCCACGCAGCGTAGGTGGGGAGAGAACTCTCTATCTTCATGACTTTGCAAGCTCCTGTTCTGACGAATCCAAAGCCAGCCAAAGTCTGCCTACAGTCACTAAATTAGGCATGGTGCCTGGAATTGAAAGTAGTTCTCCAATACATTGTTTTATGTAATTATTGGCTGCTGCCTTTATTAAGATCTACTGATCAAAGCGTTAAAACTGAGCTTATTGAGACTGATTGAAAGAAAAAAAATTAGAATATAGAAGAGAGTTAGAGATGACTTCCTTCCCCCCAGTACAAGCACCACACACAGCGCAGTGATGGGCCTTGGGAGGAAGTGAGGGGGGCGGTAGGAATGCTGGCAGCAGGGCAGGAGGAAAGGCCCAGAAGCAGCAGCGAGCGGTGTGGGGTGGCACTACAGCAGCTCAGCCTGGCCCAAGTGGGTCCATGCCCGGAAGTGACCTTCTTTCCTTCCTGCACCACACAAAAGAGGTGGCAGAGAGGGGGCAGTGTTGAAATTTGCATGCTACACAGGAAGCACCAGAAAGGGAAGTCTGCAAGGTGAGCATGAGCCTTTTTGTTCCTCTGGCCACTTTCGCTCTTGCCAGCGGTGCAGTGGGCTCGGCTCAGGGAGGCAGCCTCCCAGGGGAGAGCTGGGTCCTGGCAGCACCTGGGGGATGGGGCTTGCACCCTGGCCCCCACCAGGCCCTCCGCCTTGTCTGCCAATCCCAGGGAGCAGGTGCAGCTGCTCTGCTGGTGTGGTCTGAAGCCCACTGCCCCGGGGACAAGCACCTTGCCCCACCTCCTCAGCGGGTCTTCTCATGGTCTTACTTTCACACTGCCTGTAGCATATTTTCCTTATAGACTTGAAAGTCGTGTCAACAGCCCACCTCTAGAAACTAAAGAAAAGGACCTACTTTTGGAAATTGTGCCTGGAAGCCCAACTGCTAAATATACCTCTGTTATAAGTTGAAATATGTCCCCCCGAAAAGATACGTTGAAGTCCTAACTCCAGGGACTTCGGAATGTGACCTTCCTTGGAAATAGAGTCATTGTGGATGTAATTCGTTAAGACAAGGTCATTTCAGTGGGCCCTGATCCAATATGACTGGTGTCCTTATTAAAAGGGGAAATTTGGAGACAGACCGGCACACAGGGAGAATGCCAAGTGAGGATGAAGACAGAGAAATGTGATGCTTCTACAAGCCAAGTCACATCAAAGATGCCTGCAAACCCCTGGCAGCCAGGAGAGGGGATGGAACAGATTCTCCTCTCAGGCCGTGGAAGGAACTGGCCCTGCCCACACCTGGATCTCAGACTTCTGGCCTCCGGAGCTGTGGGACGGTAAATTTCTGTCGCTTAAGCCGTCCAGTTTGTGATACTTGTAACAGCAGCCCCAGCAGGCAAGCACACCTCTGCCCAGATTACTGCGTGGTCAGGCCACCAGGCCCCACCTCTCACACCTGTGAAAAGGTGACTTCTTTTGAGAAGGAAAGGAGGGAGCTGAGTGTCCCAGAACAGAGTCTTCTGGCTTCTCTATTCAAGTTTCTATTCCAGATTCGCAACAAGTCACGCTCGGCCGTCTCCAGAGCCTGTCCATGACTCTCTGCATTTGGTCGTTCACGTCTTCATTTGTCCATTGTCCATCTATTTATTCATTCAGCATGTCTTTCTTGCCCACATCCTGTGTGCAAACTGCTGTTCTAGATGTTTGGCAACAGTGGGGAACGAGGCAGATGAAAGGCCTGTCCTCACGGCACTTTCATGTGGTCAGAGGACGAGGCGTTAGTCAAACAGTGCTGAAATCAGGGTTAATTCTGACAGTGGTAAGAGCTACAATGACAGAAACAGCGATTAGCTGGGGGTCTTGATGTCCCAGCTAACCATGACCCTGACCCCCACCTGCTGCCACCAGTTGAGGACAAGGATGGCTCAGTTACAGATAAGCAGCCTCATAGTGCTCTGAAGGGTCTTGCCGATCGTGAAAGGCTGTGTATCTTAGGTACAGACAGGGATGTTAGTTTGTGTCTGCCCCATCCCTGCAGCCGGGTATTTTGGGAGAGGTGCTTTCTAGCCAAGGTGGCAGGGACGCATAACTCCTGCAGTGGCTGGATTTCCTAGATAAAGACCATGAGGTGACAACACCACAGGGTTGTGAGAGACTCGGGTGGTCTCTGCTGGAGGTTGGGAGCCCTGAGTGTAGTTCAGGGCAGTGCAACTCGAAGGGTCACTCCCGGGACCACTAGTGCCGCCGGCCCCAGATCTACTGAATCAGGACCTCTGGGGTGGGGACCTCAGGAGTTGCCACTGCTCCCCAAAGACGAGAAACACTGGTATCAGGGACAAGCATGGCAGTCTGGACAAATGGAGTCCAGTTTGAGAACTGGCTCTCTGCTTTCTGAGGTTTAGTTCTCCTATCTTATAAGGGCATAAAAATAGCACCTAACTTCCGGTACCGACTTCTAAAGTTATGCAGAGGATATTAACTAAAGCATGTAAGTGCCTGGGACCTGGCACAAGTACAGTAAACATCAGCTAGTTTTTCTTTCATTACGATGTTGTTCTCCTGTCTGCATGTGGAGAACAGGCCTACCTACCCTAGCTTTGGAGCATTGGGAGGTTGTCGAAACCCTCAGCGTGACCCGAGGAGCCCTCTCTTGAACAGGCTGCCTGGCTGGCTCGGTGCTTTTTGCCACTCAGCAGGACTGGTGAGGCTGCTTAGCTCACTGTCTCGTGGCCCTGAGGGCGTATAGGCCAAGAGTTGTCAGGAATCCGGCCTCGACTTGCTCTAGGAAGTATGGCCTCAGATAAGGCTACACACGCACGCCGTCATCATGAGAGCAGACAGTGCAAAATCAGTGCCTGGTGCAGGATCTGGAGAAGGAAGGCTGTGGGCACTGCGGGGAGGAGTGGGTGCAGGAGGGCGAGGGGATAAATACGTGTGTGTGAAAGGGGAGGGAGCCATGGATTTCCCGGGAGGAACCAGGCACCAGGCAGGGTGGGAGCACAGTCTTGGTGTTCATGTTGCCTCTTTGACTTCTTGATTAGGGCCCTTTAAGCACCTCTGTTCAGCTACCCAGGGAGTAGGAGGTTGTTTAAAGCTGTAATAAAGCTCTGTGCTTGAACCAGCTCTGCTACTGCTAGAGACAGCTGCCCTGAGCAGTTAAGAAGAAAACCACGGGAGATGTATGCACACACTGAGCTAATTCCCAGAACGTGCGTTTCCTGCTCCGCCCTACTCTTCTGCCGGGCAGTTTTAACTGGCTGATGCTGGAGGGGCCCCCCATGGCATTAAGACTCCCAGGGCTGGCCGCATGGTGCAACTGGGCAGAGACCGGCCAGCCTCCTCTGGCACAGGGCGGGAGGCGGGGCGCACACACCTCTTCAGAGGACGGAGGCCGAACAAGGCTCTTCCTCAGCTCCTACCAAGGATTCCCTGGGAGGTAATCCGGTCGCTGGGCCACCATGCCAAGGTCACCCTGTCCCAGAGGGGGAGCCACAGCCCAGTTTGAAGTCCTTGCCTGCTAGGACACAGCCCTGGAGCGGCTGGGATGTGGTGGCCTCACCTGCATGCACAGGTGGCACCTTCCTGATCTGTTCCTGACTTAGGTTTCGCTCTGCAGTGGGCTTCCCGACCCTAATCCCATCCCAAGCCCTGCAGAGATAACCAGCAAGGCTCTGGCATATTCCATGGTGTGCTCTCCTGCCACCCCCCACCCCGCAATGAGGCTCACAGAATGGGGCGAGAAGGCTAACACCCCAGCAAAAGGTATGCCAGGCCAGGGACAAATCAGAGAGAGAGAAAAACGGTCATCTATTCCCGTTGACCTTACATTCAGATATGTATTTTTGCCAATGATCCCAATTTTTATGACATGATTTATATGTCTTTTTGTTATCTGGATTCTTGAAAACTCAAGCCCTGACAAGATACCTAAATGATGCTAGTCCTAACTCAGGCCCTGGCACTATCCCCAACTAAGGCCCTGAAACTACTCATAACTCAGGCCCTGACACAATTCCTAACATAGGCTCTGATGCTACTCCTAACTAAGGCCCTGACACTGTCCCTAACTAAGGCCTTGACACTGTCCGTAATTAAGGCCGTGACACTATTCCTAACTCAGGCCCTGCTAGTTCTAAATAAGGCAATTTCATCAAATTGTTGATGAAAGACATATTTTTTAGTGACAGTCCACTCCTTATCTCAAAGGGGGTGAAATATAATTATGGGAAGAAAATGATCGCCAAGGCAGGGCACAGTCATGTCTAAGATACATGGAAAGGGTTGGGGTCTGGGTGACTTGGTGAGTTGGCCACTGTGCCCGTCAGCTTCGGTCCCTCTCTCCCTGCCACCCTCTTCCCCTAGTCCCTGCCCACAGAAGAGGGTCCGATGCTCCTTTGCTCCTCCGGGAGCCCCACAGAGGCAAGGGAAGAAGGTGTCCCACCTCCTGTTAGCCCTACCCCCGCCTCCATTAAACAAGGCTTCTTGTCACAGCCGTCCTCCCGCAAACTCCTGCGGCCCCCCCTGCCCAGCTCGTCCCGAGCTCTGCCATCCTGTGGCTCCCAGACCTTCTGGCTCTCTCCCCTCCCCACGCAGGGTGCTTTCCTCTCTGTCTTACTCTCTGTCTGACCCGAAGGCCCCAGCATCCTGTTGCATCTGATGCCCTCTTCCACTGAGAGCCCTGCGTGGACTGCCCACTCCTGCTGGTAATTACCCCCAAGCCTGAATCTGCAGCCATGCCCACATCCGTGTGGTGGCCTGGAAAGCCTCGGGGCTTCAGGCTTTATGTGTGTCTCTTCTGTTCTGAGTGGCAGTTAGGCACAGAGCCGGACGCCGGCGCCCGCCCACTTGGGTGTGGGTCTGGCACTTACTGTGTGCCCTTGGGCACATCTTCTCACCTATTTTTGTGGTTGTTATTTTAATTGTGGTAAAACACACATAACTTAAAATTGACCATTTAAACCATTTTTAAGCGTACAGTTCAGCAGCATTAAGTACATTCACATTGTTGTGCAAATCACCACCATTCATCTCCAGAATTCTTTTTGTCCTGCCAAACTGAAACTCTGAGAAATTCTGTCACATGTACAACATGAATGCACCTTGAGGACATTGTGCTAGGTGAAGTAAGCCAGTTACAAAAGGACAAATGCTGTATGATTCCACTTATATGGGGGTCACTAGAGTAGTCAAATCCATACAGACAGAAAGTGGAACGGTGGGTGCCAGGGGCTGGGCAGAGGCGGAAGTGGGGGGCTGTTGTTTCATGGGTACAGAGTTTCAGTTTTGCAAAATGAAAAGAGTTTTAGAGATGGATGAACAGCAGTGTGAATGTACTTAAACACTACCGAACTGTACCTTTTTTAAAATGGCCAAGATGGTAAATTTTATGTTGTGTGTAATTTACCACAATGAAAAAATCTTAAACTAAACTGAAAAACAAACCCACAGCTGGAAACTCTGTACACCCCTCCCCTCTTTTTGCCTGAGTTTACTCATTTGTAAAATAGGAATCATCATGCTACCCAGCTAATAGGGTTGTCATAAGGATTTGCTGGGTAATATATATAAAGTGTTCACATCACGCCTGGCCGTCTGAGTGCCCTCGTGTCAGCTGTTATCATTATTAATGTTTCAGGTTGAGCAGGGCAGGAAGGGGGCGAATCTGAAGATCTATTTTTCAGAGAAAGGGGACAGAGATGGCAGGATGACATGGTGGAGGTGTGTTTTGGGGAGGGGAGTCTATTCTGGGACTTTGGGAATATGCCCTTCAAGAAGGAGGAACTCCTCAAGGCTTGTTGACCTGAACATCTGGGTCCCAGCAGAACCACCAAGGTCTCCCAATTATGTAGACTCTAATCATTTTAAACTTATGCACAGCAGGCTGGAATTTCTGAGGGTTTTACCTAGCAAAAGGGTGAGCTGAACTCAGTTTTGGTACAAACCAGATAGGCCGAGTGCAGGAGAGTTTTCTGAATCTCTTAACAGAATAAACGACCGCAGGCCGTTTCTGGGAATACGGTGGCAAATTATCTCACTTTCGAGTTGAGTAGATAGATCCTCATAGCAATTTTAAAAAATGTATTCATTTTAAAAGCCTCATGACAATATAAAATGTAATGGCATTTAATAAACAACTGTACTGACAGGAAAAAAATCACACCCTTGTGAATCCAGGAAGTATAGCCCCCAATTATATTGGGGTCCTACCCCAGTGAATCCTTGGTCCTGGACTCTGCCCCCCACGCTGTTCCCCCTCTGTGACTGCAGGATGGCAACTGAGCAGAGTCCCCCAGTGCTGTGGAAAGATCCAGCTGCAGACGGGCAGCAAGGACTAATGAGGGGTTTTACAGCATCTGCTGGACCAAATGTTTTCTGACATTTGTATTAACTCTCTTGGGCTCTCGCTCCAAGGCCTCTAATGACCTCATTTCCCCTAACTTTCCCCTCTGGCCGGCCCCAGGCAAGCACAGCGGTCTCCTGAGGGAGGGACTGGGGAGTGGGGACCACAGCCTGCGGCTCTTGCACCCAGTATCCAGGGTGTGAGCGTGGATGGGTTGGCCTTGCATAGCTGCCTAGGAGTAAGAGCTGTGGGACCCCTCAGCACCTCACCCCTTCCCGCTGCCCTCCAGCCTTAGGCAGTGGCTGCAGCAGTAATGCTGGGAGCGCTGGCGACATCGGTTTTTCTTCTTGTTTTATAGCTTTTTGAGGCTTAACTGACATACAATAAACTGCACCTATTTAAAGTATGCACTTTGATAAGTGTGACATATGTAAACCCCATGAAACCACGAGATAATGAACATATCCACCCTCCCCTCCAATTTCCCTCCTCCCCCTCCATACCTCCCTAATCCCCCACACAGGCAGACATTGATCTGTTTTTTGTCACTATAAATTCATTTCATTTTATAAAATTTTACATAAACAGAATGGTACATTATATTCTTTTTTTTGATCCAGATTCTTTTCACTCAGCTTAATTACTTTGTGATTCATTCAGTGTTGCATGTATCACTGGTTCATTCCTTTTTGTAGCCGAGTAGTAGTCCATTGTATAAACACCATAATTTGTCCATCTAACTGATGATGGGCATTTGTGTACAGGTCTTTGTGTGGACATATGCTTTCATTTCTTTTGGGTAAATGGCTAGGAGTGGAATAGCTGTATCACATAAAAGGTACATGTTTATTTAAGAAACTGTCTCACTGTTTTCCAAATTGGTTGTACCATTTTCCATCCCCACCAGCAGTGCATGTGAATTCCAGTTGCTCCACATTCTTGCCAACATCTGGCACTGAAGGTCTTTTTTATTTATTTATTTATTTATTTATTTATTTATTTATTTATTTATTGGCTGCGTTTGGTCTTTGTTGCTGTGCGCGGGCTTTCTCTAGTTGTGGCGAGTGGGGCCTACTCTTCATTGAAGTGCACGGGCTTCTCATTGCAGTGGCTTCTTTTGTTGCACAGCTCGGGCTCTAGGTGCATGGGCTCCAGTAGTTGTGGCTCGTGGGCTCTGGAGCGCAGGCTCAGTAGTTGTGGGGCACGGGCTTAGTTGCTCCACGGCATGTGGGATCTTCCCGGACCAGGAATCAAACTCATGTCCCCTGCATTGGCAGGCAGATTCTTATCCACTGTGCCACCAGGGAAGTCCTTATTTTTTAATTAAAAAAAATTTTTGGCCACACTGTGCAGCATGCAGGACCTTATTTCCCCAACCAGGGATCGAATCCGTGCCCCTTGCAGTGGAAGTGCAGAGTCTTAACCACTGGACAGCCAAGGAAGTCCTGGCACTGAAGGTCTTTAATCACAGACATTCTAATAAGTGTACTTTGTGGTTTTGATTTCCATTTCCCTAACTAAAGATTTTGAGCATCTTTTCATATGCTTATTTGCCATCTGTATATCTTCTTTGGTGGAGTGTCTATTTTTAACATTGGGTTGTTTGTGTCTTTATTATTGAGTTCGGAGAATTTTTTAAAATATAATTTAAACATAAGTCTTTTATCAAATATATGCACTGCAGTCTGTGACTCGTCTTTTAATTCTCTTAATGGGGTCTTATGAAAAGTACAAAATTTTGATTTTAAGAAGTCTAGTTTATCAATTTTTAATTTTATAGATCATGCTCTCGTGTCATGTCTAAGAAATCCTTGCTTAACAGAAGGTCACAAAGGCTTTTTCTTACGAGTTCTTCCAGATATTTTATAGATTTGGTTTTACATTTAAGTTTATGATCCATTTTGAGTTAATTTTTATATATGCTAAAAGGTATGAAACCAAATTTACTTATTTGCATACGTATATCCAATTTTCCCAGCACCACTTGTTCAAAGGCTATTTTTGCTCAACTGAATTGCCTTTGCACCTTTGCAGAATATTACTTATGCATTGTATTCTTTGGATTCTAAGACTGCCTAACAAAGTACCACAAACTTGATGGCTTAATACAACAGAAATTTAACTCTCCCAGGTCTGGAGGCCAGAAGTCCAAAGCCAAGGGATTGGCAGGCGGCACTCCCTCTGGAGGCTCTAGGGGAGGATCCTCTCTTGCCTCTTCCAGCTTCTGGAGGCTCCAGACATTCCTTGGTTTGTGGCAGCGTAACTCCAATCTCTGCTTCTGTCTTTACCTGGCCTTCTCCCCAAGTATTTCTGTGTCTTCCCTTCTTCTTATAAGGATAACTGTCATTGGGTTTAGGGCCTATCCTTAATCCAGGATGATCTCATCTTAAGATCCGTAACTTAATTACATCTGCACAGACCCTTTTCCCAAATAAGATCACAGTCACAAGTTCCAGGTAGACATATGATTTTCATGGAGGGGGACAGGTGTCACCGCACTACTGATATCTATGTGTGGGTCTATTTGGTTACTATAGATTTATAATAAGTCTTTTTTTTTGGCTGCGTTGGGTCTTCATTGCTGCACGTGGGCTTTCTCTAGTTGCGGTGAGCGGGGGCTACTCTTCGTTGCGGTGCGCTGGCTTCTCAGTGCAGTGGCTTCTCTTGTTGCAGAGCATGGGCTCTAGGCACGCGGGCTTCAGTAGTTGCGATGCGTTGGCTCAGTAGTTGTAGTGCACGGACTTAGTTGCTCCATGGCATGTGGGATCTTCCCAGACCAGGGATCGAACCTGTGTCCCCTGCATTGGCAGGCGGATTCTTAACCACTGCGCCACCAGAGAAGTCCTATAATAAGTCTTGAAATCAAGTAGTGTTAGTCCTCCAACTTTGCTCTTTTTCAAAGTCGTTTTGGCTATTCTAAGTCCTTTGTATTTTCATGTGAATTTTGGAAACAGCCTGTCAATTTCTACAAAAAAGGACTAGTGGGATTTTGGGGAGATTGTGTTGAATCTATTTGGGGAGAATTAACAGCTTAACAACACTGAGTCTTCTAAAATATAACCAAAATATATCTCTCCATTTATTTAGATCTTCTTTAATTTCCCCCAGCAATGTTTTATAATTTTCAACATACAGGTCTTTCTCATCTATTGTCATGTTTATCCCTATTTCATATTTTTTGATGCTATTGAAAAGGATATTGTTATTTTAATTTCAATTTTCTGTTTGTTCACTGATAGTGTGTAGAAATCCAGTTGATTTGTGGATATTTACCTGTATCTTACAATCTTACTAGACTCACTTATTAGTTTTAGTGACTTTTTTGTAGAGTCAATCAGATTTTCTTCATAGATGATCATATCATCTGAGCATAAAAACAGTTTTACTTCTTCCTTTCCAGTTTGGATTTCTTTTCTTTGCCTTATGCATTGGTTGGAATCTCCAATGCAATGTTGGTAAAAGTAGTGAGCGTGGACATTCTGCTGTGTACCTGATCTTAGGGGGAAAGTATTCAGTCTTTCACTACTAAGTATGATGTTAGTTATAGGTACGGTGACCAATTGTCTCAGATTTCCCAGGACGGAGGGATTTCCTGGGGTGTACCACTTTCAGTGCTAAAACTGGGATAGTCCCAGGCAAACTAGGACAATTGGTCACCTAGTTGTAGGGTCAGTTTCAACGATTTTTTCTCCTTATCATAGGTTGTATTTTCCTGTTTCTTTACACGTGTGGCAATTTTGTTTTGGATGCCAGACATTGGGAGTTTACTTTGATGGGTGCTAGATAGTTTTGTATTCATATAAATGTCCTTGAACTTGTTCCATGATGCAGCAGTTTTATCCTTTCAGGTCTTTAAGATTTGTTAGGTGAGATGAAAGCAGTATTTAGTCTAGCGCTAATTGTTTTTCACTACTGAAGCAAGAGCCTTCTGAGTAATCTCCCCATAAATTATGAATTTTTTCCCTGGGTAATTTGATAGTTTCAGACTTGACTGAAGTTGACCTCTACTGTACCCTATTTGGAGAATACGTATTAAATAACACCATCTCAGAGAAATGGTAGATTGAATTTGGAGACTAAGATATACCTTTAGAAATAAGATTGAAATAAAACTCTGAGGATTTAGGTGACATTATTCTGAATATTTTGGCTTACTTACAGATTTCTGCATTACCTTTCCTGAAATCAGCTTCAGAAGGTCTTTATCAAGATCTGTTACCTCAAACTTTATTCTACCAAAACCTTGAATAGAAGGACACATCCTTAATACTACAATACCTGAGACAGAAGTATAAATGTGGGAATATTATTCTGTACTTTGTAGTAATGGGGATGGAAACTGGGAAAATAAAATAAAAAATATAAAGTCAAAAAATAATTATGAATTTTTCCAATCTGGTGGGAGTAGGAAGTATTCCCAGCCCTGTGTGAGCTCTGGGCACTCTTTCCTTCATCTTTTTGGGTGGTTATTTCCCCAGCCATGGGTAGTTGTCTTACACACATATGCTGATCTGTGCTCTGCTGAAAATTTGAAGATTTCCAGGGTTTTCTCTGTGTAACTCTCTCCTCTTAGATACTCTCTTGTATGTACTATAGCTGCCTGGTCTCCCCAGACCCCCAGCTCCTTCTCCCCATTCATAAATACTGCTGGGTTCCACCTCGGTTCCCCTTCCCTGCACTGTGGCTTAGACATTCTCTCAAGGCTGTAAACTGGGGCATCTCTTGGCATCACTGACCTTTGTTGCCTGATGTCTGGTGTCTTGGAAGCCTCATTTCCTATATCCCTCCATCAGGCAAGGAGCTCCCAGCAGGTGTTATGCTTGCTCTTATCAAGCTGGGTGCTGCTCAAGCACAGATAAGACCTGGGACGACTCCTTCTTCTTTCTCCTTTCTTCAAAGCATATTTAAGTCCATCACATTTTACTGCCTGGTTATTCTCCCCCAAATACCTGTTTGCTTTCATGTGACACAAATTATGCTTCAATCCCTTCAGATTGCCCTTTCTTCCCTTGATTGTTCCTGAGGCCACACATCCTCCAGGAAGTCTTCCTGGATGGAGTGAGATAGATGGTGCATCTCCTTGCCACACCATCTGCCCATGAGTTTATGAATCCTTTTTCCCTTGTTTACCATTGTCACAGCAGCTCCTCAGAACTCCCATCCCCAATCTGCACAACTTCAAAGTGTGCCCTGCACTTGCATTCCCCTGGAGTCGTGCAACACTCAGCCCTAAGGAAGGGTTTGAAAGTAGACACTCCATGGGCTTCCTCATTTCTAATCTCCAATCACACCATTGCTCTGCTTGGAATGCTCTTCTGCACATTCTCCTGTCGAAATTCTACTCAAGTCCTAGTTAAATGGGACCTCGATGAAACCATCCCAGGTTCCACAAGGCATGGTAGTGACTTCTTTCTCTGTCCTCCCATGATCTCATCAGAGTCTGCCTTTGAACACGGCTGGTTGTGTCCGGGCCTTTCTCCCTGACTAGAGTGTGCCTTTCATGAAGACAGGGGCCATGAAATACTCATTTCTGTTTTCCTGGCTCTTAATACAGGGCCTGGCCTGGCAGGAGCTCAGTGACTGAGGAGAAAATGACCAGATGAACTGAGGTCAAGTGGAAGCTACAAAGAGCAGACATCCTCAGCCCTTCCGGGAAAGTCTCGGGTGTAGCAAATCAGAGTTCTTCAGGGGCTCAAGGCAGGCTGAGGAGGGGGGAAGTTTGGGCCATCAGGGTACATGGGTCAGCTCCGGGCAAAGCCAGGGGAGTGGCAAGACTCAGTTCGACGTCCAGCCTGCCGTGTTGACATCATCATGTTGCTGGACATTAAAACCTTGTAGAGGAATGCTCAGTGTGTTTGTGAAAGAGGACACCCACCACATACACCTGCACACTCTTGTGTGTGTACAGGGACCACTTAGGTAAACGCAGGAATTACCACACAAGGTCACACCCACGTGTAAATGTGCAGATGTGCACTTGGATGGCCAGGCATGTAGAGATGCACACGAGGCTTACGTGAACACACACACACACACACACACACAGGTTCGGCAGTCTTTGAGAGCCCACGAAACACAGCAAGTGTGATCACAGTTGTTAAAGGGCAGGGAAGTGAGAGCCCAGAGCAGACGCATGGGCTGTCTCCTGATAACCAAAGCCAAAGGATGCTTGGAGGGGCTGAACACTGAACGCCTTCCTTTCCTCTTTTCCAGAAAGTAGTCTGGGACTTTAGCTAGACCCTTGCAGCTTTGCCCCCATAAGGAACCACAGCGTCTGATGCTCAGCAGCTGGAAACAGCAAGGGTGGGTGTGTGTGTGTCCTCTGTCCAGGAGCTCCCCAAGGGCAGGGAACGTGTCTTCTACAATAAGGCTGAGCCTCTCTTGAGGGAAGACCCCGCCTCCCTTGGGCTCCTCCCAAGGGAACAGGCATTGCTTCCTCCTCACCTTCCCACACCTGGAGGGCCCCGGAGGAGTGGTTCTGAGCTGGGTTTCTCAGTGACCTGTTGCACACTCTCCCCTACAGATCTTGGGAAATCCTGGATGCCAAGGCCCCAGTGAGCCACCAACCTTTGGGGTTCAATCATTGGAGGCCTGGGCAGTGATTCTGTTCAATCCCGGCTGCAGGGCCCCCAGGACCGGTGCGCTCAGGTTTCCTGGCAGATCGGAATCACTAGGGAGTTGTTGAGAACCTGAGGTTTCCTCCATAATTTACATCCTTGCTCCTCCCTGGACGGGATCACATGGCCCCGGACAAAGTGGGTGAACACTACGCTGGGGGAACCTGATCTCCTAGGTCGGGTAACAACAACAAGGCGAACAATGCAAGGATTACCCTGAACTCTGGCCAGAGCTCAGGGAGATCCGGAGCCGGCAGGAGGCTAGTGACCTGATAGGGCCGTTTAAGCTCAGCAGTGGCCTTTCACTTGCTGGGGGTGGAGGGTAATTGGGGAGGAGGAAGCTGAATGCTCTGGGAGCCTTAGGAAAAAGACGGAGGCTCTGTTTTGCCCAACCTCACTAGCCTGTGGGGCTGCTGAATGAGGTTGCTCTGGTGCGGATGCCCCACTCCCCACCATGTCTCTGCTGTTGACCGAACTGGAGTGTCTGCTGATCGTGCCTGTTCCTTGTTCTCTACCTGTGCTCCGGGCTCATCCCCTCCCCGTGTCCCATGCCTTGGTTCTCCTGAATCTGCACCCTTCTCTCTCCACTGGCTCCATTCCCTCAACGTATAAACACACCTGGGACTTGGGTATCTTAAAATAAATTCCCCTTTGTCCCTCCAGTCACCAGCCCACTTCTCTCCTTCCCTTCTTGGATCAGCCACTGGAAAGAGACTGAGGGCAACACGCCCTCCACACTGCACCCTGCCCACGTTCCACTTGTCTCCACCTGCTCCACTGACACAGAGACACCCCCATGATTTACATACCCACAAACTCTCCTGGGCACCTGAATGTTCCACAGGCAGACTCTGAACTTGTTATTCATTCATCAAATGTTTTTAAAATACTTTCTTTGTGACAGACATTGAGCAATAAGGTGAGTACAATGAGGGTTAAAGAGCTTATTTGATGGTAAACAGATATGTAAAACAACCCTTACTGATCTGATTATTAAGGAATGCAACTGAAATCTGCCCAGAACGTTGTGAGAACCCAGGGAAGTGCATCAAACTGGGAGGGGAGGAGCAACTGGTCATAGTAGGCTTTCTGGAGGAATTGGGTTGGAACTGAGTTTTAAAGGATGTATAAGAAGTGGGTAGAAGAAATTGGGATTCTGGCTGCAGGACTCT
Source organism: Balaenoptera musculus (assembly GCF_009873245.2). Classification (NCBI taxonomy): domain Eukaryota; kingdom Metazoa; phylum Chordata; class Mammalia; order Artiodactyla; family Balaenopteridae; genus Balaenoptera; species Balaenoptera musculus. The sequence continues at coordinate 145,561,938 of NC_045785.1, read as the reverse complement.
TTCAATTTTAAGTGACAGGACTAACTTAAGCAAACCAGGACTATATAACTTGGCCAACTGGGTGAAGTGGCCTCAGAGCCTCAAAAATAGAACTACCATATGACCCAGCAATCCCACTACTGGGCATATACCCTGAGAAAACCATAATTCAAAAAGAGACAAGTACCACAATGTTCATTGCAACACTATTTACAATAGCCAGGACATGGAACCAACCTAAATGTCCATCGACAGATGAATGGATAAAGAAGATGTGGCACATATATACAATGGAATATTAGCCATAAAAAGAAACAAAATTAAGTTATTTGTAGTGAGGTAGATGGACCTAGGGTCTGTCATACAGAGTGAAGTAAGTCAGAAAGAGAAAAACGAATACCGTATGCTAATGCATATATATGGAATCTAAAAAAAAAAAAAAAAAAAAAAATGGTACTGATGAACCTAGTGGCAGGGCAGGAATAAAGAGGTAGATGTAGAAAATGGACTTCAGGACATGGGGTGGGAGGGTGAAGCTGGGGCGAAGTGAGAGTAGCATTGACGTGTATACACTACGGAATGTAAAATAGTTGGCTGGTGGGAAGCAGCAGCATAGCACAGGGAGATGGGTTCTGTGCTTTGCAATGACCTAGAGGGGTGGGATAGGGAAGATGGGAGGGAGGCTCAAGAGGGAGGGGATATGGGGACATGTGTATACACATGGCTGATTCGCTTTTTTGTGCAACAGAGACTAGCACAGTATTGTGAAACAATTATACTCCAATAAAGATCTATTAAAAAAAGAAAGAAAGACGTACCACAATGTTCATGGCAGCACTATTTACAATAGCCAGGACGTGGAATCAACCTAAGTGTCAGTTCGGTGCTTTGCAATGACCTAGAGGGGTGGGATAGGGAAGATGGGAGGGAGGCTCAAGAGGAAGGGGATATGGGGACATATGTATGCATATGGCTGATTCACTTTGTTGTGCAACAGAGACTAACACAGTATTGTGAAGCAATTTTACTCCCATAAAGATGTATTAAAAAAAAAAAAAGCCTTCAGGTCTGCTGCTCTTCTTGTCTCTCCCTCTATGTTGGACTCATTCTCTCCTAACCAGTTAAGCTTCCTCTGTGTTTCAGGGGGCAGAAGGAGCATGGCCACAGGAAGTTCCAGGCTTACATCACTTCAGTTTGTTGACCCCACAAGAAAGAGAAAACTATCCCAGCACCCATATATAAAATCCCAGAGAAGGGCTCTGATTGGTCCAGATTGGGTCATGTGCCAATCCTGGACCAATCACTGAGGGCTGGGATACTATGATTGATGAGGCCTGGATCTCCTGCCCAACCCTGGGGCCGGGGAGCAGGATACTGTGATTGGTAGCTCCATCAGGGCCACATGGAATGAGACAGGGGAGGCAAGCCAAAGGACGGGCTACTGAAAACACAAAAACAACAATATTCGTAATAGAGAACTTTCTAAACAGAGAGAATCACATGTACAAAACTATACAACAGCCATGGAATGTGCCTGGGAATTACTAGTAGTTTCCTGTAGCTGAATCTAAGGATGAACTTGGATGAGTGGCAAGAAATAAACCTAGAGAAGAAGAAAGAATTTGGGGGGCCATATGTGCTGAACAACAGAGTTTAAATATTATCCTAAAAGCTATGGAGAATCTTGGGAAAATATTATATCATGTATTTATATGATCAGATTCTTATATTTGGGAAAAAATCCTCTTGGCCATAAAACTGTTCTTTTCTTCCTTATTTCAGTTAAGGCCATCCCCATCTTGCCAGTTCCATGAGCTGAAATCTGGGGAACTTGGGGCTGTCTCCCTCAGCCAAGTTCTCCCTGGATCCCCTCCACATTAGCCATCCCTTTCCATTTTATGGCACTGTCTTAGTTCAGGCCCAGGTCTGTTCTTGCAAGGACTACTATGGTGGGCCCTGTTAACTTAGACCAAGGCATCCACTCTTCCAGGGAGGTTTCTGTGACCCAGCCCAGGCTGGGTTAGACCTAGTTCTCTCTGCTTCCATCCATAGTACACACCCTGCTCATAGCAGTCATCTCTGCATTGTAACTGTGCACCATCTGGCTCTGACCATATGCTCTGTGTACATAGGCTCTGTGGATGCCTCAGGAGCATGACCCTGTTTTTCATTTCTTACCCCAGCTGCGCTGATGGTGTCCAGTACACTATAGACACTGGGTAAATATTTGTTGATCAATGAAAAGAGAAATGAATAAATGAATCCCACCTCCTGCCACTAAGGCAAATTTAAATGCACCCATAACTGAAAACAAAACAAAACAAAAAACATTCTAAGGCCTTAGTGAGCCTCTCCGACACAATGGGGTTTTCCTCATCAATTTCCAGGGCTCATGCTCTTTTTCTCTATCCTTCCAGCTCCTCTTTTCACTTTCCCTCTCTCTATGGAACCGTGGACAGGGAATGTTGCCTGCCATTCCAGTAAACAAAGAAGGTTGCCCGTCATCTCAGTTCTACAAGGATCAAGCCTTTAGCCACTGCAGCCACCCACCGACCACATGCCCTTAAGGGAATTCAGGATGTAGAAAAGCAGGATGCATTCTGTGCTTTGGATACTGGCCCTAGATAGTTAAGATGCGTATCTAAGGAATAATTTCAAATGATCCCAGATTCTTGCCTCTTCCCGTGCATAGGAAAGTACTAAAATCATTAATTCGAGATGTCTGTTCTTTGTGATGAGCAATAATCTTTAGGTGTTCAACTACATGTTTGTTTGTTTGTTTTTTCCAGCAAAAAAACTCCTCTATATCCTGGCTCCTCCCTTACCTCTTCAGAGCAGTTCCTCAGAGCTACCTGAGAGGCTGTAGTCTCCCGGGCTATATAGTCCTCAGCAGGTCCCCAAATAAAACTTAACTCACAACTTTTAGGTTGTGCGTTTTTCTTCAGTTGACAGAACTTTCTATCTTGTCTATCACTGCACAATGAAGTCTGCAGTGTGTGTGTGTGTGTGTGTGTGTGTGTGTGTGTGTGTATACAGGAAATGCTTTGTAACAAATGCCCCCAACCATTAGTGGCTTAAAATATTACACACGAAAAAAAAAAAAAAAAAAAAATATTACACACGCATTATCTCAGAGTATCTGTGTGTCAGGAATCTGGGCACAGCTGAGCTGGGCCCTCTGTTTCAGGGAGGGTCACCCAGCTGTAACTAGGTTTCATCTGGGGCCTGATCCACTTCCGAGCTCCCTTACATGGGTGGTGGCAGGGTTCAGTCCCTTGCTGGCTCTTGGCTGGGGGCCACCCTCAGTTCTTTGCCAGGTCAGCCTCTCCACCATGGCAGCTGGTTTCATCAAAGTCAGCAAAAGACAGAGTCAGTACATAATCTTTTGTAACCTAATCACAGATGTGACATTCCATCACCTTTGCTGTGTTCTATTTGCCAGAAGCAAGTTACTAGGTTCAGCTCATACTCAAGGGAAGGTTGTGAGTACCAGGGGATGGAGTCACTGGGGACCATCTTAGGAGTCTGCCTGTCACAGGGTGTAGCCATTAAAATCATGAAACTATTTGAATGTCACCTTTGTTCTTTCATACTGAATAAAAACGGAGCTCCATCAACACTTTTGTGTTAACCCCCTGATTAAATAAATTTATTTATTTAAATAAATACCTTGCTGTCTAACATTAAGTTGAAAACCAAATGATTTCTAACTTTGTTTACTGACCTCCTTATTGCCAAAGTGAGCTGACATATGTTTTGGGGCTAAGATGTTAGTTCAGAGTGTTGTGATTGCAAGCAAGAGGGGTAATAAGTTGGCTCCAGTAACCAAGGTGTGGGAAGGGCCTATGGACAGCTGCAACAAGACCTGCAGTGTCACCAGGCCTCTCTCTGCACACCTCGTGTCTGCATTGTCCCTCATGGCCACCCACAGCTCCAGGCTCCCTCTCCCAGCTTGGCCAGTAGAATAAAACTGAGACTCATGCTCTCAGGCCTTGAGGTCTAAATTGCTAAGAAGAGGCTCTGTTTTCCTCAGTATGAGTCACATGCCCATCTCTGGACCAGTCAAGGGCAGTCAGTGGTGGTGTCATGGCGCTCAGTTTGGGACAGGTGTTGGGTCCCAGGGCAACCCCTGTGCTGGGGAGTGGTGGTTCTGTCAGAGCGTGGTTGTCTCCGTGGCACCACATGATTGGAGAAGGCCAAGCCAATTTGCTGGAAGAGGGAGGAGAGCTGGACAGATAAGACGAAAGCTCCGTCTTGCCCTCCCTGTGTGTCTCTCTCACAAGGCGCTTATCTAAAGGGAATAAAACTTGGGTGGTGGGGCAGGAATTGAAATTTGGGATCTATCCCCTCCCACTAGTTATATGACCACAGGCTGGTTCACTTCTCTCTAGACCCTGGCTTCACAATGCATGAGGAGGGAATTATAGTACCTGTCATCCTTGCTCCAGAGGGAGGCTGCGAGTGCAAGTTGTAGAGGACTGAATGGTGTCTCCCCAAAATTCATGTTTCCATAGGACCTCGGAATGTGACTTTGTTTCAAGAGTATCTGGAGATATAATTAATTAAGGATCTTGAGATGAAATGATCCTGGGTTTAGGGGGGCTCTAAATCCAGTGACTGGTGTCCCTATAAGAAGAGAGAGGGCACAGAGAGACAGAGGAAAAAGGCCACGTGAAGACAGAGGCAGAGATTGGAGAGGCGCGCCTACAAGCCAAAGGATGCTGAGCGCTGAGGGAAGCCGCCAGAAGCCAGGAGCGAGGAACAGGGGGGTCTCTCCCTCACAGCCCTCACAAGGAACCAACCCAGAAGGCACCTGGACTTCAGATTTCTGGCCTCCTGAACTGTGAGAGAATAAATGTCTGTTGTTCTAAGCCATTGAGTTGGTGGTAATTTGTTATGGCAGCCGCAGGAAACGATACGTAAGGTTAAGATGAAAAGCGTGAGAAACACACAGCATTATGGGATCAAGAATGTTATTACAATAAGCACAGTGATTACACAGAAACCTATCGAACTCGGAGATCTTTTGCCTGGTTCTGAGTGCTGCCCAGATCTGTTCATTATGTTGTCGCCACATCCATAGCCTTAATCCAGTTGTAGCCACCTCTCTGCCATCTGTGCAGGTGTGACCTGCAGCTTGGAAATCATCACTGAGCTCAGAAGAGGAAGTTAAGTGGACAGCTCTGGACACTGACCACTGAGTGCTCGCCCACTTGCTGCCACTGTTCTAAGCACTCCATGAGGGCACCGTGCTCTCGGCGCTTTTTTGCAGATGGAGAGATTGAGCGCCGCAGTGAGAGAGTGGTGGCGCTACGAGCAGAATCCAAGGGTCAGGCTTCAGAGCCTGTGTGCGTGAACTGCCTCACCGTGCCTCCTCGGGCAGTGAGGATCACCCCTTCCAGATTTACTGGGGACAACACAGCTATTACCAGAGCCTTGGGTTGCCAGCCTGCCCTTCCCCCTCCCATCTCTGCCCCCTCATCCAAGGCGATGGCAGGCTCTGAAAATCCCCGTGTTCTCTAACCCCGCTCCACCTCCGGCCAGTCCGGCCTTTGGTCTCCTCACTGGATGCCCAGCCCCCGGTAGCACGGGAAATGAGCTGGTTAGAAATGGGAACCAGCTATCACCCCGCTCAGGTGCTTCCTGGCTAGTGGCACGGCACAAGGCCCTAGACGAGCTGTGTGGGCGCCCGGCTGGCCTTAGATCCCGCCGCTCACCAGGAAGCGTGGTCCTGCCAGCTTCAGCAGAGCAGGGCTCTGGGGGATGCCTCCCGCCTCTAAGCCCTGAGCTTCGGAAGTTTTCGGGTCCCCTTTTTATCACTCCCACAACCATAAGCCCTCAGCCACCTCGGCCTTTACCCTCACCTCCGTAGGCCCTGTCCTCAGGCCCAGCCTTGCCTGCTTCCGTCTGAATCCTGCAGGGGTTCCCAACCCACACCAGCCCGGGGTGAGGTCACCCAGTCCCCTCACGTCCGAAGTGACCTCTCCTACTCCAGCACCCCCTGAGCTTCAGATCTGTGCTTTCAATCACTTATGTGACGTGTCCTGTTTCATAGCCGACCGGCTATGATGTCTGAAACTTCACATGTTGTCCTCTTCCGGCCCCAGTCATCCCCACCTGGGCAAATGGCGCCCTGATTCATGTGGTCGCTTCAGCCCCCCATCCCAGGGGTCATCTCAGTTCCTCTCTCTCTCTTTCACTTTCCACAGTCAATTCATCAGCCGGTCAGGTTTCACTCTTCTTCAGAATATACCACAAAACTGTCTCTGGTGCCTCAACGCCTGAGGCCACGCCCACCTCAAGCCTGGACCTCATAGTCACCGCCCAGCTGGACCCTGTTTCCGTTGTGGTCTCTTTGACCCATTCTCTACACAGCAGCCAGGCATCTTTGAAAACCCAGAAATCAGTTTCATTGCTCTGCTGAAAACCCTCCAATGGCTTCCACAGGACTCAGCGTAAAAGCTGAAGTCCTTGTGTGTCCTCAGGGGCCCGACCTCTAGCCTCCTCTCATAGACCCTCCAGCTGCACAGGTTTTGTCCGCCCAGCCCTGCCCACAGCTTCCCCACCAGATCGCGAGCCCCGGGTCCCACCCTTGGAATTCTCTGCTCAGGTCTGCTGGCTGGCTGCCAGCTTCCCATCATGCAGATTTCAGCTCCAGTGACCTCGCGGAGACATCTCCCTTGATCAACACCCCCTGCCAATCACACGCTGGTCATCTCCCTGTTTGATCTTCTGATGGCACGTGTCATAAATAAAATGACAGTCTTTCTCGTTACTGGAGGTAGTCATGTTCTGTAAAGTCGCCCTGAACAATGAATTAGCAAATATTGAGGCCATCGGGGAAACACAGGTTTAGGCACCTATGAGCCTATTAACCGTTTTCTTTGTGTGTTTCTGTTTAAACACACCTTCTTTAAAATATTCCGTTGATTCATTAACATTGAACTCCCAGGACAACAGCACGCAAGCCTGAGGGAAGCTTATGTAACACTCGCCTTCCCTGTGGGGCACTTCCCAGCCTTCTTGAACTTACAAACTCTAGACGGACAACTTCAGCGCTGTGCTTGGGGCCATTTTAAACAGCGAAATCACCAACAGAAAGCACATAAATGTTTTTTAAAAAAAATAGTGGCACTAAATAGACCACAAAAAGATGCTTGTTTATAGTATGAGAGCTGAAAACGAGAAGCTTCCACCTCCTCTGAATATGCACATCAACCACTCGGGATTTTCACTGCTCTTTACTTGTCTCTGAATGACTCCGACAGTACTGGATGTATTGATCTTGGGGTTGCAAATAAGTTCTAGCAAATAGGTGAGCTTACAAATAATGGAATCTGAAATGAAGGAGGATCAGCTGTATTTAGTTGTGTTATATTTCTCCTGACTAGAAGATAAGCTCCAGGAGACCTTGTCTGCTTTGTTCACTGCCACATTCTCAGCTCTTGGTACAATGCTGAGCACATGGGAAGTACTCAGTACATGTTTGTTGATTGAAAGAAAAACTAGAAGGCAGGAAGGAAGGCGGGAGGAGGCCAGGGAGCTCCCCTGGGGGTGGTGGAGGAACTTACCACGTTCTTCCTCTGGCCCCCTCCCCACCCCATGCTGTCAGGTAACACCCTGGTCTCAGTTCCCCAACTCAATGTCTGACCAAGAGTTGATGATCAGATTCTCTTTTATTCTCCCCTGGACTCTTCTGGGAGGTGAGAGTAAGGAGCTGCCTGACCTTCCATTTTAGTGTCTGGGGGCCTTTGCACCTGCCTCTGTTTAGCTCTAATTTCGTTCTCTCGCAGGCAGAGTGCAAAGTCTCCTGGGCCAAGAGTCAGAAACCCTGATTTATGATATCAGACCTACCACCAATTAGCTGTGTGACTTTGGGGGTCATTTCCCCTCCCTGGCCTCAGTTTCCTCATGTGTTTTAAAAAAAGGATAAGGTCACTTATCCTCTTGTCTTTTGTGACAATCAAATAGCATAAGTGTGTATAAAAGTGCAGTGCAAACTGTAATGTTCCCTCCAATGGCATGTATTATCAGTGTTATTTTACCCCTGGTCCTCTTGTCAATGGAATATTAGATTACAAGTGGCTTAAACCGATCCTTGTCTCACACATCGAGAAGCCTGGAAGGAATTCCAAGATTCAGCAGCTTGACACTGTCTGGGCTCTGGGTTAGCATCTCTACCACGCTCTTGACTTCGTCGCTAGACGGCTGTAGCCACTCCAGGCTTTAGCCTCTTACACCACCAGTCACCACAGGAAGGTGCGGGCAGTGCGGGAGCTGGTTAGAAACGTGAACCAGCTGTTGTCAAGCTCTGGTGCTTAATGTCAGGTGGGAGGGCACAGGCACTTGGGGAGTTGCTGATGGGGAGGAGGGAAGAGGTTCCCTCATCTATTTAATTTTAATCAAGGATGAAAAAATCTTTCTTGGAAGCCCCCAAGAGACTAACTCTCAGATTCTATTGCCCAGGACTGGGTCACACTAATAAGCTGATTACTGGTACAGAATGAGATTCTAAACCAATCATTGTTCATCCATGGTTCATGGGTGGGGGGATGGCCCTTGCGGGCGGAGGAGCCAAGATCACCTGCCACATGTGTTGCCTCGTCTTCTCCTGGCCCTCCTGCATCCCCTCCTGCATTCTTTCCTGCACCCCCTGCTGCACCTCCTCCTGCATCTCCTCCTGCACCATCTCCTGCATCCCCTCCTGTATCCCCTCCTGCACCCCCTGTTGCATCCCCTCCTGAACCCCCTCTTGCACCCCCTCCTTCATCCCCTCCTGTATCCCCTTCTGCATCTCCTCTTGCATCCTCCCCTACATCCCCTCCTGCATCTCCTCCCACAGCCCCCAGCCTCTCTCACTGCCTCCTTCCAGGCTCTGCACTGTGGTCCCTGCCTTGCTCCTTCTTTCTGGCTCCTGCCATCCCTCCCAAGACTTACCATTTTCTTCTTCCTTTTCTGGGACTCAAAGTCCACTCCCTTCCCTTTCTTCTTTCTGACCCACAATACCTTCATACAACAACCACCACCGAAACGATGACAACTACCATTACCCTTGGTTGATAAAAGGAAAAGTCTTTCTCTTGTGCACTGACTTTCTCAGGAGATTCAGGAAGCATTTCAGGATCTCATCAGGCCTGGTGGGTGGATGCGTGCTGTGGAATCAAGTCAGAAAGCCTTTCCTCAATAGCGACCCCCAACATTTAAACACAAAACTTGAGCATTTAGTTGGCCCTTTTCATCTAGCTTGGCCCTCATGAGCACCCAGGAGGCAGACAGGGCAGGCATAATAAGCCCTTTTGTCAGATGCATCACAAGGCTCTAGGAAATCAGGAGGTTGCCCAAGGCCGCGGAGCTCCTAGGAGTTGGAACTGGAGGGAGAATTCTTGGCTCTGGCCCAGGATTGCGTGCCCCTTCCACCGCACCACGACCCCAGACAGCTCACAGCTGGCCTGTGTGAGTGTCCATTTTAGATTCCAGACAAGCAGGAGTTTGCCAAGTGAACAAGTTCCAAATAACAAAGTCCACTGCGTGTGCCAGGAAGGTCTAAAGCGATGCCAGGCGCAAGGGCAGAAACAATGGTTATTATGTTTCACTCACATAAAACTCCAGGGGTTCAAAAATTCCGTTCCCAGATCTTGTTCCCTTTGGTCTCACAACAGCCCTGTGAGGTGGACGTGGCAGGGCTGGTTACTGTTGCAGATGTGGAAACAGAGGCAATGTGACCTCCCTGGCTAGAAAGAAGCTGAGCTTGGACCTCACCCTAAGGTTCCTACTTCCCAGGCCTGGATTCTTCCCCTCACAGATGCATAACAATCATAAATCAATCTTAAACAGTCAAACAACCAAAACACGATCATAAACATTCATAAACTTGCCCAGGCTCAGGGCTTCTGGGGCTAACAGCTCGTCAACCAGTTTCTCAGAACAGAATGGGAGGCAACCAGAGCCTAGAAAGCGGTTTCGAGGAAATGGGGCCAAGAGAAGAAAGGACTTGGCAAGAGGCTAGGGGCAGGCCCGCTGAGCCAGCAACCCTGACTCAGCCCGGACACCCCAGGCCAGCAGCTGGGGAGCTCCCTGGGAGCAGGACGGGGCTGAGGGGCCTGGGGGGGGGGGTCTCCAGGGTTCTCCTGCCAGCGGCAAAGGTTCACTCTGAATCCTTGCCTCGGCTTCGAGGCTCCTTCTCCAGGAAGCCTCCTGGGATTAAGCCCTCCTCCGAAGCCCTTCAGCAGGGCCACAGCTAATCTCAGTGATGCCACCTGGGGTGTGTCAACACGCCGCTGGAAGGGTGACAGAGCTGTGTCCTCTCTCCTCTCCTTCACCCCCTTTCCAGTCCACCCAGTAAGCACAGCCAGCAAACAACAGCTGACTGGCCCCACCCCACCGTCCCGCTCTCCTGGGTTCTGGTGCTGGTTCCGTGGTGAGACTGGGCAGGGGGCGGGCTGAGAGGACGGCTCAAATAACGAACAGCTGCAGTCAGTGAGGAAGGGAGAGGAAACAGAGATGCACAGGAGAAGAATGCAAACGGTGTTTTGTCCACAGAGCTTCTTGCCGCCCCCTGCCCCTATGGGGAGCCAGTTCCTAGGGAAATCTGGTGGCCCCTAGACAGACCTCTTGGGTGTCCCTCACCGCAGTCCCCTGGCCCACTGTCTTCAGCTGTCACTGCGGTGGACGGCTCTGGTTTCCTGGGAACTCACACTCACCTCAAGCACGCACCCTGAGTCTTCCTGCTTTTGGCCTGGGGGCTTCTTTACTGTGCGGGGGAGCGGGGGGAGGGGCTGGAGGACACCCATTGCAGGGGCAACCCTCAAGTTTGGGGATGTTACCAGCTGCAGGGCCAACCCCTCACCAACGGGGGGACAGGAGGTGGTGAGTGACGGCCCACCTCCGGCAGAGCTGCGCTCCCACTGCCTGTGATGGTGGCCTCAATAATGTCCCCAATATTACTTTTCCTCGTTCCTTTTCCTTTCCATGCCCTCTGCTTCCTGTCTCATTCCAGGAATCATCTCCCAAATAACTACCTGCACCCAAAACCTTATCTCAGGCTTTGCTTAAGAGGGACCCCAAACTAAGACACCCCTCAGATGCATGGTTATCTCTGCCCGTCTGGGCAGCCAGAGCTCCCGGAAACCTTGCCCGCCTCCTCGGTGGGTCTGGTGTGCTTTTACTAAGGACAAAAAAGGAGAAGAGTCTACAGCCCGGTGATCCATTTCCATTCCTGCAGCAGTTTCGCCTGCAACTGTTCCCCTGTGTGAGCTATTGCACGGAACTCCCCTGGAAAAGAGGAAATCATAGCGGCTAAGAGGTCAGACTGCCTGCATCTGAATTCTGGCTCCGCCACTGCTGGTTGGGCGGTCTTGGGTAAGTCACTTAAACTCTGTGTCATTTCCTACATCTGTAAAATAGTGATAATAATGGTACCTACCTGCGGGGTTGTGAAGGTTAGAGGAGTTGGTGGCACATGCTTAGAACACTGCCTGGCTCATGGCAATGTTTTCTGTGTTTGGGACTCTTATCTCCTCCATAAGGGCTCCTTGTGCAATGCCTTGGGGAGAGGGACAGAGCGGGGTCCCTGAGGACCCCCAGGGGCCTGGCTCCTTTCCATTCCTCGTTTCTTCCCTGGTGGTCCTGGTGGCAAGGCTGACTTCATAAACCAGTGACCTGCACTTGGTTAAATGCTCTGTTGTTTCCCATCTTGAAAAACTTTAAATTTTTGAACCACGGGCTCCACATTTCATTTTGCACTAAGTCCCACGAACTGTGTAGCTGGTCCTGCCTGGTGACTTAAATCTCGGGGAGAGGCCTCTGCAAATGATGAGGGTAAAAGGAACCCTGTCCTCTGGCCAAGCTGGGCTCAGCTTCTTCCCTCCCCTGAGCAGAGCAGAAAATGCAGGCACAGTGGGAGCTTTTATCACAGCCAGCGTGACTGACAATGGCCCCTGGGGTGGGGACAGGCCTTAGGGGCCAGCTGGTCCAACCGCTCCGGAGTCGTGATCTCCTGCCCGGCACCCCTGGCACAGGCTTACCCAAGCCTCTTTGTGAATTCTTCTAGTGCCAAAAAGGACTCCTTTCATTGTCGATTCTAATTGTAACTGCCCCTCACCCTTGTGGGGTGTTTTGAGGTTCTCCAAACCTTTTCACAAGGATTATCTCACTGGATTCTCACCAACCCTCCGACTCGATAGGCGTTTTCTTAGGCGTAGAAGTTGAGGAAATTGTAACCTCCAGATTAACAGCCTTTGTTGCCCCACTCAGCCTTTCCCTTCCTTCTATCAGCAATTGAAATCTCACTTCCCCTATCAAGAGAGAAGAAAAGACTCCTTAATTCTTTCTAGTACTAAATTATTTTTCCCCCTGGGCTGTGGGGAATATAATGCCTTTTTTTCAGTTATGCTTCCTTTGAATAACAGTCATGAAAATGGCATGAGCTAAGCAGACTTTCAATGAACTGAAACTCAGGAAACTGAGCTGAGGTATTAGACTTCTGTTTAACGATGGTGGAATAAAGCAGGATCACAGAACCTCATTCCGTTTTTGCCCAAAGAAATAACACAGAAATTTTAAAACAAAACAAAAACCCAACAACCTCAAACAGCTGAAGAGTCCATCATACAAGGAAAGAGGGTAGAACACATGGCCCTTCTAAAAGGGCCAGTCAAGGAAAGAAGCAGAAGCTTCTAGAACCATGTGGTTTCATCCCGCCCCAGACTGGGGAAATAGGTCCATTGAGAAAATCCTGAGCCCTTCACCCGTGTCCTCGGATTCGAAGGGCAGCGCCAGAGGGAGTGGGAAGGGCATGGAACTACCTGAGAGTGGAGGTCCCCGGGACCCGGGGGCCTGCGTGGGCAGGAAGGGCTGTCCTTGGCTTGCTGTCTGCCCGGTGGGTGCAGGGTTGACATGAAGAGCTGGAGCCCCTGGAGGGGTTGCACAGGTAGAATAAGCCTCACATGCTGCTCTGCCGGTGAGCACACCCTGCACCGCCCAGATGTCTGTGGCTGGGCACGTGGCCACGCTTGCCGCTTCTCACTTGCTCAGCAGAACTAGTGCTCTCCTGCGTCCCTTACTGAGAGTAAAGCAGAAGCCTTTACTTTCATTTCCTTCTTGTCCGTGGTTTTCAGATTCTCCGTTGCTCTGTTCTGTGCCCACCACCTCTCCTCCCTACCCAAACCCAACCATAAATAACTTTCAAATGAAAAACCCATGGGGCCTCCACTTGGGCTGGTCTGTGTTAGAATCTACCCCTGGGTAAGACAGGTAGCTCCAGCGGGGACGGGCAGGTAGGCCTCCTGTCACTCTTCCTTTTCCTCTTTCAGTAAAAAGTAAGTCAGTCTGAGTCAATGCTTCGCCTGGCACACCACATCTCCTCACTATTCAGACAGGATTCCGATTTATTCCAATGACTATTCCTGATCTAAAAGGCAGCGGATTCTGCAGGTTGAGTAGTCAACTAGATCATGTCTTTGACTCCAAGGAGAAACTGCTTTATAAATTCCACATTCATTAACTCACTCAGTCCCTTGCCTTTTTCAGTAGTTCTTTAGGAGAACAAAGCCAGGTTCTCCTCATTAGAAGCCAGCCCAGGACTTCTCTGAATAGTATCATGCCGGGGCAGGCACAGATGTATCTCCATGTGTCATCACCGGCTGATGGCTCCTAGGTATTTCCAAATCTCTTCTAGGAGACCTGTTCTGCACTCTCATCTTTACCCTTCATCCTCTTTCTTGTGGAGTTCCACCTTCTGATGTCAATACTCTGAAGAAGTTGTGTGAGTGGTGCACTGAACAGCCTGCTAGCTATCAGGCTGGGAAATCAAAGGCCCTTAGGGCCAGATTGGACTTTGAAACATCACCTTTGTATCACTTCTCCACTCCAACCCTCAGCAGAGCCAGGCCTCAAACCCATGTCTGCTGTCCCAGCTCTGCCTAAAGTTCCTCTGTACTTTACCATGACACCTCCATAACCACAGGCAACATTTGATTCTAATCTGCCCATTTCCTTCTGATACCCAGATTTCCAAGAATTGAGTATACCGCACTTATGACTGGAAGTTAAATGTCATTTCTCAAGATATAAACCTCAGAATCTTCTGCACCTGGAAAGGAAAAGGTTTTCAAAATTAGTGCAGCTTCCTAAATCTTTAGGATGCTGTCAATGCAGGCTTTTATATTTAGGATCATATAAATTATTCATAGAGAACTGTTGGGCTGGTGGATAGCTTCCAACTACTAGAAATTATATTTCCCTCCCTTTTGATAATTAGTTCAAGGTCTTCACCACAAGCGACATCATGTCTCAGAAGCAAAAATAGGCCCCTATTAAGACTATGTAATGTCTTCTGTCTAGCAGGTCCTATTTCCTCTTTAGGCCCTTGTCTCCTCGCCTTTCTAATTGGCTCTCTGACCGCAAAGCCTTTTCTTGCTACTGTCTGGAGCCTTAGATAATTAGATATAGTCTGACTAGGTGAGGTTAGGAGCTTGGCTATGCTGATTGCATTTCAGTTTACCTGGGCCAAAGGACCCAGGACTCTGGAAAATGAGATGGTGGGTATTATGGCCTATGCCACAGTGATACAATTCTAATGAACCAAACAGGTTATTTGGACCTTAGGCACAGCTAGGTGTAGGAATAGTTTATACCCTTTGTTAAACCTAGTTAGGGTGGGATAAAACAGCCTCCATTACTGAGCATTCAGCACAATGTGCTTCACATACACGATCTCATTTAACACTGGAAATACCTCTTTGAAAGTTTCCCATTTAACACATGAGCATGAGGTTGAGAGGATAAGAAACTTGTCAAAGGGGTTGAGATTCAAGCTCATGGGACAAGTCCTGGGTTCTGCTGCCTCTCTGCGGGCTCCTACTTGGACAAGCCCTGGAACCCAGAGGCCACCATGATGGAGGGACATTTGGGCACTAGAGGTAGTCATGAATTTACTACCTGCTGCCAGTTTCATACCTGGAATTCAGAAATGAAAGGAACTATTATGAGATTGAAATCTCTATCTCCTTCAGTCTGAAACAAAGGCATTCTCTTTATGTTGTATACTCTACAGGGCAAAAATAAAAACAAAATACATTTCATGTCCATATCCAAAAAGATAAAAAGCATGGACTTCTGACTTTTTAGTGGCTAATTGTTATCTCTGCAACAGCTGAAGGGAACACATATTAAAAAGTTATCTTCTAGGGTTTGGGAACTATTATGTTTATTTTAAAATCGGGGAAAAGGAAATTATAGAAGCTTTTAGGTCCATTATCTCTTTAACAAGCATACCTAATCCTTGAGATTTAACTCTTATTTACTAAAAACAGAAATCCAACAGAGGCAATCTGCTGTTTTGAGGAAAACATTTGAATGGAAATCAAAAGACCTGGCTGTAGTCTCCACAATTCTATTAAGTAGCCATTTGAGGCTACCAGCAATGGACCAAAATTGCACCAGAATGAAATCCACCATCTCAAAACAAGGTGATTTCTAAAGTTCCAGTAGCTCTGAAATTCTAAGGGCTAATGAGTTATGCATCAATCAGTGCCAAAGATAATATAAAGGTTACTCCCAAACAAAACCTCCATTGTTTTAGATGGGTGTCCCTTTGATTAATGTGACCTATATGAATGAGTGATGGATCAACAGGTCTAATCCTCTTAAAGTATTTAACTCAAAAAATTTCCAGCTATTGAAATTATGGGCAAACTTGTCGAAGTGAGAGAGCTCTTTTAGACCCATGTAGCGTCCTTTAATTATTCAAATAGCTGAGGAATTTTTTTTTTTACTGTGATAACTGGTCTTCAAAGATGGCTCCCAATGAGCCATGCCTTCCGGTGTTCATACCCTTTTGTAGACCCTCCCATATTGCCCTGTGAGTCACTTTAGCCAAAGTGACATTGTGCCAGTCCTGGCTCTAAGCCAAAAGAAGTCTTGGTTGCTGCTACTTTTGTGCTTTGAGGGAGCCCCGAACTGCCCATTACTCTCACTGTTCCACACTAAACATATCAGAGTTCAACAGACCCAATACGGGCCCAGATGCCTCATTTCCAATGCCATCCTTTGTCCCTATTAAAAAGTGTACATATCAGGGAAAGAGAAAAAGCCCTATTGTGGGCTCTAGATTCCTTGATTAAAAGAGGTTCCTTGTCACCAATATTGAATTGTCCCTTTGTCTGGCGTCCTGGAGATGCCTAATGGCTGAGAGGCATATTTCTTCTGCTAAGAGGGCAAGAGTATCTAAAATGGCAGCTGGGATCCTTTAGCGGTGAGCCCTCAGGAATGGCAGTCTGAAGACAGTTCACATGGAAGTCGACTTCCTTAAGACCACCATGTTTGAATACTCCCTGGGGTCCTCACGTATCAGGGGTGTGTGTACCTGTTTGTAGACAGCAGACTTAGCCATTTTCTTTGTCTTTTAACACTCCTGGGTTCCTCTTCCTAGTACTCCAAGCTCTTCTAATCCCCTCCCAACTCCCCCCACTTCTAGGGATCTATTTTCTTTTCCCTTAGCTGTCCATCAGCTGATCCTGATAGAGTGTTAGGTGTTAGTTAACGAATAAAAACTGAAGACCTTTTCAGGGAGTTTTGCACCAAAAACGAAACAAAGGAATGAAGATGCAGCAATTGATATTTTAGGGGAGGTATCCTAGCCAAGTGATTTCTCAATGACACCGCTAAGACAGCTACTATAATCGCAAGGACGGCCCAGTGTTCCCTCTTCAGCAGTGAGAACTTTACCACCATCTCTAGAGTGAATATCACACCTAAAAGGCAGAAAATATTCCAAGGAGAGGCAACAGAAACTTTCCAGGGGAAAACTCAGGAAGGAGATTTGTGATATGTTCATGATTTCTAGAAAGAAAAAAAAAAAGTTCCAATTTCTTCCTTTGTAAAATGGGTTTACTCACCTAATTAAGAGTATTTTTCTGACTAGGAAAGGAGCCGGTCTCATTTCCAGTGGTTAGCCAACCCTCCTCCCACAATACATTTGTGCGTGTGTTTACATGTGATCTGGGTAACTGATACTTAGTTTAACGTTTCTCAAGCCTCTAAGAGTTAAGAACAAGTTTATCCAAGTCCCGAGAGGTAAAAATTTATTGATTTATATTGTATCAGCATGTTATGATATGGTCACACCTGCTCACATGGCTGACTTTTTCTTATAGCCAAAAGAGGAAATGTTTTCCTTTAAAAAATACATTTTTTCAGCAGGAAGAAACATTTTCTAAAAACAAACATTTTCCTATTAAGTGGAAGTTAAAAGCAATGGCTTTTCTTTTTTTCCCAACTCATGAAGAATAGGGCTGGTCAGCAACAGATCTCAGAGTGCTTCAAATTTGCTTTCAGGCCTTTGCCCTCAGTCTGTTCTTTGTCTTCCACAGAAACCACACTGGGGAAAAAATTACAGCCTCACCAAAACAGCAGCCTAAATCCAGATAGAAAAAGAAGAGGTAGGCTGAACTGTAACTCTTTAACTTATTTGGTAGATTGTGTAAGACATTTAAATACATTTAAAATTTTCAGTGGGATCAAACATACTGTCCAAAAAAATACCTAAACAATAAATGTTTTCAGTACTCAAAACAAAATCTTAGAGATGCCTGTTAGCAGTTTACTTAGTTTTGAGAAATGAAAGCAAAGAACCAAATTTAGAAATATGCAAGCTTCCCATGCACTTCAGGAAAGATTTGCTGTTGTCAAATTCTTCAAATCAAAAGCACGCTCTGTAGGACAGATATTAATGCTTTCCCACTCTTTTAAAGGGTCAGTGATAGGAATTTCCTGAGAGCAGTGAGCTTACTCAACACTATCAGTTAAATTAAAAAAAAAGCACAGGGCAGTGGTGTGCCGGAGACAGCCCCTACTGGCTCCCTACAGCTGATTGTTAAATTTTTAGAGTTTTGCCAGCAGTTGCTAAACAGTTGTTATTAAAATTAAATTATATAAGCTTACAATGAGTGCTGAAGCTAAAAGTGGTTCACTTTAATGAGTATAATTTGTACAAGAAATAGTTTAACAGATCATGTATCAGATTGAATGCCAATAAATTTGAGAAATAAGTGGATTACGATGTAATTCCATTATTTAAATCATGGTTGAATTGCGATCATAGATTGGCTACAAGAGTTCAGCAAAAATCAGTTAAAGTATCCTGGGAGAATCAACTGGCTATATGGGATTTACAATAAAGTATATTTTATTATTATTTGTTAACTGTGTTTATATGTCCTTGCTATCAGCAAAATTTTAACAAACATATGTACACTTGAATACAGAATTTTTTTTCTAGGAGAGCAGTCTATTCAACATTTACCAGTATACCACTGGATGGGGAAAGTGGGAAGGAGTGGGGGAAATAGTTTAAAACCAAAGGAGGAAGTACAATGTTTTTTCGTGGATTTTCAGTTTGCCCTCAGCATCCAACTGCCATGATACACGTCCACAGATGTTAATGCCTAAATATCTCCAGTAAAATACAACCACCCCATCCCCACTACTAAGAATTAAAAGCACTTTACTTGAAAAAAATCAACTTTATTTTTTCTAGGTTAAAAAAAATAGAACCAGCTATTAATTTTTGTTGAGAAAATGCTTCTTTTGGTGTTCACATCTAAATTTCTGAAAAGGTGATCTGGTTACGAAAATAATCCCAAATGCATTCATAAACCAGATCCACATGTGACCAGCCCTTTACAAAATTTAATTACAGTTGCCACAGCCTTTACATTCATTCTTATCATATATTACAACATGCAGATACACAAAGAAAGACAGGTCAACAAGCTGAAGTAAACATTATGGCATCAGGAAAATGAAAGTCCACCTGTATAAAATAAATACAACTTTGTAATAACTGTAAAGACAATGAAAGCACTTAATACAACAATGACAATTCAATGTACAACTGTTTCATTACCCAATCATGAAATGAGTTACTGTAAAATGCATAGACTCCTTACATGTAAAGAATTTGTGCATCACAGTCATGTGTTCAACAGTTTTACACAATAAAAATAAAGCCATTCAAAATATGTGTGCATACCTCGCAACTAGATTACACTTAAAACTTTTTTTTGCTCTTTTAACTGTTTTAAAAAAATATTAAATGTAAAAATCCTCAAATGGAAATTTGCAGAAAAACCCTTATTTTATTTTCCATATGGCTACAGTCACCCTCCCCCAACAGTCCAGCACCCTCAGCTTATCCCCAGGGTCCAGTTCCTAATTGTTGGGTATCAATGCAAAATGATTACAATAAAGCACCAACCAGTGACTGTTCCAGAGAACACCTGGCCCCTTTGTGACTGAGAAATGTCCAATTTAGGTGGTTTTGGTCCCAAACGTATTAGTCTCTACTGCCTCATAAAGTGAACCAGTATACTTGCTGCCCAGGGTGGTTTTGACTTTGCCTTTCATGTTAACAGATGTAAGATTCACTGTACTACATTGCAAAAAAATAAAGAAGAACCATTTTTATCCATCCTTTGTGGACCAGCGCTGACGTGCTCATAACGGTAACTCTGGAAGGAAGTCCTATGTAATGAAGGAAATAACTGACTCTTCCTATTCAGCAATGCAAATAAAATTTTCTTAAATATAAAAAGAATCCAATAAGGCTATCCAGGATTAACTTTCTACGATTATAACCAGGTCCCAATAGTTCAGAACAGTCTGTAGGGAAGTGATTGTCAAGAAACGTTACTAAGACAAATCCACCAGAAGTGAGTAACGTGAGCGAAGAATGAGAGGCATTCTTAACACCGATGCAAACACTATTAACACTACAGGGATGTTCCGAGGTTTACATTTGGTGATTTAACATTTCATTTTCACAAAAAGGCTCGTGAAAAATTACAATACCGCCAACTCTTGATTATTCATGGATTCCTTTTCTAGCCCATGGATTATTTAGGCTTTTGTGTTTCCTCTTCCTGAAGCTGTCTTTCCAAATCTTTTCACTACTCATTAACAGTCATAAATATGTAGGCAATAGAAACTAATAAACTCAAATCATTTTTTAAAATTAATATGCATCCCTAGAAGAAAAAAAGTTTGATGATAATAAAAACTCAAACACCTAAATACAATTAGATTTTTGGCTTACTATGACTTATTACTGGATTAACTATCCAGTAATCTCTAGTTCTTTTACTGTGGAAAATTAAGGGTTGGTTGTAATATTAACAACTACTTAATAACATGACAGACCTGAACTCATAGCTAGCTTTAAAAAAAAATCTACTATTTAGATTCTCAACTCGTTTGCCCACCCAAAACATCATTTTCCATTCTGTAATTTTTCTTTACCTTCTTTCTACTGGCATATACGTTTCTCCACAATATCTGTATATTTCAACACCAATGACAGTTTCTGAAGTTAAGCATGAACTGCTGGGGTGGTCACTTCTGTAGTCACTGCGCCTGCCCGTGGCCAAGCAGATGCTCCCCTCACTGCAGCTCATTGAGACCAGGGTCCAGCAGGGAGTTCTCAACCCTCTCTGCTGTGTGAATCTAGACAGATCAGCTGAGACCAAGAAGTGCTGAGATTCTACAAGCTACAGGCATAAAACTGGCACAGTTTTATTTTCTTTCCCCTTGACAAAATGTATATTTTCTAAACGTCCTTTGATCTCACTTTGCAAAGAAAATACAAATTAGGACTTTTAATTCAGTTCTGTACAGTGGCATATTGCTGCTTCCCTGATTGCCATATAAAAACATGGATTCTCTCTTTACATTCCCTAGTACAAGCAGGAGAACTCCAGTTACTGATAAGGAAAGCACTATCAATGCTCTCAAACATTTTGCCCACAGAAGAGAGAGAACATGTTGATAAAGAATCAAAGAGGGATAGGGCAGATCAAATACACATCTATTTACAACTCACAGATCTATTTTCAAAAGTTAACTCACACATCTATTGGTATTTGTCACTCTACAGACTGTTGAAATGACTGCGCTTGAAAAGTAAAGCATCTTACATAATAGTCTGTTTAACATATACAGTATATTAAACAATACCACGTTCCTTTGGAGCACAGTGATGGCAAAAGTGGCCCTAAATCACATTTATATATGCATGTATGCATTCCTCTCTCTTTTTTTTTTTTGGATGGGAGAACTGGCCACGCTATCTGTGGCTTGCTTAGCAATGAGGAAAAGGTCTATTGGCTAGGACTGTGCATGTCGTACTCGACAGTGAGCAACTTATCCCCCAGATGGCTGACTAATCTCTCAAATGAACAATTTCGATTCATCTTGTCAAGTAGTGTTTGCTGGGCCTCAAAAAGAAGCATCTTTAAGCTTCTTTCCGTCTTCCTATCATTATCTATACCTCTATATTGAGATTGGCTTCACCTATTCACTGTCACTGTAAAACACATAAGGAAATGCTTAGATTTCCAAAAAACTGCATTTTATAACAACCATTACCAAACCAAACACATTAACACTGTCTTCTGCATTTCACCAGTAGTAGTCTAATATTCAATGAGGTATTTCAGGTAACACATCATTCTATTTCACACAGGCGTTGAATTAACCCTAAAGATGAAGCTGCTGTGGGCTTTGGTTTGGTGTTGCTTTGCCTTTCCCACATAACTGGGAGAAAATTCACATCTTTTCAGTTTTTTTGGTTTATTGAAAAACAGATAACACTAGCCTTTACTTTTATTTTCTGGCTACTTCTCAAAATTGTCATTTGTACGATTAGTGGCGATAGGGGAACCTACAATGCACACATCACAGATAACTACCACTGACTCACTAGGATCTAAATAGTTTTATAGTCCCAAGCCAGAAAATAGCCTCTCTCTCAACACTGGGGGTGCAGGTGATGGGCTGATGGCATGCCAGCACTTTTTGAGAAGTGTTTGGTTCTACTATGAGGTCAATCACATGAACATAGTGAGAAATTAAAGAAAAAGAAGTTTTCTAGAAATAGAAACTTGACTTTATCCTTTCCAAAAGCAATGGGAAGAGACTGAGAAGCCTTTTTGCTGGTCTCTCTCTCCTGGTTACACCACTCTGACATGGGCAGCTCCTTGATGTGCTAAGGGAACACAGGTTCCGGGGGTGCCACTTGAGAACTTGTCACCATTTGAAGCAAGTGCCTGGCTTATCTCTTATTTTTCTAATAAACGAGTCTATTTCACCTTAAATTTATCATTCAAATTTCTTACCTTAACTTGTTTCAACCATCCCCATATGCATTTAATGCTGATATGCAAAATGGAGAAAAAAAAAAAAAAAAAAGGCTCTGAGCGGGACGGAAGCCTCGGTGTGGCTGGTGCCCAATGCAGGCAGCGCTGGAGAGCGCCTGCACACAGAGCCACGGGCAGACAGGCAGCCTCTCAGACATCCCACTCGCTGATTATGCTTACGTTTGTTTTTAGGTTATAGTACTAATCCTTTGCTATATATGCATCTGATAAAAGTGCATTTTGTAAAAGACAATCATCAACCTATGATATGCCTTCTATACAAGAAGATAAATCAAGTGACCCACCCCTCATACAAGGGGAAGCACTAGTGCATGTAAACACAGCATTGGACTGAGCTGGTCTTTCTGAAGAACACATTCTAGTACCAGAAGATGTCCAGTGGACACTGCTTTGCCCCCCAGAGCATGCTTGACACTGAACTTCATGTAGCCGTGGAGGACCGGAGTGTCGCTGCGAACAACAGGGAAAGAGTTCTTCAGAAGGTGCCGACCAGCTCCCCTCGAGGTTACCAGTTAACACAGCAAGAGTTGGTGGATATGAGGGCGCTCTACAGCACTGCCTAACAGAGACTACTAGCTAAAAGGAACGGATGCGTACAGCATTCTGAGCTTGAACTAGATTAACAGGTATATCTGGTGGCAACAGAATTTGTCTCAGAGAGTCTTCTAGGATGATTTTATGATTTCCTCTTCTCCAAAAGTGATGTTTGCTTAAATGTGTGGTGGAGTGTATCTTTTTAAAACATGAAAAGTCCTTAAAACATATTTGCAGGTCATTATATTATTGATCCTCATTTTAGTAGAGTTTTAAAATATCCCAAAGGGGGATAAATATTAATCCATCCATTGAATTTCCTTTTCTTTTCTTTTTTTTATATTCTGATTTGTACATGTAAAACAATGCACGCTTATGAAAGTCCAAGCTCCTGTGGTGACCTTGACAAGTCCAAGTCAATTCCTAAAACAGGCAATGGTAAAAATACTGAAAGACGTTGTACCACATATAGCCTGACAAAAATGCAAAAGACTGTATGAGAAATATCCACGTGTTGCTGAGCGTCATTTCCCTGGAAACAGCTTCCTCCTGGCCCTTGGGAGGTGGAAAAGCCCCTAAAAGACAAGATAGAAATAATTTGTTTTACTGTGGTGGTAGGTGTCCTAGAATAAAAGTTGAACATTAGTTTAACTAGAGTTTTTTGTTCTTGTTTTTTTTAAAGCATCTTCTGTGACTTCTTGTTGCTCTTAAAGAAGGATATCATTTGAAATACAATTTTCAAACCGCTAAGCCTTTTCCTGCCTCGGAGTCTTTGCCTTTATTCTCTGGCTGGTACGCTCCTCCTCCACCTCAGTGAATGGCAGGCTCCTTGCATTCTTCCAATATCAGAAAAAGACCATCCATCTAGTCTCCCCTTCCCCGCCAGTCACTCTTATCTCTGTGTTTATTTCCTTCTTGGCACTTTCCACAATCTGTATTGATTCCAATCTACCTTTTCTTTTTTCTACAGACTGGTTTACTCTCTGTCTCCTGCTGGAATATAAACTGCATGACAGAAGGCACTATGGCTGCGTTGTTTTCCACTGCATCCCTATAGATTTCCACAATGGCCAGGACACAGGATGTGTGACTCAATTAGATATTTTCCAGGGAATTCCCTGGTGGTCCAGTGGTTAGGACTCTGTGCCCTCAGTGCCAAGGGCCTGGGTTCAATCCCTGGTCGGGGAACTAAGATCCTGTAAGCCGTGTGGCGAGGCCAATAAAAAAGAAAAAATTTCCAGAATACCATAATTTATACTAATTCTTCTATTTACAAATTAAATGTTTTTGCCACAAAAGGGGTTGTAAATTACTGATTATTTTCAAAAGGTAATATGGTTTATGGAATATGTCTTAATAATAAAAAGGAGAAACACAAAGTAAACAGATGTCTTTAAATTCTCTTCTGGAAAGGAAGGCTAGACCACTTTGGAGCAATATTACCTAAGGTCATCCTGAAAACACGCTTCAGCATTTCAAATAGTCTTTGTCCTTGCTGATAATCCCCTAGGATAAGCTGATTCAAGAGAGGATTTGCTTCTCACAAACAATTTACAGAGAACGCTTTTAAGTTTCAAGGTCTGTTATACAAATAGCTTTCTTAAAAAGAGTTTCTATTATTGTTGCTACTATTTAGGCCAAATATCATAAAGAGATTGAGTTTGAAAAAGAAAACAGATCTTGCTGGCCTTTTAGCCTTCTTAGATATCCATCCTATTTCATCTTGAAAGAAATTTCTAGAGTAAGACCAAGGAATGCACACAGCAGAGAGAGGCATCTTGTTCAACTAGTCTTACTAGGAATTCTAATGGCATACACAATGTCCTACTCCTGTCATATTAATATGCACTACTCCAAAGCCCCAGGGTCGGAAAGTTGAGGAATGAATCCTATTGAGGACAAAGTGAAACAACCCTAAACATAAAGAAAAAAGCCTTAAAGGTAATTAACAGTATCAGTCTTTCCTTATTAGTATTAGACCTTCGATAGTCTGAGTCAATATCTACTTTAATTCTGTACCAAAAAAGTCTAGGTGGGAAGAAAATTGGGCCTCTACTAATCTAAAACCTCATGGCTATTCTCAGGCCCGGGACAACTTTCTCTTCATCTTTTTATCCCTATTGCAGGGTCTAGAAAATAGACCTACGGCACAGCTAACTGTGAAAGCACTTTGGTATGCCTGGTGTTCTACCAATGTTATTTCCTTCTTTCGTAACTTCCTGTTTTTCCTCCCTCTCCCCTCCCTGCCTCCTAGGTCTTTTTCACTCATTGTAGTTGTCACAGAACGTAGAGAATATTGAGTATAGAAAAGGGATCTTAGGGTAAATGTCTCCCTAGGAGAAAAATGTAATAAGGTTATATCCATGAAAACTTAACATGTAAACTTTATCCCTCCATGTAAAGAAAAGAATAAAGCACGTGAAAATGCAGTTATTTATTTATTTATTTATTTGGCCACACGACATGTGGGATCTTAGTTCCCCAACCAGGGACTGAACTCATGCCCCCTGCAGTAGAATTATGGAGTCTTAACTCCTGGACCACCAGGGAAGTCCCTGAAAATGCAGTCAAAAGTGATCTGAAACAACTGTATGGTGACGGTATCAGTCAAACAATCAAGTACAATGCCAACACATGAATGATATTTGCTATTTCATAAGACAGACCATATAATCGTAAATGTATGCTGGCCGTCTTCCAGACTGTGTACTCTCTTAAACTAGATCCATTTATACAATGGATACTCACCATTTGATCTTTCCACACTGGCTGATGAAGTAAGAGCCTGAATAAATTTCACATAAATTTGTCTTTATAAAAATTCTAAGCTGAAATTCTTAAATAGAGAAATACTGTGATTCCTTTAGGGTATCTGAAGAATCGAAAAATGGTTATCTCCCCTAAAGTACATCTTTGAAACTATCAGTAACATCAGGAACATGTATAATAGGACTCTGTGTACCTGTTTCATAAAAATGCGATAAGAGGTCCTCTTTTTCAATAAAACGCTGATAGAGCCAGTCAGCAAGGTTATCAGTCTCCAGGGGTATATCTTTAATTGGAAAGATCCTATCAAGAGTCAGAAAAAAAAGCACAAACTACTTTAATTCAGAGGTCAAAATCATTCAGAACCACAACTTAGCTTTAGATTATCTGATATCTACAAAGAATTATTGAGAAATACCTGTCTCCCCATGTTTGTAGGTTTAAGTAGGAATGGTTTTTGGAACAGGTGAAGTTTTAAAATGCAGTTTCTTGAGAACACATTTGGAGTACTCAGACGCTAGGCCAAATAATGCATCTTGGCAATGTTCCTTTGGTGGGAATGCCTATGAACCAGACAGAATCTGCCTAAATTGGTGTCTCTTTGTTGATCACATCAGAGATACTGGTTTCATGAGCAGGGCCAACTCTTACTGACTGGGCGTGGTTGCTGGTAAATGATTCTGAAGAATCTGTGTCTGTGTCCTTACTCAACAGGAAATGGGCTGGGATGATCAGTGATATATATCCATTGCAAGTGAGAACAGAACAGTGGCAGCATGAGTAAGTATGATACTAGAATTGACCTTGAAAAGGCGTTTCTTTTCTTTTTGGTTTTCCAATTTTGAGGGGGAGGTGTTCTTTATTTTTTTTCTTCATCATAGGTATAAAGGTACAGTTTTAAAAATCTGCAAAAGATTTGTTTGTATGAAAAAATGCAACCCACCTCCTCTGCCCTTTGTTTCTCCCCCCACAGAGGAATCGATTTTTACCTCTTGGTATTCATCGCCATATTTCTTCTTCAGTTTTAGGGCTTATCTACTGACTATCGAAGATGAGGACTAAGCTCCTTCCTCTTCCTGTTCCCACCACACATGTACATCCTTCCCATCTTCCCAATGCACTTGTATGGTCATTTTAATTATCACAATATTTGATGTTTACACTATTATAATCATGTAAATATATTCAAAGGTAAGCCATGTAGTAAATCATGGCTACTTTTCCTTTCCTCCCCAATTTTTGTTCTCCCTAGATTGAGCAATTGCATTGTTTTCTATGTATACATAACCAATTCAACCACAAACTCTAGACCAATTGTCTAAAATCAATTCTCTAGATCTATCCTTTAAAGGGCCAGATAGAAAATATTCAGACTTTGCAGGCTATTAAGATCTCTGTTGCAACTACTCTACTCTGCTTTTGCAGTGTGAAGGCAGCCATAAACAAGGTATAAATAAATTAGCATAGCTGTGTTCAAATAAAATTTTATTTAAAAACCAGGCAGTGGGGCTTCCCTGGTGGCGCAGTGGTTGAGAGTCTGCCTGCCAATGCAGGGGACACGGGTTCGAGCCCTGGTCTGGGAAGATCCCACATGCCGCGGAGCAGCTGGGCCCGTGAGCCACAACTACTGAGCCTGCGCGTCTGGAGCCTGTGCCCCGCAACGGGAGGGGCCGCGATAGTGAAAGGCCCGCGCACCGCGATGAAGAGCGGTCCCCGCACCGCGATGAAGAGTGGCCCCCACTTGCCGCAACTAGAGAAAGCCCTCGCACGAACCGAAGACCCAGCACAGCCTAAATAAATAAATAAATAAATAAAAATAAAAACCAGGCAGTGGGCCAGATCAACCTGTGGTCTAGATCTCCTCCCAGGCTATTCACATACATCAGAAATCCTTTCAATTTCACCCTCCTGAGGAAACGTCACCCAGATTCTGGATTTACTGCCTGTAGTTTTCATCCTGCAAAGGCCCTTCACCCTCATCCTGGGGATTCTCTGTACTCCTGAAGTGGATTTAACGTTTCCTACATCTCATGACTTCCTTTTTCTGTATTTCTTCCACATTTTGATGGAGTACATCCTCCAGCAGTTTCTTGAGAAAAGGTACTTGAAATCTTGCATTTCTGCCGATGTCTTTTTTTCTGTCCTCATACCTGGTTGATAATGTGACTAGATATAGGATTCAGGGTTGGAATTCATTTTCTTCCATCGCTGTTTTTTTGTCCTCCTTTCTGAGAGATTTCTTATTTAATTTCAAACTTTTTACGAGTTTTTTTTTTTTTTAAATCATACTTTTAGTTTCTAAGAGCTCTCTGAGTGTTCCTTTTTTTACAAAATGCTATTACTGTTGCAATATCTTATCTCTACGAGAATCTTATTTCTACGAGAATTATAATGGGAATTTAAAAACATTCACAAAAGTAAAGAAGAAGGTTAATGAGCTCCCATGTACTATTAGTATTTTTGGAAGCTGTACTTTCCCTTTACAGTCTCTGTTCCTCCAAGTGACTTTCTTATGTTTGTTTTAGTCTCCATCTTTCACAGTAGAGGCCGATTAGATTCCCAATTATCTGGGGATTCTTTGTTGCTCACTCACATTTAGAGATGTGGGACTAAACAGCTAATTGAAAGTTCTCTGCCTGTGAGTGGAGTTTGTTGACTGTGATCTTCCCTGAGGATTATCTGGCTGGGCCATTTAAATTGGTCTTTCCTCTTGAACTCACTATTTACTCATAGAAAGATCCTCGAATTTCCTGCCTAGAGAGGAAAGCCCTCATTGTTAGCTTTCTGGTGGCAGAGTGAGATGCCAGGGCTGGGAGTCTCAACACTCAGCACGCTGACATCACCTAACCATGTTATTTTCATTACGGGACTTCTGCCTCAACTGCACCTGGTGTTCCTGAGTCCAAAGAGCCTCTGTTTCCCTCCAGAGCAGACCTCCACTATTTGCCAGGGTAGGGAAAAAATAAGCACCCAGCAATGCGGTATAGGGTTGGGGTTCTGGGGATCTGAGTTCTCCTTAAACAGATTGCAACTAGTCCTCCCAGGTTTAGCAACTTTCCACCTCATTTCCACAGGTACTGATGCTGGCAGTTTTTCACACTTTTGGCTTTTCAAGGGAGGTAGTAGATTCAACTCATGTCTACTTTCGTGCTCTTCCAAAATCCCAGGAAAGTAACACTAAAGAGGTTTTTTAAGGTGTAAACCCACAAGGATGGGGCAAACAGTAGGAAGGACAACAGCAACAAAACTTGGGATGTTGGAAAACAGATAGAGCAGTAAATAAGGTAACAGAATCCTAAGCCAGCTTTACCCATATTAGTGTGTGTGTGTGTGTGTGTGTGTGTGTGTGTGTGTGTGTGTGTGTGTGTGTGTATCCTTCTATACCACGGAGGCAAAAATGAAGCCAGCTTCAAGCCAGCCACATAAAAGTAAAAGGATAAATAGTTGTTACCGAGTAGTACAAAGAAGAATTCCTGACAGAGTTCCTTTAATATCAATATTGATACAATCAGAGGAGTAGAGACAAAGGGTTAAAATTTCAAATGAGGAAGAGTCCCTGGGCTATTTAAACAGGCTTGTTTTCCCATTTCTTCAAAGGATAACTTCTATCCTTTGAATTATAAGAAACCCTCAAATTAGAAATAATTGTACAAGAATTTTATTGTCTCCTCTTTCTGCTCTCCCCATTTAAACTGAGAATGAGGGCTCCTACCGGAAAAGTTACCAAGGATACACAAGATCCTAAGGGTGCTTGGACAGGCTACTTCACCTGCAGTGTACATTAAATCCTGCAGAATTTAGCCATTAGGCAAACATATTTCTATGGAAAAATGTCCTCAGTGTTCACCATATAATGCTAAGCTCACATCTCACCCTGCTGTATCTTTGCTCCTTGGCTGCAAAAGGCCTAACTCCCTGTCTCAAGCCACTATCTCCACTTAAAGTGAGTTTTTAAAAGGGAGATGATTAAAAACAAAAGTCAGTTTTGTGAAGTTGGTTTTCCTAACTCCTTTCCTGCCCTAAAAAATCTCTTCAGGTACCTGGTTGCATGAAACAGTGATGTATAGGTAAAGACTGAATGTCTCTATCAACCAAACAATTTTATAACCTTAATGTGCAGGTAGGAAGATGAATTAATGCAAACAATGACGATTTTGTTTTTACCTTTTCTATATTTACACTTTCAATTTCTTTTTCTTATCACATTGCCTAAGACCTCTAGTACAATGTTGAATAGAAGTGGTGATAATGAGCACCCTGCCTTTCATTTTTGATCTTTCAGGGGGAAACTTTCAACAGTTTACCATTAAGTATATTTGCTGTAGATTTCTTTGGTAGATACCATTAATCACGTTAAAGAAATTCCCTTCTATTCCCAATTTGCTAAGAGTTTTCTTTTTATCATGAATAAGAGTTGCATTTTATCAAGTTTTTCCATCTACCGAAATGCTTATATAATTTCTCCCTTTATTCTGTTAATGTGATTAATTAAAGGAACTGATTTTGAATGTTAAACCAAACTTTCATTCCTGGAATATATGCTCTCAGTATATAATATGATGCATTTTAAATATTTTGCTGGGTTAGTCTTATATCTATAATCATGTAAGAGATTTGCCTATGAATTTTCCTTTCTTATAATATCCCTGGTGCAGGTTTTGGTATCCAAGTTATGCTGGTCTCATAAAACAAGCTAGGAAGTATTCCCTCTTTTTGATGCTCTGAAATAACTGCACTTAATGTCCTTTAATTTTTCTTTTTAATGACTATAGGATCTGAGGTAATGTCCCCTTTTTCGTTCCTGATATCAGTAACACGGACCTTTTTTTTTTTCCTTGATCAGCCTTGCCAGGAGTTGATCAAGTTTACAGTGTTTTCAAAAAACCAATTATTTTTGGTGTCATTATTCTTTCTATTGTATGTTTTCTATTTCAGTAAATTCTCCTTTATTATCCCCTGTCTTCTACTATCTTTGGGTTGCATTTACTTTTCTTTTTCTAACTTCTTGAGATAGATATTTAGATCGCTGATTTTCAGTTTTCTTCTTTTCTAATGGAAGTTTTTAAGGTTATAAATTTTCCTCTAAACACAGATTAAGGTGTATCCCATACATTTTTATAGATCATATTTTCATTATCATTCTGTTAAAAATATTTTCTAATTTCATTGCAATCTCTTAATACATGGTAAACATTAAATTCGTCTACTCACTATTGATGGGCAGTTTCTCATCTTTTGTTATTATAAACAATGTTACAGTGAATAACACTGTGCAAATGTCCATTCATATGTGTATATCTATAGGATAAAATTCCAGAAGTGAAACTGCTAAGTCAAAGGCTAAATGTATAAGTAATTTTGAAAGATGTTGCTACACTGTCTTCATAAAGATTATACCAATTTATACTAGAAATTTATGAGAATGCCTCTCACAGAAAGATTTTTAAACTGGAGAATAATAAAATCAGAAGGTTCTGATTTAGGTATAGAAGATGGCTAGCAGTGTTTCACAACTGGGATATGCCAATTTGGGGACACATTCTTGGGAATCCATCTATGAGCTCTCTTTAAGAAAATAGATTATCTTATGTTTTCATTTTAATATTAACCTTAATAAAAATATTCTGAATCATATAGATAAACATGTAAGTACTGTCATGTGACTTTGGTGCCTATGTTTCTAGTCATTTTGGCACAATGCAGTACTACTTTAAAAGGCCAGAGAAGTTAACGGGGGGCATACTTAAGAGCAAAATCTATTCTTTCACCTCTTAAAAGTCACCTCTCCCTGTGATCTTTAACATCCATTAAAATAAAATGAGAGGAGTTCTGCTTCTTGTAATTGTAGAGTAGTTCATAGGTAACAGTTACAAATTCTGGACAAAATGCAAAAAGTAATTAGTGGAAGGCACTGGAGAGTGACTGAAGGCAGGCAGATATTGGAGGAGAGTCAACACTTGGCAGACAGTAATGGCACTGGTTTTCCAGTTTTTATAGCTTTTAACCTGAGAATAGTTCCTAGTTAGTGCCATGCAGGGAGTTAAAACCTATGTAAGTCTTACTGGTTGAAGAATCAGAGGACAGAGATTAGGGTGACCGTAGCAGTTGTAAAGTGAGGAATCCCAGAAAGAAGTAAGCACTGAGTGGGAGCCACGACTTCTGAGTATAATCCCCACTCAGATCTCTGGGTAACCCCTGAACTATGTATGAGGCAGACTCCAGCAGAATAAAGCCAGCACAGTTCTGGGCACAAGGGAGATGCCCAGAGCTATGCAGGAAATATAACTATTCAGGAAATTTAATCATTTGTTTCTTTTTCTTTTTTCCAAATTAAATGTCCTTAATATTTGGATTTTTAGGAAAGTCAGTTAACATCATCCTGATAGTAGAGGAATGTTTTGTTTGTTTGTTTCTTCCATGGAAGTGTGTTTTTTTTTTTCTTTTAATTGTAGTATAGTTGATTTGGGGAATGCTTTAAAATTAAAAATTAACAATTTAAACTTAAAAATCAAATTTTATTTTTTAAATGAATGGTATTACAAATTACTGACTTTTTACTTTTAGATAATTTAATACTGTCTTAACACAGTTTTGTAATATAAGTAGTGCTCTTTAAACTAATCACCTCTATCACACCAGCTACAGTCAAATGGTTTGGGAAATTATTTGTATTACTTTTTAGCCTCTAAAAATATACTATTTCTGTAAATATAAAAGCAGGTCTAATCAACCTAAGGATAACTAAGCAAGAGCCATAGAGATAAAGAATATCCTTGGGCTTCCCTGGTGGCACAGTGGTTAAGAATCTGCCTGCCAATGCAGGGGACACGGGTTCGAGCCCTGGTCTGGGACTATCCACATGCTGCGGAGCAGCTAAGCCCGTGAGCCACAACTACTGAGCCTGCGTGCCACAACTACTGAGCCTGTGCTCTAGAGCCAGCGAGCCACAACTACTGAGCCTGCGTGCCACAACTACTGAGCCTGCGCTCTAGAGCCCGCGAGCCACAACTACTGAGCCTGCGTGCCACAACTACTGAAGCTCATGCGCCTAGAGCCCGTGCTCCCAACTAGAGAAGCCACGGCAATGAGAAGCCCGTGCACCACAACGAAGAGTAGCCCCCGCTCGCCACAACTAGAGAAAGCCCACGCACAGCAACAAAGACCCAACCCAGCCAAAAATAAATGAAAGAAAGAAAGAAAGAAAAGAAGGAAGGAAGGAAGGAAGGAGGAAGGAAGAAAGGAAGAAAGAAAGAAAAAAAGAAAGAAAGAAAGAAAGAAAGAAAGAAAGAAAGAAAGAAAGAAAGAAAGAAAGAAAGAAAGAAAGAAAGAAAGAATTTCCTGAAATAGTATTTAAAGCATCTTTATAAGGAGAAAAGTGACATTGAAACTAATAGAGGAAGTTTGGGTTTACCAATTAAACTCTTGAAAGAATGTGGTGAGGTTGGTGAAGTACCTGTTGCTTTAAATGGGGTGAGTGTGGGAGTGGGGCTGTGTTTTAACAGAAAACCTACCCTTCCATTAGCCTAGAACAGCTGGGACATTCTCTTGCCTTAGGAGGCAGCCAGGAGGGCAGACCAAATGCTCCCTCAAGAGCAATCTACCTCTATTACTCTGATTGTTTGGTCACCATGGGATTAAAATATTAAAACAACTAATCTTCTAATATGGCAGAGTGTCAAATGCACTGAATACCAGTCCTCTTGGAATCAAATAAAAGGAGTTCTTGTGGGATATAAATAAATAACAGAAACAAATCTTTCCAATATCAATAGCTATCCAATGAAAAATCAGCTCTTAATTTTCAAGAAATAAAAATTATTATCAGTAATCCAGAATGTGCTCTTAAACACAGAGTATTCCACCAAAATCCACAGGATTAGATTTAAGAGCACTAGATAAATTATACTTTCAAAAAAAAGATATAAAATAATGCTTAGCTGGCACCTATACATTCTCACTAGAATTTTCATGCCACAAAGACTCCCAAACGTGAGCTAACAAACACCAGGGCTAAATCCTCAATTCAATTATGCCAACTACATACTAGGAGCTAATAAGCACTGAAGAAGATAAACTGTTTGTGCTTTCTAAAAGCTAATAACCTAGCAGAGGGATCAGAAAAGCAAAAAGTCTAAAATCAGAATGTGGTAAATGTTATATAAGGAGTTTAAACAATTTCTGTGTAAGTTTAAATGAAGGGGTGTGCATGTCTACTTATGACATATGCTACATGGAAAAGGCATCACTTGAGTTGGCCTAAAAGAGTCAGTAGGATTAAAAAACTTAAAACAAATTTTTAACAGAGTAACAATATGCATATAGTTTTCAAGAATCAGAGTAGTATAAGGTTCACAATGAAAAATAATAGACCAATTTTTTCCCTCCTCAGATCCCTGTTCCCCAGATACAACCCCTTTCAACTTTCTTTTGCTGTTCACTTCCACATTGCTTATAAACATGCTAGACTGTCCAATTTAAAGTGTATTCATTGACTTCCTACTAAGGAAGATAAGGATTTGGCTTTCTTCTACCTTTGTCCTCTGCTCCTTTGGGTTCCTCCTCCTCCTCCTCTCCTACAGTTAATAATTCCTCCCCAGTGCCAACTCTGTCCTTTATAACTGTGCTTATTAGTTTATGTTCTATTTATTTTCTTATGTGTCTGTTTCCTCTATCAGACTGTGCTATACTCATCTCTGCATACGCACGTGCACATCAGCGCCTGCTCCTTTGTGGGAACTCAAGTTTGCTGAACTGAATTAAATGCAAAGTAATCCGCCAGCATAAAACATGATGAGGTGCCATCTGTAGACAGCCACAATACCACAGGTACAGTTAACTGACACCACCAGGGCTGGTATGACAAGAATAACTCAGAAATGCGGAAACTACTTGTCACCAAAAATAGATTTATGGACAAGAACAGATCCTGTCAAATTTAACATATCAGAAGATCTCCCAGCACTCAATTCCCAGAAGTTTTGCTTTGAGCCATCGTCCTTAGGTAAGCTGCTCAGGCCTCATCCTCAACATTCTAAAACGTAATATTTGTAGCTTCCTCCTGCATCCACTAGAAAGGTTTAAAAAACAACCCACTCAGCTATCTGAAAAAAAATTTCAGCTACTCAGATACAATCTTTTATCCACTTTAATAGAGGAATAAACCAAGGCTCTAAGGTAGCAAACCTAGGGTCATATAGGAGAGAATTTTGAGTGACTTTTTAAGGTTTGTGTAGAAAGGGAGATGGCAAATACTCAGCACCTAGACTACTGCTTCCCTTCACAGTCAGGGACAATTGAGCCTGTTACGCCTTCCCCTTGAGTCCTGCTCCTTGAAACAGTCAAAGCCATAGCAAACTAACATGCCACTTGAGGGCATAAACAATGAGATGGCATTGTTTATACCTCAAATTTATTTATTATATCTTTATTCGTATTACATCCTTTGAGACACAGATGCTTGCTGAATGAACTGAACTATCCAGTAAGCAAAATATAAGATTGGTATATTTGCTTAAGAGAATCACTATTATGTTTTCCATGAGTCTAATGACATTTAAAAATTTTTCTTAAGGGTTTTTTTTTAGAGTAGTTTAAGGTTCACAGCAAAATTGAGGGGAAGGTACAGAGATTTTTCCATATCTCCCAAATGACTTTTAAAATAATTTTTTATTTTGAAATAATTTCAGACTCAAAGAAAAGTTACAAAAATAGTGCAAAGAATTCATATATATGCTTCACCCAGATTCCCCAAATATCATTATTTCCCATATTTACTTTATCATTCTTTTTCTCCATATATATATATTTTCTGATGTATATATTTTCTGATATATGTATATATATATGATCTTTCCTCAATTTTTGAGAGTAAGTTACAGATGGTGTGCCCCCTAAATACTCCCATGAGCATTTTCTAAATACAAGAACAGTCTCTTATATAACCATGCTGCAATGATCAAAATCAGGAAATCAACACTGATACTATTATCTAATCTACAATCTACAGATTTCATTCAAATTTTGCCAAGTGTCCCTCTAATGTCTATAACAAAAAAAAGAAAAGAAAAAAGACAGAAACAAAGGAATAAAGAAACAAAGAAACAAGAAAAGAAACAAAAAAAAAGGTACCATGCTTTAGGAAGAGGAGAATAGCAGTGAAATAAATAAGATAGGGTGAAGTATCAATATCAATAAATGGAATATATTTTTTAACATCTTTATTGGAGTATAATTGCTTTACAATGGTGTGTTAGTTTCTGCTGTACAACAAAGTGAATCAGTTATATGTGTACATGTATCCCCATACCCCTCCCTCCCACCCTCCCCATCCCACCCTTCTAGGTGGTCACAAAGCACCGAGCTGATCTCCCTGTGCTATGCGGCTGCTTCCCACTAGCTACCTATTTTACATTTGGTAGTGTATATATGTCAATGCTACTCTCTCACTTCGTCCCAGCTTACCCTTCCCCCTCCCCATGTCCTCAAGTTCACTCTCTACGTCTGCGTCTTTATTTCTGTTCTGCCCCTAGGTTCATCAGACCCATTTTTTTTTTTTTTTTTTTTTTAGATTCCATATATATGTGTTAGCATACGGTATTTGTTTTTCTCTTTCTGACTTACTTCACTCTGTATGACAGATGGTTTTCTCAGGGTATATGCCCAGTAGTGGGATTGCTGGGTCATATGGTAGTTCTATTTTTAGTTTTTTAAGGAACCTCCATACTGTTCCCCATAGTGGCTGTATCAATTTACATTCCCACCAACAGTCCAAGAGGGTTCCCTTTTCTCCGCACCCTCTCCAGCATTTATTGTTTGTAGATTTTTTGATGATGGCCATTCTGACCTGTGTGAGGTGATACCTCATTGTGGTTTTGACTTGCATTTCTCTAATGATTAGTGATGTTGAGCATCCTTTCATGTGTTTGTTGGCAATCTGTATATCTTCTTTGGAGAAATGTCTATTTAGGCCTTCCGCTTATTTTTGGATTGGGTTGTTTGTTTTTTTGATATTGAGCTGCATGAGCTGCTTGTATATTTTGGAGATTAATCCTTTGTCAGTTGCTTCGTTTGCAAATATTTTCTCCCATTCTGAGGGTTGTCTATAAAGGGAACATTTAATAGGCAAATATACTCCAGGTAAGAAGTAATGAAAT
Source organism: Balaenoptera musculus (assembly GCF_009873245.2). Lineage (NCBI taxonomy): Eukaryota > Metazoa > Chordata > Mammalia > Artiodactyla > Balaenopteridae > Balaenoptera > Balaenoptera musculus. The sequence goes on along the minus strand of NC_045785.1, from coordinate 145,525,295 downwards.
CTGAGCTAGGCTATGGCATTGAAATAAGAAGAGGGAATAGAAACAAACATTGCAGAGGTACCTTTCATAGGAACTGGCGGCTGGATTTGAGAGAGAGGATAAAATTTTAAAGTGGAAGAGTCAAAGAACTCCAAAATTTTTATTCTGGGTGAGGGCAGAATGATGTGAACATAAACCCCAATTGGAAAGCCAGGAGAAACAAGTTGGTGTGAAGGAAAATGAGTTCAGTTCTAGAAATATTAGGTTTGAAGAAGCAACAGGGTACCCAGGTGGAGGCAAGGAAGTTAAGTCAGGATTTGGAACTTGGCAGAAAGACTGAGAGCTAGAGGTACACCTACAGAGGATCCATTGCTACGTAGTCTCCTATTATGGACTCAACCTCCACAGGAAAAAAAAAAAAAAGAGGACTAAAAACAGGCTCCTAGAGAAGGTCTATACTTAAGTAATCACTGTGTGTTTGTATGTGTATTCCTGTATTAAATGGAAGGTTAGACAAAAAGACCTAGCTAGCCCTTTCTACTTCTCAGATCCAATCCAATGACTTTAAGTAACTAAAATATAAATAATGATCAGTGAGAGTTATGCTTAACCATTATTCACTTAAAATTTAAGCTCTAAGAATTTTTTTGAAAATTTGGGGGACATATTTCCAACAAAATTTAATTAGAAAACGAAAAGCATTTTTTGAATACCAATGGCAGGCATTGTCCTTGACGCTAGTCTCTAGACTAGATCTGAAAAGTGAATCTGAAAGTGAAAAAAGACATGGTGAGCCCCCAGAGGGCCAACAAGGTGGGATAGAGCACTTCATTTCCAAAGCTTATTATGTCCAGATTCATATACTGAAAAATAACTTAGCAAATCAGATTTTAGGTTATGTCTTGGTTCTATGTTAACAGTAAAAAATTTCTTTCATGTATATCTATAACTTCTTATAAACATTTGAGAAGAAATTAAGCATATCTTCTAACTAGAGGATAGAGATTTTATCTTATTTGAAATGATGATTCACCTCTTTCAAATCTTCAACTTCATTATAGAAACACAGAATTCAATCCATAATACAGTCAAACCTCAATTAAGACCACTTATTTAATACATCAGCATCCTGAATGGTGCCAAACTAAAATGCTTTGTTTTCTTAAAGAAAAGGGAAAAAAACTGCTGGGGCAGAAAAGAAAAAAGAACTTGGGGGTGGTGAACATTAATAAAATCAGCCAAGCAGAACTAAAAACTTGAAGATTAAATTTAATGTGTAACTTTCCATTTTCCAACTGGAAGCTTTGAATAGTGACTTATGACTAAAACATCCAGCCTTTTCCAGGGAAAAGCTAGGGCCCAGAGGCAAAGCAACAGAAAACAAGAGATGACAAGAAAAGCAGACAGGAAGAAGAGAATCAAAAGTAGAGGTGAAATGAGCAATAATTGTAAGTGTTGATAGAGAAAAGGCCCATAAGAAAAACTAAAGACAGGACAATGTTTCCTTCTGCTGCGGAAAAAAGCCACTTTTAGTTCAAGAGGCAATCTAATGACCTCACTCCCAGATAAGTAATTTGGGGGCCAGGGCTGAGGGTGGTAAACCTCTAAACCTGCATCATTAGTACCTGTGTGTACCACTTAGGTGTGAACCACTTTAGTGCTACTCACAGTTACTGGGAAAAGGTGAAGTGAAACCTCATTATGTTGAATAACTGATTTTTACTATATTAATTATATTCTACTTTATTCTAGATTTTATACTAAAAAATTATTATAGAAATTTAAGCCTCACAAAAATTATGGATGAAACACTAGAATATGAAAATCTAGACTATCTATGTAATTTAAGCATTTCAATACCTTGATTTAAAGGGGTAAAATCTATTTGGTATATATTAAATAGTATGCATTTTAAATGTGAACTTATTAAATTCTTATAACTACCCGACAAAAATGCTTTTGTTGCAATTACTCAAATGATTATTAAACCAAAATTCTAAATTGTGGGCAATTTCTTTTTTCAATTAATTTTTTAAGTTAATACATTCACACCGTTAAAAAAAAAAGGCCTAAAATAGTACAAAGAGAAGTAAGATTCCCTCCCCAGAGGCATTCACTGTCAACAGTCAAATACCAACCATTCAGCAGTCACTGCACTGCCTTTTTTGGGGGGATTGGGGGGGACAGGGGAGAGGCAGCAATTACTTTTTGGACTTTTAAGTGCTGCATGCCAAATATACAATTAAATTATAACTAAGCCTTTATCATACTGGTTTTTAAGATGCCTCCCAGTTTCAGAGATGTTAACATGTGAAAAAATATGTATCTTAATGGGTGAAATATGGTATATGATGTCTCGCTGATTGTGTTTTTCAGAACTTAAATGTAGTATCTAAGAAGTAACACTACTTTATCTCTATGGGATGGGTTTCAAATATCACCTTTGTAACTATCAACTATAAGAAATATAATTAGAAAATCATCAATCATACACATGTTCCCAAGTAAATCTGGCTTTTCTAATCTTTCCATTGATCTGACCCTGCCCTCAAACCACACTGCTTTAATTACACTAAGCCTTGACATCTGGTAGGAAGAATTCCTCTGTCTTGCTCATCTTCAACACTATCTTAGCTATTCATTTATCTTTACTCTCTCAAATGAATTTTAGAACCATTTGTCAAGTTTCCAGAAAAACCCTCCTGGATTCTGATCATAACCCTCCTGGATATAATGTAATTGCAATTATGTTAAATTTATAGATTAATTTGGGAGAACTGACATCTCTATAATTTTCAGCCTTCCCCTCTATGAACACAGTATCTCTTTCCACTTATTCAGGTCTTTTATGTTCTTCAATGCACTTTTATATTTTCCTTCATAAAAGTCTTCTACATTTTTTCTTAAGTTTTATTGGTAGGTACTTTATAGTCTTCTTGCTTCTCAGATAAGTATCTTTAAAAAATTACATTTTCTATTTATGTCAGTATAAAGGGATAATATTGATTTTTTTCTGTGATGATTTTATATCAAGATTGCTAAACTCTATAAATAGAAGGTGAACTCAGTTTCCTGGGTTTTCTATGTAGACTATTGTGATGGTTAACTTTATATGTCAACTTGACTGGGCTAAAGGATGCCCAGATAGCTGGTACAACATTATTTCAGGGTGTGCTGTGAGGATGTCACTGGAAGAGATTAGCATTCGAACCAGTAGAGATTAACTTAAGAAGGTCGGCCTCACCAATGCAGGTGGGCAGCATCCAATCCACTGAGGGCCTGAATAGAACAGAAAGGTGGAAGAAGGGTGAGTCCACTCTCTCTGCTTTAGCTAAGACGTCCTTCTGCTCTAGGACATCAGCTCTCCTATTTCTTAGGCTTTCAGACTCCCTTCCTCATCATTCTCAGACCTTGGGACTCAGACTGAATTACACCACTGGCTTTCCTGGTTCTCCAGCTTGCAGACAGTAGATCATGGGATTTCTCAGTCTCCATACCAGGAGAGCGAACTCCTAGAGTAAATCTATTCTTGATCTCTCTATATATCCTATTAGTTCTATTACTCTGAAGAACCCTGACTAATACAACTATCTGTCATATCTGTCACCCCAACTGATGATTTATAGCTCATTTTCCAATTAGGTTTAGAACATTTTCAACATCTTTATAGTTGGGGACACAGTGGGGAAACTCCTTTTTAATGGCTCATCAAACAAAATAAGACTATGCACCTTCTTATACCATTACTATGAGGGTATCTTAGGCAAACTGATTCTCTTTATGTGTTATATGCCTGAAGAGGCCTCAATTCTAAGTTGAAATTTCTGACATCATTGTTTGGGGTTAAAGGGATGGAATAAGGAAGCATCACTTTTTCCTCAACACACTGGATATATTTGTTTTAAAAATTTTAACTAATAACAGTGTTTAAAAACTATTTCTGACAGACATCAGATATTATTTATGTCCTTCACAGAAGTAATAAGCATCACAACTTATGAAGTATTTCTTGTCAAGCAAATTCAAACCTCAATCTGGTGAAGTTTTAGTATCTACCTACTAATTTATAGGAAATATAGGGGGCAGAGGAATACACAGGATACAATCAGCAAAACCAAATTTGTATAAACTCTACCAGGCAAATAATATGGTATCCTCAAAAAATAAGCTACAAGGAAAATAAAAGGTGGGGGGCGAATCTGTACACAAAAGAAATTTAAGAGATATATCAACCAACTGCAATCTAACTGAATCCAAATTGTTTTAAAAAAATAATTTATGAGACAATCCAGGAAATTTGATGACTGACTAGATATTTAATGATATTAATGAATTGTTATTAATATTTCAGGTATGATAATAGATAATGATTTTACAAAAAGAATTATTACATTTTAGAGAATATATAATAAAACGTTTACAAATGAAATGATATAATATCTGAACCTTCCTTCAAAATAATCCACTGGGACCTGGGAGATAACACAGAGGAAGCAACCGTAAGTGTACACCACAAGTACATAAGTGTACACCATAAGTGTACAATAGGTACATGGGGTTTAATTTCTAGGTTTGAAATTTTCCATAATAAAAAGTTTTGGAGGAAAACACTATTTCTGAAATTATAGCCCCTAAAACTGATAAATACTTGTGACTTTTTTGTTTTGTTGTTTTAAGAAGTAAAGGGGACAAAACAGAAAGAAAAACAACAGTGATATATTAATCACAAATATTTATAGGTTTATGCATAAAATTACCAACATATTATAACTCTGTTTTAAAATGTTGGTAATTTTTCTTATAAATAAGTTATTCTGTAATTTTAATAACACTCTCCAACCTAACATTAGAACAGGTTAAATATATCTATTATAAAAACAACTAAAACATGGGGTAGGGTAAGCTATATGTATGTACTAAGACATTCAGCATAGTGTTATTAAAATCAAGAATAAAACCTGAAAAGCCTATGATCAACAGGGAAATAGGTAATTAAATGTATCTACTAACCACGATTTTGGAAAGCCACTAAAAATGTAAAGACTTCATAACAGGACTTAAAAATGCTTACAAAATTTGTAATCTTAACACCCAGTCCATGTGTAGTACAGGTTTAATGTTCGTTAAAATGCTATGTGGGAAAAAGTAGAATATAAATAACTTTTATGCATATTACAACTACAGCTATACTAAAAACATACACAAAACAAATATTAAAAGGAAATATGAAAAAGGAATTTTATGTGAACATGCTGGGAAAGATTTTTTTCCCCTCTATGACATATTTTTCGTAGTTACATGCTTTTATTTTTAAAAATAAATTTAATATTTTACAAAGTACACAATAGAGAACATCTAATAACATTAAAGAAATTTAATCCTTTAATCCCCCAAAACTAAAATATTATCATTTCGGCATATCATCAACAAAAATTATTAGTGAGATACTTTATATTCCTTTTTCCTACTAGTCTTTAAAATTCATTGTGTATTTTACATTTACAGAACATCTCAAATCAGACTAGCCACATTTTCAGTGCTCAACGGCATATGTGGCTAGTGGCTGCTGTAACTGGACAGTGCGTGTCTAGAGAGCATGAACTTTAGCATTCACACGTTCAATAAGTATTGCATTCTAGAAATGTTTTATTTCCTTTATTAATAAAAATATCCTGAGGCAAATATGTCAGAATGTTAACATTTGTCCATTCTTGCTAGTGAGCATATTTTCTTTAAAAATATTCATTGAATACTCCTTTTCTGAATTAATTCCCCCTGCAAACTGTAAATAATTTCTTACCCAAAGTCCCTAATTGAATGCCTTCTCCAAAGTTACCAATGTTCCAGTCAAATTAGACATGAAAGTAACACCTCTGCTTTCAGTAACTTATCTATGCCACTACACTCATGGTTATAACTTATTTTAAAATAAAAGTATAAGCTATTTCTGCACAAGAGAATCATCTTCTCCAACTCACTTTCCTAATTTGGAGTGAAGCAGACATTTGTATTAAGGACAGGGGTTACTTTTGCTTTTATCTCTATAAACATTCTATCCCTGTAATTAAAATCTAATTCATGTTTAATTTTGCTATTAACTCCTTAACAACAGCACACTGTGCCCATTACTACTTTAATAGGAATAAGCTGTCTTCCAATGCGACAGTAATATGAAGGGGAGGAAAAAATTGTTCCCCTCAAATGGTTCTCATAGTTAAGCCTTAATTGCTCTTTTAAAACAAGCTTCACTTTAGAAAGAGATCCATAATGTAGTTGTATCCAAAAATAACAACAAGGGGCTTCCCTGGTGGCGCAGTGGTTAAGAATCCGCCTGCCAATGCAGGGAACACAGGTTCAAGCCCTGGTCCGGGAAGATTCCACATGCCACGGAGCAACAAATCCGTGTGCCACAACTACTGAGCCTGCGTTCTAGAGCCCGCGAGCCACAACTACTGAGCCTGTGCTCCACAACAAGAGAAGCCACTGCTCGCTGCAACTAGAGAAAGCCCACGCACAGCAATGAAGACCCAATGCAGCCAAAGATAAATAAATAAATAAATATTTTTAAAAAAATGTATTAAAAAAACAATAACTAAAAATATTTCCCCAGTTAAATAATATATAATATTGGGAAGTAAAGAATAAGACATCTTTTAAAGTAATAAGTAGTTTAGATTCAAACTATGGGGAATGCTAATTTGTTAGTACTGGATTTATCAATAACCCATACATACTTTAAATATCTTAATAATAGTACTTTGTATTTGTAAGGTGATGTGCAGTTTTTAAAACACTTTTAAAATCAGTGTATCTGGTATAGACAATCTTATTTACAAAGCAGAAATAGAGACACAGATGTAGAGAACAAACTTATGAATACCAAGGGGGAAGGGGGGAGGGTGGGATGAACTGAGAGATTGGGATTGACATATACACACTATTGATACTATGTATAAAACAGATAACTAATGAGAACCTACTGTATAGCACAGGGAACTCTACTCAATGCTCTGTGGTGACCTAAGTTGAGAAGGAAATCCAAAAAAAGAGGGGATATATGTATACATATAGTTGATTCACTTTGCTGTACAGTATAAACTAACACAATATTGTAAAGCAACTATACTCCAATAATTAATAAATAAATAAATAAAATCAGTGTATCGTTTGTATTCACGGCACTGTTATTTACTACCTGTTTGTAGGATAGGATCTAATAAATAACCATGTCACAAATTTTTTACTTTTTCATTTGCATGGTATTTTAGGAAAGTATTTCACAGCATATAATAACATGTATATTTATCTCCTCCAGAAATCCTAAAAATCAACATAAACCTAAGAAGTAAGAAGGGAACTGACAATGTAGAAAACTGCTATTGGAAGAAAAAAGTTTATTTCAGAACATTTAAAATTAGCTATTGCATTCTTATCTTTTTATTCCTAAGCATCAGTACAGAAATGCAAAATCTAGAAGAACATTCTGCTGCACATTCTGGTAACTAGATATTCTTTTCCTATTTAAATAAAGACCTAATGTTTTCTAAGTACTTAATTTTACTAACGCATTATGACTGAAGCTACTTGGTAGGGAAAATGCCTTTCTTGCTCAGAGATCTCCATACACCTGTCACAGTATGTTCCAGTGAGATATAGAACAGGTAGTGGAATCCTTGGTAGCCTTGACAATAATTTCCAAGAAGAAAAAAGAAGTGTATTAAAGAAATTTAAAATGGCCCAACCACTGATCAATGTTAAATTAAATGAATGATGGCAATTGTATTATTTCCCAAGTGTACTCTGATGGTCAGGAACGTTACAGCATAATACCAGAGTACTCCAGCCATCCAGAGGAACACTGTGCTGTTCTCAGCAGGCTCCAAGATGAATCACACAGGCAAGGACAGTTACTGCCTTGCATGAAATCTACCTAAAATATGATAAAAGTACTTCATATATATAGAAACTTATTACAAATTCAATACTTATGAATTGTTAAACTTCTCTTTAACCTGTTTGTACTTTCAACTTGGAGTTTCTCTTCCCTGGTGGTCTAGTGGCCAGGATTTGGTGCTCTCAACTTGGAGTTTCTCCTAGAATTATGTTTCATTTAGTCACTACTATCTCCAAGTTTGCTTTGATTTGATCTAAAACGACTGCATTTTAAATGGTACTAGTGGTCTAGGATTTCTCTATATTAGCTCTTTTCAAAACCTTCTACTAATTGTATTATTTCTTTTGAAATGGTGAAATTAAAATACACGCAATATTCTAAGTGGGATCTGATAAATGCTGAGCATAATGGAATAATTCCTTTCTGACTCTCACATGTATAGTCTTCTAAATTATACTGGAAAAAAAAACTAGCAATAGTATTAACTTGTCCAGCTACACCAAATCACCAAAGTGATCATTTCAATTAAATTCTCTAAGAATGGGTGCTGCTTTATTTTTAAAAAGTCAGTTGGGATTAAGAAGAAAACAAACACTTTCTATGTCATGTGAAGCAAAATTGGCTTGGACCAATTTGGTTTAATAGTAATGTTCTGGATAAAATATGTTTAACTGCAGGAAAAAGAATACATTCATGAATAGACTTTTAAATCTGCCTATAAGTCAAGATAAGTAAGCCAACATTAAGCAAAACTACCATTTTTCAGTGAACTTTACACTTTCCAGACCACCTTTTCCTATCTCTCTGTGCACCTATTCCCCACTTTAAGGAGTCAATGCTACTTAGTTTTTCTTGCCAATCTCCTCATATTAAAAGAGAAAGAGATCCAACCCCATTATTTGTATTATTCACATTTGCATATATATATGATTTCCAATGCTGCATTTTAAATCTCTTATTCTGATTGGAAACACCTCATCCTTGTTTAAAAATTTTAAAATATAACCACACAACTGGAGAGTCTGAACAGAAACCAATCCTTCTGAGAACAGCAAACAAGCAAACAAAACAAACGAAAAACCAAAAATGGGTAAGAGCGCCATGTTTGTTTAAATTTACTTTAATTTCAATGGTGTTATTCCTGACAGGACAAATCCAAGATATGCAATAAACAGATTATTTTGGAATTGAGAAAGCTAGGGGTTAAAAAAAAAAAAAAAAAAACCAAAAAAACCCCAACAACAAAACACAAAAAAACCCAATCTTTTTTTCCCTATCCCCCAGGGTATCTTGGTGGCCTAGAATAACACATGAGGAAACCTAGTCAACCTATGGCTGATAAAGACTTATTCCTGGGAGCTGCTAAGAACAGGGCCCACATCCCTTCTCACAAGCTTCTTACAAGTCCTCAAAATTATCCTGACACCAAGACACCTGTCTTCTCCTGTATCTTTCAACTGCCCTCCCCTTCCCACCTGAACACAGGTCCTTCTCTTTTCCTACCATTGGTTAGATAATGATCTCTATTAAATTTCTGGAAAGAAAAGAGTCTGTCCCAAGACTCATAGGATTTTGTGTGTTCGTGTGCATTGTGTGTGTATGTATAAATAAATATGGGGCATAATTTGTACTGTAATGCATATTTTGGGGTATGATTCTATGTCATAATTTAATCTCAGCCAATTTAACATGTTAGAATTTTCTTTATTATTGCTATGTCTGCTAATAAAGTTTTTATAAAAAATTTATTTCTGAGAAGCTTCTATTTTATTAATAGAAGTATTTTTCTGTATCAAACAAACCACTCCTCATCTTCTATCTACTACAGTATTTGGTTTCGATCTCTAAATCAGGGGTCCTTAATCTTTTTTTAATCCTTAATCTATTTTGAGAATAGAATGAAAGCTATGAAACTTCTCCACAGAAAATTACAAACATACACAAAATTCTCCATAGATATTCAGTTAAAAAATTGTCTAAGTTCCATCCATGAGACCCAGGGTTAAAAACTCCTTCTCCGAGTGAATTTGAGTGTTGCACTTGCTCTTATTAAAATAATTTTGCTAAAAATGGACATTTCTTCAATTTCTAAGATCCCTTATGATTCCATTCAGTTTTTTTTTCTGTCTCTATAAACTACAATTTCTTCTATTTGTTGGTTAAAAAAGAAAAGCAAGGTCAACAATAAGAATGCCTACATAATTTAATATTTTCTTTCTTGTCTCAATTCTTTTTGAGTATGATATGCTAGGAAGAGCTGCATATATCCAATGCAGATACAATCTACATGTGGCCAAAACATATATCCAACAGCCATGTATTCCGGACTTGGGCACTGGAACTGAGCCTCATTTATAGATTATAATTTAAAAACTTACTGAAGGCTAGATATGTTTCATATAGATGAAAATGAAACTGTTCCTGGAGAAATTCTTCCAGGGCCAAGCACATTGCCTTGTATATACTAAGTGCTCAATAAGTTAAGTAAAATGGACAATACATGTAGAATGGAGTCAGAACAATCACCAAGAATTACTTTCTTACTTTATACATGAATGCATAGTTTGGCAATGTAAGTTACACAGCAGAATCAACTGTAATTTTATAGTCATCCCTCACACATCAAAACCCCAAACTGTCCTATACACTAATGATGAAAAATCTGAAAGAGAAATTAAGGAAACACTCCCATTTACCATTGCAACCAAAAGAAAAAAATACCTAGGAATAAAACTACCTAAGGAGACAAAAGACCTGTATGCAGAAAACTGTAAGACACTTATGAAAGAAATTAAAGATGATACAAACAGATGGAGAGATACACCATGTTCTTGGGTTGGAAGAATCAACATTGCGAAAATGACTATAGTACCCAAAGCAATCTACAGATTCAATGCAATCCCTATCAAACTACCAATGGCATTTTTCATAGAAGTAGAACAAAAAATTGCACAATTTGTATGGAAACACAAAAGATGCCAAATAGCCAAAGCAATATTGAGAAAGAAAAATGGAGCTGGAGGAATCAGGCTCTCAGAGTTCAGATTATACTACAAAGCTACAGTAATCAAGATAGTATGGTACTGGCACAAAAACAGAAATATAGATCAATGGAACAGGATAGAAAGCCCAGCGATAAACCCACACACATATGGTCAACTAATCTATGCAAAAGGAGGCAAGGATATACAATGGAGAAAAGACAATCTCTTCAATAAGTGGTGCTGGGAAAACTGGACAGATACATGTAAAAGAATGAAATTAGAACACTCCCTAACACCATATACAAAAATAAACTCAAAATGTATTAAAGACCTAAATGTAAGGCCAGACACTATAAAACTCTTATAGGAAAACATAGGCAGAACACTCTATGACATAAATCACAGCAAGACCCTTTTTGACTCACCTCCTAGAGAAAGGGAAATAAAAACAAAAATAAATAAATGGGACCTAATGAAACTTAAAAGCTTTTGCACAGCAAAGGAAACTATAAACAAGACGAAAAGACAACCCTCAGAATGGGAGAAAATATTTGCAAACGAAGCAACTGACAAAGGATTGATTAAAAAAGAAAAGCAAGGTCAACAATAAGAATGCCTACGTAATTTAATATTTTCCAAATATACAAGCAGCTCATGCAGCTCAATATCAAAAAAACAAACAACCCAATCCAAAAATGGGCAGAAGACCTAAACAGACATTTCTCCAAAGAAGATATACAGATTGCCAACAAACACATGAAAGGATGCTCAACATCACTAATCATTAGAGAAATGCAAATCAAAACTACAGTGAGGTATCACCTCACACAGGTCAGAATGGCCATCATCAAAAAATCTACAAACAATAAATGCTGGAGAGGGTGTGGAGAAAAGGAAACCCTCTTGCACTGTTGCTGGGAATGTAAATTTATACAGCCACTATGGAGAACAGTATGGAGGTTCCTTACAAAACTAAAAACAGAACTACTGTATGACCCAGCAATCCCACTACTGGGCATATACCCTGAGAATACCATAGTTCAAAAAGAGTCATGTACCACAATGTTCACTGCAGCACTATTTACAATAGCCAGGACATGGAAGCAACCTAAATGTCCATCGACAGATGAATGGATAAAGAAGATGTGGCACATATATACAATGGAATATTACTCAGCCATAAAAAGAAATGAAACTGGGTTATTTGTAGTGAGGCGGATGGACCTAGAGTCTGTCATACAGAGTGAAGTAAGTCAGAAAGAGAAAAACAAATATTGTATGCTAACAAATATAAATGGAATCTAAAAAGATTCTGAAGAACCTCGGGGCAGGACAGAAATAAAGACGCAGATGTAGAGAATGGACTTGAGGACACAGGGAGGGGGAAGGGTAAGCTGGGACGAAGTGAGAGAGTGGCACGGACATATATACACTACCAAGTGTAAAATAGCTAGCTAGTGGGAAGCAGCCACATAGCACAGGGAGATCAGCTCCGTGCTTTGTGATCACCTAGAGGGGTGGGATAGGGAGGGTGGGAGGGAGACGCAAGAGGGAGGGGATATGGGGATATATGTATACATATAGCTGGCTCACTTTGTTATACAGCAGAAACTAACACACCATTGTGAAGCAATTATACTCCAATAAAGATGTTAGAAAAAAAAAACCCAAACTGTAATACTTAATAATTTTGAGTTTTAAAATTTGTTGTTTATGCAAAAGACATAGGCATATTAAAATATTAAAAATTTGAAAGTGTAAGTCATTGCTAAATTATCAATTCGATCATTTAGAAAATCTTACATGACTTAATGATTTAAAAACAAATTCCATTTCTATTAATACAAATCTACTTACCCCAATTGAGTACATATTTATCCTTGATATTTGCCCTTTAAGTTAATTACTTTCACTCAAGAGTGTCAGGCGATCAAATAATCATAGTGCCTCTAGAATGCCATTTTTAGAGACTTTTATCACTCAGTGGAAATAACTACTTCAAATGATATTTTCATATTAAAAATTCAGCATAAGAATGATTTTGAGCCAACTGTTTTCACTATCAATTACAATTTAATATTAAAACATTCACAATGTCCTGAGATAGTACTTTATGTTGGCTTTACGCTGAGTACTAATGTGGAATTCTTACCTGTAATGTACATGTGTGACTACTGGTTTCCTGTATGCAAGGATCCAGGTTTGAATATCTACGGGTTCAGCTTTGGGATAAGCTATGGTTGTATCTATTATCCACTGGAGGCCTTTCGATTTGCTGTCTGAGAACAATATAAAATTGGATAAATTTTTATATTATTTGCAGCAAATAACATAGCATAGAATTATAAAGCATACTGATATATCCTTTGCTTTAAGAGAATGAACTTTGGCGTTACTGTTCTATATGATGCACTTAGGATGAAATTAAGCATTTCCTATTACATTATAAAATGGATGAATCTCAAACAAATTAAACAACAGAGTGCTATAATTTATTGGACATGCATCATTTAAGCATTCAATACAATTATGCAGTATCAAGGTCTAATTTACATTTTATCACTCATAAAAACTGGCCTACAAAAAGTCAGTAGCTAAAGTATCACATCACAAAAGCGAAAAGCAGACCTTAAAACAAAAAACTCCACTCACTAAATATAACACAATGTAATACAAACACCAAGTTTTGTGATACTTGGGAGGCATTAATAAATATTGAAATAAGGCAATAAAATTAAGCATTTTATTGATGCACATGATCATCAGTTGCTGCTCTTTTTCAAAACAAACAAAAAACTCCTCCCATTTTAGCAAGAGTTATATAAAAATAAAGCAATAAACCTGTCTACCCTTTGGTAGGTACAACAGGTAACTACCGTTATGAGAGGGGCTGGGGAAGTTCTGTTTACTTTGGTCCTCTGCATGCTGTTTTTATTCCCAGCACGGAGTACAAAGTTGAGCAAGAATTGAGACAGGAATTCTCAAAGAGAACGCTGATAGTTAGACTTTAAAGTGTAATGGTCTATCCTTTGTTTGAAGTATTTAAAGGATCCCTAAAAAAATAAAACTTATTTTTAAATATAAGGCCAAATGTACAGTAGGAATCAATAATATTTTACTTAAAATGTCAAATAATTAAAAACTGGCCTTAAATTCTTTTAAAATTTTAGACAACATTTTGAAGGGGAAGAAATAATCATATAAGAAATAAGCTTAAAAATTTTAATTTTTAAATAACATATTGCTAAAGGAACAGAGTGTATGTAAAGAGACACATTTTAACAAGCTACCACTGATGTACATGCTAAAATGTTTAGGGGTAAAGTACACTGATGTCTGCAACTTACTTTGAGATTCATTAAAAAAAACCCAACCAAGATGGACTAATAGATGGATAGAAGGATGGAGAGAGATGTGATAAAGCAAATATAGTGAAGTGTTAATTATAAAATCTAGTTGGTCAGCTCATGGATATTAACTGCAAAATTATTTCAACTTTTATGTATGTTTGAAAACTTTTATAATAAAATGGTTGGGAAAAATCACCAGAGTTCAGTTTAATATCTATTAAATCATACAATAAAGAAAAAAATACTAATCCTTTTAAAGTTAATTAGAGGGACTTCCCTGGCGGTCCAGTGGTTAAGACTCTGTACTTCCATTGCAGGGGGCACAGGTTCAGTCCCTGGTCGGGGAACTAAGATCCCACATGCCGCACGGGGCAGCCAAAATAAATAAATATATAAAAACTTAAAGTTAATTAGATACAACTTAATTTTTATGTGTGTATGGACCGACCGCACATTAAAACAGACATTGGTTTGTGTTTATATGGAATAAAATACTAAACAGTGAGTATGAATACTAAAGAAAATAAAACACAAAATATCGATATCAAAGCAGAGAAGCAAATGGTAAAATATAAGTAAAACTAGTTTTGGGGAATACAGTTTTCTAAAATTTTTATGATTTTCCTAAACTGCTAGAATAAAAATTTTTTTCTTGATAGGTAAGAAGTGGATTTATTTAGAGAGATACACACTCCATAGACAGAATGCTGTCCATCTCAAAAGGCAAGACTGGCCCTGGGAGAATCACACTCCACAGACAGAGTGTGGGCCGTCTCAGAAGGCGAGAGGCCTAAATTTTAACTAAGGTAAGATAAGTAATAAACAATTTCACTTCGGTTATAAACAGAGATTGCTTCTCTCCAAAAGAAAAAACCATTTTTCTTCCCTCTTGTGTAATCAGTATGACAAGTGCCCATTCCTCTGAGATCTAGACCACAGGGTATTGACTGGGTAAAACTATTTAAAAGCAGCGGTATTTATTAGTGCAATTAATCCTGTTTGGAAAAACTTTGCCTTCAAGCTTTGGCTTGGCTGACATTGCCACAGTGTCTCTCCAGCAGTGAAGCTATTCTGAACCTTCCTTTTCTATTAAAAGACTCTTTCAATTTGTCTTTTTAATAGATGATGAAACATTAAGAGAGCTGACTGCCAGGCAGCTGTTTGGAAAAAACAAATGAAAGGAAAACTCAGCACAATCTCACGGGCATTATTTCTATGTTTGGTCCTTACCGTCATCTAAAATAACACATATTTCTGAGGGCCAATCATTCCCATTTTATTTTATCTGAAGAATATTAAAAGAAATAGCAAAATGCTACTACGGAAACAGGCCTAGTAAGTTTCTTTCAGCTTTTTAATTTATAATTTATCACCAAACTTTCATAGTGTCTTGGATAAACTTGTTCAAAACAGTCTTCATGCTGTTGGCACAAATATCTTCTGCAAATATGCACAACTCACTAGGCTATCTCCAAGACAGTTGCATCTTTTATTGTTCAGTTTTTTTTTTAAATAAATTTATTTATTTATTTTTGGCTGCATTGGGTCTTCGTTGCTGCGTGCGGGCTTTCTCTAGTTGTGGCTTCGCTGTGGTGCCCGGGCTTCTCATTGCGGTGGCTTCCCTTGTTGTGTAGCACGGGCTCTAGGCACGTGGCCTTCAGTAGTTGTGGCTTGCGGGCTCTAGAGCGCAGGCTCACTAGTTGTGGCACACGGGTTTAGTTGCTCCATGGCATGTGGGATCTTCCCGGACCAGGGATCAAACCCATGTCCCCTGCATTGGCAGGCGGTTTCTTAACCACTGCACCACCAGGGAAGTCCACAGTTGCATCTTTGAGTATGGTGTACTTTTTCCTGGTCATAAAAGTAATACATACTCACTATATTTTTTTAATTCAGAAAAGTGTTAAGAAATGGAGAAAAATTATCCATAATGTTACAACTCAGAGAAGAAATCACTGTTAATATTCTGAAATCTTTCCTTTCACTGATTTTCTACAGCCTTATTATTTACATACTTGAGCTCATATTGTTTACACAAGAGTTGTATGTTTCTCCCACCCCGTTAACATTATAGAGCATAAGAATTTTCCAAGCCAGTAAACATCATTTGTAATGGCTGTGTTGTATTCTGTTAGATGGATATTTAATAATTACTTATCTGTTCTCACTGCTGGCTATTTCCAATTTCTTGCCATTAGAAATAATGCTGGGGCTTCCCTGGTGGCGCAGTGGTTAAGAATCCGCCTGCCGATGCAGGGAACACTGGTTCGAGCCCTGGTCCGGGAAGATCCCACATGCCGCGGAGCAACTAAGACCGTGCGCCACAACTACTGAGCCTGCGCTCTAGAGCCTGCGAGCCACAACTACTGAGCCCACGTGCCACAACTACTGAAGCCCGCGCACCTAGAGCCCGTGCTCTGCAACAAGAGAAGCCACCGCAACGAGAAGCCTGCGCACCGCAATGAAGAGTAGCCCCCGCTCGCCGCAACTAGAGAAAGTCCGTGCACAGCAACGAAGACCCGACACAGCCAAAAATAAATAAATGTATTTAAAAAAGAAATAATGCTGTGATAAACTACTTTGCCAGTATTTCAGATCATTCCCTTTTGATAAGTATTATTTGCAATAGAATAACTGAGTAATTTATCAACATTTTAAGACTCTTAGTAAATACTGCCAAACTTCATTAAACTCATTCTCTGTATTAAAAACAAAAAAACTTTCTAATTTGATAAATGCAAAAAATATGTCATTATAATTCCATTTGCATATCTATGATTAGTTTTTCAAATTTGTCATTTCTATTCCTGTATCTTTTAATCCAGCAATTCCACTTCTAGGAATTTATACTACAGACATGTTCCACAAATCTGTAAGGATATTTACAGGAATGTTGACTGCAGCAGTGGGAATGGCCATGAGTAAGGTGTACAGTAAGGGAGAGACACCTTCGACTTTATACATTCCTATATTATTTGAATAAATTATTGTAAGCATGGACTACTTTAGGAAATAGAAACATTAAAAAGTTATATTTTCATCTTCTCCCTCAGCATTATTTCTATTTGACAACAATTATAAATATAAAAAAGAACAATGTTATCTTCTGGAACTCCAGAAAATCCTTTATTTCCAAGAAAAGAAAAAAATGCTAAAAACCATCATACCTAATTCCTTAGCATCTCCTCCTGCTGGACTTCCATTTTCCTGTCGTGCTACAAGTGCATTCAAAATAATTTTTGTTGCCCCAATCCTTGGCAAAGTGACATGTGTAAGAAATGGCAAGTTATTTTTCTTGGCAAATGCCTGACTGGTTTCTCGCCTCTTCCTGAGGAAGCCCCCTTCTGGAAACAGAACAATCCATTTTCGATCTCTGCTCCTGTAATTATTTTCTAGGTGCTTCTTGAGAAGAAGAAGCTGTTGGTCACGATGAGATTTTCCCTAGAAGGTAGACACACATAGAGTAAGTACAGTCACATTTGAAATTTAAAGGCTGTAAAATTAAATAGAAATAACTGCTTCTAGAGTAAATCCCAATCATAGGCTAGAATAGTGATTTCCCCCCACTTACTTCCCCTTTTGACCACAGTGGAAAAAGTAAGTTATTAGCACTTACATAAATAAACCCTTTCCTCTGAAGAAAAAAATTGCTCTAATTGCCCCCGAAAGTTCGTTCATTCATCATTAGTGAGTATTTACTGAGTACCTACTACTTACTTGCCAGGCACTGTCCTGGAGATAGAGAAGTAAGAGACCCTCACGAAGCTTACTTGAATGGGGAAGATATATAATACATATGCATATGTATATGTGCATATGTATAAATGCAACCGGTGATAAGGTTAGGAAGAAGGGTAAGAGACTAGAGAAGCTCAACAGGGTCAGGAAAAGCAGCTCCAAGGAGGTGAAATTTGAGCAAACAGCTGATAATGTGAGGGAATAAGCCATGTGAAGATGAGTGGCAGAGTACTCCAGGTGATGAGGAGAGAAAGGACAAAGGCCCTGAGGTAGGAACATGTGTGGCATGTTCAGAGAACTGTGGCAAGGCCAGTGTGGCTGAAAATTGCAGAGAGAGGCGGAAGACATATAAGAAAGGCCTTGAGCTTGGTTAAGTAGTAGTTTGGGATGGAACATCATTAGATAGTTTTCAAAAAGGGAGAGTCATGATCTTATTTACATAAAAAAAAATCTGCTGGCTCCAGTGACAAAAAGACTGTAGGAAATAAGTTAGGAGACTCCTGTAGAGTCTGGACAAGGCAGTTTTGATGAGATTCAACTGTGGGATATCGATGAGAGGTGCACACATTCAGGAAAAAATCTGAAAGCTAACAGGACATTCTGATGGACTGGATCTTAGTTGTGAGGGAAAGAGAGGAAAGAGGATAACTTGGAGACCGAAAAGAGGAACCTAGAAGCATTTTTAGGAAAGCCCAAAACCCATGACTAAATATAAGAAGGTTCTTCCTTTCAGTATGATCAATTCGCTAATAATTTTTCCAGCCAACACAATTACAGAAGCTCCCCAAAATAATTTGTATACTTTCAGTCTTTAGACTAAATTATTCTAAATGCAAACTAAGTAACAATTTTCTTAGCTAATTTATGGAATTGAATTGATTATAATTAAGCTTTACTTATTAAGTTCCCAAGAGTACATGTAAAATATTTTTAATATTCTTGGAAATATCTTGTCAAAAATGTTTAGTATCAAAGTCCCAAGAGATTTTCTTTAACATTAATACTTTTTTTCTCTCCCCTTCCCCCTTGTTATAGATTTTTATTACTATCTAACAGGGAAAAAATTTTTGCTCTTCAGAAATGAATTTGTAAATCTCTCCTGTCTTCCCCTCCAGTGACACTCTAAGATATTAGGTTAGTTTCTTCCTTAAGTTGTTCTGATCACTGTTTATTTTGTCTCAACCTTGTTGTGGCCAATCCCCATTCCCAATTCTTCCTGGGGTTCCAGTGCCTGCTTTTTCCAACTCTCTGCTCAGAAAAACCAAGGGTGTTTCCAGAAAAAACTAGACAATTACACAGAATGTGAAAAAGAAAAATATGTTTTGTGTATAAAACTGTCTGGAGGGGACTTCCCTGATGGTCCAGTGGTTAAGACTGTGCTCCCAGTGCAGGGGGCCTGGGTTCGATCCCTGGTCAGGGAACTAGATCCCACACCAGGGAACTAGATCCCACATGCATGCCACAACTAAGAGTCCTCATGCCACAACAAAGATTCCGTGTGCTGTAACTAAGACCTGGTGCAGCCAAATAAATAAATAAATATTTAAAAAACTGTCTGGAGCAAAGTATATGTGTTTGGGGAGACCTATTTTCATAGAGCTTAGAAGTTTTTCTACACACTTCTAGCTTATTTCTGAATTTGTGATGCTCAGAAGAGGCTTAATTAGATTCACCAGCAATTCATTACGTAATTACTACGTGCAAGGTACTGCACCATCCAGGGTGAAGTGGCTAAATATATAAACACCAGATAAGTGTGGCATTACCATACATAAAAACTCTTGATATCATATTTTGTTATCCATTTTTGAGAAAATAAAGCATGTAGCATATCAGGGGAACACTATAATGTAGTGCTGACTTTTTCTTTTTTTCTTTTTTTTTTTCTTGCCATGCCACGCGGCATGTGGGATCTTAGTTCCCCGAGCAGGGACTGAAACCGCAGCCCCTGCATTGGAAGCGCGGAGTCTCACCACTGGACCGCCAGGGAAGTCCCTGTATGCTGACTTGATAAGAGGGTATTATTCTTTTTCCTATACTAAACTATTCCTAATGCTTGCGACCCATTCCCAATCCACCTTCCTCCATCACACCCGTACTCATTCTTTAAATTTATGCCACATATCATCTTCTCCTCTACGGTTTTTCTGGATTTACAGAAATTTGACATACTCACTTTTCATACTATGAATTCGCAAAATATTTCCTCTTATTTATTTATTTAATATTCTCCCGACTGGTAATCTTATTTATTTAACAATCTCCCAACTGCTAACATAGATACCTTCTGTATCATATAACGGTGACTTGTAAATAAAAATAACGGTGATGATATAGATGATGATAGTGGTAGTCATGATGAAGATGATGAAAGTAGCAAGGACTGTTCTGAGCGTGTAACACGTATTTCTTCATGTAATCCCCACAGCAACTCTGTGAGAGGAGTACCCATTATTCTCACTTGAAAAATGAGGAAACTTTGAGAGGTTAAATAACTTGCCCAATTCACACAGCTAAGGAGCAGAAGAGCTGAGAATGTGGCAGGTGCTTGGTAAACTGTTTAGAAGCGAGGAGGGTAGAGATTAATTTTAATTAGATTTTAATGTTTATGCATACTCAAATTCAGACTGAAATAAATGTTTTAGGAAAAAAGATTCCCAGCTCCCTGAGATAACTAGAACTGGCTCTATCTATTATAACTGGTTTTGTGATGCCTCTTTTTACAATAAAGAATCAGATTGATCAGGCTATCACTGTGGAAAAAAATGCTCATTACTTACCTGTCTGATAAAGAAGTCTCCATGAATTAGAGAAACAATTCCAAAGTTTGTGTACTTAAAAATATGATCCATCAACCACATCATTTGAGCAACAACCTAAAATATTTAAAAGCAAGAAATAAATGTTGAATAGAAAAAAAAAAAAAACCTGACTATAGTCTAGCCAGTCTCTAAATTTTAAGTACAATCATCCAAGCATACTTTTAATTAACCTATCTTAAATCTAATGTTACTTCTATAAATAAAGCACTACATGAAAAATTACAGGTCTTCATGCATTATTTAGAAATGTGTTGTATAATTTCCAAGGATTTTGAGATTTCTCTGCTGTTTTCTGCTATTGAGTTCTAATTTGACTTCATTATATTAAGATAACCTATTCTGTATTAGGTCAATGTTTAAAATGTATTGAAGTTTGTTTTATGGCCCAGGATATAGACTATCATTGTATATGTTCCACAGATGATTAAAAAGAATGTGTATTCTGTGTTTTGGGGTGTAGTATTCTATATGTTTTGATTAGATTTTATTGGTTGATGGTGTCGTTGAGTTCCATATAATTGTTGATTTTCTGCCTATAAGTTCTATCAGGTGCTGATAGATGGGTACTAAAATCTCCAACTATAATTTTGTATTTATCTATTTCTCCTTTCATCTCTATCAGTTTTTGCTTCATGCATTTTGAGGTTTTGTTGTTTTGTGTTTATGCATTTAAGATTGTTATGCCTTCCTGGAAGATTAGTCCTTTTATGTAACGGTCCTCTTTGTTTCTATTAATTTTCTTTCCTTTGAAGGTTACTTTTTCTGATATTAATATGGCCAATCTCACTGTTTTCTTTGATTAATGTGTTCATGATATATATATATATATTTATACTTATATCGTTTACCTTAAAACTAACTAGTTCAGTGTATTTGAAATGAGTTTCTTGTAGACAGACTATTGTTGAATAATATGTTTACTCCACCAATCTTTCTTTAACTTGCTGTATTTAGACTATTTAAACATAATATATTTATTGCTATGTTAGTGCTTAAAAAAAAAAAAAATTACAGGTCTTGATTCCAAGTCTTGGATTCCTAAGTCACAGGTATATACATATCACTGGGTAACAAATAAAACTGAACTAACTTCTTAAATTTGAACTTAATGATTTCCAATTTGTTCTATGTAAACAAAACCTTTGGAAATTCTTATATAACTTTTAAAGTTATTTTGAAACAATACAATATGCCTAAGTTATCAAATGAGGGCTACACGTTTAATCAATAAGCACTAAGGCTTTATAAAATGTGACCTTAACGGCTAAAATATTAAAAGTCGTAAAATATAAAGATATAAAAATTTATAATAATATAAAATATAAAAATATCCAAAATAAAAGAACATTGAAGAATTCATTTAGTCAATAAATACACTGTAAATTTTTTAAAAATTCATTTAGTAGAATGATTTACACATTCTATTATATCATGAAGAGTATTTGTTAGTTTATACAAGGCCATACTCTTTGCCAGCATAAAAATACTCAGTTTCTTAAACACAAAAATATTATCCACTGCTGATAAGAGTTAATAGCCATATCAAGAGCAGAAGACTTTATTTCAAGCAAATTTCAAAATTAAAAGTAAGTGTAAACAGGACCTAGTTAATGAATTGGTTAATTGTTCTCCCCTGCTGAGATAACAGCATCCCTTGTTATAAGCCTTTAATAAATAAAGTGAAAACTACAGCCTCCATCAAGAAAGCAACAGAGTTCCACTTTGGTTCCTATAGGAATAACAAATGTAAACTTCATCTCTGAGCACCAAATTGTATGAACTAACATATAAGGAAAAAACTAAGCATTGACATCCATGTGTTGCTTTTACAAAAACATTATAAAAGCCCACAAATAATATTCAAGCTTCTGATGTAATTTTTCAGTATCACCGAATAGTTCAGTTACATGACTCCTATTCCAACGGTTTTACCATATAAAATAACTTTAAAAAAATAAAGATACATACATGAAAGACTGATTCCCAAATCAATTAATACAGAATAAAATAATCACCAACATCTCATTTTTGAATCTTGTTTTGCTTTGTAATGATAACTACTTTGTTCAGATAAATTGAGATCTGAACTAAATGGAATTTGCTGAAAAGTGCCCCAAGAAACAAAACAAAAAGCAAGTGGATTCAACCTGTAAAACCTTTGAGCTTTATACACAGTATGAAGTGTGGCTGCAATTTATTGCTCTCTGGGTTTAATACCAACACTAAAGTAACGAGCTTTTATGTTTAATCTTACATTTATAGTGGATTTACCGCCTCAGTTAGAAGGGTAACGTAAAACAAATTCAGTAAGACAGCCAAGCTATCTTCTGAGATTTGTATGGATAATTCTGTCCTAACTTATTTTAGAGGAAACGTTACAAGTCAATAAATATTTATTACATATCTAAAAGTTCTATTGATAGAAATAAAAATTCTTAGTTTTATCATCAATTGCCACAAAAGGGCAAGACTCCTCACTTCACAGATACTTATTAAAAAGGTACTAGCACGTTTAGAAAATATAACTAATCCTTTGTTTCATATTTCGGAAAAAATGAGGTCAGTAAACACAAGCTGCCTGAATCAACTCTGTCGACGTTTCACAGGCTGTCACTCAGAACGTTGTTAGGTATTTCCAAGGGACAAAATTGCTCTACATCAATTATTCTTTACCCGGAAGCACGAATTTTCTACATGTCAAAACATCTGGGGAGGCTTACATGAATGGCTCCATTCTTTATATCCTTCTGAAATTTTAGTGGAGTCAATGGTTTGCCAGTTTAGAAGTCTGCAAGGACAATTTTGGCTGTCATAATGACTAGG
This sequence comes from Balaenoptera musculus, assembly GCF_009873245.2. Lineage (NCBI taxonomy): Eukaryota > Metazoa > Chordata > Mammalia > Artiodactyla > Balaenopteridae > Balaenoptera > Balaenoptera musculus. Next base: position 145,501,705 of record NC_045785.1, on the reverse strand, counting down.
GAGTTCTACTAGCATGTAGTAGGTTGCAGCCAGGTAAGGAAAACAATGTGCAGCAGGGCAGTCCAGAACAACAGTGCCGTCCTACGAAAATGCAAGCAGTGCCCCCACTGAGGAACAACGACAGGCGCTACAGGAATTCCTGAATTCAAAAAGCTATGTTATACTCACATCGCCATTAAACTAGTATTTTTAAACTGGCCCACAATTTAGCATTAGCTTTCTTTCTTTGAAAGTGCCCATGGAGTATGCAATTAATCAAGTAAACATTCCTACTTGTGAAGGTAAATTAATATTGCCCTATACTTATTACGCAGGAGGCAGAGATTTTAATGCTTCTACCTTTTTATTTCTCAATTACTCCTTTATGAAACAAGATAAAAAATTCTTCAAGGTTTCAAATTATTTTGTAATATTAGATAGTAATATCAGTATAATTAATCTGAAAATAAAAACAAAATAACTCTGGACAGAAAAATGAACCAAAGACCAACTAACTAAAATCTTTTTACAAAAGCAAACAAATCAAAATTTTTTTTGTCCACAATATCAGTGAATCTCAGATTACCTGATACTCTGGTTAATACAGTTATCATCTCTGCCAAACTGGAGTTAGAGTAACAAAGTTAGGCATATTTATACTCACCATTTTAAGCACTCTTTGAGATTCAAAAACCAATAGAAGACACTGTAGGCCCTCAGAAAAATCACTATAAATGTAAGTATCTTATCGGTAAGCATAAAAATGTTCTCCTTGATACAAAGCCAAATAAACTAGTTTTTACACAATTTTAACATCAAGAATTTAGGGGACAGGCAATAAATATTATTATAATGCAAATATATCTACACAGTGATATTCTTTTATTTTAACAATTCCGAATATAAGATTCTGAATATAAGAAAGGACTGAATTTATTCTACATTCTAGCAAAATTATGCCTCTGCTTTTCAGATAAACAACAAAAACAGATTCCATAATAAGCAAACATATTTTCCATTTACTGTCACCTCATTTTCTGACCCCTGAGCTGCTGAATCAAACTCTCTGGGACCTAAACACATCAGGCGTATTCTTGCCTTAGTGTTTTGGCCAAGATTATTTCATTAAAGAAGAGGCCCTTGCTTCACTACTCTGCCTAACTAAATTTTACTCACCCTTCAAGGTCAAGTTTACATCCTCTCCCCTCCACAAAGTTTTCTATATCCACCAAGTACAAGGTGAGCTCACTTTCCACTGAATATTTCTCACTTTGCAATTAAGTATTGTTTGCTATTCCCTCTCTCCACCTACCACTAGATTATTAGTTGCTTTAAGGGGATAGTATCTTATAGGATGGTCTTCTATATTTATAGTCGGTGACCATGAATATGAAACACTTATGAAATACCTATTGATTTGTTTCTTCACTATTAGGCCAAATATTAATTCCATTAATTTTATATATTTTCTATTTATTTACTTTTCTATGAACATAACCGCTTTACCTTCTCTTAAGGTAACAATTCTTTTAATGTTAAGGACTGACTTTATTTTAAACCCTCCCAGTTAACAGGTGTGTTTTAGGTAGCAATATAAGCAATGTGAAATCAACAGTTCAAACACAGCCCTAGAACACTGAATAAAATGGCCCTAATATCTTTCCTTTCAATTTGCTTTCTAAGTGAAATCCAAAATAATATTTACTTTACTTTCTTCTGGCTAAAGATCCCCAAGATCACCTAATTCCCTGTCCAATTTTGCTCTTCTATCTTAAGCAAACTGCTTTTTGTGTTTGTATTTCTCAAACTGGCAATCCACCACTCACCTCAAGACAGCCCCATGCTGAACCATATTAACTTTGCTTTCATTTCAGTTATCTTTTTTAAAAAACAGCTTTGTGGAGATATAATCCACATTATCCCAGTTATTTTTCTTGAGGTCTGTAAATTCCTCTCTTAGAGTAATTTAGAGTTATATACATAGTATATTTCTCTTTTTAAATTTTTCTAAATTTTCATGAAAAGTATACATATTAAAGTGTAAGTCTACATTCCCAACTGTGGTAAGACCGTTAAATTGATTCTCTGTTAACCTCCCCTTTCTGCAGTCTATCTCTGCCTTCAGGATGGCTTACCAGTCCTTTGTCCTGGAGGCACATCATCAAAGTACACACATCTCCTGTTGCCTGATGATTCACCAACATTACTGCTTCATCTTTTGAAATTGCTTTAATATCTTCCCCCCATTCCATCACTGTAAGAACAAAAAGTTTCAAAGCTGTCATTTAAAAAGTTTATACATTTCCAGAAGCCTTATATTAGAAACACTGGTGCACATTAATGATGATACATCACTTAGCTAAAACTTCTAAAAGTTTAGAACTAAGTTTATTTCCTATAAAAATCAGGATGTTCATGTTTTATAGAGACCCAAAATATCCGTTAAAATGTAAAACGGCCATACCTTTGATTTAGAAATTCTATTTAAGAGTTTATCCTATAGAAACATTTGTCCAAACAGGCAAAGATATGCACAAAGGATATTTATTGCAACTTAAGTGTTCACCAACAGGGGAATGGATAATTTTTATATAATGGAAGAGTATAAACCCATTAAAAGAATGGAGGATATCTATATACACTAACCCAAAAGGACTTATCAAGTAAACAAAACATACCACAAAACAGTATATATAATATAATCCCATCTTTTCAAAGAAGGAATAAAATTTACATGTAACTTAAGGCATTGAAAAAAGTCTGGGGAAATGAATTCAAAACTTAATACTGATCATCATTGGGAGGTGGTTCCCAAAGCCCCCTTAAATTCTACTTTATAATAAAATATGCAAGTATTATAAAATGTGTAAGCATTTTCATTTTACAAGAAAACTAATTAAGGATGTTACATTTATTAAAAATCTCCAGATGAAAAGTCAATGCACCAAAACCTATATGTACACTCTAAGGAAAATAATGATATCTCCAAGTAGTTACGCCTCAATTTATACCAAATTTACTACACGCAAAAAAATAAAATTGAGCACCAGTGTCAAACATCAGGACTCTCCAAAGAAGGTTCTAGGTTCCTCAAATGTCTGACGTGAATTACCAGAGGCTGAATATATGTTAGCATTCACTCATCTCACTCACTGCTATAAGGAAAGAAGTTGACTCACCTGTGTGTAATAGTTCTGGATGAAATAGGGATGGGAGACCTGTTGCTCACCTGCTTTACCTCTGCCAGCCTCCCTCCTTCACAGTCACCTTTCACTGTCACCCCAATATAGCGGAGCTCCTCATAAGAGTTCATTTGAGAAAAGAGTTCTGCTAATTTTTTCTTTTTATTAAAAGCCATTTAAGGGCTTCCCTGGTGGCACAGTGGTTAACAATCCTCCTGCCAATGCAGGGGAAACGGGTTCGAGCTTTGGTCTGGGAAGATCCCACATGTCGCGGAGCCGCTAAGCCCATGCGTCACAACTACTAAGCCTGCGCTCTAGAGCCGGCGAGCCACAACTACTGAGCCCGCGTGCCACAACTAGTGAAGCCCCCACGCCTAGAGCCTGTGCTCCGCAACAAGAGAAGCCACCGCAGTGAGAAGCCCGCGCACCGCAACGAAGAGTAGCCCCCGCTCGCCGCAACTAGAGAGAGCCTGTGCACAGCATGGAAGACCCAATGCAGCCAAAAAAAAAAAACAACCAGCCATTTAAGCAAGGCATCTATGCATTCATTTTAAAGATCTTAAAGACTTGTATTAAGGGAATTTCAGCTGGGCTGAACATATATTCAGTTGTGGTACCTACTTGCAAAGTGATGTATTCCAGTCATTCTCTCAGAAGTTATTACTAACACACAAATAGCTTACACTGTATGGTGAAAGCTTTTAAGTTTTTAAAATGAATGCAGAATGGAAACTACATTACAGATGTCAAGTAATCCTTAAGGAATAGACGTAGAACACTGGGGACAGCCCAGCAGCACCAACTTTCCTTCACAGCGGCCTTTCCTTTCCCAAGTTGCCAGTGAAGTTTAGCTGACAAGCTAACTTTACTGAAACATACTTGAATAGCTGATATACATTGTGTGTGGGAGCAGGGGGAGTATAAATTGGTACAAGAGTTTTGGAAGTCAATTTGGCGATATATATATCAGAACTAAGAAATGTGAAAATCCTTCTACCCAGCAAGTCCGCTTCTAGGAATTCATCTTACAGATATACTTATTCATGTGTAAAATGACACATATGCAAAGCTCTTTATTGCAGCATTGTTTATAAGAGCAAAGATGATAACAGCTAAAAAGAGAGACTAGCTCAAATTCATAGAAATTTCTAAAATGGTGGTTGACAGCAGGGAAAACTGGGGAGTTGTTTAATTAGTATGGAGTTTTGGTTTTGTAAAATGCAAAAGTTTTGGAGATTGGTTACACAATAATGTGAATATACTTAATACTGACACTTAAAAATGGTTAAAATGGTAAATTTTATGTTATGTGTATTTTGTCACAATTAAAAATAAAAAGGGAGACTAGTCAAATTATAATATATCCATGCAATGGAATATTATGTAATCATAGCATTTTTACACTAATATGGAATGATATACTCTAAGTAATAGAAGCAAAGTGCAGAACAATGTGTGAAGAGAGAATATATTTACTAAATGAAAACTCCTCATATCATGTCTCTGTTGACAACCCTTCAATGAATGTGAGCGTGCCGTACACATGCACACATACACACACACACACACACACACACACCATTCTTTCATTAATTCATTCTTCACTCAATAAATCAGCATCAGGCACTGTGGATATAAAACAAATAAGAACAAAAGTATTATTCTAATGCAGTTAAAACACTCAAGAAAAGTCTAACTTGGTTCTATAAATATTAGGCTATTAAGAGGTAATGTGAGGCTTCCCTGGTGGTGCAATCGTTGAGAATCTGCCTGCTAATGCAGGGGACATGGGTTCGAGCCCTGGTCTGGGAAGATCCCACATGCCGCGGAGCAACTAGGCCCGTGAGCCACAACTACTGAGCCTGCGTGTCTGGAGCCTGTGCTCCGCAACAACAGAGGCCGCGATAGTAAGAGGCCCGTGCACCGCGATGAAGAGTGGCCCCCGCTTGCCGCAACTAGAGAAAGCCCTCGCACAGAAACGAAGACCCAACACAGCCAAAAATAAATAAATAAATAAATAAATAAATAAATAAATAAAATTTTTAAAAAAAGAGGTAATGTGGAAGGTCTTCTAGCTCCACATCTATATAAATAGATGTTTCATAACCAAATAGTCCTTTAATGCAATTTCTGCTACATGAATGGAAAATACTAGATACCTAGGCCTGTGCAGTAGGAAAGCATACGTGTGAATATAACTGCAAATAAAAATAAGTTTTCTACTTAAAATGTATCTTACTTGCTTTATATAAAGTAGATAAATCTAGTGTGTTGGTTTAAATCTCAAAATATAAATTGAATTTAGAACTCTCTGTTCTGGCTTAAATAGTGTCCCACCAAATTTACATCCATCCAAAACCTGTGAATGTGACCCTATTTGGAAACAGGGGCTTTGTAGATGTATCAAGTTAAGATGAGGTCATAATGGATTAGGATGGGCCCTAAACCTATATCCAATATGACTGGTATCCTTATAAAAAGAGGGAAATTTGGACAGAGATACACAGGGAAAATGCCACACGACAATGGAGGCAAAGACTGGAGTGATGTGTCTACAAGCCAAGGACTGCAGACAACCACCCAAAGCGACCAAGAGGCAAGGAAGGATCCTTCCCACCAGAGCCTTCAGACAGAACACAACCCTGTCAGCACCTCAATTTCAGACTTCTAACCTCTGGAACTGTGAGAGAATAAATTCCTGTTGTTTTAAGCCACAGGAACTTTGTTTGTGGTACTTTGTTATGGCAGCTCTCTGAAACTGATATACTCCACCCTCCTCAATTTTCCCAATCCTTTCTCTTTTCCATTCTATTCCCCCAAAATTATAGTTTTTTTCTAACCAACTATAGGAAAAGAACAACAGCACTGTATTTTAAACATCCAGAACATTATCATAGAAATCTACCATTATGTATTATAAATGGTTCTCAGTGTTTATTTCTATAATACTTTCAGGGTATAATCATTAAGAGTTAATCCAATACATATTTTATCTCTCAGCCATAACTTAGCTAAAATTAATTTTCAAACTAAATGTCAATTTGCTAAGACTCACACACATACTAAATCAAACAAGTGAAGGTAGAAGGATCAACTTTTTAAAATTATCCTGATGTAGCAATAAAGTCATGTTGGATTTTATAATAATCTAAATTTTATTCAACAATAAATTTCATTTCCAGTATCTATGGTATTCTTCTTTTACCAAACCATTATATACTTCAAAGATCACTGTTAGAAAGTTATATGACTAACAAAATCAAGATTAAAAAATGCTTGTAGAGAAAAAGCATTTATTTTATGTTTGAAATAGCTATGTTCCTCAAATCATACCCTGCTATCCAAACCAGTAAGTATAATAACGGAGCCAGTATCTTAATCAAGGAATAGAATTATTCTCATGTTAAAGAACAGAAGCTATGGATGCCTGCCAGTTCTTACATTGTACTTGATTAGAAGGACAAAAATATTTTAACACACTGTTCTGTGAAAGGAATTCTCAAAAAAGAACTGGGTCAGGTCCACTATTTCCAAAGGGAATGAAAGACAACTGAGTAAAAACTGGAAGAAAAGTTCCCTAGTTGTAATTGAATTTTTAAAACTTCTTGTTAAAAACCAAAGCCAAAGATTATCACCCACTACACACACACACACATACACGCACACACATTAATAAACCTCCCCCAAAAGTTTTAGACTAAAATTGATCATGACAGTTCACATCTCAAAAAGAAAATAAAAACAACAATAAACCATCACAATTTCCTTAAAAACAGTGATGCTAAAGCTGTTATACTGACCCACAAAACAGAATTAATGTGGAGAAGAAAGGTTGCTTTATACACGACCATAACAGCTTACTTCTCAAAGTGCAAAAAAAAATGCCTGCAAGCTGATGCCACAAACTATTTTACCATTCTGTGACTCACTTAAGAAACATTAATAATATCATTATGCTACTCAAACGTATTGTGAAGATGACTGAGATATAAATGACAGAATCACAGACGTCCTGGGCAATTAGATTACATGACAGTTGAAGTTACTTTTGAAATCACTATTAACTAAAAGAGTCATACAACTACTGTGTCACGTAAGGTCAGGTATTCTAATATGAATAGTAAAGATTAGAGAGCAAAAAAACACATGAAAGAATCTCATGTAGCTCAAGAACTGTGGCTTTCAGTAACACACATTGGAGGCAGAGTGGGTTGGATTCATCCAAAGTTAGGGGTTAGCAGAGGAAGATAAAAAGGGAGTGAGGACATGAAGGGTAGCCGTGAGAAAGTAGATTAAGGTACTGATTAATGGAGAGGAGACTGGTGAGGAAAGGAACCAAGCAAGGGGGTAATTCACTAAAGAAAACAGAGGGAGGGCTATTATAGTAGAGATACTTGAAGCCATCCCCCATCTCCACCTTTACCCATCCTACTCAAACCCCCATAGATAGGGCCCAGACGTTGTGAGAAAGCCTCCGGGTGAATCTAATGTATATCTGTAAATAAGAACCACTGGAATTTTAGCTCTGATGAGTTTTGTTTTATTTTCTTAAAACAAGTATACTGAACATACTAGGAAGTTGTGGTCAGTGCCCTTTTTTTGGCACTTTAATTAATTTAATTTAATTTAATTTAAGAGGTTAAACTTGAGGAGGCAAGGCTCAAGGTGTAGCTTTTGGAGGGGTTGTTTAACTAAAAGAATAATAGTAGCATATATTATTAAATAGATATATAATTAAATACTAATAATCTTAATAGCCAACATTTATAGAATGCTTACTATGTGTCAGGCATTAATAATTAGTAAGAGAAAATAATTCACATTATTTTCCTATGTAATCTTCACAAAATCCCAAATGTACAGACACTGTTATCCCCAATTTACAATTGAAGAAAGTGAGACACAAAAGGTTAAGCAGTATCTTCAAAGTTACACAGTTAGAAAGTAGGGGAACTGGGATTCAAAACCACTGTATCATGCTGTCACTGCTGGCAGGCTACATCAAGGAACCTTGAGAACAGTAACGGGTAAGTTGCCCACACAGCCCCTGACGTTGCCCATGATTATGCCAAGAAGTGGGGTGGACAAGCCAAGTCCCAAAGTCCTCAACAAATAAGGTTAGTGGGCGGCAACAATAAGGAATGGTGCAGAAGCCAAGGATCAAGTGTTTTTTTTGCATGACAGTTGAATAATAAACAAGTCTAAAGAGGCAAAGAATACCTAAGAAAAATAAAAATCAACATTGTCTTTGGGCCCAGGATACAGGTATCTTAAATTTAATGTGCTCAATACAGAACCAGCTCTTTACCCTAGCCTTCTCCGTCTCAGTGAAGGACACTATCATTCACCCAGTCAATTCAAGACCAAACCTAAGACCACTTTTGATTCCCCCCTTTCCTCAATTCTCCATATTTAATCCATCTCTAAGTCCTTTGGACTCTATCTCTAAGACACATCCTGCAACCTCTATGTCTCTCCTTCTTTACTACTACTACTCTAGGCCAAGCCATCAATACCTCTTTCTTGGATTTCTGAAGTGACCTCCTAACTAGTCTTTTCACTTCCACTCTAGCTACCTGCTTAAAAGAAAACTTTAAAATAGTTGCTAATTTCAAATACCAGTATAATCTAAATCACCACTGGCAAGAATGGAAAAAGAAAGAGCAAGAAAGTCAAAGATAATAAGTGAGAATTAACTCTAACTGGTATTGAGATTTGCTTTAACTTAAACCCAGACAGTTTCCAACAGGGGAGATATTGGTATCTCGGGAGAAGCAATTCTTCCTGCAGTCATCAGCATTGCAAAACTTTTAGCACACCTGGCCAACATTCTCTGTTACAACCCTCAACAGCCTACACATTTCTAACATCCCACCCCCACCTCTATCCATTTAAAACCACTAAGTTAGAAAGTTCAAAATGATTTAGGTCAATATAAGCCTGTGGTAAAATCAGAGTGAGGTTAAATAACAAATGAGAATAGTACAGACAACATGAGGACTAAGTGAACATGTGCTTATTAAAAACAAAGATCAAGCCCTCTGATGCCTGACCTTTACCCACTCAGCCCCAGGATATGGCAGCAAGAGTCTGGAGGAGTCTTCTCTAGGAAATCTGATCAGCTCAAGAGAGAAGATCTAAAAATACTGACATTTAGGATTCTCCAGTGAAGTATTCCAGTCAGATTATCCTACAATGAGGCTTAGTGTGGACAAGACGCAGCCACTAACAGGGCTACCAATCAACTTTATAGTCCCCTACTCTTAAATAAGAACAGATCATCATGTATTACCAGATACCCAGAAAAAGCCTTTAATGTGAAAGACAGAAAATAAAGCAGCCTATTAAAGAAATTGATTTTATAGTCAGAAATCTTCCAAAAAATAATTCTTCTGGCCCAGATGATTTCACTAGCAAATTCTGCCAAACATTTTAAAAAGAAATAACACCAATTCTATACAATCTCTTCCAGAAAACAGAAAAGAAGGGAAAACTTTCAAGTTTACTTTAGAAGGCCAGCATTACCCTTATACCAAAACCAGAAACAAACAAACAAACAAACAAAACTATAGACTTATATCCATTAAAATCCTCAAAAAATGTTAGAAAATGGGATCCAATAATATACACTGCAACCAAGTAAGGTTTATCATCACAGGAATGCAAGGTTGATTGAATATTAAAAATTAATCAGTGTAATAGTCCACCATATTAACAATCTAAGGAAGAAAAAACTCATGATTATATTGGTATGGTCTGAAGGTCTGTGTCCCCCTAAAATTCAAATGTTGAAGTCCTAACCCCCAAAGGTGATGGCATTAGCAGATGAGGACTTTGGAAAGTGATTAGGTCATAAGGGTTGAGCCCTCATGAATGGGATTAGTGCGCTTATAAAAGAGATCCCACTGAGCTGTCTAGCCCATTCTACCAAATGAGGGCACAGTGAAAAGGCTATGAACCATGAAGAGAGCCCTCATCAGAAGGTGACTATGCTGGCACCTTGTCTTGGACTTCCAAGCCTCCAGAACTATAAGCAATAAATTTCTGTTGTTTATAAGCCACCCAGCCTGTGACATTTTGTTATAGCAGCTCAAACAGACTAAGTCACATATGAATTGATGCACAAAAAGCACTAAACAAATTCCAATATACATTCATGAAAAAAACTCTCAGTAAACTGAGAACAGAAAGGAATTTCCTCAATGTAATAAAGTGTTTCTACACAAAACCTATAGTTAACATAATATTTAGTATTAATTATATATGAGTGCTTTCTCCCTAAGATTGAGAATAAGGCAAGGACGTCCAATCTCACCTCTCTTATTTAACATTATTCCAGAAGTCCTAGCCAGTTCAATAATGCAAAAAAAAAGAAAAAAGAAAAAGAAATGAAAATCATACAGGTTGGAAAGGAAGAGATAATTCTGCCCATATTCACAAATAGCATGACTGTCTCTGTAGAATGTCCCAATTAATCTACAAAAAGCTCCTATTATTAATAAGTGAGTTTAGCAAAGTTACTAAACAACTACAAACTCAACAGTAAGTATCAATCATATTTTTATACTAGGAATGAATGATAAGAAATTTTTAAAAATTAAATCCAACTTACAATAGCTCAAAAAATATACTTAGGTATAAATCTAAAACACATGGACAGGATCTGTATGCTGAAAACTACAACGTGCTGATGAAAGAAATCAAAGAAGGCCAAAATGAAATGAATACCATGTTCATGGATTGAAAGATTCAACACATTAAAGATATCAATTCTCCCACAAATTGATCTACAAGTAAAACACAATTCTAATCAAAATGCCAATAAGAATTTTTGCAGATACAGGCAATTGGATTCTAAAACTTATAAAGAAAGGCCAACAAACTAGAAAAACCAAAATAACTTTGAAAAGGAAGAATAAAGTTGGAGGAATCACACTACCCAATTTTAAAACTTACTATAAAGCTACAATAATCAAATGGCATGGTATTGGTGAAGGATCAGACACACAGATCAACAGAGCAGAAAAGAGAGCCCAGAAATAGACCACACAAACATGGCTAAATGATTTTTGACAAAGGTGTAAAGTCAATCCAATGGAGAAAGAATAGTCTTTTCAAAAAACAATGTTAGAAAAATATGAAACCTAAACCGATACCTTATACAACAATTAATTTGAAATGGATCATATAGTTAAATGTAAAACTTAGAACTCCAAAACTTCCAAAAGAAAATTTAGGGGAAGACCTCCATGACCTGGGGTTAGGCAGTGTTCTTAGACTTGACAGAAAAAGCATAACTCATAAAAGAAAAAAAATCAGTAAATTGCACTTCATCGAAATTTAAACCTTTTGCTCAGCAAAAGACACTGTTAAGAGAATGAAAAGACTGGGAGAAAATATATGCAATCACATATCCAACAAAGGATTTGTGTCTTTGTATCCAGAATACTTATAGAACTTCCAAAACTCAGCAGTAAGATAACAAACCACCCAATTAAAAACCAGGCAGAAAACTTGGACACCTCACCAAAGAGGATATAAGGATGGCAAACAACCATATGAAGATGTTCAACATCATCAGCCACTAGGGAAATACAAATTAAAACCATGACGAGCAACCACTATACATTTACTAGAATGACTAAAATTAAACATACTGATAATACCAAATTTTGATAAGGATGAAGAAAAATTGGAACTTGTAGACACTGCTGATAGAAATGCAAAATGTATAGCCACTCTGGAAACAGTCTGGCAGTTTCTTATAAAGTTAAAAATACACTTACCATCTGACCCAGGAAACCCACTCCTGGGTATTTACCCTAGAGCAGGGGTTAGCAAACTTTTTCTGCAAAGGGTCAGCCATTAAATATTTTAAGCTTTGCAGGCCACATATGGTCTCTGTTGCAAATTCTTCTTTTGTTGTTGTTGTTTTTTACAAACCTTTACAAATGTAAAAGCCATTCTTAGCTCATAGGGCCATACAAAAACAGGCAACAGGAAAATTTGGCCCATTGGGCATAGTTTGTTGACTCCTACCCTAGAGAAATGAAAACTTAAGTTAATACAGAAACCTGTACATGAATGTTATACCAGCTCTATTCATAATTGCTAAAAACTAGAAACAAACCAAATGTCCTTCAGTAGCTGAATGGACATAAACTGCGGTACATTCATACAATGGAATACGACTCAGCAACAAAAAAGAACATTCTAATGATACATGCAACAACTTGGATGACTTTCAAAGGCATGCTGAGTGAAAGAAGTCAGTCTCAAAAGGTTACATAATGCATAAATCCATTTTATGACATTCTCAAAAAAGACAAAATTATAGTGAAAGAGAACAGATCAGGAATTGCCAGGGGTTAGAAGTTGGGGGAGAATGTGATTACAAAGGATAATGATGACTAAAGCATGGCAGATCTACAGATAATTTTTGCTCTGTTATTTTTCTTTCTTTTCTTTATATTTTTCTGTTTTCAGCATTTGACTTATTACTTTTGTAATTCAGGAAGGTTTTTCTCCCCAGATCAAAGTATTAATGGAAGATACTACTAGTGGGCTGCACTCTTTTTATCTGTTTCTTAAATGTTCATTTTCTCACTTTCACTAACTAAAAACCTCTCCCCCTGACTAGTCTGGTTCAAATGTATTTTATTAAACCACTGAGAGTTGAAGTAGCTAAGACTTCACATCTTAAGTTTCTTTTTATAGTATGTTCCAATAAAAGTACTTCACTCTATGCAAAATGCTCAACTTGCTCAAAGTTTTGTTCTCTCAACCTTTTAAATAGCTTCTTACATTCACTTGTAAGTTGACCAACAGAACACTATACTAAATTCAGAGATGGGGATTTAAATCAAAGGTACTTTAATTTGTTTCCATTGGGAAAAGTGTAAGCAGTGAGATTAAGTAGTATCTGCCTTAGGCTGCTAAAATGAGTAATTGGAAGAAGGGAAATTCTAACTTCTCCTAAAGGTAAAGGATTGCACCAAATTGCTAGGAAATAAGTGGGCAATGTAGGTACTTCTCTGCTTTGCTACGAGAGCTCTAAATAGTTTTAGAATCAGACTATTACATATGGTAGGGGTTTTGATTTTAATGAAGTTTACAGCTAGAAAGGAATTTACAGATATCTGAATCCAAGTTCCTCACTTCACAGATATTTTATCAAATACAAGAAACAGAACTCTACGGCTGCTTCTTGACTGACCGAATTAGTTGCAAAGAAAAACATACAGATGGTGAGGATAATTAATTTACAGCACCTCCTGCTCACTATCCCCCAAAGCACTTACTGATGTATTCATTCATTCAACTAGTTTTATTCTCTTCATAGAGAACCAGGATTCTACCACTGCGGGGGACATAAACATACACAGGGATTCTATCACAAAGTAATTAACTCATTAAATTCAACTATAGGAACTTAGCAAAAAAGAAAGAAAGAGAGAAAAAGTAAAAGGTGAGAGAAGAGAGAGCATGGAAGGGCAGAAGTAAAAGACTGAAACAGAGAACATTTTAAATAGTACAAGCAATTTTGCCAGCCTTTCCAGTCCTCAGATCTATGCCCTGGAGGAAGCTTGAGACTGGAATTGTGAATCTGCTGCTCCTCATCAATACCGCTGGCATGTGCCTATCATCATGCCAGCATCCTACTGAGGCAGCAGCTCACTGAGCTGGATGATTTCAGTTTTTTTAAAAATACATTTTCTTCCATATAAAACTTAAGCAAACTTTTTAACTGATGCAATATGATCCCTGCCCTCAAGAGATCTGCTCACTTATTGGGAATAAAAGATAAATTGGGGATTAGTGCATTACACATGAAGTTATGTACCACAGGAGGCAGGGAAAGAAGAAATCATTGGGAGCTAAAACATGAAGGGAAGAGATACCAAAGACATGGGAGAAATGGCCTTGAACAGACAGTTGCTATTGGGAAAAATGGAAAATGAGGTTGTATCTGTAAATAAGAGGTCAGATTACAGAGATACTTTTAGAAGTCAGATACTACAATTTAGGCCAGGAGATATAAAATCCCTTTTTTTGTCACCAGGCAGGTGACAAAAGTGAGGGAAGTGGGCTTCCTATATGACAGAAGAGAGCAGTGGGACTGTGTTAAAAACAGAGTGCGTGCCCCACCCCCAAAGAGGGCAGCTACCTATCCAGCTCCAGGCTGTTGCCGATATCTGGGAATGTGGACCCCGGTTACCAGACCCTCCAATTTTTTAAGAGTAATTGGAAATTTCAGAGTTTGTATGAAAGTTAAATAAAGAGGAGATTAACAATGGAGGAAGGTTCCTGGGCAAGCAGGCAGGAATGGAATCTAAGCAAAGGGACTGGCTCTTGATAGAAAGGACATTCTGCAATGTAACAGGAAGAATAAAGGAAAGGAATACCAAAAGATGCAGCTTAAGAGGTAGGCTTGGGCCAGGCTAGTAGAGCACCAGAATTCTGCACATTATCTCACAAACCACAGAAACCAGCAGGAAAGGAACTGATAATATGTGGGATGGAGGGAAGGGATGAAGGGCTGCAGGGATGAGGGAGAGTAGCTAGTTGTTAAGTGGGGGATTTTTTTTTTTTTAAGGTGAGAATGTCTTTAGTATCTTTATATCCTGGAAGACTAAGAGCAAAGATAGGAGATAGTAATCAGTAAGGTGAAGCAAGAGAGATGGGATGTTAGCTTTGGGTAACAGACTTATCTACAGATGAATGAGGGTGCGAAGAAGTTGGGGGAGGAGGACAGAGAAAAGGGGAAGACTCTCCACAGCACAGTTCCAGGGCACTAACCAAACCCATGGCAAAGAGGCAATGAGAGGAGTTAAAAACTGACCTGGGGAAGAGAACTGCTTAGAAAATCACCACGAACGTAGATATCCTAAGTGGAGCTGAGCTAGACAAAATTGGGGATGCCCCTTAAAATGAAAGAGCAGAAAGCACATAGAAGCATTCATGCCAGCCAACTGTCCAAGAAGCCTGAAGCAAAGAAGTTCATGGTTGGAGCTAATATACCCTCTGAGTTGAGGCTTGGCCATATTCCTAAGCTTTGAAACCTAGGATACTAAAAGAAGAAAGTACTAAGAATATAATCAAAGGAGAAACGAATTAATTGTACCACATATTAGGAAAACTTTCTTATTTTAAAGGACTTTCACTCATATTCTCTCAATTGCCACAGCAGCACCATAAGGCATAACAGGCCATATATCAATCTTATTTTTTTATGTGGGTGAATAATTTTTTTTAACATCTTTATTGGAGTATAATTGCTTTACAATGGTGTGTTACTTTCTGCTGTACAACAAAGTGAATCAGCTACATGTATACATATATCCCCATGTCTCCTCCCTCTTGCGTCTCCCTCCCACCCTCCCTATCCCACCCTCCCCATCCCACCCCTCTAGGTGATCACAAAGCACTGAGCTGATCTTCCTGTGCTATGCGGCTGCTTCCCACTAGCTATCTACTTTACATTATATCAATTTTATTCAAAGATAAGAATCTGAGAAGATATTGTAAAAGATAATACTGTAAGTAAGCACTATAAATCTGACTGAAATCTAAGTCTGTTGGACCCTAAAACCAAACTATGGATAGCCCCTGTCTAATGAAATTATTAACCATTCAATTAAAAGGGAAGTGTGCTGTTTTCAAGGTATAATGAAAGTAGCATGGGCTTTAGAGTAGAAGACTTTCATTCAAAGACCAGCTCCATCCCTTGCTAGCTCTGTCATCCACATTAAGCAAGTTACTTAACTTCCAGAAGTCTTCCTTTTCTCATTTGTTTAATGGGGTTGATATTATTTCCCTCTCAGGACTGCTTTCAATATTTATAGGAAGCCGCATGTAAGCACTTGCTAAAAAGTCTGGCACATCAGGTACTCGATCAAGGTAAGTTTTTCTTCTCACTGGAAGGATTACCAGTTATCTATAGTTTACACAGAAGTTAGTCTCCTTGCAACAGAATTAAGTAAAAAGGATTGGAAAAGGTTTTTATTTTAACAGTAAATCTTATTAGAAGATAAATCGTTCCTAAAGGAACCAGAGAAACTAACTCAAAAAACATACTATAAATTGAAGAATCTAAGTCACAAGAAGAAAACATCATTTCAAGTTTGGTATTAAAAGGAGACATGACATAGAGGAGAGACTAAATAGACTAGAATACACTAAGGTGTAAAGCTCTTCTCACTGAGCACGGAGTTCAAACCTGGAGTCCATAGGGTCCATAAATGGACTTCAAAGAGCTGTGAACCTCTTGAAACTGTTTGTAAAACTGTGAGCACGTGCAAAGGTGCTGTGGTCAGCCAAAAAATGCTCCCCTACCTCCACTCCACAAGATATCCATGTCAAACCTCTGGAACCTGTGAATGTTACATTATACGGTAAAAGGTGTGATTTAGTTAAGGATCTTGAGAAGAGGAGCTAACTCTGGATTACCTAGATGGACCCTCAATCAGTGACAAGTGTCCTTACAAGTGACACACAGAGAACAGACATAGAGAAGAGGAGGCGGCCACAGGACCCTGAGGTAGAGCTTGGAGTGATGCAGCCACAAGCCCAGGAATGCTGAGAGCTACCAGCAGCTAGAAGAGACAAGGAATCTCCCCCAGAGCCTCTGCAGTGAGTGCAGCCCTGCTGACACCTCGATTTGAACTTCAGCCCTCCAGAAACGTGACAGAATTAATGTCTGCTGTTTTAAGTGCTTCTGCAGTCACTTGTAATGGCAGCCACAGGAAATTGATATAGGTGTACTTTTCTGAGAGGAGGGTGCAGAGCTTTCATCAGACTCTAGAAGAGGTTCTTATGAACCCCCAAAGGTAAAAGAACTACTATGTAGAAGATTAAGCAAAACCATCTACAAACAAAGGAACAAGAAATTTTTTTAAAACCTGCAGAACAAGTAGTTACTTGGATAAGGTCCCATAGTTAGTAAATATTGAAGTAAGAAAATAACAAGCTGTCCTATGATATCTAATCCAATATTCATTTCACTATCTCTTGGAGTTCAACCCTACAAATGCATTAAAAGGCATTGATTCCCAAACAATTAAATAGCCTGTTAAAAATATAGGTTCTCAGGCTCCATCTCAATATATTGATCAGAATCTCCAGGGTAGAGAAGTTCATAAATGTACATGTTAAAGCTCCTCTTGATAATGCAGATGTGCAGACGAATTTGGGAACTACTACTATAAGGCAAGGATCAGTAAACTTCTTCTCTAAAAGGTCAGATGGTAAAACTTTTAGGCTATGCAGGCCAAGAGGCAAAATTGAGGATATTATATAGGTATTTACATAACAAATTTGTTTTTCAACACATTTCTACAAATTTTTTATTGACAAAATTCAAAATATAAAAATAATTGAATACAACTTTTTGCAATATTGGTCTACTAATGAGAAGAATAAAATTCTTTCTTGCGAGGGGTAAGATTTTACTTAATTGGGGTTCAAAGTTAGTGTTTCCTATCATCAGCTCAAGATCAGTTGCAAACCGTCATCTATAAAAACCTCCTGAGCTGGAAAGGACTTACAAAACAAACAGGCAGCGGGCTGGATTTGGCTTAAGGGCTGTAGCTTGCCAACCTCTGCAGGAAGGTATAAGGAAGAAGAACAAGCCACAGCCCCTGCCCTGAAGCAATTGACAAGTTAGTTAAAGAGACAGGAACAGCAAAGGTGAAATCAACCGTGAAAAACATGAAGCAGAATTCTGAATGTTTTATGTTGTAGAGCAGTGAGTCCTAACTGTTTCAAGTATGAAGAGTCTTTTTTAATGTCACAAAATGTGACAAGCCCTGGGCCTGGCAATACGGGCACTCAGCGCACAGAGGAATGATACATGAAATCTGAGCATTTCACCAACACTTGTCTTACTGTCCTACATTAGTAGCCTAATAAATATTTGGCTTTATATCTTGTAACAGTTACCCCCTCCATCATTAATAGACTGTTTCTCAAAGTGAGTGGTATAGCATTCTAAAATTAATTTAAATTTAAAAAAAATGTGGCAGAGATCTATGCTAGTAGTTTTTTTAGCAATGAGTGAAAAGATCTGTAACAAAAAGCAACTGTAAAGTCTATAATGCTTTTAAGGGATTTCTTATTAATCAAAACAGCAGCTACATATATTTGAAAAGTATTAACATGTATTTATAAGACCCATTATTTATACAACCACAGATGTTACTTAATATGTGTATGGATTCTCGACCCCCTGAGGGAACTCTGAAGCACTGCCGAAACTCTCAGCCCAAAGGTTCATAACCACAGTTACAGAGTAGATGCCAAAGAGGTTCAGAAAGAAGGAAACAGTAGAAACTGGAGTAGGGGGCAAGGACATCATAGGCTTAGATAAGGAGATAAATTTTCAAAGAAACTGAAGAACAGATTTTAGGGACAGGAAGGATATCAATGAGAAAATGCAGAGGGGCCAAGGGAGAGCAGCCTTACTGAATAAGAGTTGAGAACAGGATCAAATTATGGAAGCTCTGTCACCAGAGCCAGCATCTAAGTGCTTTCCATGTTTCATCGTATCATGGAGCCCTGATAAGCTTTCTCTCATTCAGTCTTAGAATAGATTCCTAAATACTTGAGGCGTGTAAGTAAATGACCCTGGTTTCATCAGGTACAACTCTAAGTGGATTGAAAGCTAAACTTTTAAATCTTAAAAAAAAATTTTAAAGCCTTCCCTTGACCCAATTTCTCTCCTGCAACTATCACTCTCTATTCCTTCAGAGCCACGCTTCTGGAAAATCATACATTCATGTTTCCATTTTAGCTCCTCCAGTCACATTCATCTCCAACCCGCTCCAAGCTAGTTTCCACTTCTACCACCTCAACGAAGCTGCTCTTGCCAAATCAATGAAAGACTAAACCAGCTCTCATCTTACAAAAGGTAAACTCTCAGCAGCTCTCATGGAGAGCCCCAGCCCTGGAACACTGCTGACTCTGACACACACTTGTAGGGCAGGCATTCGTTCTACTTCTCTAGCTGCTCCTTCCCAGGCTCTACCACCCTCCTCTCCCCAACCTCCAAATGTTGGCATGCCCTCAAAGTCTGACCCTGGGCCTCTCATCACTCAGTACTTACAATCTCCCTAGGTGAACCCACCCATCTCCATGGCTTTAAATACCATTGGTAATTTCCCAATTTATCTTTCTAGCTCAGGTTTCTCTTCTAGCTCAGGTTTCTCTTCTGAGTTCTAGACTGCATATCCACGTCTACTTCAGAGCTACACTTAGATGCTTCTCACTCAGCCTATGTTCAATTTTCATCCTTCCTCTCAACATTGCTCCTTCTCTGGGCTTCCCTATCCACCCAGCATCTCACAGCAGAAACCTCATGGTCACCCCCGTCACCTGCGCATGTATTCCATCCTTTATGTTCACTCCCTCAGCAAGTCCTGACAGATTTCCTCCTATAAAACTCTCCAATTAGTTCACTCCTTTCCATGTCCACTGCCGTCACCCCTGGACCAAGCACCTATCACCTCACCTGGGGAAGCTGAGAATCTTCCAGAGGGTATCGCCTGCACACTCTCACTTCTCTCTAGTCCATTTCCACAAAACAGGCAGAATTACAGATACGAATCTGATTTCATCATTACAGTTACAAATTTCAGATACGAACCTGGGTTCATCATTCCCTTGCTTAAAATCCTTGCATTGTTTCCTCTTAGGATAAATTTCAAACTCCTCAGTAAGCACTCCAAGGCCTCAGTGGACTCGGCCTCATCGGCTCACGCCCACCAACACCACCACCCCTACTCCTCTCCTCTTCATTCACTCCATGCTGCAGCCAACCTGGCCTTCCCTTTGTTCCTCAAACATGACAAACTCTTTTCATCCTCTGTATATGTGGCCCCTCCCCCAGCATCACCTGGTCCACTCATACTTGAAGTCTGAGTCTCAACATCACTTTCTCAAGGAGGCCATTCCTCCCTGACACCATCACCTCCAGAACAAGCTCTCTGTTACTTATTCTTATAGCCTCTACACTTGTTGTTTTCACACTTGTGATTACACGGTTATCATGTGACTCCTTCTGTCTCCCACATGAAAAAGTCAACAGGAACTGTCCTGTTTTATTTGTCACTGTTTTATTTCCACCACCAGCATGGTGCTTGATGGAGAAAGCACTCAAATATTTGGTATTAGAACAGGTGACTGAATGAGTTAGAAGGTAGTTAAACATAAATTGCTTGGAAGCATTTCATAATTTACAAACATAAAATTCAGTTAATATTTTAGTTAGACTATGGCTTAAATTACTAACAATAAATTATTTTTATTTATTGATTAAAGCACAAGAACTATATTGAGATATACTATTAGCTAAGTGTGAATATCCTCAAATGTATTTCTAAAACTATTCCATAAAGTTAGCTTTTATTCATTTAGACATACCTTTCCCCCAAAGGTTAATATAATTGTTTTCCTAGGCATTAATATAATAATAATAATAATGGTAATAATAATAATATTATTATTTATAGAGTACCAAACATCATGCTATTCACTTTACATTTAAGCTTCACAAGAGATAAATATTATAACCTCCATTTTTAAAGATGGTGAAACTGAGGCTCAGAGAAGTTAACTAGTTCAGAGTTATACAATTAACAATGGGTGGTAGCAGGACTCAAACTCATACTAACTCATAAGTCAATGTTTTGGGACTTCCCAGGTGGCAAAGTGATTAAAAATCCGCCTGCCAATGCAGGGGATGCAGGTTCGAGCTCTGGTCCGGGAAGATCCCATATGCCGTGGAGCAACTAAGCCCGTTCGCCACAACTACTGAGCCTGCGCTCTAGAGCCCATGCTCTGAAACAAGAGAAGCCACCGCAATCAGAAGCCGGCGTACCGCAACAAAGAGTAGCCCCCGCTCGAGGCTACTAGAGAAAGCCTGCACACAGCAACGAAGACCCAACGCAGCCAAAAATAAATAAATTAAAAAAAAATTTTTTTTAGGTCAATGTTTTTTTCTAATACGTCATGCTGTCTCCAATATCATACTTATTTAGCAATAACTATTATTTGTTAAAAATACAACACCTGTATATAAGTATTTGAGGCTTAAAACAGCTTTAAATGATTATTTCAGCTTTAAAATGACTGCCTAATTTAGTCTCTCATATACAAAAACTAATTCTATCCCACCCATAAAAAACAGCCTGTGACTCATTCAGAATGACACCCTTTTTCCTTATCCATGTAATCCATACTTTATTCTATAACATAAATTTAGCTTCTAGTTAATTTTCTTCTCTGCAAAGACCTCAATTAACTTTAAAATTAAATTAACTTTAAAAAATGGAACCATCACATGAGCGGGAAATCTGTATATTGAGCTCCATTTTTCAGAAAACTTTTCCCAGAAGCATTTTGAACACATAGTTCATAGCAAACTCAACTATTCCCAAAGCCATCCATCAAAGTAGAAACTATGCCAAAAATCCTTTTGGTAGAAATTAATCTAAATCACACTCTCTAACACAGTATTATACAAATCAATAACTTTGCTAACTGGCAGTAGGCAGTCAATAAGCATTTGATTGATCAATCACACAAGATACCTCTACAACTAAGGTCCTGTTTTCTTGACAGAGCAACAGGAAAGAAATATTGTTATTCCTAATCACACTATTTCTAAGACAACTCCTAGTGAAATACATAACTAGTAAGCATTTTCTCAACACAGAGGTAAAAAGGGGTGATTTAACCCAATTACGAATGTTAATTCTTGAAAAACACGGTTTTCAGTAAACACTTTTAAATCCAAAACAGCTTTAAACTAGTTCTGATTAGTGAACTAGCCTCATTATTGAAGTCATTATACATATCAAAAAGGATCATGAATTTTTAAAGAATTAAAATACAGCAAAATATACTTAACATTAAAACTTAGTACAAAACTACAGTAATAAAGAAAGCGTGGTACTGGCATAAGGACAGACATATAGATCAATGGAACAGAATTGAGAGGCCAGAAATAAACCCATATGGCCAACTAATATTCAACAAGGGTGCCGAGATCATTCAATATGGAAAGAATAGTCTTTTCAACAAACACTGCTAAAACAACTGGATATCCTCCACATGCAAAAGAATGAAGTTTGGACCCCTACCTTACACCATATAGAAAAATTAACTCAAAATGGATCAAAGATCTAAACATAAAACCTAAACTCTTAAAATAAAACATAGGTGTAAATCTTCATGACCTTGGATTAGGCAGTGGTTCCTTAGATGACACCAAAAGCACAAGCAACCAGTGAAAATATAGATAGGGTATAGTATATAAAATACAGAAAAAAATCTTATAATTCAATACTAAAAAGACAAATAATCCAATTTAAAAATGGGCAAAGGATTTGAATAGACATTTCTCTAAAGACATATAAATGGCTAATAAGCACATGAAAAGATGCTCAACATCATTAGTCATTAGGGATATGCAAGTCTAAACCACAGTGAGCTATCACTTCACATCCACTACGATGGCCAAATTAAAACAACAACGACGACAAAAAACCCAGAAAATAATAAGTATTAGTGAGGATATGGAGAAATTGGAACTCTTCTACACTGCTGGTAGGAATGTACAATGGGACAGCTGGTATGGAAAATAGTTTGGCAGTTCCTCAAAAAGTTAAACATAGAATTATCATATGACCCAGCAATTGGACTCCTAGGTCCAAGAGATTTGAAAACATATGTTCACCCCCAAACTTGTATATGAATGTTCATGGAAGCATTATTCACAATAGACAAAATGTGGAAACAACCCAAATGTTCATCAACTGATGAATGTATAAACAAAATGTGGTCTATCCATACAATGGAATATTATTCAGACATACAAAGGAATAAAGTACTGACACATGTTACAATATGGATGAACCTTGAAAACACTATGCTATGTGAAAGAAGCCAGACATATAAGGCTAAATATTGTACAATTCCATTTATATAAATGTCCAGAATAGGCAAATCCATACAGACAAAGTAGAGATTAGAGGTTGCCAGGGGTTGAACGGAGGAGGAAATGGGGAGTGACTGCTAAAGGGTTTGGGGTTTCTTTTGGGGTAATGAAATGTTCTAGAATTAGCGCTGATGGTTGTACAATATTGTGACTATAGTAAAAACCATTTATTTGTTAAATATAGTGAAATTTATGGTATGTGAATTCCATCTCAATTTATATATATATATAAATTTTTAACATATATAGTAAAGTTATATTGATCATAGTTTAGTCTTTTGATGATTCAAAAACATCTTGATGTGTTTAAATTTACAGGTGTTTTATCCCTTAAAGTGTCGAATAATGTAAACTCCAAGTTAATAGCATATGCAAAATGTGTTTATATACCTGATTCATAATGGTTTCTTAAAGTTTAATGAGTAATAAAAAAGTTTGGGGAAAAGTGTTTTACTAGCAAAACTTGATCAGATCTACCAAACCTTAAGAAAAAGTATAACCTCATAACTAAAATTTATGCATGCTTTTTACAATACTACTTTAAAATTATCTGCACTATAATTTAAAGAAACAGAAATCAACTAGACTTGCTTTGTTTTTCATATTCAAAACATGAAAAGCAAAGAGAATAACCAATTTTTAATAATCTAGATTTTTATATGACTATATTCAAAAGAAGAATTGAGACATTCTACTAATTAATGAATGCACAAATAACAGGAAACATTTCACTAGGCTAGTAATATGGTACATGAAATTTGAAAAACCTGTGACCACAGTTCTTACTAATGGAACTTTATTTTTCAGTTTTCATCACATGCCTCTGCTACATGAAATCAGCAGCTGAGGTCACTAACAAGCTTTCAGTTTTAATGGTAGAAATCATTAGTATATAGGCACTATTAAGGCATATAAATGCAAAACTATCATATGCCCAGCAGAAATAGCCTAGTAATTGTTACTTGAGTATTTTTAAATGAACGTCATCTGAGCCTCTGGGGTCCAGGCAGGTAATGTAAATGAGCAAAGCAGGTCCAGAGTAAAACAAGGAAGGTGAAGTGGAGAGCACAGGCCCATGTAAAGGAGGCGGTCATCACTTAGCTCCAGCAAACTGCCGCCAGATGTGAGAGCCCCACACAGCCAGATTTCTAATTTCTCAAGAGCTGGAAATCTTGGTTTTATCTTTCATGTTTTGGGAAATCCCCCTAATTTTGAAATGTTGGCAACTAATTAAAAAAAACATTGAAATACTGCAAAGGTCAAATAAAGCCCATCAGCTGCTGAATATGGCCACTAGTTTGCAAACTCTGAAAAGAAACTCTTGAAACTAGTTTGTAACAGATAAACTATAAATGTACTATATTTAATAGAGATAATACACTTTTTATTTTACTAATATATATTATATATACTTAATATATTTAATCATTATAATATACTATAAATATATTTTCAAAGTTTGGGGGTACTAGTCATCCTTAAAGTTTTCAAGGTGGTCTATAGACCAGACCCTAGAGAGCAGTAGTAATGTTACATTTCATTCATATTCCTTACTCAAGTATCAAAGGTAACTCACTTCTTCCATTCATTTTGGTGACATTTTCTGACTGTAGCCAAGTGGAAACAGAGTGGATATCTTAACTATACTCCAGTGATAAGTATTCCAAGAATCAAAACAGTTTGAGAACCAAAACCCAATACAGTTTAGGAGGAAAAAAAACTTGGGGAGGCTATTTCCTGCTTTTGGACAGATCTTAAAATTAATTATGTAATAAAGTTGGTCTCCATTTTATAATAATCAACTAGTAGTGCATTAGAATGGAGACAGAGTTGACTGAATTATAATTACATAGTTGAATAAAAGTCTTATGTTGCACTTTCTGGCATGAACACAGTAGAGTTATAGACGTGAATCTTCCTGGAAAATATACATAGCAACAAGGAGAAAGAGGAAAAGAAAACCTCACAAAACTTTTCCAGCAAACCTAGGAGAAAAACAAAAATATAAAAACTCCAAAATACATGAGATCTGACTGAGATCAAACAAAGCTGATATCAGACAGAATCTATATTGGGAGTGGAGAGCAGAGAGAGACAGAACGTGTGGCATGTGATGAGGAGGGCCCAATAATGGCAGATCTCAGAAAGCAACAGCAAAAATGCACATTGTTAAGGAGAGGGATTTACACTGGCATGCTGTGGCTGTGTCCCTCCAGTCACAGCTGCAAAGGAAGGAGTGCGAAGTCCAGAATTGGTGGCAAAAAGCCTCCTAGACTCAGTCTGGTTTGGAGAGGCAGAGGACTTGTGGCAACACAGAGAACACACCCAGGCACCATATGTAAAAAAAACTATCTCTGAGGCAGAAATCTGGAAAACTACCCTGGCCCCACCCACACCTCCTACAAATAACTGAGGAAAATCCAACTCACTAAATCACAGGGAATAAAAAGGTAACTGGCACAGCACTGACTTGGAGATACTATAAGAAAAATGGTAGAAACGAGCAGCATAACGTACCAGCTGTCAAACAATACTGCTAGAAAAACATTACAATGGAGAAGATGAAAACTATAGCTAAATATTCTTGCATGAATTTAAGAAAATCAATGAAGCCACCCCACTATGAAGAAGGTCACAAAGCATAAATAAAATAAGAACTCAAGGAAGAACTGTCTAGACAACAGGAACAAAGGAAGCATGAATTGGCAGAACTCAAGGAAGAAACAGAAGAAAAAACAAAAGCATCACAGAAATGAAGAAGAAACTGAAAGCAGAACAAAGAGACATTGCAGAAGACACAGTAAGAGACATTAAAGACAGAAACAAACAAATGAAAAAGTGTTTAAAAGGATTAAAGAGAAAATAATAAATAAAAAAGATATACAAAGGGAGATCCAACAGACATATAATTAGGGTCACCAAGAAAGAAAACCAAAATGATCAAACAAAATAAATATTTAAAGTTATAATTAAAGAAAACTTTCCTGAAATAAAAATAGATTTGAATCTGCATATTAAAAGGTACACATGTGCCAGCATATCCTACACCAGCATATCCTAGGTAAAATTACTAAATATTAGAGACAAAGAGAGAATCCTTTGGGGCCAATAGGCAAAAAGATCAAATCATTAATCATGGGAAAAAATTCAAGTTGGCTTCACACATCTCTACAGCAACATTTAATGCCAGAATACATCTGTACAACACCTGTAAGATACTCAAGGAAAGAAAGAGTGAGCCAAGGATTTTATACCTGCTAAGCCATCCTAAGTGTAAAGCTACAAAAAGAAGTTCTGAAAATGTTATAAGAATAATATTGCCATATTATTTTCATGCCTCGTTACTGAGAAACTACCAGAGGATAAACTTTAACCAGCCGCAGGATAACTGGGAAAAACTTCTGCAAAAGTGCTTGGGTGAGCATTATATATATTTAACTGAAAAATTAAGACTAAAACAGAAAGAGATAAAGGTGATAAAATAGAACACAAACATTATAGGCTATAACAATGTATAAATTCAAATAACAAAAATTGGGTGAAGGGAGAAAGTGAGCAGGAAGTATAATAAACTTACTGCTTACCTTGATGTAACAGCTGGGAGTCAATAGATAGCCTTAAAGCTCACAAATCAAGCAGTAAAAGTAAAAGCATACATAATAGTGCAAATGTAAATACAATTATGAATAAATACTATTCACTATTGACTAAAACTGGGTGATGCAGAAGAGAAAGGGGAAGAGAGAAGAGAGTATTTAAAAAGAATTTCACTTTTCTTCATAGAAAAAAACTAATAGTTACTATAAATAGAGAACTAAAAATATCTTATAAAGTAACTAATAAGACAAAAATACAAACCTTTCTAAATATCGAAAGAACAAAAAAGCAAAGAAAGACTACACAGTGAAAGACTTAACATTTATATAATTAAAAACAGAAAACACAAAATACAATGACAGAGGCCAGACAAAACACGTCTGACATATCAATAAATGTAAATGGATTCAACTCATATTGAAAGAGATTTTCAAATTGACTCATAAAGCAAAACCTATCTCCATGCTGATTTAGAGATACATCTAAATCAAAGTAATTTAAATAGTTTGAAAACAAAAAGATATACACGGCAAATGTAAAAAAAAAGAAAGTAGGAATTGTTTGACCCAGCTCTTTCTGACTCCAGAATCTGAGGTCTTATCAATAAACAAAAACTGCAAATAATGTTTCATGTGCTTCTGTAATAGTGCATGTATAGGGTATGTGTACATGAATGAATATACCTTATATATTTTTAAAAACTATAACAAATTACTCAATTATATACAGTTTTTGAAATAAGACTAGATATCAAATTTCTGAGTTTAAAGAATTTAGTACTATTTACCTTTAATGGTATATAAAAATTTTTCCATATAAAAATCAAAACACTACTGAAAACTCCTCACCTGGATTTATGTCAAGATCAGCTGTTATCTAAAAGCATGCAGTAACTCCTTATTCTGATGACAATCTACTGTCAAGCACTCAAAAACTAAAATTTGAGTTGTTCTCTGAATCTTAAGGAAGTGGGATTTTAAGAAATTTATAGTATACTACAAATTATTCTGTTGAAGCAACAATTTTTTTTTCACCTCTTGCAGAAATCCACAGCTATAATATTGCTTTCAGGTGTTAAAGATCTGTAGCTTCAGAAAGAGATTTTCATGCCTCAGAAACAAAAATATGGGTAGTAAAAATTAAGAAACATTCTAGGAATATTATATAAAGGTCAATAACGGCTCTACAAATACAAAAATACACTTGTGGCAGCATCAACTCAGTTAATGCAAAAGAGGAAGTAACTGTGAAATCTGTGTTTCAATTTCAACATCAATAATAAAAGGGGAGATAATAATAGTACCAACCTGATAAGACCGTTGTGAGCATTAAATGACTGAAACACTTAGTACACTGCTTGGCTTATATTGCAATAAATGTTAGCTAATATTATCATCACAAAGATATAAATTTCAAACTGATGTATTATTCAAATCTTTTAAATCTATTATAATTACTGATGACAGAATTAGCCCCACAGAGAAATATTCCCCTAATGGAAAAAAAAAAGAATGTAAAGCTGCTCCTTTCCTAAATGCCCTACTCCCTCTCTGCTACCACCTACCCCTGGGGCGAGATCAGGAGCCCTTCCTCTTTCATCCCATGGTACATCTCCATTAGAGCATTATACCAGGATGTGTTCATTGTTGTTGGCACTGTCTTCCCCACCAAGGCTACTGTGAACTCCTTAAAGTCAGTGATTATGTCTTTATGCATCTCACCTCCAAGGCACCTGTTCCCACACATAATATAAGTTCAATTAGGGTGTGTTAAATTAACAAATGTGGTATTGTAGGTTTCGTGTGTGTGTGCGCGCGCGCACGTGTGTGAAAAACACGATCCAGTTCAGGGTTTATATTCTGTGATTGCAATGATCTTGATAACAGACTGAGCTGCCTTAGCTGCCTACCTTCCTGAAAGGTCCGTTATCAAGATCAGGAAGGCAGGCAGCTAAGGCAGCTCAGCTGGGACCAAGAATGAAAGAAGGGATCGTTCAAGAAATACTTAGACACTTGCAGAGTACCCTGTGAGCACCAGGCAATGAACCGGGCTCTAGGGTTGTAAAGAAGACCACATCTCTGTCTATAGAGAGCTCACAGCCCGGTGGGCACGGAGCAGGTAAGGATCTCCCTCCAACTAGCTAAGTAGAGATGTTAAAGTTAAAGCTAGATCAAGACAGCTGATGCCTAGAATTCTCCTAAATTTCAGTGCTCGTTCCACGGGAACAACGCCTTTCAAATGTTGACAGGGCTCATAGTAAAAAATGTATTCTGTACCTCTACCCAGTACAGATACATACACTTCTGATCTTTTCTATTTAATTATTTTCTATTTCACTTTTTTAAAATGTTCATCTTGACACATTAAATTGGTTTATGACTCAAAGGTGGAAAAATACTGCTCTAGAAGATATATTTTAAAACTCTCTCTAAAATGTCAGTCAGATATAATTCCTAATAATTAATTTTTCTCACACAACGAATGTCCCAGCAAAAAAAAAGTAAAACACTATCAAATAATCAAATAACCCCCAAAGACTAACACAGAGCCATGACAGCTGTCACTTGGGGAGTGGGAGGAAGCTAAAGCTAATCTCCATCAGCTTTCTCTAAAGTAAATACCCGATCTAAGGGAAACAGCTATTGCTAAGCAAAAACAGGGGGCTTGGTGGCAAGTCCCCTGGCACCTCAGCTCTCTTCCAGCCAGACTGTGGCTCAAAAGACTCTCATCATTCTACACAAGAAATTCTCGAGCTTCCACTTACACTGAATATTTTTAAATTATTTTGTGTAAGAGACTTTAATTAAATGTGTTTGGATGGGAAACAATGAATTTATTAAAATAAGTGAATGAAAATCAAAATAAACATCTTATTTTTTAAAAATCTCTCACTGATATTTGTCAATCTTCACTTAAACTGAGGGCAGGGGAGTGTACTGATTTATCCCAGATCTGAATAAAGCATGTAGAAGTGAATCATTAATTAAGGTAATAGGTTTTTTGGTTTGCTCTTGAAATAAGAGAGCAAGGCAGTATACAACTTTTCCTCAACATAGGATGCTTATACAGCACTTCCCACTAAAGGAAATGGGATAACAACAATCATCACTACCTAGCAGCAAGTTAGAGATGAAGAAACCCCGATATTCTCAGAGTTATTTCAAGAAATGTATTCCCCTGAACAGATGTAAAGTCAGAAACACGCAGAAAGACCAGAAAATCCCTTTCCCTCCTCTGTGTCCACAGACAGTACTCCAGCTCTGAGAACGCAGATTAAGTACAAGAATGTTCAGTCAAGTTCTTGGGCTTACTAGTCTCACCATTCCCCATCCAAGAAGCATGTCTGAGTTTAAAGGACTCATTTTTTGTGACATTTGCCTCAAATTAAAGGACAATTTTATAAAACTTTAATAAATCTTCCTGTCTTCCCCAAAAGAAATCTGTTTAGAACTATGTTGAGAAAAATATTCTTTTATAAAGATAACATGCATTTTTTCCTAAGAAAAAGGATTATGTCATACCTATTATTTATCAGCTCCATCCAGTAGAACTTTCTGTGATGATGGAAGTGTTCTATTATCTCACTGTCCAATACAGTAGCCACTAGCCACCTAGTACCGAGCACTTGGAATGTGATTGGTGTGACTGAGAAACTGAGTTTTACATTTATTTCATTTTAATTAATTTAAATTTAAATAGCCATCTATGGCTGGCAGCTACCATATGGGGCAGTGTAGATTAGATAATCAACTTAAGTCCTCAGCAGCAAAGCTGAGTAATTGACTTACCTTAGACAGAATGTCACAATTTGAAAATATGATATTCTACACCAATATTCAATTTTCAGCTTCCTAATTAATATTTAGTTAATTAACATTTAAGGTTTCCTCAGAAGTGGCTTTTCAACAAAGTTTGGCAATTTTTATTCTAGAACGTGAACATACTAGATCTGCTGAGCAGGATTCCTTTGGCAACTTTCAATTTTCCATCTGTGAAACTTAAGCACAGGGAAAGGGGAAGAAAAACAACTTAGGCCCACCCTCCTCCTGATACAAAGGTAAGAAATAAAACACATAATCTATACAAAGCCTAATACAACCTCCTAGACTCTTCTGGGTACATCTATCTGCTCACCAACCCTTGCTTATGTTTGCTTCTTTAGACCCAGTCGTGGCTTTCAACAAAAGTCATTCCTACATTTGCTTGACCTCTTGACTGTGCTGTGTTATGACCAGACCCTCTAGAAGTATTCTACTTATAGGAAGACCATTTAAAATGTACATACTAAAATATCCTATATTTAAATGAGACCAACTGATCAAATGGTCAAAAAGCAGTAGCTTGAAGGAGAGCAGGTGCTTCAGAGAGACTAAAATACGCAGATCATGCCAAGACCACCTTCCAAGCAGGTGGCAAAAGAAAATGCATAGTTCTATAGGCAGCAAGGAAGAGACTCCCCAAGAAAATATGCTTAAAAATAGACTGCAGCCTTGCTGTGGCCATAGGATAACTAACTTTAACTTCAATCAGCACCACTGCACTCCTTACAATCTCAAGGTAAATGCCAAATTAGTTTTTTCAAGCTTCTCATCATGCTAATACTTATACACAAATACTCCACAAACACACACACAGGCACAAGTGTTTCAGTAATTGCATTATTTTTAAGTAGAGTGAACTTCTAGAACTTGTATCTAAAAATACTATGAGCTCATTTAAAACAAGCAAACTTAAGTATACTGTGCAAAGAACAAAGCCACTAATACCGCATAGCATACTAGGGGAAGCTCAGACTACACAGAGCAAAGCAATTCTATGACAGCAGGGCAGTTCAGGTAAGAATTCAACACCATAGATGAAAACTTCACTTTTTTTCTCTCCCACTACTACTGCTACCACCAGGTCCCAAAAAAAGGACTCGAAGTTCACCTACTGTATCTAAAGAGCATTGGGATCTCAACAAGACACTTAACAAAGAAGCAATGCCTACACTATTCCCCAGGCTTCACGTCTTGCAGAATAATAAATGGCACTGCCACAAGGAGAAAAGGCTTCATCTGGGTCAACTAAGAGCACTCTGATCTAGCAAGAGACTGTCAGACTCCATAAAAGCTGTGTGCTGTCAGTGCCCTCACATGTGTGGATAAAATCTGGAGATGTAGCCTGGGCAGGAAAGAGGGAGACAGAAAATTTTCAATGGGGAACTGCAGTACAGTTCCACCCTAAGAGTACCCTCCTCACTCTTCCAAGATACGACCTACAGCACCTGCGGCACTATCTCTAAGGAGCTTATCAGCTATAAAATTCTATGATAAAGCCTCAATGTCTAAGACAAATGCCAGAAACCTCAGTGTTTTTTTCTTTATCCTAATTCTTAGAGGAAAAAAGTCAAATAAATATAATAAACAATACAGAATTTTCACAGCAGGGGCATAAGTTCTCAAAGCACATAAGGCTTATAAGCAGAAAATAAACACTACTTATTCAGTTCTTTAAAAGTTCGCTTCAGAATAGAATTAATAAAAATCTACTAAAAGACACTCAGAAGATAAATTAGCTTAACAGCGATAAAACTTAATTTCTTATACTTAATATTCTAATATAGAATTATGAGATAAAACATAGATTCTAGTAAACTAAAGAAACACGTAACAGAAAAGAAAGCCATTTTTTGCTTGGCTTCAAATGTGAACACAGTACGACACACTGTGAAAAAACTTATTAAACTATCTTAGCACAAATGGGGCTCAGTAGTTTTTCTTAATGCCCAATGATTATGGGCTAAATATCTCACCTCTTCATTTTCCAACCCCTGAAGCCCTATAAAACTCACTCCTAGGGCTTCCCTGGTGGCGCAGTGGTTGACAGTCTGCCTGCCAATGCAGGGGACACGGGTTCGAGCCCTGGTCTGGGAAGATCCCACATGCCGCGGAGCGACTAGGCCCGTGAGCCACAATTGCTGAGCCTGCGCGTCTGGAGCCTGTGCTCCGCAACAAGAGAGGCCAATAGTGAAAGGCCCGCGCACCGCGATGAAGAGTGGCCCCCACTTGCCACAACTAGAGAAAGCCCTCGCACAGAAACGAAGACCCAACACAGCCATAAATAAATAAATAAATAAATAAAAATTTAA
This sequence comes from Balaenoptera musculus, assembly GCF_009873245.2. NCBI lineage: Eukaryota > Metazoa > Chordata > Mammalia > Artiodactyla > Balaenopteridae > Balaenoptera > Balaenoptera musculus. The sequence goes on along the minus strand of NC_045785.1, from coordinate 145,468,821 downwards.
AAAAAAAAAAAAAAAACTCACTCCTATTCCTCTAGGAGAGCTTTCACAGACTGGTTTTAATAGACGTCAATCATTTAAAAACATTATTTAAGGAATTTATCAATATATAATTATGAAATTATACTTCTGAAAATATCATCCTTCCTAAATTAGGATTCTGGAAAAAAACAACTCAATAGAATTGTTTTCTATTTATTTTTTCAATAGTCAAAGCATCTTCCACCCAAAGTGTAATATATATATATATTTTTTTTTTAAATCATGGCTCCTGACTTAAGCATAACATTACAAAATTTTTAATATGCATTTAAAAAGTGCTCTCACTCTTACCTGTATATCCAGCATACCATCCCCAAGAAGCCACCATTCCTAAAAGCCATTTGTACATGATTCCTTCAATATACCAGAACCGCTTACTGTCCAGCAGTCGAAGGGGCTGAAGCACAGTTACATAGCAGATGTAGGAGGAAATAGCAACCAGGTTGTTGGCGACCATGAAGGCAAATCTCATCAGGGCTTTCACCAAGATCCAGCCCAGCCACGGAGCTTCTTCCAAAGTCACAGCCATTCTCACATTGGAGACTGTCCTGTCTTTCTGAGATGAAAAGAAAATTCATTTAAAAAGGAAGATGGATTAAACACATCTAGATAGTCACCAACAGAGAAATCACCTCCAGCACAAAAATAAATGAAAACATCGAGAGTCTAAGCTTTCCTAGTGTATTACCTCGGCGATCTGTCCGGGAAATTCCAGAGGGGGACAGAGAGCAAGGGAGGAGGAGCCGCACAAGGTCAAGGGAGCTGTTCACGGAGGCACAGCTATGTCATAATATATTTAGCAAATGATAACACTATTCCCACCAACTAATCTGTGGCCGGCCCGCACCGCGTCTGACTGCAGTCTTCTGTCGGACTTTAACGAAGAAAAATAGACCCACTTGCTTCACACACCCTCAGTATCTCCAAACTGACGATACGAGTGAAAAGAAGACTAAAACGGGGACCTCTCGATCAAATCTCCCAGACACTGCGACCTCGGTACCCTCACCACCACCCTTCCTGCACTGATTCATTCCTTTAAAAGGTCTCTCGCGTTAGCAAAAAGAGTTAAGTTAAAATTGTTCATTTGCGGCAAACCGGGTCTTGTGTTCCTTTTTTTTTTTTTTTTTACAGAAAAAAAGGGGGGCGGCAGAAAAGAAGGCAAAAGGGTGAGAGGAAGAAAGTGGGCGATAATAAGGAAAAAAGGATTAAGGACAGGAGTAGGGGGAGGGGAGCAATCGCAGAAGGAGGTGGAGGCAAAGGGCCAGGGATGAGGAGCACCGTCCCCAACCAGAGGGCAGGGAAACCAGGGATGATGAAAGAAGCGGGGAAGAGGAGGCGACGGCAGCGCTCAGGGGGCGGGTGGGGCCCGCCGCGGTTTCCGCGATGTGGAAGGGTTAGGGCGGCGGTCTCGGCCCGCGCGCCGGGCTCACCTCGGCGGGCGCGGGCGGCGGGCGGTGGAGCGCGGGAGCCGGTGGGGCCGGGGGTCGGCGGCCCGGGACGCGGTGCTGCGCGGCGGCGGCGGCGGCGGGTGTCCCCGGCCGAGGGGTCGCGGTCATGGACCCGGCAGCGGCGGCCGAGGCGCGGCGCGAGCGGGCGCGCGGACGCCCTACTCCCCTCGCAGCTGCCTGCGGACAGAGGGACGGCGGGGACTCAGAGGCCAGACCTGTCACCGGGGCGGGTCCCGGGGAGGCGGGCGGATACCCAGCGCCCCCGCCTCCTTCTTGGGGCCTACCGCGCTCTCGTCCCTCATGCCGCCGCCGCCGCCGCCGCCGCCTCCTCCCCGGGCCACGCGACTACGACACCCCTTCCCCGGCCCCCCAGCGCCTCCCCGGGCCCAGCCCGCCGCAGCCCTGGGGCCTGAGCCCACCGAGCCTGGGGTTACCTCGGGCTGGCCCGGCGCCGGCTGGGGCTACGGGAGCCAGAGGAGCCGGAAGACTGCATGGCAGGCGGAAGGAGGAGCTGCGGGGCCCGGCCCCGCTCCGGCTGCGGCGCGCCCCGCGCCCCGTCCACGGCGGTGCCGAGACTCGGTCCCCAGGGCCCAGCCGCGTTCGCCGGGGCTGGCGGGGAGGGGCGGCGGGGAGGAAGCGGCGGGAGTCGGGACTGCTGCAGAGCCGCCCCCAGAGCGCCCTCTAATGAAGGCGCGGCCGCCGTCGTCCGCCTGCTCAACCCGCCGCCGGCGCCGCCAGCGCCAGGAATCCCGCTGTCCGCGGATCGAGGCCCTTGGGGCTGCCTAACACCTAGGCCGGGACTTGGCTCAGCCCGGGACCGAGGAAGAGGGCCGCTCGGAAAGATCTAGGAATGAGCACCAATTCTTACACCACACGAGTGATTTGGTCCAAATTGAGAGCCGCTTTTTAGCCAAAACAGCCGTTTTTCATTGTTAGGGCTCTCTCTCCTGACAAACGCTATCGCTGCCCAAACTGGAAAGCTGTCTCCTTGAAGACTGAATGTCCTCTTCTCTTTCCTAATGAAACCCAGTTGCTCTCATGGCTTTTCTTCTGAATCTCCCCAGAGTATTAAGGTCTAGAGTTTAAAATCAATTCATGTTAAGTGCCAGAACTCTTGTTCCTGGAAAGCACCTGGAAGAACATTAATGACAATCTGATGCCCCATCCATCCTCTCGCCCCCTCCGCCCCAAAAAGAATCCAGTGGGAATGAGCGGTCTACACAGAGACACTGAAATTTAGTTAGTCACGGAAGGAAAAGCACATAGGCAGTGACAGTCATTGAGTAAGTGCTCAAAAATTTGTGGCCATAAGTACCCCGGACAGGCCTGGTTATTCCCGAGGTACCGTAGTTGCATTCTGTTTCAAAGGTTGGACCACCAGAAGAAAAATAGAGAAATCGCCCAATGGCCTGCCCACCTAAACATTCTCATATGGCCTACCTAAATTTCAGTACTAAAAAAAAAAAACTTATAAAATCTTGTTATATCCCTTAAATGGGGGGAGGAGGGGTGCACATTTTTTTGTGCTCCTAGTGAACTGCCATGTTTAAATCAGAATGCCACTTATTCCGCCTACAAAATGTTTATCACTGTGTTTGTTTTGGACTCTGAACGACTTCTCTCTCTCTCTCTCAGCCCTTAACTTCAGCTCCTCTTTGGCTCACAGATGAAGAAAAGAAAACTCACCTTACGAACATGTGAAAGAATATATTCTATTTCTATTCCCTTGGGTGATGAGGAAATATGAAAGCACAGAGCCTGGCTGAAATAATTCATTAGATTTCTTTCCATTTATTATTAATTTGTTTTTATTTATATATGTTGCTTATCTATTTCACCAGCATTATATTCTAACTGTACAGGGCATAAAAAGGCACAGACCTTGTCAGAGATCTTTCTGTATAAGATCAAATGATGTATAGCAATAGAAAAGTTAAATATGACCTTTCCATTCCTTGTATTTCCTCTGAGAATTTAGGTGCCAGGGCAATAGCATCTTTAAATAAATCTCATGAGAGAAATAATATATGTACTGTAGATTATTGTTTAAAATATGTCATTATACTCTTAAGTGGGTAAGACAGGTAAGGCATATATTCTTCCAAGAATCAAGAATAAACTCCCCTAAGATTCCATTAGGTCCATCCCATTCAGCATTCCTCACACGCTGGCAAACACTGGCTGACACCTGGAGAGAGAGAACCTACCATGTGATCTGTACCCGGTTCCCGGATCACAGAGCATCTGCCAGAGCTTCAGATACTCCAGCACTTGTTGAGATGTAATTAGTACCAATCAGTCATGCCCAGAAAAGGGCCAGAGGTTGGGCAAGACCTTGCACAGTGGGTGTCAAACTTTAGCATGCAAAACATCACTTGTGGTGCCTACAAAAAAGATTCTTGGACCTCATACCAGAAAATTTTAATACTCTAGGTCCAGAGGGGCCTGAGAACATGCTTTTAAAAAATGTCATAGGTGGTTCCGATGCAGGTAGAGTATACAGACCATGCTTTAAGAAACTCTGACCTAGAGGTATCCTGAGATAATCACATCCTTTTCTTGACCCTTCATGATTTTAAATCATTTAATCATATCTGTTCTCATCTGTATTAGTTTGCTAGGGCTGCCATAACAAAATACCACAGACTGGGTGGCTTAAACAACAGAAATTTATTTTCTCACGGTTCTGGAGGCTGGAAGTCCAAGATGAAGATGTTGGCAGGGTTTGTTTCTTCTAAGGCCTCTTGCCTTGGCTTGTGGATGACCATCTTCTCCTTGTGACTTCGCATAGTCATCTGTCTGTGCATGCAGGTGTCTGGTGTCTGTCTCTTCGTGTCCCAATCTCTTCTTACAAGGACACCAGTCCTTATACCAGTCACACTGATTAGCACCCACCCTAGTGACCCCATTTAATTTAATTACCTCTTTAAAGGCCCTATCTCCAAATATAGCCACATTCTGAGGTACTGAGGGTTATGGCTTTAGTATATGAATTTTAGGGGGACACCATTCAACCATAACATCATCCTTTTACTGTTTACACTGCAGAATTCTGCCGTTTCAGTAGCTCTTTATGGGAGAGATGTGGAAACCCTAATCTTGAATCTTTCAGCAAGTCCCTTCTTGACTGGCTCCAACTTCATTAGACTTATCTTCAAGCTAAGCACATCGTGTTTCAGGTGTAGGTATGTCCTCTTTCATTGCCCAGGGTGAATGAGGGGGCTTATCTTTTTAACTTTCTTGACCACAGCAGCGTGTTCAGTTTCCAGACAATTCAGTGTCTACCATGGATAAGGAACTGCATTTGGTCTGGCTTTTTCAGGGAACAATTTCAGATGACGGTTATATTTATTTCTTGTATTTCAGAGTTCATTTAAGATATATGTTTTGTATTCTTTTACCTTACATATAATACCTCCCTCTTGCCTATATGTTCTTTTTGCCCCACCAGCTTTCAGTTTACTGAGGCAGCCTCCTGAGATTTTTCTGTAGCTTATTTTCACAATACCACAGGCAGACAGATGCATATATGCTCTGAACGACTATAACAAGAAGGTTGGGATGGCCAGTTGTTCAGGGTAGAAGATCTATAGAAAGCAAGGGCCTTCTTCAATGACTAACTAGCCTCCAGTCCCCTGTCCAGCTACCTTAGAGCCAGGTTTATCAAAACACAAACATAAATTAAGAATTTTGCCACCTTCCTATAGTACAGCCCAATAGGGGAAGAAGGAAAACAAGGAGACCCCACCCTATAGCCACAAGAGTTATAGTTTCAGTCTCAAAAGCCCACATTTGAACCACAAGAGGATGGTCCTTTGAAAGAGAAATATGACTTCTCACATTTCCAGGAGTCTCTAGACATTTTAAAACAATCTAACCACAACACCTGAGAAGGTTTAATTCCACCCATCTGGTCCACATACATCCAACAAATTAGGTTATAACCAGGGAGGAGCTCCCTTGGGCAGAAGAATCCTCCTGGGCTCTCCCTTTTTCCTGGTGGCAATTATAAAAACATTTCACCTACCTTTACCGGTTTCTGCACTAAAGTGCCACTGAAATATTTCCTCTCTCGGGGAAACCCAATCAGCAGTTTTATAAACATGCAATGACTTGATACTGGCCTCCCACATCACTAGAAACAGTTGCAACCTAGAAATTAGCACCCCAAGACAGTCATGCATTCTGACTGTTGTCAGCTTTAACTTCAAACAAAAAGGGAGATATATATATACCTAAATATATATAAATATATGAAATATATAATATATATTTTTCTTCTATATTAGTATCCATAATCATTTTACATAAAATATGTTAGGACTTATAACCTTAAAATTTTTTAGACAAGACTTGACTACAGCTTTATTTAAGCCATTTCAGCAACTCTTGTTATTAACAAGGTTGACTCTAAACAGTTTTGTGAAGTAAACAATTCTCTCTTCTTCTCTATGTCCCTCTCCTCTTCGACTAATTTCCTTTTTCCCCTCTTGATACTGAAATGGTACCTACTTTCCAAGGGGCCCTGAAGACCCCACCTAAGACCTCCACCCCCAACAGACAACACTCTAAGCTAGAACCTTCTTTCTCACCTATCCAACATTGCATTTCCTTAGTTCAGCCCAGTCTTTCCTGCCTAGTGTGGTAAACTAATCCCTGCTGAGTTGCTAATGGCTAAAACCCACATTCCCTCTTCCTGAAGTATTAACATTTTATAAAGGACTTCCTTAAAAGCATTTCTATCGGTAGATTCCCCGGTACTGTAGTGGAGAAGTATTCTTGTAAGATATTTTGGAGAGGCTATTTCAGCAAGTTCCTTTGCTGACAGAACCTACAAAATCATGTAGTACCCCTAAGAATAAGACAAATTCAGATTTAAAATTGTCTTTTCCTAACGTAATAACTAAAATAATGACATGTTATTGATGATTATGTTAAAATAGTAATAAGAGCTGACATTTATTGATCACTTTCAACACTGCAGGCCCTGTTCTCAGTGCCTGCTTTCCATGCATCAACTCATTCATTCTTCACAAAGACCTTATAAGGACCTACATTGTACTGATGGAGAGAGTAAGTGATCTGCCCCAGGTCACCCAGCCAGCAAGTGGCAGGGCTGCAACTCAGTTCCCAGTTCTCAGGCTCCAGAGCCCATTCTCCTGACCACAAACTACAGTGCCTCTCTAGGAGAGGCTGGTAGAAAAGCCACTCTCCACCAAGAGGGTGAGAGAAAGAGAGAGAGATTGAGAGGAAGTTTCAGAGGATGCTACTCTTCTCCAGCCTCATCTCTTATCACTCCCTTCTCACACCATCTTGAAAGGATGCACTGTGCAACTTCACACATACAAGCTCATGCATTTTTTTTGTTCATGCTTTTCCCTTCTCCATGCTTTTTTTTGGGGGGGGGGTGGCGCTGCACTACACAGTTTGTGGGACCTTAGTTCCCCGACCAGGGATCAAACCAAGGTTCCCAGCAGTGGAAGCGTGGAGTCCTAACCACTGGACCACCAGGGAATTTCCCCTCTCTGTGTCTTTTTGATCCTACTCATCTTCGTGGTCCAGCTAAGATATCAAAGGATCCATACCCCCAGCCCCACCCCCAGAATTCATTCTTCCTCTGTGTGCATTCTTATATCCCAATGCTTACCATACTGTAACAGGCTTGGATGTTTTACATTTCAGGTTCTCTGCTAAAATTAGAGGTTCCATATCACCTGTCTTTCTCATTTTTTTCCAATGTCTAGCTTAGTGCCTTACATTTGGTAGGAAAAAAAATTGAATTCAATGTTCATTTAATTTATTCAGACTAAATCATTTCATTTTTTTAAGTTGACAGGAGGATACCTTGAGTGGTGACACCATCATCATTGTCGTCATCACCATCAGTATCCAAACCACAGCCAGAAGTAATAAATGTTGCTAATACTTCATCTTAAAATGTATTTCAACCTTTTAAAAATGATTGTTTCGGGCTTCCCTGGTAGCGCAGTGGTTAAGAATCTGCCTGCCAATGCGAGGGACACGGGTTTGAGCCCTGGTCCAGGAAGATCCCACATGCCGCAGAGCAACCAAGCCCGTGCGCCACAGCTGCTGAGCCTGTGCTCTAGAGCCCGCGAGCCACAACTACTGAGCCCACGTGCCACAACTACTGAAGCCCACGCGCCTATAGCCCGCGCTCAGCAACAAGAGAAGCCACCGCAATGAGAAGCCCGCGCACCGCAACGAAGAGTAGCCCCTGCTCTCTGCAGCTAGAGAGAGCCTGGGCACAGCAACGAAGACCCAACGCAGCCACAAAAAAAAAAAAAAAAAAAAAAAAATGATTGTTTCAGTGGCTAGAAGCACCTCAGCTGAATCACTAATTGTACACAATAATATTACCCCTTTTATTATTAAAATATCTTCCTTCCTCATTCTCAAGCTATCATCTACTCCCAATCCATCCTAGATGATGTGGTTGTAGTACTTGGCTTAAAGTACCATTTTTAACATTTTATTTTCCTGCTCAAGTTTTGACATTGTTTTTCCACGTCCTAGCAAATCAAGTGTGACTCTCTCTGTCTGGTTTACTTCAGGACCTCAACACCAGATTCCTCACTCATTATCCTAGAGTTTATCAACCAATGGGCCATGCACGCTGCTGTGTCTCAGTGAGGTTCCCAAGGCAGAGCCTGGCACTCTAGGGTACAAACTGGTGGCCTCCATTTACCCCAACCTATTATCACCATTGTCAATGACTGCCGTGAAACGAAAGGCTGGGAAACATTGTCAAATTCTCCTTCAGTTCTCATTTACTTCCCAACCAGCCTCCTCTACTTTTAAACAAACACATTCCGTAGCTTTGCTTTGGCTATTCCCCTACCTGGAAAGCCATCCTTCTTTCTCTCTGACCATCTTTTAACAACCACGGGAAGTCTGTCTTCTCGTCCGGGACTCCAGAGTCCCTTCTCTGAATAACTACTGCATTTATATAGAGAGCACCCCACAGTTTTGGCTTAATTCTTTGCTCTCACACATCCCTTCTGCATGCTTGTTGCATCTTTGCTCTCACACATCCCTTCTGCATGCTTGTTGCAGTGGATAGCACAATTACCTGCCTGATTCTGAGCCTGCAGTACAGGGAGGTCTCGGCATATGAGATGTACAGATTGAGAAGTTCCAGGTGCATAATTTCACATTACCCCACTCAGACTGCAAACAAGTTCCAGCTCCTCCTTCTCACTTCTTTATCTGATGGTCCTTCAGTAGCTTGATCCTTTCAGTCATTCTGTCCTTCCACAGTCCATCCTCCAGTTTAAAGCCAAATCTACTTTCTTCAGCCTCTCTAGACCCTCAGAAAAGTTAGGTCTTTTCAGGGTCCTGGATTCTGCTTAGCTTCCAGACAAAACTGCTCTCTTTACAGTTAACCTGAATTCCAGCTTGGCAATTTCCCTGGACTGTGTCCACAGAATTTCCCAGCACTGACTTCTTTCTGGAAAGAGTACCCTATCTGCTTTGTACTAGCTTCTTCTCCCTTTCCTCTGACCTCACATTTATCCTCAGGAGATCCCATGGAATCACATGTCTGAAGCTTTCTTTCACAATTCCAAGTCCTACCATTGACAACGGACTCCTAACTTGTCTGGAAGCTTTTAACTCATAAGTATCCTATGTTTCTGGGTTTTCCCACAAATTTAAAAAAAAAAAAAAAAAAAAAACCCACTGCAGCGTCTTTGTTCTGGCATTGGGGTGGTGAAATTTAGTGATATTTGTTAAGGAAGAGGAATTCCCCTGTGGAAAAGGAACACAGGATAATTCCACTTATGAACAGAGGAAAGAAGGTATGGGGAAGTTACACGGCTTGTTCATCCCAGAGAGCACCAGAAACAGCTGCTGTGGTCTTAAGGCGACCAACTCCTGGTTTACCCAGGACTTTCATCATTTTAGCACTCAAAGTCCCACAGCCCAGGAAACTACTCAGTCCTGGCAAATGGTTGGTGACCCTCTATGGTGTCCTGGGTCCCCATGCAGTCCCTTAGCCAGGTTTCAGAGGTCCCGCTTCCCCGCCCAGCCTACCTTTTCTCTGCTACACCTGCTCTCTGACGATTTGATGCATCAGAAGTTAACAAGCCATTCAGGTCTGATAACGTGTTTAATGTTTTCTCTAAAGCGTTATTACTTGTCCTTATCTGGGTTAAATTTCCCCTCTTATCCAAGTCTTCAGCAGTGCAGCTTGGCTCTTTCCGAGGTTCTCATCAGCTTAAATCATAAGGGGTTTAAGCAGAAATTTTCACCCTGCTCCTTTTCAAACTGTGTGTTTAAGATTGATTTGTCATCTTGGGGACTGAGCCTGTTGGCTGAGACTGTCATAATGAAAATCATGCCACCTTGCATTTCCCCAGTGCCTTGCCTTGTGTCAACAAAGTGCTCTCTCTCTCTCGCTCTCTCTCTCTCTCTCTTTCTCACACACACCCCTTGCTTGGTGTTACCAATAACCCCCTGAGGTAGGCAGGTACTTACTGGTTGAAAGAAGTAAGCAGGGTAAGGAAAGAATTTCTTTACAAGTGGTTTTCTCTTGAAATGTCTTTAAGAAATAGTTTATAACACATGCTTTCAAATCCTTTGTTTCTCTTAACTTCTGTCTTCAAAGCATAAACTGAAGTGGAGATCTAAATTATTAAGAATCAGCTACTGGGGGCTTCCCTGGTGGCGCAGTGGTTGAGACTCTGCCTGCCAATGCAGGGGACACGGGTTCGAGCCCTGGTCTGGGAAGATCCCACATGCCGCGGAGCAACTAGGCCCGTGAGCCACAACTACTGAGCCTGCACGTCTGGAGCCTGTGCTCCGCAACAAGAGAGGCCGCGATAGTGAGAGGCCCGCGCACCGCGATGAAGAGTGGCCCCCACTTGCCACAACTAGAGAAAGCCCTCGCACAGAAACGAAGACCCAACACAGACCCAATTTATTTTATGGCTATAAATAAATAAATAAATAAAATTAAAAACTGTCCATGGCTTGTAAAAAAAAAAAAAAGAATCAGCTACTGGCAACCACACAGCCTGGAGAAACCCCAGAGTAGGGCTGGGGGGATCCCAGCTCCTCCCTTCCAGCACAGCCAGCTGCAGGCCCTGGAGGGAGGGTGGTCCCACCCTCCATCGCCCCAAAAACTGGTAGGCCCTGCCTCTCTACTTCCTCTCACCTAGAGTATTATTTCTATGGGGAAATGCAAACTTACATGCTCTTGAAAGAGAACCTGATTGTAAATTGGGAACCGTCGACAAAGAATCCCTCATCTCTTGGTTTCCTATTATAAGGTCTTCTCAGCACAAGCTCTTGTTTTAAGTACTGTGACTTAAACAAGGCTATCCGCAAAAGAGTGAGGCTAAAATGCTGCCTCTTCAAGTGTTAGGGGAAACGCAGACCGAAACCGCCCGCCCTGGCCAGGCAAAGACAGTAACAATTTGCATGAATTATTTTACGACAGGAGATCCTGGTAAGGAACACGGAACTAACAAGCCACCACCAACCAGAAGAATACGGGAAAGGTCAAAAGGAGAGAGGAGACGCCAGTCCACATGTCCTACCAGCCTCCCAGAATCCTCCTCGCTGGAATCCATCTTGGCTGAGTGGTTGCACGCGCCCGCCAGGAAGGACCCTGAGTCAGAATGGCTGGCCAGAGACAACCCGGAAACTAATCCCATCACCGTAAAACCCGACACTGCGAGCCACGTGGCAGAGCAGTCCTCCTGGGTTCCCTTACCCTCCTGCTCTCCGCCTGGGCGCCCCTTCCCTATAAAGTCTCTTGCTTTGTCAGTAAGTGTGTCTCCTCGGACAAGTCATTTCCAAGTGTTAGACAAGAGCCCACTCTCAGGCCCTGGAAGGGGTCCCCCTTCCTGCAACAAAAGGATGGGATTTTTAAAGTTTGGAGCCACTCAGCTTATAGTAATTCTATAGTTTAAGCTCTTTCATGAGGTTTTGGTAAAGTTTCAGCAACTCCACGTCATGTTGAATTGAATGACATTCTTCTGAAAAGGTACCTACTCTATTTCAATGTTTTTAAATATGCCTAATCATGAGAAACATCTGCAGTTCTTTTTAATTTGAGACTTTAGTGTATATAATCATCTCCTTGTTAAAATGCGGATTCCTGGGCCTCATCCCAAAGATTCTGATTCAGTCTGTCTGGGGTGGGGTCTGGGGATCTTCAGCATTAAAAAGCATCTTCACGTGATCTGAGGCAGGTGCTCTGAAGGTCCCTATAAATCTTGCTATTTACTGTGTGGGCTGCCAACATCAGTGTCACCTGGGATGGATTAGAAATGCAAAATCTCAGGCTCCACCCTGATCTTCTGAATCAGGATCTGCATTTTAATAAGATTCCCAGGTGGTTTGTGTGTACATAACATTTGATAAGCAGTGCACTACAGTACAACGAACAACATCACATCAACTCAAAACTTGAAACCAAGGGAGAGCTATCAATGGATAACCTGGAGCAAGCCTTCTTCCATGGGGGTCTTTAATGTGTACTCAACAAATATTCATTAGATGAATATATTTTCATGGAATAGGTACCATGGAAGTCCCATTGTGCAGACTAACTTGCATTAACAAAATCATAAATGAACCAGAGGTCTAGATAAGTGTTTGAGTATATAAACAAGACTTTTTTAATGTATTAATCAACAAGTATTTACTTATTAGGTGTTTTCCATGTGCCCAGAATTTTGCTTCTCCCATTCTATTTGGGGGAAAGAAAGATAATATAGAAAAGACTTATAGAAGATAATGAAATGCCTCGATGCTATGTGGGCATTTGATGTTTGCAATTGGAGTTCTAAGAAGGGGGGAAGTATACTGACTGAAAGAGTCAGTGGAACCTCCATGGAGGAGGAGGTGAGCGGGTGGGTAAAGTATGGGAGGTGTTAAGGAAGCAGACAGGAGGCCTTCCCAAGAAGGAAAGAGAACAAGGAGAGAAACTTAAAATGAGCTTGATTTATCTGGGAGACAGAGAAGTGAACGGCCCTATTACGGCAAAGGTTTTAGGGGAGTGAAGGATGGAAAACAAGAAGGTTATGTAGGATGAAACTAAATTGTAGATGGTTTGAAAGTCAGAAGTAGAATGTGCTATAGCATGTGTTTGGACAATGCTGGTTATTTTCCCCAATCCATTTTTTCTTTCTACTTTACAAGAAGTTTTTTTTTAATTGTAGTATAGTTGACTCAGGGGATTTTTTTTTAAGTTAGTCTCATAGCCAACCAAGACGTAGACTGTATTTCCCAGCCTCCTTTACAGGGCAGTGTGATCATATGACTATCTTTTGTCCAATGAGATACAAACAGAAGTGTTATATCAGCTGTGACTTCTCTAAAGTACCTTTAAAGGATGGGGGCACATCCTTTTTTACATCTTCCACTTTCCTGTTAACTAAATAGGGGTGAGGATAACTAGAGCTCAAGTAACAATTTTGGACCAGAAGCTGGAAGTCACAGGCTAACATGAGCAAACAGTGACATAGGAGGAGTCTGGGTCCCTGGTGATCAGGCCATTCTAACCCCAGACTGCTTTCCTCTGGTCTCTTTAACATGAGAAAGATGTAATTTTATATCTTCCTTAAGTCACTAATATTATACTTTGACTTTTCTGTCATGCACAGCCAAACCTAACTCGAATTCATAAAACATGTAATTGAAAGCCAAAAACGCAAGTGTTTATGCATCAGGCACCATCCTGGTTCCAGGTGCCCAGCCCTATGACCCTAATAGATTAGTTACCTAATCTAAGCCTTTGTCTTCTCATATGTAAAATAGGGAGAACATTCCTCAAGGGTGGTTATGAGGAGCAAATTAGATTATATAAGGTATCTAGCACAGTACTGGTGTATAGCACACTCTTAATAAATATACTCTTTCTAATTATACACAGGGACATAGCAACAAACCAATATGGGACACAGTGGCTGTGAAAAGTCAGAGGGTATCTACATCTAGAAGATAAGTTTGGCAGTAGTGGACTTCATGGTTTGAAAGGTGAATAGACTACAAGCAGGGAAATGCTTCAGAAAGTCTTCAGGCTAGCCTGTGGCATTAGCATTGGAACTGAAGCAGATACTTACTGAGCCCTTTTTCTGTCCCAGGCACATTCTAGGAGTTAAAGCTACAATGACAAACAAAAACACACATGTTCTTACACTCACAGAGTTTACAGCCTGGTATGGGAGTCAGACGTTAAGCTACTAATGAGTAATGATATGACCATGGTAGGCGCTGCAAAGGAAAGAAACAAAATGTTCTGAGAGCTTGCGTTAGAGGCGAGTAACAGAGTGAGGTAGGATTCAGCTGAGATGTGAAGGATGAACCTGAGTTAACTAAGCGAAAGGAGGCGGAAAGTACATCCCCTGCAGGGAAATGAAAGGCAAAGGCCCTGAGATGGAAAGGAGCAGGATAAGTTCTCATGAATAAGATAAAGCCAGTGTACCTGAAGTGGTGAGCCCACAGGGGAGCCTAGTATGAGACGAGCTGGAGAGGAAGGCAAGAGACAGGTCCTATAGGGCCTTGTAGACCATCATAAAGGGTTCTGTCCCAAGGATGATTGGCTGCTGGCAGGTTTTGAGCAGAATCCTAGGACGGCAAACCATCCCGGTTTGCCTGGGACTGAGGGATATGAGACTTTCAGTGCTAAAACTGGGACACTTCTGGGCTAACCAAGAGGTTGGTCACCTTAGTGATCTAATTTTTCCTAAAGATTACAGTCTGGCTGCCATATGGAAAACCAAGTGTAGGAGGACAGGAATGGAATTAATAAGACCAGTTAGACTGTTGGACTATCCAGGCAAAAGAAGACAGTAGCTTGGGCTGGGGTGGTGGCAGTGAAGTTGAGGGGAAGAGGATGGATTTGAGAGAAATTTAGGAGGTAAAATTGGCAGGACATGGTGAGAGGTTGGAAATGCTATTTCCAAGACCACATGGATTAACTCAAGTGATTTCACTTTCAAAAGTGAAATCTGGACTTCAAATCCCACATAGGAGCTCCTCTGATTATATTCTTCTAAGCACTGAAATACTAGGGTAGACCCAAGAGGACATCACCTTAGCCAAAATACAAACTATCTAGTCTAAGCCTTGGTTTCAAGAATCAAAGGCTATAAAGAAAACATTTTGGCTCCTTAACTTGCTGCCTTTAGGCAAGGGACATTTAAATCACCTTAGATCAATGTGTTCCCCAAGGAAAACAATCTTCTTTATAGCCTAACAACTACACCTAACCCCAAAATGAAGCCAGGAACTCTTTCACCTCCTCTAAAGTACTTTTCCTCCTACTAGAAAGTAGTCCAATAGTTACCATGAGCTATTGATCTAGGTTTTATTTGTATGAGAACTTGTAGTCTGACAGTATTTCCAAGCAATCATTTGCTTCTCTTACTTCTTAACCGATATTTCTAAACTGATAACAGTTAAGGCAATTTTTTTTTTTTAAGTTTTATTGGAACACAGCTCCCCTCCCCCCATCTGATTACATTTTGTCTGTAGTTGCTTTCATCCTACAGTTGCAGAGTTGAGTAGTTGCTTTTTGGGGTTTTTGTTTTCTTTTTTTTTTTGCTTTTTATTTATTTATTTATTTACTTGTGGCCATGCCACCCAGCTTGTGGGATCTTAGTTCCCTGACCAGGGATCGAACCATGGCCCCCACCATGGGAAGCTCAGAATCCTAACCACTGGACCACCAGGGAATTGCCAGGAAATTATTATTTACTTATAATTGTCACTGTAGTTTTATGATCATTTTAACATTCTTTGCAAGATGTTCTACCTTTTTAGTAGGAATAGCAAAGAGTACATGTAACTTTTTTTTTTACATCTTTATTGGAGTATAATTGCTTTGCAATGGTGTGTTAGTTTCTGCTGTATAACAAAGTGAATCAGCTATATGCATATGTATATCCCCATATCCCCTCCCTCTTGCATCTCCCTCCCACCCTCCTTATCCCACCCCTCTAAGTGGTCGCAAAGCACCAAGCTGATCTCCCTGTGCTATGCAGCTGCTTCCCACTATCTATTTTACATTTGGCAGTGTATATATGTCAATGCTACTCTCTCACTTCATCCCAGCTTACCCTTCCCCCTCCCCGTGTCCTCAAGTCCATTCTCTACATCTGCATCTTTATTCCTGTCCTGCCACTAGGTTCATCAGAACCATTTTTTTTTTAGATTCCATATATATGTGTTAGTATCAGTATTTGTTTTTCTCTTTCTGACTTATTTCACTTCGTATGACAGACTCTAGGTCCATCCACCTCCCTACAAATAACTCAATTTCGCTTCTTTTTATGGCTGAGTAATATTCCATTGTATATATGTGCCACATCTTCTTTATCCATTCATCTGTTGATGGACATTTAGGTTGCTTCCATGTCCTGGCTATTGTAAATAGTGCTGCAATGAATATTGTGGTTCATGACTCTTTGAATTATGGTTTTCTCGGGGTATATGCCCAGTAGTGGGATTGCTGGGTCATATGGTAGTTCTATTTTTAGTTTTTTAAGGAACCTCCATACTGTTCTCCATAGTGGCTGTATCAATTTACATTCCCACAAACAGTGCAAGAGGGTTCCCTTTTCTCCACACCCTCTCCAGCATTTATTGTTTGTAGATTTTTTGATGATGGCCATTCTGACCTGTGTGAGGTGATACCTCATTGTAGTTTTGATTTGCATTTCTCTAATGATTAGTGATGTTGAGCATCCTTTCATGTGTTTGTTGGCTATAACTTCTTAATTGCTGCCTCTTTTTTGCACCATAAAACTAATGGTAGCTTAGGAAATGAAAGGTTAGGATTGTGAACCAAGCAAATAATGATGAAAAAAGCTTAATGTTGTAGAATCAAAATTTACACTTAAACACAATTATGCTTTTTTTCCCGTTTGTATTTAATCTAAAGTTTCTAATAAACCTGCAGGAACTTCTTTGTTAGTGTTTTTTACACCTGTAAAGTGTATAAATGTTTTCTTAGCCAAGTAATAAGTAGCATATCTTAATATTACTAAATTATAAGAGATCAACTATTTTACTTTGCAATATTTAGCACTTTTAACTTAAATTAATTTCATTATAAAAACACTAAAAATAATGTTAATGAAATAATTCTGAAAATCTTATGGCGGTGACCAGGATGAATTTGGATGATTTGGGGGTCAAGTATGTGTGTGGCAGAAGCAGGCATGTTTCTGTCTGCCTTTTAAAGGTGGCAATAAATCCAGCCTCCATCCCTGAGGATAACTAATTCAGTCAAAACAGCTAAAAGGCTGCCCCAACATCTAGGAGCTCTAAGGAAGCCAGTTTGGGGATAACGTAGCACCCACCCAGCCACAACCCACTCTCAGGGTCACCTTGGACCTTGTCACCACCCAGACTGCTTCAGTTATGAAACCTGAATCTCCGTATTCCAGCCTCTGGCCACAATCTCCTGTTCTTCAACTTCACCCTCTCACTCCTGCTACCCTAAAACTCCCCAATCTTTCCTGTTCTCCCTCTCCATCTCTCTCCACTGGGCTTCTCTTACCTCACTTTTCACTTTAATTGCTCTCATTGTTCCCCTCAACTTGCCCTTCCTGTAGTCTTCAAATTACACCTGCCCTGCAAAACCTGGGATGGTTCCTGAGTCCATTTTTTGGTCATACTCCTGTGGGGGCTGTTGGGTTCAGCTGAAAAAAAATCACACAGCTCTGAACGGAAGGGTGGTATTAACACGCTATGGATTCCAGACTCAACCAGGTGTCCTGAGCCACTTGGAAATCCTTTCATATATCCCTGATCAGCTTCCCGTCCCATTGGTCTTGTTTCAAATAGTCTCCTCTTTACTTTAAACTTCTGATCTGCATTCTCTCCCCTCAGACTCAGTGGAAGGCCTCATCAACTGGAAACCTATCTGCAGCTACCTTTATGTGCTGTTGATCATCTAGAGAAGTTTTAATTCATGTTTCTTAGACACATTAAATAAAAGAGTTACTAGGAATTTCTTATTTTGTGTTACTATTTAAAAACCATCAAACTTCTAAGTAGTGAACAGGACCTGTTGCATAAATGCTATTTCTAAGAGGAAAGGAGGAAAAGACACAGACTTGAAGGTTCTATTTATATGTATATAAATTGCTATATATATCAAGTAGATATTGATATTATATATACCTGTATATATAAAACAGCTTTATAGATTTATAGTCAAATATATATAAGCTTTATTGAGATTTAATTCACATACTACACAATTCACCCATTTAAATTATACAATTCAACAGTCTTTAGTATATTCACAGAGTTGTACAGCTATCACCAAAATCAATTTTAGAACATTATTATCATCCCAACAAGAAACCCTGTATTCATTAGCAGTCATTCCCTGTTTCCTCCCAAATTTCCCAATCCCGGGAAGCTGTTCCCCTGTTTTCTGCCTCTATGAATTTTCCTATTCTAGACATTTCATATAAATGGAACCACACAATACATGGCCTTTTGTGTTCAGCTTTTTTCACTTAGCATAATGTTTTCAAGGTTCATCCATGTTGTAGAATGTATTAGAACTTCATTTCTTTTTATTGTCAAATAATAGTCCATTGTCTAGATATACCACATTTTATTTATCAGTTCATTAGTTGATGGACGTTCGGGCTGCTTCTGCATTTTGGCTATTATGTGTAATGCTGCTAATGAACATTCATTACAAGTTTTACATGGACATACTTTTTGAATTTTCTTGGATATTTTCCTGGGAGTGGAATTGCTGGGTCATATGGTAACTCCGTGTTTAAACTTTTGAGGACCTGCCAAACTGTTTTCCAAAATGGCTGCACCACTTTACATTCCCACCAGCAATGTATAAGGGCTCTGATTTTTCCACACTCTTGCCAACACTTGCTTTTTCCCTCTTTTTGATTATAGCCATCCTAATGGGTGTGAAGTGGTACCTCATTGTAGTTTTGATTTGCATTTTCCTGTTGGTTGATGACGTTGAGTATCTTTTCATGTGCTTATTGGTCATTTGTAAATTGTCTTTGGAGAAATACCTATTCGGATGCTTTGTCCTTTTTAAATTGTGCTAACTGTCTTTTTACTGTTAAGTTGTAAAAGTACTTTACGTATTCTAAATACAAGTTCCTTCAGAAGACCTAAATAGCCATTTCTCCAAAGAAGACATACAGATGGCCAAAAAGCACATGAAAAGATGCTCAACATTACTAATTATTAGAGAAATGCAAATCAAAACTACAATGAGGTATCATCTCACACCGGTCAGAATGGCCATCATCAAAAAATCTACAAACAGTAAATGCTGGAGAGGGTGTGGAGAAAAGGAAACCCTCCTACACAGTTGGTGGAAATGTAAATTGCTACAGCCACTATAGAGAACAGTATGGAGGTTCCTTAAAAAACTAAAAATAGAGCTACCATATGATCCAGCAATCCCACTCCTGGGCATATATCCAGAGAAAACCATAATCCAAAAGACACATGCACCCCAGTGCTCATTGCAGCACTATTTACAATAGCCAGGACATGGAAGCAACCTAAATATCCATCGACAGAGCAATGGGTAAAGAAGATGTGGTACATATATACAAGATGTGGTACCACATATACATATATGTGGTGCATATTACTCAGCCATAAAAAGGAATGAAATAGCGTCATTTGCAGCAACATGGATGGACCTAGAGATTGTCATACTGAGTGAAGTAAGTCAGACAGAGAAAGACAAATCATATGATATTGCTTATATGTGGAATCTAAAAAAAATGGTACAAATAAACTTATTTACAAAACAGAAATAGAGTCACAGATGGTAGAAAACAAAGTTATGGTTGTCAAAGTGGGAAGGGGGGAGAGGGATAAATGGGAGATTGGGATTGACATATACACACTACTGTATATAAAACAGATAACTAATAAGGACCTACTGTATAGCACAGGGAACTCTACTCGATACTCTGTAATGACCTATATGGGAAAAGAATCTAAAAAAGAGAGGATATATGTATATGTATATGTATATGTATAACTGATGCACTTTGCTATACAGCAGAAACTAACACAACATTGTAAATCAACTATACTCCAACAAAAATTTAAAAAATAAATAAATAAAAGTCCCTTATCAGATAGGTGATTTGTAAATATTTTCTTTCACTTTGTGGATTTTCTTTTTACTTTCTTGATGATGGAGCACAAAAATTTTTTAATCTGATGATGTCCACTTTATCTAATTTTTCTTCTGTTGCTTGTGATTTTGGTATCATATCTAAGAAACCATTGCTTAATCCAAGACCACAAAGATTTACACCTTTGTTTTCTTCTAACAGTTTAAGTTTTAGTTCCTAAATTTTTTGTTAATCGTTGTATATTGTGTGAGGTAGAAGTCCAACTTAATTTTTTTGCATGTAGCTATCCAGTGGTCCCAGACTATTCTTTCTCCATTGGATGGTCTTGGCGCCCCTGTCAAATCAATTGACCTTAAATATGAGGGTGTACTTCTGGACTCTCAGTTCTGTCCACTGATCTACATGTCTCTACTTATGCCAGGACTGTGCTGTATTAATTACTGTAGCTTTGTAGTAAGTTTTGGAATTGGGAAGTGTGAATACATCATCTTTGCTCTTTTTTTTTTCAAGATTGTTTTGGCTACTCTGTGTCCCTTAAAGTTCCTTATGAATTTTAGAATCAGCGTGTTGATTTCTGCAAAGAAGCCAGCTGGGGTTTTGATAAGGATTGTGTTGCATCTGTAGTGTCCTGGGAAGTATTGCCGTCTAAACAATATTGTCTTTTCATTTGTTTAGGTCTCCTTTCATTTCTTTCAACAACATTCTGTAGTTTCCAGAGTATAGGTTTTACATTTCTCATATTAAATTTATTCCTAATTATTTTATTCTTCTTGATAATGTTGTAAATAGAATTGATTTCCTAATTTCATTTTCAAATTTTTCATCGCAAGTATATAGAAAATGATTTTAGTTTAGTATTAATCTTGTATCTTACCACCTTACTCATTAATAGTTTTTTTAAAGTGGATTTCTTAGGATTTTCTATCTATAAAGTCATGTCATCTATCCCCTGAATGTTCTTAAAGACTGCAACAATTGCACTGTGGCGGGGCTGAGCTGGGGGGTGGATCTTCAATCCCTTCAAAATAGTGATATATTTTTTTGCTGAAAGCTTTTCCTTTTTCTAGCTAGAAAGGATGAGTTTCTCAACAAGAAAATTCACTACTAATTCTTTACACATTACATTTCAACTAGATGCAGCTGAAAAATCCAGTTTTGCTCTTTACCCCAAGGGTTGCCCTTATCAACCTACATAAATATATGAGATGGGGATTTCCCTGGTGGTCCAGTGGTAAAGAATCTGCCTTCTAATGCAGGGGACGCGGGTTCGATCTGGGTTGGGGAACTAAGATCCCACATGCCCGCAGGGCAACTAAGCCTGTGCGCCACAACTACCGAGCTCGCGCGCCTCCACGAGAGAGTCCGCGTGCCACAAACTACAGAGCCCAGCGCTCCGGAGCCCGCGTGCCACAACTAGAGAGAGAAAAAACCCCACATGCCACAGCTAGAGAGAAACCCGAGCAGACCGTGCGCCTTAACAAAAAGATCCCGCATGCCTCAACAAAGATCCCGTGTGCCACAGCTAAGACCCAACACACACACACAAAAATAAGGAAAACAAAAAAATTAAATAAATATTTTTTAAAATAAATAAATATATGAGATCATGATTCCAAAATAGTGTCAGTATTCCTCTCTTTCATTCAGAAGGCAGCAGGGTTTAATGGAAAGATCTCAGTCTCTGGAGTTGGAAGACTGATTTCCAGTCCAGCTCTGTGCCTATTAGCAGTGAGACTGTGTCTGCCTAACTGACTTCTACATGGTTACTGTTGAGAGCCCAGTGAGCTACTTCTTCAGGCTTCCTTCTGTGAGCTGGCTGTTTCCCCTGCAGAGGACTGGGCCTCAGAGGGGTGGCAGTGCCCTAGACCAGAGGAAGCAGAACCAGCTGAGCTGTACCCTTGGGAAATACCTACTTCTTTTCTTTGGTTTCTTTAGGGGTAATTCCTTTCCTGGTTTAAAACTATGATGACATTCCACCTCATTGAGAAATGCTCTCACTCTAAGGGTGGATCTATCTTTGGTGAAGGTATATCCAGATCTCACCCAGCCTGGTCCCTGCTGGCTGAAGAGGATCTGTGAGATAGATCACAGTAATGATCAGGAAGAACAAACAGGCTGTGGCTTTACCTTAGTCACAGAGCCATGGCTTTGTCACCAGGATGGGGGGATTGGCAGGGGGAATTCCATTCCTTAACATAATGCTCATTGCTTTAGCTGCACCACTGCTTCCTTCCTTAATGTGTAATTAAGAACTGACTTTATGAGACAAACAACATGTCCGTTGTTAGGCTCAGTAGCGTAGTGGCAAGAGTGTGGCCCTATAGTCAGTTTGCTTTTGGTTCAGATCCTTGTTCTATCCCTTAATAGCATGTGACCCTGGCAATCTACTTAACCCCTCTATGCTGCCATTTCCTCATCTGTAAAAGAGTATATAATAATTCACAGAACTGAACAAATATGTATAGTCCTTACCATATGATAAGCACAATATACATTTTAGCTATTAGGAGTAATAGTAGTAGTATTCTTCTTCAAGGCATTTAGTTGATTAAATTAAGACAATTATTTGAAGTGTTTTTCAATCTTTAGTATGCATAATAATCACCAGGAATGATTTTTTAAAGTGAAAACTTTCAGGCTCTACCCAAGAATTTCTGATTCAGTGGCAGGGCTCATGAAGTTGCATCAGTAGCAAGTAATATACTCCAGGATTCTGAGTCAAGTGATCCATGGGCACTTTTTTAAATGAAATTTTATTTTAATATAATTTCAAATTTACAGAAAAATTGCAAAAAGAGCACAGAGAACTCTCATATATACTTTACCAAGATTCATCAATTTTTGATAGTTTTCTACATTTGTTTTACCAATCTCTCTTTTTCTCTATTTGTCTCTCTATATAAATTTTTTCTAAATCCTTAACAGTAGGTTGCACTAAGTGTCCACCAACAGAGGAATAGATAAAGAAGGTGTGGGAATATTACTCAAGCCATAAAAAGAATGAAATAAGCCATTTGCAGCAAGATGGATGGACCTAGAGATTATCATACTAAGTGAAGTAAGTCAGACAAAGATAAATATCATATGATATTGCTTATATGTGGAATCTAAAAAAACGATACAATTGTACATATTTACAAAACAGAAACAGACTCATAGACATAGAAAACAAACTTACGGTTATGAAAGGGGAAAGGCGGGGGAAGGAATTAATTAGGAGTTGGGATTAAAATATACACACCACTATGTATAAAATAGATAACCAATAAGGACCTGCTGTATAGTACAGGGAACTATACTCTATATCTTGTAATAAACTATAATAGAAGAAAATGTAAAAACAATAAATATATGTATAACTGAAACACGTTGCTGTACACCGGAAAACTAACACAACATGGAATCAACTATATTTCAATAAAAATTTTAAAAAGGAGAGTAATTTGCATCTCATGCCCCTTTACTCCTTAAATCTTCAGTCTGTATTTCCTAAGAATAAACATATTCTCTCTACATGAACACTCTTCAGTTATTAAATTTAGGAAGTTTAACCTTGAGAAGCTATTTTTAGCTAATATATAATCCATATTCCAATTTTATCAATTGCCTCAATAATGCCTTTTGTAACAACCATTTTTCCCCAAACAGGATCCAATCCAAGTATTACATATTGCATTTAGTGTGACCTCCCTTTGTCTCCTTCAATCTGGAACAGTGCCCCAGCCTATCTTTGTTTTTGTCATATTGACATTTTTTGTAGAATACAAAACAATTATTTCATTGAACGTTTCTTATTGTGGATTTGGCTGATGTTTTCTAGGGATTAGAGTTGAGTTATGCAGTTTTGGCAAGAATCCTTCATAACTGATATGTCCTTTTCAGAACATCCCCTCTGGAGACACATGATATCCATTTGTTTCTTATTAATGACATAGACTACACTTTGAAAATACTTGATTACTTTGAGAAGTATTTGTCTAGCCAATTTCTGTTCTAAAAGGCCTTAGAACCTAGAGTGGTCAAAAAAGGAAACAAAACCTTTACTCTTCTGATATTTCTGATTGTTAGTTAAGGGGCCTATCTGTCTATTACCTTGGTACTTCAGAAGAAGATCACATAACAACCACAGCTGCTATTACATTCAAACCTACAACACAACTTCATGCTTCACTTATACAACTCCCCACTCCACCCCTTTTTATTCTTAGTAACTCTGGATCATGACTTTTATTTTGTTGTTTATACTGAAAAACTATGTGATTTATCACATGACATAACTAGACCTATCCTTGCTACTGATGGTAGTCTGAGACTAGTAGAGACAATTTAATTAATTTCTTGCGTCACACATTTTACAATGATATATCAGCCTCGTCTTCAATGGTGTGCTTGAAAGTACTCACTTATTCTTCCTCTATCTCTAAAACACACTTATCAATGAACTATAACTAATGTTTTACCTTATTATTTATAGTTCCATGTAAAATCTCTAACCTGCTGTCTCATTGTACCTACTTCATCATTGACTACATAATTCTCCTGGCATTCCTTCATTCATGCATTCATTCTACAAATAGTTCAAAGACTAAGAAAGAATGTGATTTAAGTCTTAAAGAAGCTAGCATTTATTGAATATCAGCTTTATGTCAGCCACTATTACATATATTACCTCACAACAACCAGAGAGGAATGTTTCTGTTACCAACATTTTCAGACAAGGAAACTGAATTAAATAACTTAACTTGACACCAAACCACTAACAAGTGATAGAACTGAGACTTAGTCCTACATCTGATTAACTCTAAATATACTCTTCATGGGTACTACCTATAAAATTGCAATGGTAAAGACAGAGCCAACAAAATTAAATTTACAAATTTCAGAAAGCCTCTCAAAATTGAAAGTGCAACTTAAGGTCAAATGAAAGCATTACCTTACAAAATGGGTAGGAAACTTACGGAACTTTTACCCCTCAGGGCCCTTCAGGGGAAAACCAGAAGTTTCAAAATAGATTCCTTTGAAAACTTGGACAATAAAGTTGAAGTTCCTGTGTTCTCTCCCATCCCACCCACCCTTCTTCCTTTCCATTTGTTACTATTATTGTGCTTTTATACTTTGCATAAAATAATGTGACTAAAAATACAAATAAATACAAATTAATGTAAAAATAGCATGCTATATGTAATACTGTACAACTTGGTATTGTCACTAAATATGTTTTCAAGATCTAGCATTTCTAACAAGCATTTGTCTGACATACGATGTTTAAATACACATTTCTAATAGATTTATTTTAAAGACTGTATAGTATGAATATGCAAAATGGTATAATTTTTTACAATTTATTTATGTATTCTAATGAAAAATATTCAGGTTCATAATGGGTTATTAGGGAAGCTAAACTGATTAGAAAATGCCTTTAACTTTTGAGATTAGCATTATGAATAAAGCTCCCAAAGCCAGAGGACAAAGGATGCCTGGAGTTGGCATTTGGTGTTAGGAAGACCCTTTGGCTTGAGTCTTACGATCTCAAAGGGGTCTCAAATTAGACACTATTTCAACAATAACTATGTATTAGGAAAAAGAGACAAATGTCAAAGTGAATGGTATGTTAAAGACTAATATTATATATTTTCTCACATGTACACATTATCTTTTTTACTTATTTAATTATTAACAAACTTTATTTTTCAGAGCAGGTTTAGATTTCCAGCAAAATTGAGCAGAAAGTACAGAGAGTTCCCATATAATCCTTGCCTTACACATGTCCAGTCTCTCACACTGAGTTTTTAATCATGAATTGGTGCTGAATTTTGTGAAATATTTTTCCTGCATCTATTCACATGTTCATATGATTTTTCTTTTTTAGACGGTTGATGTGATGTGTTACATTAATTGATTTTCAAATGTTGATCCATCCTTGCCTACCAAGGATAAATCCCACTTGGTCATGGTACATAATTCTTTTTGTACATCGTTGGATTCAATTTGTTGACTATTTTTGCATCTACGTTCATGGTCCATTGTTGGTCTATAGTTTCCTTTTCTTGTACTATCTTTGACTGGTTTTGATATTAGAGTAATGCTGGCCTCATAGAATGAGTTTAGAAGTATTTTATTGGCTTCTATCTTTTGGAATAAATTGCAAAGAATTGGTATAATTTGTTCTTTAAATGTTGGATAAAATTCCTCAGTGAACTCACCTGGGCATGGTGCTTCCTGTTTTAAAAGGTTATTAATGATTGATTCAACTTCTTTAATAGTTGTAGGCCTATTCAGATGGTCTGCTTCTTCTTGTGTGAGTTTTGGCAGATTGTCTTTAAAGGAATTGGTCCATTTCATCTAGGGTATCAAATTTGTGGACATAGAGTTGTTCATAGTGTTCCTTTAATGCACTATTAAAATCCATGGGATCTGTAGTGATGTTTCCTCTTTCATTTTTGATATTAGTAAATTGTATCTTCTTTCTTTCTTTTTCTTTGTTAGCATGGCTAGAGGCTTATCAAGTTTATTAATCTTTTCAAAGAACTAGCTTTGGTTTTTATTTTTCTATATTCTTTCTCTAAAACTCTTCACTTCTTTATCTAGATCCATTTCTGATCTATATAATTTTCATTCTCTCTGAATAAGTTTTTAAAACATTTCTGGCAAGGCAGGTTTACTGGCAACAAATTAGCTCTATTTTTGTTTGTCTGAGAAAGTCTTTATTTCTTCACTTTTGAAGGATAACTTCACAGGGTACAGCCATGTCAGCCATCTCTAGTTTACTAATGAACACATCAAAGGCATTCTTCATTTCTCATGCAATTTCTCTGTTTTTAGTAAGGTGCTTCACCCTCTGACCTCAGCCACATCAAGGATCCCAGAGCATAAAACCTCTCTGAGTCAGCCTCACCAGAGAGTAAACCTCCATCTAGTATTCCACTGGGATGGGGGAGGTGTACACTCGTACCTAGGCAGGGGCAGCAGGCAATCTTGGAACACTTCTTTATACAAACCTTCATTCAATCATTTGGTTTTCAGGGCCACCCCAATCCAGTACCTCCAATTTCCTTCTGGGGTACTGCATGGGTGTTGGTTTGGCTCTTGTTATCTCCCAGAAGGCACTAGTGTTTCTGCTTTCTCCTCTTTACTAAGTCATTTATCATCACCTATCCCCTTTCCATCTTCCAAAATCTTGTTGACATCTCTCATTTGCTGTGGTCTTTTCACTTGTTCTCTTTGTCCTTGTAGATTTGTCTCTTTTTTTAAACCCCCCCCCCCCAGCTTTAACCTTTTGAGATTTTGGAAGAACACAGAGACCAATAAATATGACTAATTCATTAGGTTATCCAGAATCCTATTTATTTTTCATGTAAGATTACTTTAAAAAATTATGGCTAAGGGACCCAAAAAACTGTAAGTTGTAGGGTCTCTTTCAACTTTTAAGTAGGTCTGATAACTATGATCTTCATAAACTCCTCCTGGAGACAGAATCCCAAATGAATTCTAGATCTGACACAATATCAACATTCTCATATTTTTATATACAAACATAAATTAGTGGGTAGTTATCTTCTTTAAAGAGGAATTTACTATGGGAAACAAATTCCGTTAGGATATTTAAAGTAAGATTTTATGTATAAAAACTCAATTTATAGCTTAGAACATAATCACTATATATATATTATAGTATACTTATGTCTTTCTGCTAGCCAAGTCACTCAGCATATTCTTTAATTTGGAAGCTGGAGTTTCGTAAATGGTACAATCATTTAAATCACATTATTATAGCCTCAAAAAGAAGTGGATCATACTAAGCGAAGTAAGTCAGACAGAGAAAGACAAATATCATATGATATCACTTATATGTGGAATCTAAAAAAATAACACAGAGGAACTTATTTATAAAACAGAAAGAGACTCATAGAAACAGAAAACAAACTTATGGTTACCACGGGTAATTAGGGCTATGCCAACTATATCTACTTAAACAATACCTACTGTATAGCACAGGAACTATGTTCAATACCTTGTAATATCTATAATAGAAAAGAATCTGAAAAGAATATATATGTATGTGTATATTATATATATATATATATATATATATAATCACTTAGCTGTACACCTGCAACATTGTAAATCAACTATACTTCAATTAAAAAAAAGAAAAAAGAAGTGGAAGCTGCAAAGGAAAGGAAGACAGGCAGAAAAAAAAAAACAAAAACAAGTTTTAAGAATGATTGGGCAACAAATAGAGACAAAGTAGGATTACAGCCACAGGTGAAAGAAAGCCATCCAAATACCTGGGAAAAGGTACTGATGGGAAAATAATGGTGGGTTCTCACTCATGGTAATGAAGGGCTTAAAATGGAAGACTGGAGAAAACAATTGCTGCAGACATGAATCTAATATCATGGTTGTATATCAAGGCATGACTGTTTTTGAACAGTTTTCCAAGTTACAAGATGTGCTGGGTTTGAATAATGGGTTGTGCACCAAGAGTTCCTAAATTAAAATAGTGATGGCCAAGAGAGAGGACTCATATATTTAAGAGAAAAAAAGTAATCAGGGACTTCCCTGGTGGCCCAGTGGTAAAGAATCCACCTTACAATGCAGGGGGTGCGGGTTCGATCCCTGGTCAGGGAACTAAGATCCCATATGCCACGGGGCAACTAAGCCCGGACGCCACAACTACCGAGCTCACGCACCTCAATGACAGAGCCCTCGAGCCGCAAACTACAGAGCCCATGCACTCTGGAGCGTGCGCCACAACTGGAGAGAGAAAACCCGCACACCACAACTAGAGAGAAGCCCACACGCTGCAACGAAAGATCCTGCATGCCTCAACGAAGATCCCGCCTGCCGCAACTAAGACCCGATGCAGCCAAAAATAAATTAAATAAATAAATAAAATAATAAATAAATTTTAAAAGAAATAATCAAAGTAGACTCAGTGAGAATCAGAAGGAAAGAATCCAGTGGAATTCTTCCAAGTTGATTTCAGAATTTCAAAAGCATTGATATTCCAAAAGAGGGGGAAAAGGCATGTGGAGTCATTGACAAGGAAATCATAGCATCTGTGATGATATCAGGAACAAAACAAACAAAAACAGAGTGATAAGCTCCTCAAAACAATATTAACATAATAACTAATGTTTATTTAGCATTTACTACATGACAAGCACAATGCTAAATATCATAGCATTATCACATTTAATCTTCACAGCAACACTATGAAGTAGGAACTATTTCTTACCATTTACAGATAAGGAAACTGAGGTTTTGTGACCTTAAATAACTTGTTCAAGGTCACACAAACTCAGGTCTGTCTGACTCCAGAGTTGGAACATGTGTTTCTACCAAATTCATGTTATCAGTAATAATTACTATTTAATAAATATCATTTATGTGTCAGGCACTTTATATACTTACCTTTATTCCTCACTACAACCCTGTGAAGTAGATTTAAATAATACCTAGGTAATAATAAGGTATCATTACCTTATTAAATATTAATAGTAGTCTTACAACAATTCTCCGAGGTAGCTATTATAGATATTTATAATTATACCTTATTAATTATTAATAATATCTTGAGGAGAGTTACATTCAAAAGTATGAAAAACTGATATTGAACTCCCTCAAAAGCAAACCACATTTAGCATCTCTGTTTCCCCTCCTCCTCCTCCAATTTCTCCTCCTTCTCCTCATCCTTCTCCTTTGAGAATGAGCAATGGGAGAGAGTGGATGGATAAGGTATGGATGTTGAAGCCAGAGAGGCCTGGCTCTGATAGACTTGGAATCAGATCCCAACACGAGAAAACAGCAACTACAAAGATCTTATGGGCGACACAGCTGATGGTCCAACTCCTTTGTCACCTTCCTTTTAGTGTGCTGTGGATACAGCAACTTTGTTGGGGAGTCGGGTGATATCTCAGCCTTCTAACATGTATCAGAGAGGTTAAAAGGGAAAGCATGGAAAGAGGTAGCATTAGAGAATTGATATAATTCTTTCTAAGAAAGAGCTGAATGTTGTTCTTTGCAAATAACAAACCTGAAAACCCAGAAGAATAAGACAGCAACTTCCCATAGGGAATGAGTTCCTAGAATTAGGCAATATGACAGGAAAGACTTTGATTATTCTGGAAAAAAAAAGATGTACTTCTAATGTTAGGCAACTTGTCCTCATTGGTTAAAGGATGGTTTGAAGTTGTAGTTTGAAAATTATCCAAATTTGTTGCTTTTTCTCTTATCATTGCTTGCTTTGGACCACTTTATTATCCATTTGCAGGATTCCCAATGAGTGGGCAATAGAAGACAGAGGAAGATGGACTCATGACCCAATAGATACTTTGATAAAATATTTGATAAAAGAATGGGGAAGAGGAGGAAATCACTGGTTAAAATTACTTTTCTAGGCTAGTTGAGTGATTCAAACACCCATGGTTAGAAGAACACTTGGAGCCAGGATGGGGATTCTGTTGGTTCATTGTTTGACTAGGGTATCAGCTAAACACACCTTAGTTTACAGATTGTTTCTTCCCTGGTGGTTTATAACATAAAGGTTTAAGCACATGCAGCCATACTCATGGATAACTGGAACACAGGATGAGGATATGAGAACAGTTATCAGGGGAGTGCATCTGAGAAACGCCCTCTTCTATTTTGACCCTCATGCATCACACATGCTGTAATCAATCTCCCCAAAAACCTCACCCAAAACTCTACACCAGGGGAATTCTGAATGAAAAGGAATCTGCCCTTCTTAGAAAGAAAGCATAGTACTTGTCTGGACTCAGTTACTGAAATGATAGCAGTAATAATGTTGATAATATAGACACTCTATTAAGTGTGCTAAAAGTGGAAATTCATGGAAATAGCCTATGTGATCTTTGGTCTACCCATCTAACATTGAGGAGCAAAGTTCACAGTCAAATGGTCTTCATCTCCAGTTCTGATAAAAGGAGTATCTAGCCAACTCAAATTGTGGGCTAACTTCAGGGTTCAACTCTTGATTTCATGAGTTTAGAAAACCCCTAATTTCATCCCTTTATCTTAGTAGATTCCAAGATGCTTCCATGGGCAACCATGATGATGTCATGAAGAGCTGGAAAGTGCACCTAGCCCCATTTTCCATCCACAAGATCAAGAGAGCCTCTGTTTAGTGGACTTTACCCTGTGTCAGCCCTGGCCTTTCTCTCTTCCTCTGTAGTTCCCAGCACATCACAGCTAGGGTTGAGGGATTATTCCTATACCCAGTCCTAGCTGCTCCTCCTAACATCCAGTTTTGGAGTCCTTCCTAACTGAGGCAGGGAGTTTGTCTTTATTTGGGCTACTCTAACAGAGTGCCATAGACTGGGTCACTTATAAAGAGCAGAAATTTATTTCTCACAGTTCTGGAGGCTGGGAAGTCCAAGATCAAGGTGCCGGCAGAGTCAGTGTCTGGTGAAAGCCCACTTCCTGGTTCGCAGATTGCCATCTTCTCACTGTGTCCTCACATAATGGAAGAGGAAGATGTATAGAACCATTCTGAACTGTGTGCCACAGGGGCCTGGGTATTTGTCCCAGTTCCTCAGATATGTCTATGACTAGTTCAATTTGCTGGATGCAATTTCTTAAAATGAAAGTTTTATCCAGAAATGATAGACCCATGTTGGGGTACAAATTCTTTAAAAAAAAGTGCCTTGCCCATTAGAAGGTAAATAAGTAATAGTAATTGTTGCTACCATCACCATCTCTGGAGCAGTAATGGGTTGTGTGGCAAATGTCCCTTTTACAGATGGCTGCCTTTAATTGAAAGCCATGCCAAACAGCTGTCAGAAGTGCTGACAACCAGACTGGGAAAAGTACTGCCAAATGGGAGGAAAGCAGGCAAGTTCGGTGGCAAAATGGGAGAAATATATAACCTGAAATGACTCTCTCTTTATTCACTGTTAGAAAATGCTGAAGTGGAAAGTACCAGCACTTTGGGACTTCTTGGTTCAATTTCAGAAAACCAAGATGAAGAAGACAGTTTCTGCCTTTAGCACAGCAGATGTGGTGGGGATAAGACAAAGGCGCAAGAACTTCTACAATAAAATAGGCCATGGAAAGAAGCACAATAAAGGGCTCTTCCAAGCTAGGAAGAGAACCCCAAGACCCATGTGAGAAGCACAGCTATGGCCAACTCCTTGATACCAGCCTGGGGAGACTCTGAGCAGAGAATCTAGTAGCTGTGCCATGCTTGGACTTCTGACTTACAGAAACTGGAAGATAATAAATTTGTGTTGTTTTGAGCTGTTTGTAATAATTTTTACACAATAGAAAATGAATAGGATGAAGTACATTGGTTGATTTTCAAAAGCTTAACCAAGTTTACATTCCTGGGATAAACCCTATTTGGTCACCATACACTATCCTTTATATACTGTTAGATTTGAGTTGCTAAAATTTTGGTCAGAATTGTTTGTATGTGTTCATGAGAGATATGGCTTGAAGCGAAAGTGAGAAGAAATTTGAAGGAGAAAGACACGGAAGTAAGATGAGAAAGGAAAACATTACAGATGAGAGAACAACATAGTAAAAGTGAGCAAGTGTCAGAGAAGGGCTGGATATAACCACATATGGGAAGTCAAGTGGTGGGGAAGGGCTAGAAAACTGGGGAGTAGAATGCATCCTTAGTTTAGGAGAATAATTAAAGAGCCACTGAAATTTGTTGCGATGAGCAAGCCAGAATCAGTGTGTGGTTTGAAATGCACTAAGCAGAACCTGAGGGACAGTAGGGAAGCCCTTGCAATCGTCTGGTTTGAGGTCAGGAGAGCCTGAACCTTGCAGGGTAAGGGAGAGGAGAAGAAGCAAGCACTAGAAGAGATCTAGCCCCTTAGCACTCAGTCTAGATGTTAGACGGCTCTACACTCTCTTTGGACACCTGAAGAACATCATCTGGTGACTGGAACCAACCACTGAAGGCAAATCTGAGAACTATTGACCAGCTGCAGGTCCAGCTCCCTGTGTTCCTGGTGGATCCAGGCCTGGCTGGTTGGTCCCAGAAGGTACACAGTTATTAACGGTGGCTCTAGAGGCCCAACCCAGAAGGACTCCAAGAAACTGGTTTGAGTCTGCTGTCCACTCTGGGATGGGAGGTAGTTCAGTTTAATTGATGAAACAGGGGAGAGAGGAACAAGGGAGCTTGGGAAGCAGAACCGTGCTCTCTCAGTAAGGGCTTGAAGCGTCTCTCTTGGGTTTGCGGTCCTAATGCAGGATCGGAAGCAGAGGCTGATGGGAAGGACTTCTCTGGAGGGTACCACCACCAGCCCTGGAGTTTATCCTACGTCAGAGGTTGGAAGGGAACGGAGCAGGCTTGGGGGAGTGTAGCATTTGGACATTTATTCTTGAGGCTTTGCTGCATGCAAGTTCCCTGTAAGAGACTCTATATTTGTGACCACACTGGGCGGTTATCCCACAATGTCCTCTAGGGAGCTGCCTCTAAATTCATTCTTTCTCCAAGAGGATAGCTTTTACTTTCACAGCAAAGTCAGGCTCCTCTAATAAAATGCTGGCATTACCCGGGGGGTGGCAGAAGGGGGTGCTTAGTACATCGGCTTATCTGACCATCTCCTCAGGGGCACAGTTATCCATAGGGAGAGATAACATACGTAATGGGCTGAGGTGGACTGATGAGGAGAGGTGAGAACACACCTGAGAAGCTGAGCCAAAGAAGTGGGGATGGGGATTGTCTGGCCACTGGGGTGACACTGGCAACAAGATGAGACTCCGATTTACAATTTTGCTCCAGGTTCATCCTATAGCCTTATGTAGCACTCCCTCTCACTCCCTTCTCTGGTGGTTTGAATTATGTCCACTAATCCTTTGATCTGCCACCCCTCAACAGGTGAAGAGAGCTTGACCTTCCTTCCCTTGATTATGAGCCAGAGTTAGTGACTCCTGCTAATGGAAAGAATATGGCAGAAGTAACTGTGTTATTTCTGAGATGAAGTCATGTGGCTTTCATTTGGCCACTCTCTCTTGGACCACTGGCTCTGGGGGAAGCCAGCTGCCATGTCATGAGGAGAGGTCCATGTGGCACGGGACCGAGACATCCTGCCAACAGCTGTGTGAGTTCAGCCATCTTAGAAGTGGATCCTCCAACCCCAGTCAAGCCTTAAGATGGCTGCCACCCCGTCAACATCCTGACTCCTACCTCATGGGAGCCCCTGAGCAGAACTATTCACTGTTAAGCTGCTCTCGAATTCCTGACCTAAAGAAACTGAAATGATACATATTTGTTGTTTGAAGCCACTACATTGTGTAGTCATTTGTTCTGCAGCAATAGGTAACTATTATACCTTCCAATGGGTCTCAATCAGCTGTTTCAGGTCAATATAATTCAGTGGTTCTTAGCATGGAAGGACCCAGCAAATAAAGATTATTAAGACTAATCTCTGGGGACTTCCCTGGTGGTGCAGTGGTTAAGAATCCGCCTGCCAATGCAGGGGACACGGGTTCGAGCCCTGGTCCAGGAAGATCCCACATGCCGCAGAGCAACTAAGCCCATGTGCCACAACTACTGAGCCTGCGCTCTAGAGCCCATGAGCCACAACTACTGAGCCCATGTGCCACAACTACTGAGCCTGTGTTCTAGAGCCAGCAAGCCACAACTACTGAGTCCATGCGCCTAGAGCCTGTGCCCCACAACAAGAGAAGCCACTGCAATGAGAATCCCGTGCGCAATGAAGAGTAGCCCCCGCTCGCCACAACTAGAGAAAAACCCGTGCGCAGCAACGAAGACCCAACGCAGACAAAAATAAATAAAATAAATAAATTTTTAAAAAAGAATCCTTAAAAAAAAAGACCAATCTCTGTATTTTGTAGGTAGGGCAATGAGCCCTGATCTGGAATAGGGCTAAAGTGCTTTGCTTTGTTTAATTTTGCCTACTTGAATAAATGCTTTTGAACCTCAGCATAGAAAGTTGTATGTTGGAATATATAAATTCATGCAAAGCACTGAAAGGGAAACAGTACACTTTCTCCATCTACTCTGATCCCAGAAAGGTGGCTCTTAGGTTCACTAGTCTTGACATCCATGCTTGAACAAGGAATGAACAACCTGGCTTGAACAACGACAAAATTTTGAAAATATAGGGCACTGTCTTAGCAAAGTGCCATCTAGACTAAGAATCCTGGGATAACTTTGGGCTGGTTTGTTTCTGGACCAAACAGGGATTGCTCAGTCAGGGAAGCCAGCCAATGGGGGAGTCGGTGAACATATCTGAAAGGCCCCTGGAGGCATTCTAGAAAGATCTGTGTGGACAAAGAATATCACCTGCCATTTTAGTAAACAAAGGATGTTGCACCCATAAAGCCATCAGCCACTGTAGCCGCCCCTGACGGTGTGCCCTGAGGGGATTCAAGATGGAGAAAAACAGGATACTGGCCCTAAAATACTTAAGGTGCATAGCAAAGGAATGATTTCAATGAGTCCAAACTCTTGCATCTTCCCATACATAGAAAAACACTAAAATCATTAACTTGAGATGTCTGTTTTTGTGATTAGCAGTAATCTTTTGATGTTGGACTACATGTTTTGTTTGTTTCTTTGTTTGTTTTTCAACAAAAACTCTTATATACCCTGGCTCCTCCCTTACCTCTTTGGAACAGTCCCTCAGAGCCATCTGAGTGTCTGACTCCTGGACTAAGGTCCTCAGTAAGTCCACAGAGTAAAATATAATTCTCAACTTTTAGGTTATGCATTTTTTTTCAGTTGACATCTGCTTAACTAACCTTGCTTAGCTCATGATAATTTTGGTTAAGTGCTTATCAGTGGCAGTGCTTGTAGCCTAACTGGGGCTGTATTTTTGCTGTAACGTGTCCCAGTTAATGTGTGCAGCAAGAGGTGGTGAGGTTTTGGACCCAGGTCCCCAGGTGGACTGGCATTTTACGCGGCCTCTGCTCTGCTCGATTAACCTTGTGCTCCTCTGTGTTAGAGCTGCCCTTCCTAACCCCCCGGGGAAGCCAGCAGACGCTTGTTTGAACTGGATTATAGATTACACAGATCCCTTAGGTTAAGGTTCTTAGTCAGACTGGTAGTTAAAATTTATTTTTGTATCCCCTAGATTTAGCACAGGGTCTGGCTCAAAAATGTTTGAATGAATGAATGAATGGACAAAAGGATGACTACCACTCCCTGGGATGGTGAAATCCCAAAGGCGGGTCCGTCTGGCAAGCTTGATGCCTTTCCTGTTCCTTGCAGACAAGAATCACCAGCCAGAGATCCTTAATTCTTCACTCAGAGCACAAGGACCTTTACAGATTTTCTTTCCTGTGCTTTGTCCTTTTTAAATGCAAACTGCGACACCGGGTTTCACAGAGGCAGAGGATTCTTACTCTGAATCACTCTATTATATTTGAGCTCTACCTTGGCACTACTTCCTGGCCACACTGGACTCTCCCATTCCCAGATGGGCCCTGGGGTTTAGTTCCCATCAAAGACCTCCCAGGAAAGTCTGATATCTTCATCCCCAGTCTGGGTACTCTTAGCCAGGCTTAGCTGACAAAGGCACCTCAGTTCTCCCTTTCCGAACCAAAGTTTCTGGTTGACAATCCCCACTCCTCACCTCAGCCCCAGGGGAAATCATTCTGTACTGAGTTATGCTAATATATTAATCAAATAAGACTCCTGTTTTGTATATCCAGGAGCCTTTCATTTTTTGATTTTTAAAGGGGCTTTGCATATCCCTGCTCTGATTTATTGGTTTTAATTTTATTTCTCCTCACGGTTTGCCTCACTGTCTACTTGATGGGGCCCCCAAAACAGCATGTGAGGGTGACCTTCCTTTTGAGTGCTCAGTACTATTGACTGTTCATGGGCACAGCCTAGGCTACAAGGTCAGCACCCTTAGTGAGTCACCTCTTTTTAAAAATTGCATTTTTTTCCCAGTTTTATTGAGATGTAATTGACATACAACATTGTATAAGTTTAAAGTGTACAATGTGATGATTTAATACACGTACATACTGTGAAATGATTACTACAATAAGATTAATTAGTACCTCCATCAACTCACATAATTACCGTTTTGTGGTGGTGGTGTTTGTGGTAAGAACAGTTAAGATGTAGTCTCTTAGCACCTTTCGAGCATATAATACAGTATTGTTAACTATAGTCACCTTGCTGTACATTAGATCCCCAGAACTTATTCATCTTCTAACTGGACGTTTGCACCCTTTGACCAACATCTCCACCCCCAAGCCCCTGGCAACTACAATTCTACTCTGTTTCTATGAGTTCAGCTTTTTAGATTCCACATATAAGTGAGAACACACAGTATTTGCCTCGCTCTGACTTATTTCACTAAGCATAATACCCTCTAAGTGCATCCATGTTGCAAATTTCAAAATTTCATCTTTTTATGGGAAAATTGGTTTTTTAAAAACTTTTATATTGGAGTAGAGTTGATTTACAATGTTGTGTTAATTTCAGGTGTACAGCAAGGTGATTCGATTATACATATACATATATCTATTATTTTTCAGATTCTTTTCCCAAAAGGTTATTTCAGAATATCGAATAGCATACCCTGTGCTATACAGTAGGTCCTTGTTTACTATTTTATATACAGTAGTGTGTATATATTGATCCCAAACTCCTAATTTATCCCTCCCCCACCCCCTTTCCCCTTTGGTAACCATAAGTTTGTTTTCTATGTCTGTGAGTCTGTTTCTGTTTTGTAAATGATTTGTATCATTTTTTTAGATTCCACATATAAGTGATATCATATGATATTTGTCTTTTTCTGTCTGATTTACTTCACTTAGTATGATCATCTCTAGGTCCACCCATGTTGCTGCAAATGGCATTATTTCATTCTTCTTATGGCTGAGTAGCATTCCATTGTATATATGTACCACATCTTCTTTTTCCATTTGTCTGCTGATGGGCACTTAGGTTGCTTCCATATCTTGCCTGCTGTAAATAATACTGCTATGAACACTGGGGTACATGTATCTTTTTAATTAGTGTTTTCATTTTCTTCTGATATATACCCAGGGGTGGAATTGTTAGATCATATGGTAGTTCTATTTTTAGTTTTTTAAGGAACCTCCATACTGTTTTCCTCAGTGGCTGCACCAATTTACATTCCCACCAACTGTCTACAAGAGTTCTCTTTTCTCCACACCCTCTCCAAAGTTTGTTATTTGTGGTCTTTTTTGATGATAGCCATTCTGACAAGTGTGATATGTTATCTCACTGTGGTTTCGATTTGTATTTCTCGGATGATTGGTGACAATGAGTATCTTTTCATGTGCCTGTTGGCCATCTAAATATCTTCTGCCCATTTTTTTTTTAATTTTATTTATTTATTTATTTATTTATTTATTTATGGCTGTGTTGGGTCTTCGTTTCTGTGCAAGGGCTTTCTCCAATTGCGGCAAGTGGGGGCCACTCTTCATCGCGGTGCACGGGCCTCTCACTATCACAGCTTCTCTTGTTGCGGAGCACAGGCTCCAGTTGCGCAGGCTCAGTAATTGTGGCTCACGGGCCCAGTTGCTCCGCAGCATGTGGGATCTTCCCAGACCAGGGCTCGAATCCGTGTCCCCTGCATTGGCAGGCAGACTCTCAACCACTGTGCCACCAGGGAAGCCCCTTCTGCCTATTTTTTAATTGGGTTGTTTGGCTTTTTGATATTGAGTTGTATAAGCTGTTTACATACTTTGGATGTTAACCCCTTATTGGTCATATCATTTGCAAATATTATCTCCCGTTCAAGTAGGTTTTCTTTTTGTTTTGTCAGTGGTTTCCTTTGTTGTGCAAACGCTTTTAAGTTTAATTAGGTTCCATTTGTTTATTTTTGCTTTTGTTTCCTTTGCCTTAGGGTACTGATCCAAAAAAAAATGTTACTACAATTTATGTTAAAGAGTATTCTGCCTATGTTTTCTTTTAGGAGTTTTATAGTATCCAGTCTTACATTTAGGTCTTTAATCCATTTTGAGTTTATTTTTGTGTATGGTGTGAGAAAATGTTCTAATTTATTCTTTTACATGTAGCTGTCCAGTTTCCCAGCACCACATATTGAAAAGACTGTCTTTTCTCCATTGTACATTCTTACTTCCTTTTTAACCATAAATATGGGGGTTTATTTCTGAGCTCTCTATTCTGTTTCATTTATTTGTGTGTCTGTTTTTGTGCCAGTACCATACAGTTTTGATTACCGTAGCTTTGTAGGATAGTCTGAGGTCATGGAGCTTGTTACCTCCAGCTCTGTTCTTTCTCAAGATTGTTTTGGCTACTTAGGGTCTTTTGTGTTTCCATGCAATTTTTTAAATTATTTGTTCTAGTTCTGCGAAAAATGCCATTGGTATT
The DNA here is from genome assembly GCF_009873245.2 of Balaenoptera musculus. Taxonomy (NCBI): domain Eukaryota; kingdom Metazoa; phylum Chordata; class Mammalia; order Artiodactyla; family Balaenopteridae; genus Balaenoptera; species Balaenoptera musculus. Next base: position 145,429,879 of record NC_045785.1, on the reverse strand, counting down.
TTGATAGGGATTGCATTGAATCTGTAGATTGACTTGAGTAGTACGGTCATTTTAACAATATTAATTCTTCCAGTCCATGAACACAGTATATTTTTGCATCTGTTTGTGTTGCCTCCAATTTCTTTCATCAGTGTCTTATAGCTTTCTGAGTACAGGTCTTCTACCTCCTTAGGTTAGCTCATTTAATTCCTAAAATAATTCTGTGAGGAGGTAGTAAAATTAGTCCCCTGGGCTCTGTTGCTCCCTGTATTCGTTTGCTAGGGGTTTTGGAGGCTGGAAGTCTGAGATCAAAGTATTGGCAGGGTTGGCTCCTTCTAAGGGCTGTGAGGAAAACATCTGTTCCAAGCCTCTCTCGTTGCCTTGGCTTCTCCCTGTGTCTCTTCACATTGTCTTCCCTCTATTTGAATCTGTCTCTGTGTCCAAATTTCCCTTTTGATAATGACTCCAGTCATACTGGATATGGGCCCACCCTACTGACCTCATTTTAACTTGATTACCTCTTTAAAGACCTTATCTCCAAATAAGTTCACATTTTGAGGTACTGAGGGTCACGGCTTCATCACAAGTATTGCGGGGTGGGGCGTTGAGGGACACAGTTCAACCTATAACTATCCCCAAATTACTGAACTGTAAGTTTCATAACAAAGATACATGGAAGCTAGTGCTGGCCGCCTCAGTGAGGTAGAGGCAGGAGATAGCCTATGCTATGTGTGAGTCACTCACAGTTCATAAACCCACTCACTAGGGTCACTCTCCAGGAGTGAAGCGTTCTACCTGATTCAATTGCTAAAGACAAAACAACAGGACCCAAATGGAGTCACTTGTGCTGAACCCACATCACCAAAGTAAAACTTAGTACCTACCTAATTGCAGTTTCAGCCTCTCCGAGGAATGTAATTTTAAACCAGTCAGTCTGGAATTTCCTGGTCAGCAGTAGCGTGGTAATCCCCTCAATAGACCCCTTCCATCCCCCAAAGAAGGATGTGGTAATCACTCTTTTGCCTGTCCCCCTCTGACTATAAAAACCTTCCATTTTGTATGATCCTTGGAGCTCCTTTCTAATCCCTGGATGTGATGCTGCCCCATTCATGAATCGCTGGATAAAACCAATTGGGTCCTTACATTTACTCAGTGAATTTTGTTTTTTAACACACCAAAAAGTCAAATATTTTGATTTTTTAAAGAGGTACCAAAAGATCTAGATTGAATTAGACTTTGATTCCAGGATCAGCCACCTCTTTAAATCTGAGTGACCCTAGAAATTCCTGTAGGTTCATTTCAAGAATAAGCAAGGCCTGGGCCAGCCACTAAAGCAACCACTGAGAAACGGAACAGAAAGAACAAGAGAGAAAGGATATATTAGGAGGGGTGTGAACCCAAGGAGAAGGAAGTGGAGTGTTGAGGAAAGAGGAAAGAAAAAGGTCAGAGAACTGCAAACTGCCTCCAGTCACCTGAGATTTAAATTGCACCTCCTTGCTGGAGATCAAAGTAACATATGTAAAAATATTTTCAAAGGTTAAAAGTGTTGTTTTTACGCAATTGTAAAGTGTTATTTTCTAAAGCAGAAATACCACGACATTGTACCCTTTGGAAACTGGTACTCTAGGTTTTCTGACAGACTGCTACCTCGTCTTTCCTTCACTTAATTTTTTAGCCACAAATAAAGCATTGTAACTCTTCTGTAGGTCACCAGCATCCGTCTTCGTTGCTTTGAGGAGGTTTGTGTTATAATCAGCAAATATGAAGAACTTCCAAGGCACATTAACCTCCGTGCTAACCTAACTGGGAGTGTCAGGTTAAAACACTCCCCTTCCTCCTGAGGTCCCAGCAAACTCTTATTGTAGAAGGCAAGAGAGTTGGAATAAATGTCCCTGACTCTCAAGTTTCATATTTTGCTCCTGGTTTCGCCTAAGACCCTGTGAATAGAAATTCAGCTGTGTTCCAGAGCCTTCCAACCACTGATTCTCAAAACTACCCAAGGCCAACCTGACGGGCCTCAAACAGACCCAAGAAAGTGACTCTTCCCTTTAGTCCTTTCGGACAAACTACTTACAAGTCCATACACTCTGGTTTTTATGTACATCTAGGAGCTACTCTCTAGTAGCTTGATAAGTGAATTATTAAAAGATAATCTAATTTGGAATTCATAAACCAAAATCATGAGATACTAGTTCTTATCGAGGATTTCTAATTTCTAATTTAGTATTCCACCAAGAAGTCTGGCTTCCAGGGAAAGCTCTGATGGAGCCTCGCCCACACCTGACTGTCTCTAGAGCAGTGCTTTGTCATTAGTCTACAGTCAGTATTGCCATATTTGGGTCAAGGTCTTCAATTGCTGCCATTCTTGCTTTAATTATAATTTACTGTTAACTTAGCTTCATCATTATCAAGTTAGTTGCGATATGGTTAGCCTTAAAGCAACTAGTGTTGCATATTTGCTTCAACTGTATTTTTTGGCCTCTAATTTTCCAGTAATTATACCTAAAGACAATTATGCATTGCAATTTGAAGATGAATCATGTATGCCCTGGTTGCTAAAGCACATTGACACTTAATTCCCCCCAAATATACTTTACAATGGCCCCTCAATAGTATCCCTGAGTTATTTTTCCATTGGGATGTGAGAAAGGATGGGGTTGATTGGCTGTGGGCTATTTTGCCCAGCTTAAAGTGGGCTCAAGGAGGAAAAGAAAAGGTTGAAAACCACTGTCTTACACTTGAGGAATAAACAACTGAATATACAACACATCTTGCAAATAGCTTATAAGTGGCATGTGCAAACTCGTTTCCCTTGATAGATGCCTGGGAAATGAATGTCCACACTTACTTTCTTTCACCACCTACTCAGCTGCAGGCTTGCTGTGCTTGTAGCAGGAAGCAATGGAGTCTGACGGATCAGGCGGCAGAGCAGCGGTAAGGAATGGGAGGGGGTGGGGCTGTTCCGAGCAAAGGTTTCAGGGCAACTGTAAATATGAGAGGCAGGGGCACAAACAACACCGAGCTCTGCAAACAGTGGCCGAAGCTCGCAGCCAGAGGTTTCTGTTTAGGGCTGTGATAACTGCTGGTTGTACATTAGTAAATGGCAGTGACTATGAAAGCCCAAAGAGACTTTGGAAGACTGGGCATTCACACATTCAGGAATCCCTCTAAGCTGGGTCTGGGCTGACCTCAGGCACAACCGTGGTCTCACACGCTTCCTTTCCTGTGGATCCCACTGAATTTCATTTGTGTCTCTTTTGTAACATTGTGTTCTGTCTTGCTTTATAGTGGTTTATGAAGGTCTAATTCCCTTGCAGACTTCATTTCTTTGGGGGTAGGACCAGGTTTCACCTGTCTTCAGGGGACAGCTTGACAGAATGCCAGCAGTGGAGTGGGGGATCAGCCTTCTGTTAGAATTGTCTCTGTCTTAAGTACTGAAAACCCAACTCAAGCTTTCACCAAAAACAAACAACAAACAAACAAAACCCCAAACAAAGAAAAGTACTGATACACAGAGGTATTAATAGTTTACATTATGACTTAATCCAGAGACTCTAAGACTTTCAGATCTCTCTCTCTCTCATAAACAGATGAGATGGAGAAGGATGGATGGAGAGCTAGACATGGAGAGATAGAGATATATCTCTCAATGTCTCCCTTTTTTCACACACACACTCAATTCTGCTTCTTTCTGTATTGCCCTCATCTTCTCCTACAAATGAGCTTCCTCCATACAAGTGGTGGCAGTGCTTGTAAATAGTTTATCTCATTTCTGCTTAGCAACCCAGAGGGGGAAGGACTTCTCTTTCCCTGATCAGCATATACAAGTCCAAGGAAGTCTCTGATTGGCCAGATCTGAGTTGCAAGCTTACCCCAGGGAGGGGAGAAGGGTTTTGTGATGGACAGTCCCACCAGAATCTCCTGGTAAAGCGGAGAGAGAAAATTCCCCAGAGGAAAGGGTATTTGTAAATGCTGTTACCAAAAATAAGGATTTGGAGGGTGCGGGTGGAAAAGAAGCGGAAGTTGGGCCCACAAAATAGGAACTGTCCATTTCAATGGATGGGATGCCGTAGGTAAGGGGACAGGGCCTTGTATTGAAATAGACATTAAACTGAGCCATCCATTTCCTCCTTCTTTGGGCAGTTCCCGGTCCCTCTGTTCTTGGAGCCTCCTACTTCCTTCCTTAAATATCCTTGTCCCAGCTGCACCTAAAGTCACTTCTGAGACTGTTGGGGAACTGCAGCCGAAGGGAGCTGAAAGGACCCTCCCCTGCTTGACTCTCTCCAGGAGCAGGAGAGAAAATGTTTTTGATCTGGAACAGAAGGAAGGTTCACAGGGAAATCAGAAGGCTGTAGTAGAAAAGAAAGGAAAGCTAGCACTGCGAGGCCATAAGGCCCATTCTCTCGAGTGCCTGAGGAGTTAGGAGCTGGGTCACAGCAAGTCCCATTAGGATTAGTGGCAGGGTTCAGAGAGGTGCCATTCAACTGACATGCAGGGTGACTGTTCTCTTTCCCCTCCTCTCTTCCCTCCTGCTTTTTCTCTTCTCCGCTGTTTCCACGTTATCAGAGACCTCCAGGCAGTGTTCCTTCCCTTGACAGAGGCTCAGCAGGAGGAGTGCTACAGTCCAGAGCTGAGGTGTTGAAGCAGGAAGCAGAGAGTGATTTAACTCGGGCTCTGATGGGCCTGGGGGTGGAGGCATAGCTGGTGTCAGTCCAGTAACCTGCTCTATGAGGCTTTTCTTGGAGTCAGTGGCCCAGAAGACATCTGCGGAGGAGGATGGTTGACAAACCAGGCTCCTGAGCCCGTCGCAAGTGTGGCCCTGGCAATGGATTCAGTGCCAGTGGGAACCAGGACCAGGGGGACGAGGACGACTACACCTGCACAAGGATTTGTGCTGAGTCCTTGTTTGTTTTTTGGTTTTGTCATTGAAATCATATTCCAGTAAGACTGGAGGTGCAGAGAGAAGGAAGTAGTATGTGGTTTCCGTAGTTCTTGGCAATAGCTGGGAGGCTAATTGGCACAAGAGTTTGGGTACAGGAGAAATTCAGTGACGGGAGTTTAAGAACCACCCGCAGGGCAGTTGTGATGCACGGGAAAGAGAATGGGATGTGGCGTCAGCAGATCTGAAGTTAAAGCCTGACTCAACTGCTCATTCACTATGTGACCTTGGACAGGTTACTCTGTTCCTCTGTGCCTCAGTTTCCTCATCAGAAAGAGTCAAGACAATAATACTTCACAGGGTCATTGTCAGCATGAAAAGAGCAAATACTGTAACATGGCATTCCATTTTTCGGGGTCTGTTACCTTCCCCAGGAAGCTATAAGGTGTAATTGTTAAGAGCTCAGACTCTGGAATTTGACAGAACTGAGTTCAAATCCCCGTTTAAAATTACAAATAGATATTTATGTATGAAATGATGAGATGTCTGGGATTTGCTTCAAAATAGTGCAGGAAGGGGAGAGTCAGTGGGGATGTTGTGGAATGAGACTGGCCATGAGTTAACAATGGCTGAAACTGGGTGATGGATATATGGGGTTTATTATACCAATCTGCGTACATTGTATATACGGGCAGTCCTCACTTTGCATGGTTCTGATATGCATGGATTGCAGTTACCATGGTTTAGTTAAATAGCACCAGTCTCCCCGCAACACAGCTCAGATTTCAGTGACCACAGGATATTAACCGTAAGTAATTGCATAAAGTACACACTTTAGTGCACAAACTACTGCGTAAAAAGCAGGTGCCCGTTATCATCAGCCGTCTGTCACAACACTTCTTTCAAAGTCTGTCTTTGGTTATTGGTCACTGCCCATCTGTTGTTAAGTTTACACACAGACACAAAGCATGTGCTGAGTTGCCTCCTTGTCTCCTAGTAATAAACCTATGTGACATTTTACAAAAATGGATCATCAGAAAGAGAGATCTGGCCAACAGAAATGAAAATGCACCAAAGAAATGAACAGTGATGACACTGAAAGTGAAATTAGAGCTTATGTACAGGTGAACTTGTAGATAAATAGCCGACTGTGGGGAGGCCGACATTGCCGCCATTCAAGGCTATGGACACAGCCAGAGGATTCAGTGAAGGCAAACTCAGGGAAAACAGTGGTTGTGACGAAAAGATGATGATATTCCAGAGGAAGTGACACCTGGAAAAACCTTCATATTGAAGGTACTCTTGGAGGTGTTTCACAACATGGAAAGCTCAAAGGACAAAGTGTTGGAAGCTGATCTACACTTAGAAAGAGCGTGACAATTCACCAAGGCATAGAAAATATGCTTAGTCGTTGTGTGACGTGAAGGCAAGCACTGTTCAAACTACTCTTGATACATTTCTTACAAAGAAATAAACACTTTCCTTTTCAAAGTGTCTAATGTTTTAAATTACAGTGTACTAAATAAATATTAGCTTTACTCTTTTTTTCATCTCCCTATGTATTACAACGGACAGTAAGGGAAATTTTAATGTTCTGACAAAAATGTTTGAAGGTCACAAAAGAATTGTAATTTTTTCATTGTTTATTAAGATTGCTTTGCGTGGTTTCAGCTTACACGAACATTTTCACAATCCTACGCTACTGTGGAAGATTTCCATTTTGACATTTTCAATACTGAATAGTTTTTTTTCTAATCCCCATTCAACCACTTTCTTATGAAAATTATTTAATCTTCCCGTGTCTCAATTTCCTCACCTGTCAAATGGGGATAACAATAGCATTCATTTTGCTAGTTGTGAAGATTTAACAAGTTAATGCCTGTCGAGTACTCAGCAGAGTGACATAAATAAAAGATTCAGTGAACAGTGGCTGCTATTATATTTACAGATCTGGACGAGAGGGAGATAGAAGACACTGAAAGGTCACAGAGTATCATTGTGTTATAATAATCATGGTCTACCATAGATGCCTCACAGCAATTCTTGTTTGCATACTTCCTTAAAATGCTGCCTTCTGCTACACGGAAGGATTTCAGCACAACTTTTTCTCAAGGAGCTTCCAAATCTGGATAAAGACACAGTGATGTAGCTCAGTGTTTCTCCACTTTTTTTTTTTTTTCCACTATTACCACCCCCCTCCTGCCCCACGGGAGCCTTTTTAGACATCTTTTCCCTAATCTACCCCCCAATGAAATATTAATAGCATAGCTATACTGTATATTCATGTGTTCATGTACTATATGTATATTTGTGCTTTACACAGAAAAGGAATAAAGTCCTACCCCAATCAATATTTTACCCTCTTGGGAGGATATCATTGCTATTGAGAATGATAGCATGATAGCATGATGTAGATGAAAATGTAACAGACATGTTGATTGCCTATTCAATGCACTTCTTGCCATCTTCATCTTCCTACAACTACCCCATCCACCCATCCCCAACCCACTGCTTTCCCCTTTCCAAGGGAACCCTAATATTTTATTTATGTCTGTATGTCTGTATGTTAATCCACTATCATGCATGTGGTCATGTACTTCATTAAGCCAATTAGGTAATCCCGTTCTCTTTGCTAGTGATTTCACTAGTGATTGGTTAGGAATGGGTGTGTGATACAATTCTGGGCAACGAGATGTGAGGGCAAATCTGCCAGGTGGCTTTGGGGAAAGGTTTCTTCATGACGAACAATGGACACACCAGAAGAGATGGTCTAACTTTTTCCCTTGGATGTTGGCAGGTTTAGGTGAGTTACTTAAACTCTGACAGCTAGCTATGTTTTATCCATCAGATGAGTTAGCTTAAGAACCCAACTGACATGCTGAAGATACAGAATGAATGGAAATAACCAAGGTTCTTGATGACATGGAGTTGCTGAAGTAATCAATCCTGGAGCTGCCCTACCTTGAGACTTCTTGTTATATGCGATAATACTTTTTCTTTTTGCTTTGGCTTGCTGAGTCACTGTTTTCAGCTACTTGTAGCCAAAAAGATCCCAGGTGATGTTGGGGGGAAAAAAGAGCTATGACAACAAAATAATTTTGAACAAATGTATTACTAAAAAGTCAAGGTATCCACATAAATTGAGGATAATTGCATTTGGAGGCAAGATTGGAAACACATTCCTGAATAACCTTATCCATGTTCATAGCTCCAGCACCCAGACCCCTGAAGTATCTGGGTTTGAACCCCATTCATCCATTGATCACATGGATGGCCTTGGTAAGTTACTCTTTTGAGTGTCAGTTTCCTTTTTAGTAAAACTGAGACAAGAATACCTGTACTGGATTGTGAGAATCAAAAGAAATAATACCAACAAAGTGTTTAGAACAGGTCTGGCATATATATATTTAATATAAAATAATATATAATAAAACTTACATGTAATATATATATTTAATAAAAGGTAACTCTTATTATCATCATTTCCTTTATGCTGATGGCTTCCAACACAACCTCTCTGTCTCTGTCTGGTCCCAAATTTTCTCTGGATATTCTCACTTGGATATCTCAATGTTACTATAAATCTAACTAATTTCCTGCCTCCTTCCTCTAAACCACACTTCCCTTCCTGTGCTCTGGATCCAACACTCTTAGCCCAGAATGCATTTCTACTTCAGCATCCTTAAAAAAATGTATCTGTCTGGACCCAGGTCCTTGATCCCTCAGGCGTTATAAATGGTCTTCTCTAGTCTCCCAAAGCACTTTGTGTCTCTCATGTCGTTTTTCATTATGAGTAGATTATAAACCTGTCTTCCCCAACTGTAAGCTTCTTGCAGACTGAGGCTATAATAGGGAGATGGCACAGCATCCTTTCTGCCATTCCCTGCCAGTACCCTGATTTTTACTCAAGTACTTACTCTCTGGTCTATTAGATTTGGGGAAAGATAACCCCTACCCTCCAGCTAAAGAGGTAGGTTTTTATTGCCTAGATGTAATCCCATCCTGCCTGTCAAGGCAATTAGCTTAGGCCTGGGTTTCTGAACCAGTCAATGCCTGACATTTCTTTCCACATGGGGATTGGTTTTGAAAGGAGCATGTGACCTAGTCTGACCAGTGGAAAATGAGGTGAACTTTGCTAGGTAATTCTGGGAAAGCAGGGTCTATGCTTTTAAAAGTGAAACTTCATAAAAGCTTTCCTCTCTTTTGTAAATCCTGGTATCTAGAAGAGCCATTTATCACAATGTGGGAAGCCAACCCGAAGAGGAGGCCCATGCACAGAGGGGAGATGACCTGGGAGACACCCAGTTAATTCATCCCTGAAGCCTGCCCTACCTCTCAACTTCCATTTACATGAGCCAAAAATATTATTTATTAAATTGAAGTAACTTGTAATAGGAAGAGTCCTAACGGATACAGGGACTCTGTCTTCAACTTTGTATCCACTGTATATCTGTCACATGGCAGGCGTTCAATAAATGCTTGTGGGTTGGATGAGGCCATGATTCTAATATGGTTCCCTGCTGGCTCTCTGGATCTTGCCTGCAGAGCAATTTTCTCCACACAAATCCCCATCAGCTCCCCTCCTCATCTGAACTTTTGGTAGGAGTAGGTTGTTTTCTAAAACTGAAACAAAGCATCCTGAAGTGACAGGAATGTTCGTGTCTATCCAGTCCAGCTCTCACTTGGAAATTCCTGGATGAACACAGGCAAATCTAAACTCACTGACCCTCCTTTTTCTAGACTTCGGACTTCAACCTTTAGATGCCAATTGTGGTTATCATTTCAACATACTTTCATGAAGTTTTAAGCTTATTACTTCCTGGGGATAACACTGGAATCACATAATTTAATCAATAAGCAATCTACAAATCACATTTTAGGGTGGATTATTGTTATTAAGTATTCAATCACCAAATATTTGAGATGCAAAGTCCCATGGAATGATATAATTTCTAAGAAGTTTTCTGTTGTTTATTTTCTTCATTTCTGGATGTAGATTATTAAGAGCTGTATTGTCAGTGAGTAGTATTTCTTTTTTTTTTTTTTTTTTTTTTTTTTTTTTTTTTTTTTTTTTTTTAAGGATAAAATAAGTTTTTATTTATAGTCTTATAGTAAAGGGGAAGCCTTAACTTGCAAGACAATTCTTCAGCAGTATGTACAACATACTTTTTATCTCCATGGAATGGAATCAAACACAGACTGAGACTACAGAGTATACACTAGAAATCAGCAAATGCCAGGAACAGAGTAGGAAAAAGACAAAGAAATGAGGCCTAAACACACAAAACCCTTCACTGGGATCTGCGGACCGCAGCCAGAACCAGGGCTGGATCACATAATGGGGACAGGTTCCAGGACAGCTGGAAGGGGAGGGGGACGAGGGTGGGGAGGGGTCTGCACTGGGGTGTGGGTTTAGTATGAGGTGAACCGCTCTTGGTATTTACATAGAAAATCAGTTGGCTCTATTTCTTAGAAATACACACGGAAAGAAAGGAAGATTTGATCATTACTTTATGAATCTGTCGTTTTGCAATACCGACATCATCAGAAATAGGGACAATTCACTCAGATTCAAATTTCAGTAGCAGGAAATAAATATCAAAACATCACTGGCCCTCAATACAAAACCTCTACCCCACCCGACCCTCCCTCCTTGTCCCGCCCCCTCCCACCCCCTGGCGGCTACCGCTTCACTGCTGCTGCCCCCCACAAACCACACGAGTGTCACGCGGCCCTCCCTAAGGCTGGCTGAGAGAAGCAGGAGTGAAACAGGCCAAAGACTCTGCGCTGCAAATCTGTCCCCACTTCCTTTTATACCACAAACTTCTTCAAGGATCTGGTCTTTCAACACGAGCGATAAATAGCCTTTTAGGGGAAAAAAAAAATCCTTAAAAAGAAGGGGGAATAATTCTGATTACTCCAAACTGGTCATCTTCTTAAAGTAGAGCAGTCCACAGATTCACAAAGTCTATCAAACAGCGGTGAGGGTGGCCCGGGAGGAGAGGCCTGGGAGGGGCAGGAGTCCCCCGGGCACATGCGCCCGGCAGGGCTGGAGGAGCTGGTGGGTGGTCAGGACACCATGTGCTCAGAGGTCTGGCCGGCCGTCTGTCCTCCACAGAAAAAGCTGCCAAGTTGGGGTGTTTTGGTTTGAATATTCCTGGTGGGGACAGGGAATCCCTGAAGGGAAACGTTAAAAAAAAAAAAATAGTGGAAATGGGGAAGGAGAACGAGAGCTGTTGTCCAAGAGCTTCTACGTAAAAATAAAATTAAAAAAAAATAAAATAAAAAAAAAAGAAGGAGAAAAAAATAAAGAGTCTCTTAAATGGTTCTGAGGGTTTTAAAGATGAACTGAAAGGAGGATAAGACGATGGAGGAGACAGACAGTTTTTATTGCTGGCCTGCCCCGTGGAGCTTAGCTGGCCTCCATCCGGAGCTTCTTCCTGCTTTGGGGCTCTTCGGGCTCCGACTCCGAGCTGGAGTCTGAGCCCCCATCGAAGGCAGAGATGGTGCTGCCCTTGGCGTTGGTGTAGAGGCTGTTGTCTGAGGAGGGGTAGTTGGTCTGCAGTTGGGCACTCGACCTCGCCTTCTCCAGTGCACGGACTTGCTGCTCCAGAAGAGCATTCTGCCGCTTGAGGTCATCAATATCTTGCTGGTGTGTGTGGTTTTTCCTTCGCATATACTGGATATACTCTGTGGCTTTGTCTAGGATTTGGGCCCGGGATGCCTTCTCTCCTTGGAGTGATGGGACCGAGTCCCGCAAACTGTGAAAGCTGTCTTTGATGTGGTCCCTACGTTTTCGTTCCAGTGCATTATGATGAGCCCGTTTGTCAGCCGCAGATTGAAACCTCGGTTGCTCTTCGTCGCTCTCCACCTCGATGTCATCGTTATCGCTCATTTCCTACGGCCCAGGGAGCGGCCACTGCAGCGGCGGCGGGGAAGGGGGAGGGGTGGAGGGGAGGGGGAAGTCACCGACAACAACAAGCCGAGTCCCCCCACACACACACTCACTCACTCACTCACTCGCTCTCTCACTCACACACACACACACACACACAACACGGGCGAGAACCACCTCCTCACTGCAGCACCGGATCAACGGCGGCCAGTGAGTAGTATTTCTTGATTTAAATATCTTATCCTGTGTCTAATTTCCTCCTGCCCCCATAATTTATTGTTTTAAATGGTACTCCCCTATCTTAGGGACAGCAGATGGGCCAGAGAGCGGCAGTGATCCTAAAGCAGACATCCATAAGTTGCCCAGGACCTAGGAGATGGTCTTACATGAGAGTATCATCCAACCGCATTGCTTTATACTGTGCTTGGCTAACTAGGTAAATCATCTCTCAGAGATTCTGAACGTGAACCACAGATAGAGAGGGACACATAAAGAGGAATGAAAAACTTAAGCTCAACCACATTAAAATTAAGTACTTCTGTTCATCAAAAGACCAAATAGACAGTGAAAAGATAAGCCATAAAGTGGGAGAAAATATTTGCAACATTATGTAAGTGATTGTTACATAAAAGAATTCCTAAAAATTAACATGAAAGAGATACACAACCCAATAGCTCTATCCAAAAATTTTGAATAGGCACCAAAGGGAAAGTCCCAATGGCCAATAAAAAATATGAAAAGGTATTTAGCCTCATTAGTCATTGGGAAGTGTGAATGTAGCCCCAACAAGACACCATTATACATCCACCAGATTGGCAAAATTAAAATATCTGAAAATAACATAGACAGGGGTATGAAACAAGGGGAACACAAATACACTGCAGGAGAGAGTATAATTGCTACAACTACTCTGAGAGAGTTTGGCATTACTGAGTACCTTATGAGTCATCAACTGCACTCCTAAGAACGTACCCCAGAGAAATCTGTCCACAGTGCACCAAGAAACATGTAAAAGAATGTTCAGAACATAATAGGAAAAAAAGCAGAAACAACCTAAATAGCTATACATGATAGAATGGATAAATAAATGATGGCATATTCTTACAATGAAAGACTATTGGGCAATGAAAATGAATGAGCAATAGCAATATGCAACAACATGTTTGAGCCAAGCTGGCAGTGAAAGAATATGGAAGAGATGTGGCCATTGTCCTTCATGGCTGATGGCTTTGCCTTCTGGGAGCTTCTTCTTTATCTGTTTCCTCTCTCACAGCATCCGAAGTGAGCTTTGGATTAAGCCCTCTTTGGAGCTATGCAGATTTCGCAGCTGGCTTCCTGCTGGTGCAAATGTTGGGGTCCAAGGGTTGCTTTCTGCCTTAAACACCTGGAGACTTTTTTTTTTTTTAATGCTTGTAGTTTCTTTGAGAATGTAATTGCCTTGAAAATTGAGAAGGCTTCAGTCAGTTCCATGAGCCACTCACCACTCCCAAGTTCTTCTCCGAACATAGGTCTTTAAGTTGCTTTATTTCTTTGCTTTCTTGATCAACCAGTGATTTTCTCTCTCATTTTAATGATGGCTACCTTGAGTCCATCTGAAACGACACTTAGTCCCTTTTTTAAAAAATTAATTAATTAATTATTTTTGGCTGTGTTGGGTTTTCGTTGCTGTGCGCGGGCTTTCTCTAGTTGCGGCGAGCAGGGGCTACTCTTCGTTGAGGTGTGAGGGCTTCTCAGTGCAGTGGCTTCTCTTGCTGCGGAGCACAGGCTCTAGGTGCGTGGGCTTCAGTAGTTGTGGCACGCGGGCTCAGTAGTTGTGGCTCGCGGGTTCTAGAGCGCAGGCTCAGTAGTTGTGGCGCATGGGCTTAGTTGCTCCACGGCATGTGGGATCTTCCCAGGCCAGGGTTCAAACCTGTGTCTCGTGCATTGGCAGGTGGATTCTTAACTACTGCACCACCAGGGAAGTCCCAGACCCTTAGTCCCTTAGTCTCATCTTTGACACAGGCCTGGCTCTTGGTTTGGCTGAGAAGTTTTAATGGCCCTTTGAAAAATGCTTTGAACAACCACAATTTTAGCTCTTCTTGTTTGGGGTAAAGAAGAAATTGACTTGTCTGACTCTGTAAAAATCCATGATTCTGGACATACTCTGCAATCTGGTCACTTCTTGCCTGCACTTGTTGTAATATCTTACTAAAAAGCAGGAAGGAGCAGCTAGTACACACTGACAATGGAGTATTATGCAATTACTTCCTTTAGAATTAGGGGCTTAGTAGGCAAGTGGTCTGTCCTTCAAATTATCACAGATGGTGATCTTGTCAAATGTTTTTGCCTCAGCATAACAAGACACTGGCTTTCCAGTAAAAAACATCAATTTCTTATCTCTCCAGTAAAAAACAATGACACATATTTTGAGTTTTTGTAACGGCAATACCATACTTTTGGAAACAATTTCTATATTAGTTAGGGTAAGGTTATAGATGGATAACAAAGAGAGCCCATCAATAATCCCACACCTTTAAGAAGACAGAAGTTTCTTTCTTTCTCAGGTAACAGTCCAGGGTGGCTCTGTTCTGCCTGATCACTCAGGGATCCAACTTCCATCCAACTTCCTTCGCTCAGGGTTCCAATCCCATCTTGTTAAGCCACTTCTCCAACCCCTAGGTCTTGATGTTATCTGCATAATCAAGGTTCAGTCAGTGCCTTGCCAGGGTTCCAGTGTGTGGGAAGGGGGAAGAGACTGGGGAGGAGACACACCCAGGTGTTAAGTGTAGGCCTGGAAGTGGACACACTCACATTCCTTTGGAGGAAATTTATTTAGCTTGTTGTCCATATCTAACTTCAAGGAAGGCTGGGAGATGTGACAAGGATAAAAGAAAGAACAGATTTGGGTGGGCCATTCGAGTTATATTACCCCCAAATCTTCAATCTCAAGTCTTCAGTTTACTTGGCAGCTCTGGTAATAGATTGAGACTCAGGTTGTTGGCCATAAAGTCGGAGCTACGTAGAAGACCAAAAATACCAGAAGTTCCCCTTTCATGTATATTATCTATGAAAAAGCCACATAATTTCACAAGCATCTGGCTGAAACAGTGGAACATTGTGATCTTAACAATTTCTAGCAGGCCAGACATAGTAAAAGGAAATTAATTGTACAGGTCTCATTATTACTAATTTCACATAAAAATTCATAGCTATGTTTTTCAATAAAAAAGATGATGAAGAAGAAGAGAAAGAAAGAAAGAACGAACGAACGAATGAAAGAAAGAAAGAAAGAAAGGAAGGAAGGAAGAAGAAAGGAAGAAAGGAAAAGAGAGAGAGAGAGGAAAAAAAGGAAGGAAGGAAGAAAGAAAAAAAGAAAGAAAGAAAAACCCAGCGCCATGCCTGGCATAAAGTAGGCACTTAAGTCTTGTGAGTTCCCTTTCAGAGTATTAAGTTGTCTCCAGGGGCTGTCCTGGCTTACCTAAGAAAAGATGATGCGATCCAGGATAGTGGAGGGAGTTTATGCAGCCCAGAGAGCCCAGAGACTCAGAGAACAAAGGCAGCAGCACCAAAGTAGCACCTGGGGTTGCCCCCTGGGTAGCGGTACCCTGAACATCATGAGGCAGTGGCGGCCAATAGAACACATGAACAGCCACTTCTCACTCATCAAGACCTCTCCTGGCTGGCACGCCTCTTCTCACCTCTCTCCTCTCTAGCCTCATTGACTATCTGCTCCAATCCCATCTTGTTAAGCCACTCTCTCTGCCTTGTAGTGGAAAGGCAACACAGCCTGTAAGGGTTGAAGCAGCTGGGGGCAAAGGCAGGGTGTATGTGGCCCAGGGGGAGTTCACCCACCACGCTGTGTGCACCTGCTGCCTGACTGGTGCGAACAGTGTGATCTCCCAGTGGCCACTCGGGTTCTTGTTTGCTCCGTTTAGGCAAGTTGGAAAGTGCAGGAATGTGATGTCATAGATTTTCCTAAGTTTCAGCAGGATAATTAAACAGATGCTTCTATTTCTAGATATTTGAGTAAAGTCCTGCCTGGGTTGCCTCAGCCAAAGTTCACTCATGTTGACTCTAAAGCCCTGTGTTGGACTATGTCCACTGTCAGGAGGTGGCTAGCCACACAGAAGGGAGGGAAAAGGACAGGACAGTAAAGACACCGCCATCGCAGTGATTAAGAATCCGCCTGCCAATGCAGGGGACACGGGTTCGAGCTCTGGTCCAGGAAGATTCCACATGCCGCGGAGCAACTAAGCCCGTGCACCACAACTACTGAGCCTGCGCTCTAGAGCCCGCGAGCCACAAGTACTGAGCCCGCGTGCTGCAACTACTGAAGCCCACGTGCCTAGAGCCCGTGCTCCGCAATGAGAGAAGCCACCGCAGTGAGATGCCCGCGCACCACAACGAAAGTGTAGCCCCCGCTCGCCGCAACCAGAGAAAGCCCACGAGCAGCAACAAAGACCCAACACAGCCAAAAATTAATTAATTAATTAAAAAAAAAAAGACATCGCCATCTAAGAAATTCCCGTGAGAGAATAGGCACTCCGATTATTATTCTGAGCTCTGTAAAACAAATACAACACACACACACACACACACACACACCCACCATGAATTGACACATCAGCTATTTGCAAACCCTTGTGCTACTTATGAGAAGGAAAGTGGGAGGAAGGCCTTTGCTTTACAGTCCTTCAGGTGGACAAGGAAAAAACGGGGAAGACAGAATGGTCCTAAAAGAAACATTATTCGTGAAATAAAACATAGCACAGTCAGTATGTCAGAGTAAAGAGACAGTGAAAGAAATGTGTTGGTTTAATGATTCACTTATTCAGTCATTCACTCCACAAACATTTACTCAATACCAACTCTGTGCCATCCATTGCGATAGGGACTAGAGACACAAAAACAAATAGGACACAGACCCTGCCCACACAGCTAGAAGCGGGAGGCAGGAAGTTAAGTAAATGAAAGCACAGATATGTCATCAGAGCTTTTGTAGACACGGGTACAAGGGTCAGGTTGATTCTAACCATCTGGGGAGTCTGTGGGCAGAGGTCAAGAGGAGGCTTTCGAGAAGCGGTGGCCAGGGTGACAGCTGTGACAAGTGAGAATGCAGCAGCACGTAGAGAGCAGGCTCAGGGGTTGCGGTGCCAGGGCAGCTGCTATAATCTTAGAAAGCCAAGCTCCCAAAGCAACTTTTTGTTTGGCCATTGACACCTGGGATGCAACAACGATATCAGAAAGGTGCATGTTCCAGGGGAGAATGTGATGTTGGAGAACTATTGAACCTTATGAACGAGTTGGACTGCTGCTGGGAGCCCCCTGCCCTCATCAGGGCAGCTGGTTGTCATACTGCTGACACCTCACTGGCACAGGAGCCACCCTGATGAAGCAAAGAGCCAGCTGTCCCACTAAGCCTCCTTTTAGGAAATGTTACCCTAAAATTGCCACTCTGGAGCAAACACAAAGGAGCTGGAGGTCCCCATGGTTGGGACTCTGGAGGTAGACAAAACTAAGCTGGAAGCCTGGCTCCTTTTTTTTGGCCACACCACCTCATGGCTTGTGGGACCTTAGTTCCCCGACCAGGGATCGAACCCGTGCCCCCTGCAGTGGAAGCACGGAGCCCTAACCACTGGACCACCAGGGAATTCCTGGAAGCCTGGCTCCTTATTTAACAGATGGACAAAACACTTGTATTAGTAAGAACTTATTAGCTGTAATAGACACTCAAGCTAGGATAAGTGAAAAAGGTCAATTTAACATAAAGATATAGGGCTGTCTCTTAACACCAGAGGGCAGGACGGCATCCAGGTCCTGGGGAAGACCAGAACTGGTGGGTGGTTGCCCACCAGGAACCATTCTCCCTGTCTCTGCTTCTTTCTGGGCAACTGCTTCTGAGTCTGTCTGTCTGTCTCTCCCCCTCTCTGTCTCAGAATAGCCAAATATGGCCACCTACAGTGTCCTTGCTTCCATCTTACAGGTCCTACCCCAGGGAAACCCCGTGTTTTTCTCTGGACACAGTTCCAGATGCCTGGGGGAGGGCTCTGACTCAGCTGAGGCCAGGAGTGCAGGGTTCACGCTGAACAGATATCTGCCGGGAGCTAGCTCTGCGGGCAAGGGGCAAGGGTTCTTGTGAGTTGGGCAGGCACCCCAAAGGAGGTCAACCATAGTCCTTCAGGGACTCTAGACCCTGAAGATAATAGTCACGCCTTACTTGGTCATCAAACAGATTTGATGAGTTAATATATGTAAAGCAATTACCATACAGCATGTCCTTAGTAAATGGAGGTGATTATAATTATTATGAGTCAATAAAGAGAGAATGTGATCTATTTTTAGGAAAACCCAATCCAGGGGGCTGGCATGCAGCCTTCTTTCCTCTACCAAAGACGTTCACATTAACATAAAGATGCAGGGCAAGGCCCCTCTTCCTTTGCCTCAGCCCCATCCCTCTCATCTCTCATCTCACAGTTACAACCTAAAGCTCCCGTTCCCACTTGCCCCCAAGCTTTCTTTGCTATTACGAATCAATCATTTACTCTTTGGGCCCTTGCCACCCCAGCAGGTAATGGCTGTCTTTAGGAGTGTTAAGTTTATACGGTGATTATATGTCTTTCTTCTTTATTAAACTTTAGACCTGTGGGCTGAGAGACCACATCTGAGTACCCAGGACATTGCCATGCATCTAGTGTTCACTTGATAATATTTGTTGATTCATCGTGTTTTCACGTCAAGGGCAATATCCATTTATAGACCCATAAAATGAATCTCAAGAACTCATTTAATTCAGGCCACTGCCTTTAGGCAAGGTAAGGTTTAAATGTCGCGTGTTTTATTTCCACTTTCCTGTAGGCCTACAGGCACAGAACCTGGGATTTGGAAGGGGCCTGGTAGGTCTAGGTCAGGCACCTGTGCAAGGCAGGATTCCTGCCCTGAGACATGGGTATCTGGTCTCCACTTGATACCATCCTAGAAATCTCACTCCAGCTTTATCTTTCACAGTTTAGGGAGTTCTTCTTTGTATGAAGAATCTCAAATCTACCTCTGTGTCAATTCCATTAAATGTTTCCAATTCTGTAGGACCAGAACTAATGCCTCTGAGACAGACCTGGGGCCTGGAACCCTTTGCTACAGTGCTGCAGTGCTTGCATCTGGACAAAAGTCTCCTTGAGCTACAAAATACAAAGAAACTATAAGGGACTAAAAATAACTGCTGTGCATGCACAGTTGGGGCAAATTCTGGCCAAAAGATACAAAAAGACCAAAAAGACCAACTGCCACTTCTGAAGAGCCAGGAGCAAAAACAGGGGGTCGGGAGCAAAAGCAGGGTACTCGGCATGCCCCCTGCACATAACACCACAAAGGGGTGGGCAAACCTAAGCCACCCCTTGGGCCCGACCCCTGGATACACCCCTACCCTCACCCCCATGTAAGGAACCAGCTTGCCCCGCCTTGGGGAGCAAGGGAACCTGTTACTTGTTCTCGCTCACCCCTGCTGCAGCAGGGACCCCAGTAAAACCTTGCCTTAATTTCTTGTTCGGCCTCTGATCAAATTTCTATTACGGGGGCCAAGAACCCTGGGTGGTAACACTTCTTCCCCACGGCAGCCTTCCTCGCACACAGAATGAGGGCCCGGTTCACTCTCTCGTGTCCCCTCTGAGCCTCTTCTCTTCCACCCAAGTGTCCTTAAGTCTTTCTCCACAAGAAATGGTTTACAGACACTTTGTCAACCCTTTGGCACCTTGATATGCTGTGTTTCTCTTTGTTTTCCTTTCTTAGGGTTCAGAACCCAGCCCATAACACTCAGTGTGGTCTGATTGCTGAGGGGAGTGGGATTGGAACATTTGTTCTCTATCTAGCTACTGTGATTTTTTTAATACTGTGTAATTTTGAGCTAGCTTTTCTTTCGGTTGGAGAACCATCATAATTTTGGCTCATATTAGTTTTAAATTCATCATATATTTTTTCAAAAAATGGAAATTACTTTTTAAAAATAAATGTAATATACATCATCACGGAAAATTCAGGGAAACAAAAAAGCAAAACATGAAGGGAATAACCACTATATTGTAACCCTTCCCTCTAAAGGTAACTATTGTTTACATTTTGTTATATACTCTTCCAGACATCATTTTCTATGTATAACACACACACACACACACACACTTAGTTTTACAAAAGTGGGATTAAACTTCTGTGGCAGATTAAAGATGGCTGCTAATTCTTTGCTACTCTTCTCATTGAAAGGTGGCATCTATTTCCTCTCCCCTGCTTCTGGGCTGGGCCTGTGGCTGGTTTTAACCAATAGTATGTAGTGGAAGTAACACAGGGTAATTTCCAAGGCTGGGCCTAAGGAGATCTCGGCTTCTGCCTTCATCTCTTGGAAGACTCTTTTTGGAGGCCAACCATCATATGAGGAAGCATAACAGCCCCCTGGAGAACTGAAGCCGGCGTCTGAGAACACACAGAGCTCCCTCCCAGCTGGCAGCCAGTATCAACGATCAACTGTGCAAATGAGGTCCTTTTGGACCTTCCAGTTATCCCAGAGTCCCAGTCAGGACCAAGTGATACAAAATAATCCACAGGATCATAAAAAGTCATAAATTGTCATTTGAAACCACTATGTTTTGGGGTAGTTTGTTACAACAGCAATAAATAGCTGAAAAAATGACACATAATCACAGCAAATGGTAATACAGTGTTTTCTTTTTTTTTTTTTTTACTTTTTTTTTTTTGGGTTTTATTTATTTATTTATTTATGGCTGTGTTGGGTCTTCATTTCTGTGCGAGGGCTTTCTCCAGTTGTGGCAAGCGGGGGCCACTCTTCATCGCGGTGCGCGGGCCTCTCACTATCGCGGCCTCTCTTGTTGCGGAGCACAGGCTCCAGACGCGCAGGCTCAGTAGCTGTGGCTCACGGGCCCAGTTGCTCCGCGGCATGTGGGATCCTCCCAGACCAGGGCTCGAACCCGTGTCCCCTGCATTGGCAGGCAGATTCTCAACCACTGCGCCACCAGGGAAGCCCTACAGTGTTTTCTATGTGCCGGGCACAGTTATAAATTCTTTATACATATTAACTCACAGATCCTCACAATAACCTTATGAAGTAAGTACTATGAGTATATATTATTGTCCCCATTTCACAGATGAGGAAACTGAGACACAGGGGAATAAGAAACTTGCTCAGGGCCACACAGTGAGTGATGGTTCTGGGATTTGAATCCACACAGTCCAGAGTCTGTGCTCTAAACCACCATATCCCACTGCCTCTCTGCTGCTTCCTCTCGTTTAAGATACATGAACAACTTTCAAGGTCAATAAATATCAATCTACAAAGTCATAATTAAGGGCCACATGTTGAAATCTGTTGAAACATTGAGTCAATTATCCAAAGTATTAGCAATCTCTTCTAGTTCTGAAATTCTCTTCATTGGATATATAGCACGTTAAAGTCATCAAGCTGTTGATAAAATTTGTTGAATAGAACAGAGTTCAGGAGTGAACCCCCTTGAACCCACCTGAGATGTCCATCCAGAGGGCCATCATTTAGCAATACTCTTTAAGTACAGATTGTTCAACAAACTGGAATCTGCCCAGGGTTCTATTATCTTAGCCACTGGTTCCCAAGCACAGGCTGGGAGATAGGCCACATAGAAATTGTATAGGCGCTTGTTAAAATACAGATTCTTAGTCTTTGCCCCAGACCCTCCAGTAACAGAATCTCTGAAAATGGGGCCCAGGAATCTGCATTCTAATGCCCTCCATATCATTCTGATGACAGCTAGGTTTGGGAACCATTGATTTAATCTCCATTTCTCCTCATCCACATTGATAGCTCTGTCAAATCCCATACCAAATTTCATGTACACTAAGTCTGTGGGAATTTTCTGGTAGTCCTTTGAGAGGTGTCCTGGCTCTGCTGTTAACCAGATATATGATTTCATCTCTGGACTGTTTTTATCTATAAAATGAGGAGATTGGATTAATTTTCACAGTGGATGCTGTGGTGTGCCCACACATACCTTCTTCAAGACTGAGTCACTCATTCCCTCAACTGTTGGGATGGCTGATAGTTCACAGGTGACCCAAGACCGTATCTCCCCCAGAAGCATAGCCTGTATCCAGTGGCTAGCTGATGAGGAAGTATGAAGACCCGGCCCCCTAGCCTCAAGGTGAGCCAGTTCTGAAGAACCATCCCATAGGGTTGACCTGAGACCTTTGTTACATCTGCATCTCAGTTCAGTTCATCCCTCTGCCATTCCTACTCCCTTCAGTCACCCATAGGCATGGCTGCCAAGGGCACTCAGTAAACTTCCTGCCCACAGTCTCCATCTCGGTCAGCTTCCTAAGGAACTGATTACCACAGTGACCTTCCGCTCCTGATGTGGATTGAAGTGAC
Source organism: Balaenoptera musculus (assembly GCF_009873245.2). NCBI lineage: Eukaryota > Metazoa > Chordata > Mammalia > Artiodactyla > Balaenopteridae > Balaenoptera > Balaenoptera musculus. The sequence goes on along the minus strand of NC_045785.1, from coordinate 145,407,748 downwards.
AGCACAGACTCCCAAGACCTTTTCAAACATCCTGGGCTCTCCGTTCAGCTCAAGAAAAGCATTCTCCTTGTCATCCGCCTCCCATGCATTCTTCATTCATGGAACAAACTTTTACTGTACCCCTACTACGTACCAGGCCCTGAACCCAGCCTGGGTATTCAGAGACTTTCCTGGATCTCCAGTAGTGGAAGGAGAGAAAGCACTTAAGAGCTGAATGGCTCCTCTGTCTCTTTGTCATTTGTCAGTACTGTGGTATTTCCCATGCTATAGGACTAGCCCATCTTCTTGCTCTGAGCATGACCCAATAGGCCTTTTTTTTGCCCTGATTGTGGTTGGCAAGGCCCTTCCTTGTAGGGGATTTAACCTTCCTGACGTCATTCTCATGAGCTTGTGTCTCTCTTTGAATTCCCCTCTTAGCTTCTGAGTTTCTCCTCCCAGCTCTAGTAGTCGGGCTGGGCAAGGACCAACATAGATGTTTCATTCATTCAGGACACTAATGTCTATTTTATGTTTACTGGGCTTGCAGTGGAAAATGTAGGGGAAACAATCTTAAGCCCTTCCAGAAGGGCTGAGGCAGAAGTAAGGGATTAGATTTCAAATGTTCATCCAATAATCCATCAAGGGCTGACACTCCTCAGGCAAAACTGGAATAAATCAGCTACATTTGCTGCTGCCACCCCTCTCTTGTCAACTCCAGGCCCTGAGGGTACTCTTCAGCTCCATCCCCACTCCTCTTCATGGATTTGCAGCCTCCCTGCCTTCTGTTCTGCATACTTCCTACTCCCTTTGCTGTCAAACATTTTCATTTTTTACTTGCCTGAGACTGAGTCATAAGACATCTTTTCCAGGGATCACCATATTTTATGCTTTTTCTTGTATCATATTGCAACATAAAAAGTTTTGTCCAATGGACATTAAGAAAACAGAGAGGGGGCTTCCCTGGTGGTGCAGTGGTTGAGAATCTGCCTGCCAATGCAGGGGACACAGCTTCGAGCCCTGGTCTGGGAAGATCCCACATGCCGCGGAGCAACTAGGCCTGTGAGCCACAATTACTGAGCCTGCGCGTCTGGAGCCTGTGCTCCGCAACAAGAGAGGCCATGATAGTGAGAGGCCCGCGCACCGCGATGAAGAGTGGCCCCCACTTGCCGCAACTAGAGAAAGCCCTCGCACAGAAACAAAGACCCAGCACAGCCATAAATAAATAAATAAATAAATAAATAAATAAATAAATAAATAATTTAAAAAAGAAAACAGAGAGCTCTTTTCAGCTCTGCAATCACATCATGCCCAAGGGCTCTTCACTGAAGAGATACAACAATCTAGCACAAGAGCAGAAAGGACCCAAGCCCAACACTCTCATTGTATAGATGAGGAAACCAAGAAACAGTGAAGTCAAGCAGCTTTGCAAAGGTCACACAGCACTAATTGCCAGAACAGGAAAAATGGCACCTTCATTCAGTGAGGAAGGAGTCCATGAATGGTACATTTTAGGAAGGGCTCTGCCTGTCAGAGGTGCTAATTTCTGCATACTACCTAGGAGTATTACTCTGATCGACTGTTTATAGAAGTAGACATATCCTTATCAGTCAGGCCTCTTTTACCCGCTACTACTCCTCCGGGGGTCAAGACCAAGCCCTCACTGCCCTTTTTAACTAGATCACGAGCAGAATAATCCAGGTTCCAGGCCACCTGGTTCCAGAACTTACAAGTTGTCTGACCTTAAAAACACCATTTAACTGCTGTATCCATGGTTCTCCAGCCTGGCCTTGCTCCCACAGCTGTGGGGCAAGGAAAAGCACGCAGGATCTCTGAGGGAGAAAGAGCCCTTTGTACCATGAGTTGTTCTCCCTCCTTCCTGTGCATTGGGATCCTCTATGGAGCTTGAAATTGGAGGAGGGGGTATGGTGGGCGAGCAGGGACAGGGAGGAATGAGGGTGGGACCTGGTGTCTGGGAAGCTTTTCTTTTTTGGAGTAAAATTGCTTTACAATGTTGTGTTAGTTTCTGCTGTACAGTGAAGTGAATCAGCTGTATGTCTACCTATATCCCCTCCCTCTTGGACCTCCCTCCCACCCCCCTCCATCCCACCCATCTAGGTCGTCACAGAGCACGGAGCTGAGCTCCCTGTGCTATACAGCAGGTTCCCACTATCTGTTTTACACATGGTAGCGTATTTATGTCAAACCTAGTCTCCCAATTCGTCCCACCCTCCCCTTCCCCCACGTGTCCACATGTCCGTTCTCTATGTCTACATCTCTATTCCTGCCCTACAAATAGGTTCATTTGTACCATTTTTCTAGATTCCACATATATGAATTAATATACAATATTTGGTTTTCTCTTTCTGGCTTACTTCACTCTGTATGACAGACTCTAGGTCCATCCACATCTCTACAAATGACCCAATTTCATTCCTTTTTATGACTAATATTCCATTGTATATATGTACAACATCTTCTTTATCCATTCACCTATCGTTGGACATTTAGGTGGTTCCCATGTCCTGGCTATTGTAAATAGTGCTGCAATGAACATTGGGGTACATGTGTCCTTTTGAATTATGATTTTCTCAGGGTATATGCCCAGTAGTGGGATTGCTGGGTCATATGGTAGTTCTATTTTTAGTTTTTTAAGGAACCTCCATACTGTTCTCCATAGTGGTTGTATTAATTTACATTCCCACCAACAGTGCAAGAGGGTTCCCTTTTCTCCACACCCTCTCCAGCATTTACTGTTTGTAGATTTTTTGATGATGGCCACTCTGACCGGTGTGAAGTGATACCTCATTGTAGTTTTGATTTGCATTTCTCTAATAATTAGTGACGTTGAGCATCTTTTCATGTGCCCCATGGCCATCTCTATGTCTTCTTGTTATTTAAGCTCCACAGGTGATTTTGACGCACAGTCAAGTGAGGAAACCACTGACAAAGTATAAAAGACAAACAGGAGAGGAGAAATAAATTACACTGTTAGCTAAAAATAAGTCTTAGATTATCTGCACATTTTAAACTCTGTTTAGAGTTGATAACTAATTGTCTGCCTTTTTCAGGGCACTCAAAACGCTGATCTCAGGTTCCTTTCCTTCTAGAAAAGATGTATATTACATCAGTGACATTTCTCTTACCTTGCAGTCTACACACACACACCATGAATCATCTCCACGTGTCACTGTGCTGAAGTCAGATTCTAAGTCATGTCTTTTATCCTTTGACCACTGAGTAATCACCCTGGCCCCAGTCTGTTCTTTCAGGTCCAGGAAAACAATCTGATTAGGCTCTGGAAAATGGATTCACAGTAGCCCAAATCTCCACAGGGTGCTCTATAAACCCGACTGCTAATGTACTGCTTGGGAATATCTGTCAGAGTCCTAGTTCTCCTTTTTAAATAACTGAGTGGCCTTGAGCAAATTGCTCAATCTCTAGGTCTCCGAGATGATTATTACCTGCTCATCACGCTTTACAAGGTAGTATTTCCCTCCTTATAGCAGTTCTCTTCGGAGTACCAGTGGAATGTAATCAGAAACTTGCTGCAGTGGCCTTAACATTAAAGAAAATGGGTAGGAATGAGAAGCATAAATTTGAAGAGCATTTCATTCAGCCCCTGAGACACCAAGGTAGACACTGTTACTTCTGTCTGCCCAGCACCTCCTTCCCCTCTTCTGGGGACAGAGCCTCTTTCCTTGGGGGAACCGCTTCTTTCTCCCCCCATACGGTTCCGGGCCGCTGATCAAAGTGCCCTGGACTGTTCCTCTGGGGCCACAGGGGTGGACATGTGACCCCAGCTTAACCATAACAACAGCCCACTCATCCGGCCACAGCAATTGGTCTGAGGATTCATCTAAGGACCAACTCCCTCCCTCCCCCCCAAAAATCAGGGAATTTTCTAAATGAAGCTGGTGGGGAAACTCTTCTTTCTGGTCAAGTTGCTACGTAACTGTGACACCAGAGCTGCCACATGAGAAGGACGGGAGGATGAGGCCACCATCCAGAGGTGAGGCTGTGAGAGACAGACGTGGAAACAAGGAAAGAGAGTATGTTGTATGGTGTTAAGTTCCCTCTGATTAACTCTTTTTTAAAAAATAAATTTATTTATTTATTTATTTTTGGCTGCGTTGGGTCTTCGTTGCTGCACGCGGGCTTTCTCTAGTTGCGGTGAGCGGGGGCTACTCTTCGTTGCGGTGTGCAGGCTTCTCATTGCAGTGGCTTCTCTTGTGGCGGAGCATGGGCTCTAGGTGTGCGGGCTTCAGTAGTTGTTGCACACAGGCTCAGTAGTTGTGGCTCACGGGCTCAGCAGTTGTGGCTCGCGAGCTCTAGAGCGCAGGCTCGGTAGTTGTGGCGCACGGGCTTAGTTGCTCCACGGCATGTGGGATCTTCCTGGACCAGGGCTCGAACCTGTGTCCCCTGCATTGGCAGGCAGATTCTTAGCCACTGCGCCACCAGGGAAGTCCCCCTCTGATTAATTCTTAATCCAAAGAATTCTTTGGATTCTTTGAGCTACCCCAAGATTTCCAGCCCCCAAAGCCTCAAAGCCTCTTTTTCACTTAAGCCAGTTTGTTTTAGAATTTCTGTCACTTGCAACCCAGAGTCTTGATGAACAGAAATACTCTGACAGCTTTCCTCTCTACCATACACTTTCTGAAACTTCAAAAATGTGAGGCTCTGTGTATCGGTGAGCTGAGTGTGTTCTTGTCTCTCCTAGATCAGCGCTGGAAGGTTCAGTGGTCGGTCACCTTGCTTACACTGGTGTAATATTTCCCAGCACCCCCTTCTCTGTGAGAAGTTGGCCAAAAGTGAAGTTGCATGTGCCGTGGGGGGCGGCAGTGAAACATCAGCCGTCACGCTCTGAAGGCCACTGTTGGCTGGAGCTGGGGAGGGGCACACCGAGAGGCAGCCAGGCTCGGGGGCGTCCCTGCTCTTCCCCGCTGCTCTGTGACTGCCGGCCCTGCTGACCGACAGTGACGCCCCCACACACCATGAGATGCTTTGCTGCAAACTCACAGAGGCAGTAGCTACAGAGAGCCAACGTCCTTCCAAAGATTCCACACCAGCCCCTTGGTGGCCCCAGTCCAGCAGCCAGACCTGCCTTGCTCCTTCTTGTAAGCTCTGCTTTGTTCACCCGCACCACGGCTGGTGAATGACTTTTCGGTGATCCTTCAAGGACTTTCAGTTCTTTACTTGCCCAGCTCCTCCCACGATTGTGCATGATCTAATTCTTATAGTATTAATAAATTCCTTATGCCATAATACTCATAGTGGTTCTGCTTCCATAACTTAACCCTAAGCCAGATGTCGTTGGGTGAACCCTAAGGAGCTTCCCGCTGCCATTCTTTGCTTCACGCCCACACCCAGTCCTCCTGTCTCCATGGTGCTGCTCCCCTCTGGTTGCTCACCTTTCCACACCTCCATGTGTTCATGGGAAGATCTGATCCTGTTCCTGCTCATCTTACCATTGTGTTATTTGCTGTCTCAAGCTACTCTTGCCTGTGGTCTCTGCCTGCTTCACTTTTACACTATTTCCTACTCTCCAGTCCAATCACAAGGCTGTCTGGCAGGTGGCCTGGAGATTTAACACAGACTGGCATCCAGCTAAGGCGAAAGCCAGGACATCCTGCCCAGAGCCTCCCACTCCTGATTTCCAGTTAGGAAATGTCATTAGAGAAGGAAATAAATACCTTCAATGAGAACTTGATGGGCACTCTGTGTTGCCCACAGATGCCAAAAAAATATTTTTAAAAATGAATTAACATAGCAGAAACTATTTGATGTGAAAATTATCAGGGAATATTTAAAAAATCAGCATGGTATGCTGTTGGCCCATCGAATGCTCCATGAACAGCCCTGAAATTTCTACTGGGATGGGCTCAAGGTCTCTGCCAGTTCTGTGATAATGGCTCAAAGGCCAGAGCTATTAACCCCAGCCCGGCCATTGCTCAATACGCGACCTTGGTTGAGTCAGCTGGTCTATATAGATTAATGAAGTAGATAAAGATTTAAAAACCATGGTATCTCAGGCTTGGAAGCAACATGAGGAGTTATCCCTAATTCAGGCAGCTGACCCTTGCTTATCTCCATCCAACCCCTCTGGCTTTGCTCGACCCCTCCCTCAATTGGGGCCCTGTGGCCATGTACCACTGTCCCATCACTGCAGGCAAAGGCTAGGGATGGTGACTTAGGCCTCTGTTGGGACTCTGTCCAAGAGTTGGGACAAGTGTCTAACAGTGGAATTTTCTCCATACTTATTTAGGCACCTTAAGTTTTTAAAAGAACACTCCTGCCCAGTTTGACATGAGACATGGACAGCAGGAGAGGACTGAGAGAACTGGGAACATGCGAGAGGAAGAAGAATGTATTACAAACAACAATCAAGCAAGTAGCTGCTGGTACTGGGCATCTAGTACTTCCTACATACTTTATATCTGTGTTGACATTTAATCCTCACAACAACTCTATGAGGTAGTTGTGTTTTCTCCAATTTACAAATGAAGGAATTGAGACCCAGTGATCTCCAGCAATGTACCTTGAATTGCACAACTGGTAAGTGGCAGATTTGGGATGCCAGACACTTTGGGGTGACCCCGACCTCTGTTCTTTTTCCATGTATAATCCTATACCTCTCTACCCATCTCTCAGTCATGCTTGATTAAGGGGCTTTTCCAGGTTTCTGGTCAGAAGGAAATTGGAAGGCAACACATCATATCATTATATCATCTATCAACCCATATCATATGTCATGTCATGTCCTATCATATCACATCCATGGTTGGTTGGGTAAATTTATGATTAAACAATGCAGTTTTCTTTCAGTCACACAGATTCAGTTATTCTCACCTCTTCCTTTTGTCGTCTACATACATTCCCCAGGTGAATAACTCCTCTGGGTATTTGGGCTGGGTGGATTCTGCCAGGCTAATGAAATCAAGGTCAGGTGACCTGACCAGGTAAACCAGGTGAGCGGTGGCCTTTACTTGACGTTGGTTTGACAAGGTTTATTTGGTGTCCGACACATCACACCCGTCCTACATCTGTCCTCAGAACCTCCTGGAGCACCATGGGCAGCCAGCAGAGCCCTGACTACAGCCTAGATTAGAAAATGACTTGCCCTAGTCAGTTTGTGGCAAAGCTGGTCCCAGAGGCCAAGTTCCCTGACTCTCATTGCATGTTTAAATGCTTCTTTCATGTATATATAGGATGAATCTTTTTTTTTTTTTAATTTCCTACTTTTTTAAAAAAAATTAATTAATTAATTAATTAATGGCTGTGTTGGGTCTTCGTTTCTGCGTGAGGGCTTTCTCCAGTTGTGGCAAGCGGGGGCCACTCTTCATTGCGGTGTGCAGGCCTCTCACTATCGCAGCCTCTCTTGTTGCAGAGCACAGGCTCCAGATGCGCAGGCTCAGTAGCTGTGGCTCACGGGCCCAGTTGCTCCGCGGCATGTGGGATCCTCCCAGACCAGGGCTCGAACCCGTGTCCCCTGCATTGGCAGGCAGACTCTCAACCACTGCGCCACCAGGGAAGCCCATATAGGATGAATCTTTACCCATGCCTAATGCTGATTTCCAGAGCAGGGTTGAGGGCTTTAGCCACCCCCTCTTCACCTCCACCAGCACCCCATGCCCACACACATTCACCTCCTTCTTTCTTATGAATAGCTGATGTTTTCCCAGTTCAGATAAAGTCCTATGCAAACATGGCAAGCGGGTTCTCAAGCTCACTTTCAACCATCAAGGTTCCTGGGTAGAAACTCTGGAGCCACTAGCACATGTTCCTGTCTCTTCCAGGAGCCACCATTCTTTTTCTTTGTAGATTCTGCCCTTCCTCCTGTCAGAGCCATGTTTAAACATCGTTTTCCACTCCAGGATGACCAGGTTGCTATGGTGACTTTGTTTTTCATAGACGCAGTGCATCTGGCTGGTTTTCCCAAGTTTCTGACCAGAGGTAGCAACGGCAGGTCAAGGTGTGACCCAGATGACTTTTAGGCTATACAGATTTTAGAAGCAAAAGTGGCCATGAAACTTCCATTATCTAGAGACCTGTCTTCATCCTACAGAGAATGAAAAGTTAACTGAGATTTGCTAAGGCCAATTCTTTGCTTCTTTTATGCAGAAGGGATGCGGAAGTAATGGCCACTTTGCCCCAGAACCCAGCAAATGGGCTGGGCTCACTCCAGCAGGGAAATTTCACCAAAGTGAAAACACCTGAGGGACAACACTGGCCCACCAACCACGACCAAATGAACTCTCCAGCGGTAGGCTGGCATGGGCTCCCCTCTCCCAGGGGTTGTTGATTGCTCAGGTTTTACAATCCTCAAGTCCTGTGCCAAGGAGCTTTTGTGGTTTAAATCAATGTGCTTCTGGGAATGAGTGCCCTTATTATTCCTAGTTCACATTATTTGCCGTGCTCTTATACCACTGTGACATAATACCCTTTGTGCAGCTGTACAATAACAGTCCTTTCAGGAACCTCTAAGAACTTTCTAATTAGGACCACAACCACACAACAGACAGAGAAACTGAAGACCAGAGACAGGGATGACAAAGCTTCGCCTTGGTCACAAAGGAGTCCAGCCCAGTTCTGACGCCTACTCGGAGGCTATAGGGTCAGGGCTAGGCCACTAGTTTATGAAGGGCACCTCTGCAACGTCGGCTGCAGAATTATTAGGCTGCCTGAGTGCTGGGTCCTTTGTAGTAGGGTCACCTAAGCAGTTGAGTTATTGAGTTGAGGACCAGAAATATCCAGCATTAGTTATGCAATAGCTCTTGAGTTTACAGTTAGTTCTCAGTGGCTAGGGTCCTAGGACCAGAAACTCTATTAAGCCTAGGTCATTAGAAACTGAATTCTGCATTAAGTAATTCAACTCAAATGACTGCCTACTATGCGCCAGGCACCATGCTGGACAGCAGGCATGCAAAGATGAACTCCCAATCCTCCCGTTGGATGTTCACAGTTTAGATAGAAGGCGAGATAGCTATGTAAGCAGGGAGATACACGTAAGCAGAGAGTAGACCAGAAGGCTAGGGTAGCACCCAACTCTGTGGGGCTTTCAGGGAAAGCTTCTTGGAGAGGAGGACTTTCAACCTGGGTAAATCTACAGAGATGGACTGAGCTTGCTAAGCAGAACCATGGGGGAAAAAAAGCATCACACACTGAATGCCAAGTGCCACAAGGGCCCAGAGGTGTGAGATGCACTGGGGTTCAGGAAACAATGAGAATGTCAACACGTCTAAAGCGGCAGCCATGGTTATCTCACTGTTCTTTCTCTCTTCTGTTTTTATAGCCAAAACGCTATCCCTTTTTATTCTCAATATCTTTTTTTGGATGTTAAAAAGACTGAACATCGGGTTGTTTTGTCTTTGCGTATTGCTTTAACCCTCCACTTCTCCTTAGGGCATTGTGGATGTCTCTGACTAGGGAAAGATCACATATTGGGGAATGTCCAAAAGAAAAGCAGAAAGATGAATATTTCACTGCATTATAAGGACGTAAGGGCAGCTCAGGGAACCTTGGACAGGAACTCAGCTGGGCTGTCCTTTTTTATTGTTTGTACGCAGAGCAAAAAACATGGTCTTGGATGACTCCCAAGGTTACCTGTCACAGGTCCAGCCATCCAAAGGGAGTCTGTGGTCCAAAGCTCGTGGGGTAGAAGTATAAAGGAAAGCAGATGGGGGGTGGGAGGTGAGGGGAAAACATGAGCTGGCCGGCAGTCTAATAGGTGAGCCGCAGAGGAATGAAAGCATCAGAGTGGAGCTCTACGAGTCTGATTTGTGCCTGGCTCTGGAGTCAGGCTGGATTGGAGTGGTGAGAATCCAAGGCCACCTCTGCCTTCCTCTCCTTGCCTTTGTCTTCCTTGGCATCTTACGTTGCCCACTCCACCTCCCACAGGGTCTTTCAGGCAGCTCTTTATACATGAGCTCAGTTTATGAGAAGGACAATGGGGTGGACTGCTCAAGTCTCACCTCAGTGCGACTGGCACCTCAGCACCTTGGCACTGTGGACAAACATGGATCAAGCTGACACACATGACAACCACCAACCAAAGCTTCCAGAGAGCAGGGACTCTACCTGCTGCAGTGCTTTGCATATAACAGGTGCTCAATCAGTCCTTGAAAAAGAAAGGCAGGGAGAGAGAAAGGGAAGGAGGGAGGAAGGTGCACCAGAAAAAAGCTGGCTGGCAACAGTGCAACCCAAATCACCCAAAGCAACAACATATTCCAAATTCTGATCAAGAGAAGGCTGGTGCTGGAGGAAAGTGAAGGTGACTCTAAAGAAAAAGACAGATGATGGGAATTCCCTGGCAGTCCAGTGGTTAGGATTCTGGGCTTTCACTGCCAGGGTCCCGGGTTCGATCCCTGGGGAACTAAGATCCTATAAGCTGCGCGGCTGGAAAAAACATAACAAAACAAAAAACGGATGAACAGGCCTTTTTTTTTTTTTACTTTCTTGCAAGTCTCGGCTCTGGTTCCCTCCCTACTGCCTCAGACCTCAGATCAGAACCTGAGCTGCACTCCAGGCCCCCCGCAATGGCAGTGGTATGTGCTCCTGCCTTGACACTGCTGCTCGCAGCTCAGAAATAGTAGAAAGCCTTCCCTACACCTCTTGCCTCCGAGGTGAACACTGAGTCAGCAGGCAGACCAGCTGGGACTGCTCCACGCAGGGATGTGAACCAGGGCTGGAGGCAGAGAATAGTCACGAGGGGTGGGACGGGGGAGGGAGCCGTTTTTTCTCATCAGCAGAACACGGTCACATTAGCCACTACATGTCCACCTTAACGCTGACTCCGAGGGCCAGGCAGGCTAACTGCTCCACACAAGACTGAACACGATACAGGTCATGGAGGAACTCTGGGCTTGGCTGGAGAATCAGAACATGGAGGGATGGACGAGGGTTTCAGTGATGGAGAAGAGTTTTCAGGTGGTGGGAAAATATGAACAAAGTCATGATGGTGAGAGTGTGCAAACCAAGCTCGTGGGATGCCCAGGAAGCTAGTTTTATTACAGGCTGGGATATACACAGAGATGGGGTGAGAGGTGAGGCCTGGCCACCACGCTGGAGTCTCACTGTGGAGGGTTTTAAATGACATACTGAAGAATTCAGGCTGTACAGGAAACCCAATGGGAATAAAGATTTTGGACCAGATGAGTGAACTGGGAAGCAGTGGGAAAAAGGATTACTCAGAGGAGGCAGACACTAGCGGCAGGAAAAACAGGAAGTGAAAGTGGTATTCCAGGAAGACATAATGAGGTTGTGAACTAGGGTGATGGTGGTGGCAACAGGAGGGAGGAAACACAGTGAAGGACAGTCCCCCATCCTCCAAAGTAGGCCAGCTCTTCTCCCTGCCTAGACACATATCTCACACACAGACAGACACACTTAGGAGGCGAGAGAAAACATAACCTCTTCACCACCCCCCTCTCCTCTCAGCTGTCAATTTTTGTCCCTTTAAGTCCTCAAACCTGGGACATCATCTTTAAGGCAGAGATGATCTGAAACATCACTGTTTTATGAAGCTGACGTTTCTTTCCCCGGTGTTCTCTGGGCCACCAGGCCACGCTGGCCACTCTACCACTGACACGGAAGGCAACCAACGTTTGGTGGGCCCGCCAGTAGCCGGCTTTGTGCATGTATTATTACCTTTAATCTTCACAACTCTTCAACAGGCAGGTATTAGCCCCATTTCACAGACGAAGAAGCCAAGGCTCACAGAGATGTTATGAGAGTAAACAGAGACTCAGAGAACAGCCAGGGGGCTGACGTGGGGCGTGGGACAGTGGACAGAGGTGTTTGTTCCCATTAACAGGACATGGTAATTTTAGCCACCATTTGTCCACATTCATGCCAACCCCAAGGGTCAGGCAGCAGAACATACACGAGACTGGATTTGATACTGGTCACAGAGGGAGACAGGGCACCATGTCTGGTTGGAGGAATCAGGGCCAGGGTTTCTGCTGGGTCTGGAGGGGCAGATGGGCTTTTCAATGTGGTGTAGCTGGGGTCAGGGGAGACTGCATTCTGCTTAAAGCTATTTCCCTATGACCAAGGCTTTAGGGAGCTTTCTATCCCCTCAAACACAGAATTGAAGCAGGAGGTTAAGATTGCTGTGAGGGGTTTAGCTGGGATGTAAGGAAAGGTTTAGTGAACTGGGAAGATGGTTAGATACCAAAGGAGCAGACTCTCAGGCTGAGAGAGCTTTTCCAAAGGCCACACAGCAAACAGCAGCGACTCTGATCTGGATGGTCCTGTCTAAACACATTCCTCTCCCCTTTCACTGGAGAAAATGATCAACTACCAAGGAAGCTAAGGCCCTCCTGGCATATTCAAGGCCAGGGTGGGTTTCCCACAGCCTGTGCAAAAACAAGCAGTGGCATGGCCGTGAACCCAGGGAACTTGTCTATGATTGTATTCCCAGTTCCTGGTACCCTGTACGTGTTCAATCAACATTTGGTGAAGAATAAAAGATCACCTGTTTCCAAAATTGTTTGTGTACTTGTTGGCTGTGCCTTTTGCACAGATCTGAGAAATCTGAGTTCACAAACGCTTGCTCAGACAAATGGACAAATGCTGACTGAGCTACAGTGCCCTGTGATGTCAGCTGAGTTACCTTGGTGCTTAGGATGAAGGAAAAGTGCTTTCCATCAGCTAACCTGGTCAGCATGCAGGGGAGAGAGGCAGGGGGAGGCGGTGCTTGGGGCAGACACGTGGGGCCCCTCCTGCACCAAGGGCCCTCAAGGAGATTCCAGATGTGCTCACTCCCTGAGAGAGACTACTCCAGGCAGGGCTAATACTCTCTTGAGCATCCCGGGGGACACTGTAACCACTAAGTAGGATAGATATGATCTTGCTTAAGTGATTCTGTGATTACAGTCATTTCTCCCTAATGCCCTGATACCTTGAAACGTGACATTGAGGGGTTCGTGTCCTCCAACGGCCTGGCCAGAAGCAGTAGTTTCTGCAACAGGAGACAGTATTTAATTCTGAGTGTAAGCTCCTATCTCCTCAAGGCTAAATACTGACTTCACACTTTAGGAGTGTACCTTTTTTCCAAATGCTCTTTTGTTCCTCTCTGGCTTCCAAGTAGTAGGTACCCAACTGTCTCTGCTTATGTCAAAAAGATGCTCTCTGAGGAGGAAAGTACACTGCATTCGAAGTGCTGGAAAAGGAGAAAATGCCACATGACGGCCAGTTTTCTAATTATCTAAGAGCCTGTCCTGTTACATATAAGGGGGGTGCTACTAGAATTTCAGAAATGGCATCTTTTGTGCTCTGTCAACAGCTTTTATAAAGCCCTCTCCACATTCTCTAAAAATAGGTCTTTTCTGTCAAATGAGACTGCAAGTTGCTTGAGGGGTCTCCCTGTCAGTTTCCTTTTGCATTTCTCAGCCCAGTTCAGGGTCCGGCATTGTCAGGAAAGCCCCTCTCTCCAACTTGCACTTCTACAGTAGGCTTTTCATCTGCTTCTCCTGTCAAGTGGGCGAAGGGGCTGGGGGAATTTCAGAACTAACCCTCCTAATCACAGGACCGGCTGCCTTTGCTGGCAGTGGGGGTGGGAGGGGAAAGCAAGGATGGGGGACACAAGTGTTAACAAGTCGCCATCACTTTGCTCATCTCCTAAGTGTGAGATGACACATAAACAGAAAGCATCTTTAGCCTCACTGCTTCCAGTGGGGGAGCTGGGGGTGGGAGTGGTAGAAATTGAGGCAGCCCTGCCTACTTTCACCTTCCATGATCTTAAGAAACAGGAAAAGCAAACATTGGTATCTTCTCATAATTCCTCAGTCTAACTCAGTTCTATTTTACTTGTCACAGTCTTCTATTTTAAATTTCTTTCTTTAAAATACAAATAAGCCACAAATAATCTTCATCAAAATCCACAAACGAAATCTCCTGAGAAAACCAAAAGGTAGAGAGTATTTCTTCTCTGCTTACAATCTGAATTTTGAGGGTACTGGGTAGATGTTCATCTTCCTGATTGTTCTGATTCATTTGGTATTACCTCACATATATAATTTTATTAAGAAAAAATTATCTGGAAACAACAATAAAAACATTTTTAGTCTCAGTTTGCCAGCTAAGTATCACTAGACAAAAGCTAGACCCGTAGTCACGATCTATGAAGAAGACAATCCCCAAACTCATTTCACCAAGTCTCAATCTTTAACTAGACCTAAATAATAAGCAAAGAACACAATTATTGCACAACAAACTGGACTGTGCAGGAGAGAACTGCTCTGGGAGAGATTAGCAAGTAAGCAGGAGGATAAGGGAAAAGATATAGACTGAAAAAATGTTTTGTAACTGTAGTAGATTTGAAATAAGTAAATTTACATTTAGCATTCTTCATTATACTGTGAAAATCAATGACTCCAGATCTTGGTATGTTATTTAAGAAAAAAAACATGACTTACACTCTGTTTAAATCTGTTACAATTAAACATCAAATTGCTCATAGAATGAGTAGACTGGGAGATACCACAGGATAGTGGACTAGTGCCAGTTAAGCCAATAAAATACACAGCCCTTGGAAAGGTCTTTGTGTTCTTGGGCAAGAAATGGAAAGGAAGACCACAACCTCCTGGAGTGCTGTTGGCAGGAAATCTAAGCCAATTCACCAGACTTTTGGACTTCTCAGTACTCCCATCATACTTTTAATGTTGGTGACTGATAAAACCTAAATCCAAGGGCACATTATAGAGAGACCAGGGCTATGTGGTTGAGCAACACAGTATTGTATTATCTGAAGCAAAGCAAACACACGAACCCCCGATGCCTTCTTTGCCATCCACACTCTTCCATGTGAAAGCTTTGGTGCATCAAATAATTCCAATGTACACACCTTATCTAGAAACCTACTTAAGGACTATCTAGGTCCTAAGGTAGCAGTGAATCTCATTTCTTCACTTATTACTCTTGCACTGTCCAGTTCTATAGGCAGTAGCTGCATAAGGCTATTTAAGTTTAACTGAATTAAAAGTAATAAACGATTCAGTTACTCTAGGCTTACTTTAGATACTCAACAGCTCTATGTGGCTAGTGGCTATATTGGATAGGACAGACTTAGAACATTTCCATCGTCTCAGAAAGTTCTGTTAGACAGCTCTGCATATACTCTGTATACCAGATGGCAGGGTCATCTTATTCTCAGTAATACTGCTGGCATATATTGGCACAAAAAGATCAAGTGACCTATCCAAGGATCCACGGCAAGTGAGTCTTATAAATAGAACTTAAACTGACATCTCTGGGACCCTAGACTGAAGATCTTGTTTGGCTGGTTTGTTCTTCTCTGAACCATATTTCAATGTGAAAAGTGACTGACAGCCTTCAGTTGCAAATTACCTGCTACCTTGGTGGGTTTGAGCCGGAAAGCCACATCACAAGATCTCTTAGTTTAAGTTGGACTATAATAGTACTTTAGTTTCTAAATAGTCAATATACTATGGCCATCACCACTGAAGGCAATCAGTACTTTTGGAAAGTATTTTCATAATTTTCTTTGTACATTTTTCTTTAAATATTTTAATTAAATAGGATTTCAGCACTGCAGTAGACAGAAATTCCATTTTGTTTAGGTCAACATTAAGCTATTTTGTTCTTAATCAATGTACCCAAAATGAATATGAGGGAAGATAGCTTAAATGTGTGTTGACTAGCCAAGAAAAGGTAACTTTTATTTTGAATAAATAAAATGCTAAGGTTAAGAACTGATCTATGGACTTCCCTCGTCGTTCAATGATTAAGAATCCGCCTGCCAATGCAGGGGACATGGGTTCGATCCCTGGTCTGGGAAGATCCCAAATGCTGCGGAGCAACTAAGCCCATGCGCCACAACTACTGAGCCTGCGCTCTAGAGCATGCAAGCTGCAACTACTGAGCCCACATGCCGCCACTACTGAAGCCCGCATGCTCTAGGGCCCATGCTCCGCAACAAGAGAAGCCACCACAATGAGAAGCCCACGCACCACAACGAAGAGTAGCCCCCGCTCGCTGCAACTAGAGAAAGCCTGCGCACAGCAACAAAGACCCAACACAGCCAAAAAAACAAAAAAACAAAAAAAACAAAACAAAAATTAAAAACAAAAGAATTGATCTAACACTGTGAAAAATAATACTAGGGAGGATAATAATAGCGGTAATAATAACAGCAAACACTCATGTATATCTGCTTACTATGTGCGAGGCACATTCTAAGTGCTTTATATATATTAATTCTGTATTAACTTGCTTAATCCTCACACCTAACCCATGAAGCACTATTATGCTTCCCGATTTGGGGAATAAGGAAACTGAGGCTTAGAGAGATTAAGTAGCTCATCCAAGTCCACAAAGTTAGGTAGAGTTAGGGTTTGGAACTGGACAGAGTGGCTCCAGAGGTTGGGCTTTTAGCCACCAGGTTATACTGCAAAGTCACTAAATACTGGGAAAAATCAGTCCTGTCTTCTTAAATCAATCGGCCAGTGTCTTTATCACTCATATTTCTAAAATCAGGGAACATGTTCACTTCATAATCAGTATGTTTATCTTTCTTTTCTGCATCTTTCCTTGAGCATTCTTTTCCTTTTCATTCATGAGTGTACTGTTGAAATTATAAACACAGTTTTCCCCCACCTCAAATAACTGTTTAACAGTTGATGCCAAAAATGCAGTAGATATTATACCAAAAATAAAATCAGTGTCCCAACTCCAGATCTAATGGACATCCTGAAAGAAAATAGCCTTTTTTCCTTCACAGTTACTTTTCACTCCAAACTATTTGGATTTGTTTTTATTTTAATAATTCCTTTCCAATTTGTGCCAGGGGCTCTACAGTATACCAAATCAATCAGTTTATAACTACAGCTATCAAAAGCCTACCTTTTAAGAACATAAAATACGGGAAGGTCTCAAAGTGAACTGGGGGAATTGGTAGTTTACAAAATTGGCTTCTTTTCAGACAATTCTGCCTTGAAACAGCACCAGAAACCTAAAATTAACATTGTAAAATTTCATTCTGAAAATAGCCACTTTAAAAGAAAAGAAAAAAGATTTTTCTCAATTTAAGAAAGAACTTTTTTTTTTTTTTTTTTTTTGTCTTTAGTTTTTCAGATAACAAAACTCTAGACTGGAGTCAAGAGGTCCCATCTAATCCAGTCATTTTACAGACAAAGAAACTTCCGTCTACAGAGATGACGAGACTTGCCCAGGTCACAGGGCTAACTCTTCGGAGCCTACAGTGGAACCTAGGCTTTCCGGTCAGCTCTTTCCACACCTGGTAGAAGGGCAAGAGGTCCTGCACACGTCCCCCACTACTCTCTAGCAATTCTTCCTAAGGCTTATGTTCCCAGATGCTGTTACGCCTGTGCACATCATGCACTGTGTACATCTGGGCATCAACCACAGTGGACACTGTAGATTTACACACGTTTTATGACAATGCCCTGGCCACTGGCAGAAGAAGTGCTGTGCTGGGACAATAGCTCATGAAGCCAAGAGATCTTAGAGGGACACGAGTTGCCTGTCAATCACTTTCACCCCTAGAGGCCACATTACACACACACAAAAATCCCCCAAACTCATTTTTTTCCCTTTAAACTCTATCCCTCCTTTGAGCCAATGTCGACTTTAAAGAGAAAAAGGCAAAACGAGCAAAGCAATTGAGAGATTTATTTTAAAAGAAAACTTCCAGGGAATGTGCCCTGCGCTTCACCTTGGGAGCTACTTCCAGCCCAAGTGCCCATATCATCAGTGTCTGCAATCCTGTGATCCCTGATGTCTAGAAATCATGATCCTGAAGCACTGAACGATCCCAAATCAAGAAAGAACAGTTAAATTACATGTAGTATACTGTGTTAAGAAAAGAAAGTGTATTATTATTATATCTTATAATGGTTTTCAACCAGTATTGACATAGAAAAAAAGGGGGTTTTCTGGCTAACGAGAAAACTTCTATTCCCTGAGCATCCCAACTAACTGAGGGTGTATTATAAAGAGACTGCTGTTTCTAGACAACCACGTTTAGCGTTACCTAACTTGCCAAGAAGAATCTAAACCAATCAAAGGAAAAGATCTGCCCTCCTAACATTAAATGTGATTTTTTTCATTCTTAGAAACAATAAAAAAGTCTGTATTGCATAAAATCACACATGTATTAGAAAAAACAAATTATTAATTTCCAATCTTTCTATGTAATTGTTAGCTGCTCTTTGGGTCAATTAAATACTAAAACAATAAATTAAGATTGCTTTAGCAGAGAATAGATAGGTAAACAGTTGAAATAATACGGCAGGATGTTTCCATTCTGCTAGACTGCATGCTCTCAGAATCCACAAGACTGGATGTTTCAGGGGACACTTTCAAGTCCAACTACGGGAGTACTCAGTTTCTACTACCCTGGGTAAACCCGGCACATACTGGTCAGAACCTCCAAAGGCCCAGCTCAGAACCTCCAAAGGCCCAGCTCAGAATCAGAGGTCTATGTCAGGCAGCAAGTGATATATTCTGGTAGGAAAGCAGTCAAATTTACTAATTCAGTGATCCCAATATGTGACTTTTTTCTGAAAGAAAAAGAGAAGGCTCAGCAAAAATAAAAGTAATAATAGCAAAACAATGAAAGTGCTAAATAGGAGATGAAGGACTTGGTTTAAGAAGAAATAAGGGGAAAAAAATCTTTCTGGTTAGGAACCCAATGATTTCTCCAAGTAAATTTTTAAGAAAAGAAATTTTTTTTCAGAATGTTCTATCACAGAAAGCAATGAATAAACGGACTCCATAGTCTAACTTTTGTACCTTTATCCATATGAAAAAGCAAACTATTTTCGCTAATTTGCTCAGTCCCTGGGAAGTCTGTAGTGCCTCTGTTGCACGGCTAAAACCGCGTGTAGGCATTTCGCTGCTGCTGCTGTTGTGACGGCTGCTGGACCTGCTGCTGCTGCAGGCGAATCTGCTGCGAATAAGGGTCTTCCAGGGATTTTACAAATATGGTGGTTCTGGGACCAGTCTTCCATACGATGCCGTTGGCGTCTTTCACAGAAGACTCCACTGTAATGTTGTGTGTGCCAAGGATAGCAAAGTTCAGCAGGAACTGGGTACTGAAGTAATCATTGTGAGGCTCGACCCTCTGCTCCATCTCATTGGTCATATTGTCAATGGGTATCTGGAACGAAGAACATCGTTCAATAACAATAGCTAACGTTTATTGAGTGCATGCTGTGAGCTAGGACCTGTTTTAAGTGCTATTTAAATCCTTGCAAACAACCAAAAGGTAGGTACTAATATTATCCTTGCTTCATGAATGAGGAAGCTGAGGTGGGGAGGTTAAGTAACTTCTCCAAGGTCATACAGCTAATGAGTGGTGACGTTGGCATCTGAACCCAGGCAGGCTAACTCCAGAGCCTGCACTCTTAATATCAGGTGACACTGCCTCCTCACTAGAAGGAGCTTGAGTAGAAGGAGCTTTCTCAACCCCTTCTGATGCTGGCCTTTCTGCCTTGTGAAGCAGTTCAGACCATGCCACCCCAAATACGCTGCTGTGGCATAGCGATTATTTTGAGCTAAGGGCACTTGAAAAACAACAGATACAGAAAGGGCTCTCTGACCTGCCCCTTTTTACCTAAAACATAAATCAAATTTTCCATGAGAAAGGTAAACCTCCCTGCACCAAAAAAGAGAAGACTATCACCAGAGACTGGGAATCGATGTTGAGATGGATCTGTACAAACCAACCTAAGAAAATAACCCGTACCTTCCACTAGCCTCCCCCAGTGCCCCAACACATCTCCTAGTCATTCTCCCTCAACTTACTGTCCCTAGCCCCAAACCCTCTGTCTTGCCATTTTGTCAGGAGTTTACCATCTGTGTGTCTAAAAGGTATCTAAGCTTTCTGTTCTGGTCACTTCTTCGGGTCTTCATCCTCCTGTGGAGACTCCCATATATATGTAAAATTCTAATAAAACTGGCATGCTTTTCTCCTGTTAATCTGCCTTAAGGTCAGTTCAAT
This sequence comes from Balaenoptera musculus, assembly GCF_009873245.2. Classification (NCBI taxonomy): domain Eukaryota; kingdom Metazoa; phylum Chordata; class Mammalia; order Artiodactyla; family Balaenopteridae; genus Balaenoptera; species Balaenoptera musculus. Next base: position 145,387,788 of record NC_045785.1, on the reverse strand, counting down.
CTTAGGCTCAGCTGGAGACCCTAAGACGGTAAAAGAGAAATTTCTCCTCCCCTCTCCTTGTTCACCCAACCCCAACTCCAATTCTCATCTTTCTTTGCCCTGTGAAGAGATATTCTAAAGAAACTGGATGCAACCACCTGTTTCAGTGAGTTTAAAATCTGAAAGACTGAAAAAGAACATAATGCTATGCAAATATATGGTTTTTCCCCTCCTAGCTAGTCTGATTTTATATTACTTAAGTAATGTAGTGATTCTTCCCTCCTTTAACAAATTAACTTTAGAACTTGCATGTTGCTTACTTAAAAATCAGTGTCTTGTTCAGATGGGCAGTACAACATATTATGAAACACAGATTTATGTATTTAGCTAGATACTCATACCTTTGTCCTTCAAGAACAGAGTAACACCTGCAGGTGTATCTCTTCTTGTACCCAAGATGAAGTATGTCAAGAGAGACACTTATTCTAAGAATGTATATAGAGGTAATCAGAATGAATATTTGATTAGACTGCTCTATGTTTATGTGTGTATTTCTGTTGTGTAATTAATTATATAAATGTGCCCTGAAGCTTTGTGTCTCAATAAGCAGTTATCATGAGGTCAGTTTTCCAGAGACACTGATCCGTAACATTAATGAAATGAAATCACCACAAATTCAAGATCTTAAAATTATTTATAAGTCCTTTTTTGTTTTTTGTTTGCACATTCAACTTTTGTAGGATTTTTATTTCCCTTAAGAATATGCACACCAAACAAGAACTTCCTTAAAAGGACCAGAAACAGGCCTAGTAGGCAACCTGATCACTCTGAACGCATGATGCATTTTAAGTTGCAAACTCACTGCAAGTAACATTACAAAGCAATCATGTACTACCTGGCTTATTACGTCAGCTTCTTGACTTTAACCAGTGCCTCTTGAGAGGTAAGTCAACAATGAGAAGACCAGTAGTACTTCTCGACTTGAATGGTTTTTTTAAAAACAGTAGAAATCACTATATATAAGAACAAAGAGAATCATGGTTACTGTTCTTTCAAACTCAAAATGAGCAGAGAGCTGCAGACAGGGATAAGTTGACTATGTACGTTCTCCTTATGATCTTCTGTAACAGAGATCACTGAAACATAAGAGAGTTGTACTGTAAATACAGTAAATGATTTTTTTCATTATTCACCAAATATCTACTGAGTGGCTACATAAGGTGCCATGCTTTGTGCCCTCGAAGTCAAAAGAGAGGGAGAGAGTGAAGGCTGAGCCTTCTCAGAGTGGGTACAGAGCCCCGGAGAGAGAGAGAAAGTTACCAAAGTAAGGAAAGTAGTGACGGCTTAAACCAGACCTTCCTTAGGCCTTTTAGCCTAAAACCACCAAAGAGAATAAAATGCTCTCATTTTATATCTTTACTGATACCCCTTTCCTTGCTCTGGACCTCAGTTCAAGGATGCCCACAAATAAACCCAGACATAACCAATTTGGACATTTAAACAACTCTGTTCATACAACTGTGCACTTGTTCACTTGTTCCATTTACTGTGAATAAACCACCAAGGAACTGGAAAGAGATGTCTACAGAAAGGAACATTTTACATTTGGAACGTTGGTGTTTCATGGGCACAGATTCAGAATCTTAGCTTTGGCTACCAAAGCAAGCATGATTTTGGTTAACCTACCTCATGATTTCTCAAAGCAGCAAATTTCTAGGGTTCAACCCTTAACGAAAGATTTTACTTCATCTGATCACTGTATGTCAATATAGTATACTTTTTTTGGAACATGCTAAAATTTACTTAAAACAAAGGAAAAATAAATAGATGTGTTCTTTTGGGGTCAGGGGGTTAGGGAGAAGGTATTCTCCACTCCTGATACTTCCCTCCATGTGGAGGGACCTTTCATTAGATGAACAGTACTGGTCTCTAGGGGAGAAGGTGCATCCTACTGATTGGTAAGTTGTGGGGTGGAGACTGGGCCTGGGGAGCTAAGCACCTTCTCTCTCCCTTCTTTGGGCTTCAGGGTACTGCTCCTCCCAGTTTTACAGGGGCAGACTCTTGTGTGTACTGGTGGAGGCTGGTGGGAAAACTCAATTCAGAGCCACAAGGCTAGGCAGTCCTTGCTGCCAACCTGAGCTAGGTTTCTCCCCAGCTCTAACAGCAGTGACACCCTTATTTTGATCTCTGCCTGCCTGGATGCTTTGTCTATCAACTGGTTCGGGCAGGGAAAAGAGAAGTGTTGTTTATCAGCCCCCTTACACCCTAATACGTACTTTTAACTTATGTCCATCTGATCCCTTCGGAGGTATAACTACAATCTGCTTAACCATGAAAAACACTGGAAAACTTCCATCAATGAGTTGATAAAACCTGCATCACAACTCTGCCTCTTTTCTAAATTACCTTGTAGTCTTGTCCAGATTTACTCTGCAGTGTGGAAGAAACATTCAGACAGACAGACTGAATTTTGCGGAAGAGTCCTGGTTTAGATCCGTGCTGGACCACTCCCTCTACCTTCAGCGCTAGTTGCTGGTTATTCTGGACAGCAATGGGTTCAGCAGGGTTCCGGGGGGATGGTGACAGGGCAAGCTGGAAAGCCAACATTAAAATAAATGCTAACAACCAAAAGCAAGCTTCCTTCCAACAAACATGTCTGTGCTAATCGTTGATTATAGATTAAAACGTTACTTGTACACACACAGGCACACATACATACACACAGACACACAGACACACACAGACACACCCCTGCAATGACCCGACTGTGCTGGGACAACCAGACAGATATACCTTTAAAGTCAAGGGTTCCTTATCCCTAATGTCTCCTTTTAAATACCACTGTTTTGTTTTTTTTTAACCCCCAGCCCCAGTTCTGTTTGAGGGGAACAGAGGATTAGAGAATAGCAAGGGTATTGTTCTCCCAATTTCTGAGGTGGGGCATTTCTTTGACAATGAACCAACTCCAGTATGGAAATGCACTATATAAATTTTCATGTCCAGCTGCTGTCTCTATGGTCTTAGGTAATTTTAAATAAACTAAATTCAAATGTAAATGAATCTAGAATTCTAGGATTACATACGCTATCAAGTCAGCATGGTATAAAAGTCGATTCCCACAAATAAACCAAATGACATTTTTAACCTCTCAGTTTTTCTTTAAAAACATATTAAGAATCCTAAATACCCTTTAATTAAAGAAAGCTCAAATCTTGCTTAAATAAAAATACGGAAGAAATTGGGTCTTTCTGGTAATGTCGTTGAGTCACTGAACCCTGGAGACATCTTACCTTAGGACTTCTTATCTACATAATCAATTTTCCTTGTTATTCAGGTCATTTTGAAATGGAATGCTCTATTATTTGTAATCAAAAACATTCAAATAGATGCAAAACTGCACTGAAGACATTTACTGATAGGGATAATCTAGGGAATCTCTTACAAATGACAATTTCCCCCCTTTCCCAACAATTTCATTCTTTGAATCAAAATAGCTTTTGAATTTTGAGTGGCTTAAATATTTTAAAATACTGACTCTACTCATTGCCCAGCTCCTCAAAATTTGTTATTTGAAGACAAAAGTGCTTTGCAGATAGGGCTGGTGATGTTTTACTGGACCTGATTCATTCTAAGTTGGGTTTAAACAGTTTGATCAGACATGGACTCAGCGCAAGATCCTTGTGGGCTACTATGATGAACAGCACTCAACTCATTCTTGAGGACAGGGACAGAGCTCGAGGTACCCAAATGCCTGTCACACTGCATATGGCACTATCAGGAAAGAAAGGAGAGGAGAGGGTTTAACTCCCAAATCACTTGATGAAGGGAGGAAAGGCTTACAACTGAAGAGTGTAAGTTCTGTCCAAACCAAAGGTAAGATCCTGAAGCAGAGCTATGACCCCTATAATCTTCAGAAGAAGATATTAAACTATATTAAATCTGAGTGTTCTTCCTATATTACCTTGATGCTGGTAGACTGCAGTTTCTGGAAAAAATATCTCTGAAATGAAAGAGGAACTTTCAGCAAAGAAATGATGGCATTGCAGAGGCATGCTGTATGCTGGGGAAAAGAAAGAAAAATCAAATGAAAATACATTTCCAAATTTCATCAACAAATAGTTACTTTCAGGAAGAAGTGTAAAAACTACAAACGCTCATAAGATTACTACAAAAGTACACACCAATCAGGTTAAGAGACATAACACTCAGGAACTGCATACATTTGTCAAATCACTCATGTCAAGGAGGACAATTACAGATTTTTACTTTATTCTGAAATATATTCAATAAAAAATGACAGAGAAAACCCACACTCCTCAAGACCAAGCAATGTGCAAAGTTTGCGTTTCTATAGAGCTTAGAGCTACTAGACATATATAGTTATTTTAGATACTAAAATATAAAGTAACTACCACGTGACAAAATATGATAAAGAGCATGTATACGGTAAAAAATGAGAGCAAAATATTGACATCTGAGGCTCGAGTCCAAATCCCCGTGGAACCTTGTCTTGGAACTGCCTCATTCTTCATCCCGTCTCTACCAAGTGGCCTCCCTGTCCACGTGGCCAGGAGTCTCCAGAGAGTGAGAAACGGTGGAAACTTACTGGAATTCAGATTACAGATTACCATATAGTCCAACTCTATAGATCGCTGAAACTTAAATATAACACCTTTCTAAAATCTATTTCACAAATTTAACTGAGTTTTGAAAATCCCAGCTTAACTGCAGAGGAAAAGAACTACTCTAACGAATCTTTTGAGTCTTAGTGAAAGGGGTCATAGAACCAGAATTTAAGAATTCAAAGATTTTATTTATTTATTTGTTTATTTTCAACTACTTTCTTGAGGTACCACTGACATGCAAAAAGCTGTACATACTTAATGTATACTACTTAATGAGTTTGGAGATAAGTATACACCTGTGATACCATCAAAGATATTTTAAAGATCACCCAGTCTAACCCTCAATTTTGCTGATGACACAGGTCACCCAGACAGCTAATGGAACAAGCTGGGACTGGAACCTAGGTCACCAGACTAGGTCACTCAGTGATTTTGTTTTATTTCACCAATGATTTGCAAACTTAACAGAAAAAAAAAAATTACAGTACCAGAACACCTGTAACTTTGGGTGACCCAGAACCATTCCTGCTTGGTCTACCATCCCCTCCTCAGTCTACTCCTCTCTCAGTGGCCCCCAAAATACCACAGGCTGAAAACTATTCCACTATACAGTGCTGTCTGTCCTTTTAAGTTCCTGCTTCCAAGCAGGGTATCACCTAGTGCCTCTGCTGTAAACATTTTTAAAAAGTAGGGCATTAAGGCTAAAAGCCAGAAGAATCCATTCCTCATTGGTTTCAGATTATTGAACATTCTGTGCCTGACAGACTCCTAATATAAATGCCAGGTCTATTACTTGAGATAACCACAACACGGATTTAGAGACACTGCGTCTACTCAGGTTTAACTGCTAAAACAGCACTATTCATCTTCTTGCAACAAGGGATCTGAGACGCGTTTGCACGGACATCCTACTTGTGGTGGAACATTTGATGCCACAACAGTATTTAAGGAGAGAAACATCTTTAAAGGACGGACTTAGAGGACCACAAGTGACCTCAGGCTGTTCCCGGGCAAAAAGGTACCATTTTCCCTTTTAAAATAGATGCAGATTTTGCAATTCCCCACTGGGAAAGCAGGACTGCCTCTGAGGCCACTAGCCCCTTGCGCACACTTCGACACGTATATTAGTTGCAGATTATTATCAAAGTACCAGTCTGGAGATGTGAAATCACATATCATGATTAGTAAACCGATAAGAGGACTATCGCATCACGAACACTCCCTTCATTGCCAAACCGAATACTTTTCAGCCTTTGTATTTTTTGACACTTCTGTGGCACCTGATAATGCTCTTCTTCCATGAAATTCCACTTAACGGCCCCTGCCCTCACTTCTGATTCTTCCCTTCTCCATCTTCTTTCCTAAGATTCTCTTCCTTTGTTTGTTCCTTCAGTGTTGACGCTCTCCTTAGTCCTTTTGTCTTCTCAGTCCATTTGTTCTTCACAGGCGGTTTTCTTCACTCCCAGGACTTTAAGAATCTGTATGCTCATGACACCTCAGCTTTACATGCATCCCAGCCTGTCTCCTTCTGACACCAAACCTGTTATCTAACTGCCAATGTTTAACACGTTTAAAAATGAAACCACCTTCTTCCACTATCCCTCTGTATTCTGTCTCAGTCAAGGATCAACCATTTGTGCACCTGGTCACCTAAGCTGGAAACCCAGAGGTCATGTCTCCATCCTCTCACATCTAATTTAAAGAAAACAAAAAACAAAAAAAACCCAAAACCAAGCCTTGAAAATATTACACCTAAATAATCTTTCTTATGTATCTGTTCTTCTCATTCTTGCTCCCACTTTATCAATTTGGCCCCTATGTTGGATTACTGCAATAGTCTTGTAACCACTCTTCTTTCCTTTAATTTCATGCCCTCCAGGCCATTACCTGTTCTGTTTCCACATAACAATAGTGTACAATCTTAGCTTACCCGCTTCTCTCCCACACCCATTTAAAATTCCTAAAGAGTGCCCCCACTGTCTATGGGATAAAGTCCAAACTCAAGACTGTGTTCAAAGCCTTTTGTCATCTGGCCTCCACCGAACTCTCTAGTCCTGAGCCTGCACATTATGCTGCAGCAATAACACACTGTTCCCAGAAGACATCATGCTATTTCATGCCTCCGCTTTTTTTTTAAGATAAATTTATTTATTTATTTATGGCTGCATTGGATCTTCATGGCTGCGTTGGATCTTCGTTGCTGCACGCGGGCTTTCTCTAGTTGCGGCGAGCGGGGGCTACTCTTCGTTGTGGTACTTGGGCTTCTCATTGAGGTGGCTTCTCTTGTTGCGGAGCACGGGCTCTAGGTTTGCGGGCTTCAATAGTTGTGGAACGTAGGCTCAGTAGTTGTAGCTCGCGGGCTCTAGAGCGCAGGCCCAGTAGCTATGGCGCACGGGCTTAGTTGCTCTGCAGCATGTGGGACCTTCCTGGACCAGGGCTCGAACCCATGTCCCCTGCTTTGGCAGGTGGATTCTTAACCACTGTGCCACCAGGGAAGTCCTCATGCCTCTGCTTTTGAACATGCTGTTCTCTGCCTGAAATTCTCTACACCTCCTTATCTGCCTGAAAAACTCATATGCAAATACCTCTTCTCTCTGATGTTCACCCTCACCCCATTTCCCCTATCCTTTGACATGAATTACTTCCTCTTTTGTGCTACAACTCTACTTTGTGCAGACCTCTACTACTGCACATATATTATATTGTATTTGTTTACAAAATCTTTCTTATCAGACTATGGACAACTTGAGGGAAGAGCCTCTTTGTCATTTTTCCATTCACAGGATTCAATAAATACTTGTTAAACTGAATTTTGGGTTCAGAAAGTATCAAATCTATAAAATACAATTTGGAAAGGGGGAAAAGGGAATCAACATTTATTAACTACTCCTTATATGCCAGGCCAGGCACTGTGCCAGGCATTAGGCATTATTCCATTTAAACTTCACAAAAACCCTATGAGGTAGATATTTTTCCATATCATAGAAAAGGGTATTAGAAATTTGTCTAAAATCACGCCTGCTGAGTGGCAGAGGTAGAATTTGACCCTAGGGCTCTTTTCTCTGTATTGCGTACCTACTGGGCAGAAAATTCCCATTCTTTCCATTAGATGCAGTGGATTGAACTCTATCAAACTCAAGGTACTATCTGGCATCTATTTAATTTCCCAGGGTGGAGCTTAGAGGAAATACATGTAAATAATTTAATCAATGTCTCACATAAATATGTCTACTTCCTACAAAGATAATCTTTACAATCTTCCTTAGCAACCAATCTCAGTATCAAACAGCTACCTGTGTCATTTCAATTCAGCAAATATGTATTGACAATCTTATGTGGAAAGCAGTGTGCAGAGCAAAGTATCTAACCTTGAAATCTAATTTAACTCTTTAATGACACATCCTGTCAATTTCTTCTAGAACACCTGATAAATGGTGAGCTCAGAATGAGAACAGCAGGAGGCAGAAGAGAGCTACAGGAAATACCAGTACCCAATGTGTCGGCAGGGCAAGAGAAACTCTCCAAGGTGTAAAGTTCAAAGACAGTGCTATGGACTAAATGTGCTGTCGTCTCTAAATTCACATGTTGAAGCCTTAACTCCCAATGTGTTGATATTTGGAGGTGGGCCTTTGGGAGGTCATTAAGTTTAGATGAGGACATGAGGGTGGGGCCCCTGTGATGGGATCAGTGCCCTTATAAGAAGAGAAGGAGAGAAGAGAGCCCCCTCTCTCTCCAACACGTGAGGACACAGTGAGAAAGCAGCAGCTGGCAAGCCAGCGAGAGACCCCTCACCACGAAACAAATTGGTTGGCACCTGAGTCTGGACTTCCCAGCCTCTAGAATTGTGAGAAATGTCTGTTGTTTAAGCCACTATGTCTATTTTGTTATAGGAACCTGAGCTCAATACAACACTGGAGAATGGCCAGACAAGGAGGAGGAAATCTGGGTGAGAGTGTCAGTCTGTCCTGTGACTGGGAAGTCAGGGGATAAACAGCAGGTGTTCAACAGTGCCAAAGGCAGCAGATTCAGTAGGCTAAGTGGACATGAGTATTAAAGGACAGCAGTAGCATCACCTGGCAGGAGCTGATTTACTGATAGTCAGAAAATAAGCCCAGTTCCTTCTATTTTAATTGGCCAATAGTTTTCAACCCTGGTGGCATGACAGAATCACCTGGGAGCTTTTAAAAATACTAATGTCTGGGCCTTGCAGAGATTCAAAGATAACTGGCCTGGGGTGGGGCCTGGATATTGATGTTTTTTTAAAAATAGCTTCCAAAGTGATTCTAATGTGTAGCCAAGGTTGAGAACAATTGCAACTTTAGTTAAATTGTTAAAAAAGGAAAAAAAAAGTTTTATCTGCATTCTGGTAGAGCAGATTTGACATGTTAGTGTGACTATGTAGCAGCTACAGATGTGCCAAGTGCTTTCATGGATTATCTCATTTCATCCTCACAACAATACTATGATGTAGGCACTGTACTAACCCTGTTATAAAACAGGCACAGAGGAAACAGTCACAGAGAGGTTAATGTGTTGAAGTCACACACAGTAAGTGCCAGAGACAGATAAAAACTCACTTCCACATAATAATACTCAATAAAACAAATGTGACTTGCCATATAAGAAACAGGGGTATATTTCCGACTGAGTGATTCCACCTCCTCCAAGACATGATTATATACAGACATCATTCTTCTCTCATATTCACTATCAGCATGGGCTGCTCCTGTAGATCCATATTCCTGGAAACTGAAGTCAAAAATTAGTATCAATCAATCAACCAAAATAGTAACTAATTTAATGTCAAAATGTGTCAGGTATTTTCCACACACTCTCATTTAATCTTTAAAATAATGAAGTAGGCACTGTTATTTCCATTTCACAGATGAGAAAACTGAGGCTTGGAGACGTTAAGTAATTCGCCTTCAGTCACACAACTAGTAAGCGACAAGCTAGAATTCAAATCCAGACCTGACTTCAAATTATACAAGTCTTAATCACTTTGGTTGTTAGCTAGTATAAAAATGTTTAATTAAACCTTGTCCCTACCATGAGGTGAAAGAGACATAAGACACTTGAAAAGGTAAACTATCAATAAAGTCAGCAGACAAGTGCCAAATAACCAGTAAAGATATGCAAGTAATCAGAATATAGAGGGAGCTGAGGAATGCCACAGAAGAGATAGGTCTTGGGCAAATCACTATGCAAGTAGCATGGATAAGATCTGAAGAAATGGAAAGTTTGGAGGGCATTCATAACTGGAGAAATGGCATGAATCTAAAGCAAGCAGGTGAAATGCACAAGAATGTTCAGCAGAGAACTAGCATATAGAACATGCTGGAAAAAGTTTTACCTAGATTTCTTTTTCTTCTACTGCCTCAAACCCAAAGACATTTCTGAAAGTATTTCTAAATGGGAAAAGGTGGCAAACTCCTGCATTCTAACTAAACTTCAAGAGAGCTATTGGAAAATGCAATATAGGTAACTTAACTATGTTGGGTTAACACTATTCTTATTATTCCCTTATTATCCTTTAAATGCTTACTATGTGCAAGGTACTTCAGCTGGGTACTTTACATAGGTTTTCATTTAACCATTACAACCGCTCTAAGAGACAGGCATTATTACTTACCTATAGTTTATGCATACGTGGCTCAGGGAGACGAAAGAACATGTCTCTGTTCATACTCACTCCTAGCTGTATGTACATGTGTATCTGCCTGGCTCCAAAGCTTTGTTCCCTACTCTGTACTATATCTT